>NC_091130.1:109699163-110317913 GCF_040183065.1 Periplaneta americana | reverse complement strand
GATAAGCAAAAGTAAATCCAACTTATAAGTACTTCTATTTCACCCAACTATTAACAATTTATGGAATAAAACATTTTGAAGAAAGGATTGGTAAATTCATAAACGACGCATGATTCACTTGCTATAAGCTGGCATCTTCCGTGGATCATCTTATTGTATTGTGTGTATATCCTGCAATTTGTAGAGTGAAAACGTCCCGATATCGATATTCTGCGAACGGATTCTCTATTAATATCGCCCCCTCGAACCATATAGCGTACTGACCTTTCAGGTCTGACCGAACTATGTAACCGCATCCATTGAATATTGTTCGTCGCTATCCTATTTAGGACGACGACTTCGTTTCATGTTGAGCACACTAGTCATTGTTTTAAGTTAATGTAACAAACTGCCTATACATTGCTATGATGGTTTTTGAATGTCTGGATGACAATGAAACATGTCTGAAGCTTCCCCTGCTCTGTGGTGATTGTCCCCACAGAGCAGTATCGGTACTCTCTGAGCAGGAATTAACATGCTCTCTTTTTCAACTCTCAATCAATATCAATTACAATTGAAAAATATAATAATTATCATTTAACCTACAGCTCTCAATATCTCCAAACAATAAACGAAACAAGACTCTAAATGTAGTATTGTTGTTTACCATGACCTACTTCACGATTAAATCATAACACATTAGAATATGAACGAAAGATAGTATCATTTTCAAACAGAATAATGCATTCCATCTGGAAAGTGACTTTTGTGTCACATAGAGTAGACCTAGATTCCTTGAAGTTTTGTGATTCTAACAAGCAGTACACGCCCTCACTCTTATGATTATGCTTCGTATTCCAGCTACTTAAAGACTGAAGTTAAAGACACACTGGGTATATGGTACGCAGAACACAGGTAATGCAGCGGATAAGGATATAAACAAACAGGTCGTCGCTGCGTGTTAGTGGAGTACAGTCAACTCCCGACATTCTGAAGCTGTACTAGTAAACACATGCTTGAGCCGTGATGTTCATTTTCGTCGTGATCTTTACAGTAAATAATAACGTGGATTCGTAAGTTACGGAACTTGAACATATGCTCATGTTACTTGAAATGATTTTATATTGCAAGCAATTCTTTCAATAGCACATGACGTTATTATGCTATAGTACAAAATATTCCTATTGTCTGACATGTTTTTGGTGTTCATTAGAATATTAGAAATTCCCTAAAATGTAGATTATCTAATTTATTATTTGAGATGTTGGCAATGAACATCATGGTAGGCTACACAAATCCATGCTAAACGTCCAGTTAATATCTTCATAATTTTCAGATTGTGATGGTTCTTTTGGATTACGTTCAACACACTTTCTGCGCTTTTGATATTGCAGTGTTTTTTTCAGTGCACTGTTTTTGTCACTTTTACGTTTATTTTACACAATTTATATGTAATGTTGTCTATATTGACAATTTGACAGTGAAAATATACGTTCAAATATCCTCAACTATGCCCTGCAACATTACACGCTTGAGCGTCTTACCTAAGGCATATTACCTCTGCAATGAACCTTCAATCAGCCTCAAAGATGTACTTATTTAAATAATACGACTACTAACAGCAGTGATCGATAAGACTACTCACTATGACTGCGTCCCGGTTGTGATTTTCTGGAGGAAGAGGGCAGAGGATCGTAACTATTTTGTATACGAATGTACCTGTACCTGCACTGTGACGTCACATATACTTCGAATCAGGCAACCGCTTTCCAGCTTATAGGCAGCTGAAATACAGAGCCTACTTATGCTATTATTTACTGTGCAGTCAATAAAATTAGTCAGTACTGTCAACTGTAACATACCTCCTTTAATTTTGAAATGACGCTGTATCAAAATTGAGGTTATCTATCGTCGGCGTAATTGATGATAGCGAAACATTTGCAATGGATTTGCCTGACATTCGCCTGAGAGTTCATAAGAAGCTTAGAATGAAACCAACTGGATAAAAGGCCGAAACGAGATTGAACTCTTATCTACAATTGACCGCAGTCTTAGATCTCGCATCCAAAACGCCACCGTCTCAACTATGCCCGTGGCTAACTATAATGCTAGAAATCCGTAACTTATTAGAGACGACAATTTTTTCATTTAATTTTCACAAAAAGTTACATATATATTGCGTAATAGCATCCAAGAAACATTGTAGTTGCGCCCAAAGTAAGAATTAATAAATATGGGGAGTTATTTTAAAGTAATCAATTTTCATTTAATTTACAAACTGCCCCCATCGAAAGTAGTCCTTACGGACTCAGTATACTTACTTACTGGCTTTTAAGGAACCCGGAGGTTCTTTGCCGCCCTCACATAAGCCCGCCATTGGTCCCTGTCCTGAGCAAGATTAATCCAGTCTTTACCATCATATCCCACCTCCCTCAAATCCATTTTTATATTATCTTCCCATCTACGTCTCGGCCTCCCCAAAGGTCCTTTTCCCTCCGGCCACCCAACTAACACTCTATATGCATTTCTGGATTCGCCCATACGTGCTACATGCCCTGCCCATCTCAAACGTCTGGATTTTATGTTCCTAATTATGTCCGGTGAAAAATACAATGCGTGCAGTTCTGCATTGTGTAACTTTCTCCATTCTCCTGTACCCGCATCTCTCTTAGACCCAAATATTTTTCTATGAACCTTATTCTCAAACACCCTTAATCTCTGTTCCTCTCTCAAAGTGAGAGTCCAAGTTTCACAATCATACAGAACAACCGGGAATATAACTGTTTTATAAATTCTAACTTTCAGACTTTTTGACAGAAGACTAGATGACAAAAGCTTCTCAATCGAATAATAACAGGCATTTCCCATATTTAGTCTGCGTTTAATTTCCTCCCGAGTGTCATTTATATTTGTTACTGTTGCTCCAAGATATTTGAATTTTTCCACCTCTTCGAAGGATAAATCTCCAATTTTTTTAGTTCCATTTCGTACAATATTCTGGTCACGAGACATAATCATATACTTTGTCTTTTCGGGATTTACTTCCAACCCTATCGCTTTACTTGCTTCAACTAGAATTTCCGCGTTTTCCCTAATCGTTTGTGGATTTTCTCCTAACATATTCACGTCATCCGCATAGACAAGAAGCTGATGTAACCCGTTCAATTCCAAACCCTCTGTGTTATCCTGAACTTTCCTAATGGCATATTCCAGAGCAAAGTTAAAAAGTAAAGGTGATAGTGCATCTCTCTGCTTTAGCCCGCAGTGAAGTGGAAAAGCATCAGATAGAAACTGGCCTATACGAACTCTGCTGTAAGTTTCACTAAGACACATTTTAATTAATCGAACTAGTTTTTTGGGAATACCAAATTCAATAAGAATATTAAATAAAACTTCTCTCTTAACCGAGTCATACGCCTTTTTTAAATCTATGCATAACTGATGTACTGTACCCTTATACTCCCATTTTTTCTCCAATATCTGTCGAATACAAAAAATCTGATCAATAGTCGATCTATTACGCC
Source organism: Periplaneta americana (assembly GCF_040183065.1). Lineage (NCBI taxonomy): Eukaryota > Metazoa > Arthropoda > Insecta > Blattodea > Blattidae > Periplaneta > Periplaneta americana. Next base: position 110,314,410 of record NC_091130.1, on the reverse strand, counting down.
TAAAACCACACTGATGATCCCCAACAATTTCATCTACATATGGAGTTAATGTTCTCAAAAGGATATTCGACAAAATTTTGTACGACGTCAACAAAAGTGATATTCCTCGAAAGTTACTACAGTTAGTCTTGTCTCCCTTCTTAAAAATAGGTACGATTATGGACTCCTTCCATTGTTCTGGTACATTTTCCTTTTCCCAAATTGCAAGTACAAGTTTATAAATTTCTCTAGATAATGCCCTTCCACCCTCTTGTATTAATTCTGCTGGAATTTGATCAATACCTGGAGACTTGTATTTTTTCAGATTTTCTTTCGCAATTTCGACTTCGGATAGTGTGGGTTCCGGTATAAATGGCTCAGGAGTTTGTATTTGAATATCGTCCCGATCATTTCTATTTGGCCTAACGGACTCAGTATACTCTCAAAAAATATAAACTTGTATAAATAATTAATGATAATAAAAAACAACAACGAAAAGTGTATGAGAAATTACAATTCTATTAATGTGGCACCATATGATTAATTAGAATTTGACAGGATTTTTTAAACACAGTTATCATAATGTCATCCCTCAGAGATGTTGGCAGAGCAAACTGCCGTCGAAATTCTTCGAAAAAGTCTGGGATAGTCTTGAACACCTATGAGCAAGCCAAATACCTCAATGTGAATTAAGGAATATTTCAGTTTCAAATAGTTAACTGTAGGCTCATAGGTCAACTACTTCTCATGGTGGACCTCGGCTGAGTGATGATATCCTACTTCAAAACGTATCGTTGGGTCCACAACGATGCCCTGTTTAATATCGGCATTGCACGCTAAAACGTCTACTCGTCTCGTTGACCCATCTTCTTCTACTATCCAACCCTTATTTCTTGGTGCAACACCAATTTTGGATCGTATAACATGGTATCTAGATATCCTCAATATCAATCCCTGTTCACAGAATCCCAAAACGTGTGCTAAAGTTTCGATCTTCGGGAAGCCATGTCTGCTGCTGGTACCGTGAAGAGATTTGCCGGGAACGGTACGAACAGCTGCTAGATTTGCCGACATTTTCAGGCTAGATATCCATTCACTAGTCGAAAGCCCTTTCTTGTTAGCAATCCAACTGTTGGCGGCTGTTAACTTCGCTGTACATCTCAACACCTTTTCCTCGACCTGAAAGGGTCTTCCATGATTAGGCTTGCCAACTTTCTTAAGTAAAAATTAGGGACACAAACGTTACTGGCAATTTTATGCAATAATTTTCACCTATCCACATATTCAACAGTAGTACTCTGATAATAGTATATGTATATTTTAACAGAATCACCTTATTTCATATGTAAACAAAAAATACAAAAACTTGTCAATATGACCACAAAACAAGTTGAAAAACAGTATCAATTCTTTAATGTTAACTCGTTGGAAACTAGGACCCAATTTTATTGATGTAATTACTAACCTAATATAAACTAACCTAACGTATGAATGACGCATCAAGTGGAACAAAGTGGACATAATACTGAATGGCACTAAACTTAAGTCAAAGTGCATAAGATGATTACAGAGCATAGATGATTTAGTAAATACCCTGTAGACTGTGATCAAACCTGTCCTAACATGTATATTATGATCATTGCATCCGTCACCTGTGGACACATCAATGAGAATTAAATTTCTGCCTTGAACATGCGTACTAGAGTCATTTCTCTGTTTTGCCACATATTGAAAGCATATATCTGTATGAGACTGTGCGGAAATATCTTCCAATCCAGACTAAATCCAACAATCTGCTAGGAACGAAAATCAGCTCTAAATGTCTAATATGCCATGAAATCGGGACATTTTGATACGTGTGCAAATTATTTCGGGACACGGGACGCAATGGTCGAAATCGGGATTCTCACGACCTTGGAGGTTCTGATTGCAGCGCATGGAGGTTTCACATCGTACTGAAATCTCTATTGTCATGTACCTAATCTCTGGTATCAATTTCATTTGAGTCACATGTATCCTTTTTGGTGTTGCAATTTCTACTATATATATATATATATATATATATATATATATATATATATATACTTACTTACTTACTGGCTTTTAAGGAACCCGGAGGTTCATTGCCGCCCTCACATAAGCCCGCCATTGATCCCTATCCTGAACAAGATTAATCCAGTCTCTACCATCATATCCCACCTCCCTCAAATCCATTTTAATATTATCTTCCCATCTACGTCTCGGCCTCCCTAAAGGTCTTTTTCCTTCCGGCCTCCCAAATAACACTCTATATGCATTTTTGGATTCGCCCATACATGCTACGTGCCCTGCCCATCTCAAACGTTTGGATTTAATGTTTTTAATTATGTCAGGTGAAGAATACAATGCGTGCAGCTCTGCGTTGTGTAACTTTCTCCATTCTCCTGTAACCTCATCCCTCTTAGCCGCAAATATTTTCCTAAAAACCTTATTCTCAAACACCCTTAATCTCTGTTCCTCTCTCAAAGTGAGAGTCCAAGTTTCACAGCCATACAGAACAACCGGTAATATAACTGTTTTATAAATTCTAACTTTCAGATTTATATAATCCAATCTTCCTCAACTAAACAGTAACATTTAAAATTGCATTAAAAATGTCTTACAAGAAATTTGTTTACAATAAACTAAAATTTGCAGTAGATAATATTTCACATAATGAAAATTTATAAAAATACAGATAAAAAAATATACTGAGAAAATTTAACTGTAATTTGAATTGAAATACAAATTTCGCCGTAAAATCTGCAGAGAAGACAAGATAAATAATAGAAACATTTTAATTAAGGATAATGGAATAAACATGAATCATTTTGAAAGGTACAATTATTGAAAGTACAATGTTGGCAAAGAAAGAAACAAATACTAGGAAGGTTATAAAAACAAATGCTAGGGAGGTGATAAAAATTGTAGTAAAAGCAATCATGATGGTTGAAACACGTCGTTCCTTACCGTTTTATTGGTAAAAAGTAGTATGACGTAATAAAAGTGTAATAGTCTATATTATACTTTTCCTCTATCTTACCACATTATATTATTTACCCTATTTATCTTTAACCTTTTTTTTTTGTTTTGTTTTTTGTTTGTTTTTTTTTGTTCGTTTTTTTTTTTTTGCGTTCATTCATTGTTCCGATGTTCGAATGTTATAATTCCTTACACTATATAAATAGCGTTTATGGCTCACCCTTCCTATTTGCAATCACTTTCACTTTCTCAGTACGCATTAGCAGATTCTTTCCCTCTCTACTACAAAAAGACACTCCATATTCATTCCTCACTATCTTCCATTCGCTGTCACTTCATTTACTACTGGGTGTTCATTTCAAAGTGCGTCACTGTTGTTGGGTCACCGATTTGAAGCGAGTTTCAGCTTATGTGTTAGAGAAGTTGCCTATTATTTAAGGCGTTCTTCAATCTGAACTTCAGAACGTGTACGGTATAACTTGAACGTCGTAGCAACAGATGGCGGTCTGTACGGTCTGTGTGCTACCATAACCTCTTTCGAACTGTGTTTTGCGCCGGCAAGTCGTACGCAGGGTATTTGTTATCATCGGTTGCGTACGGTAACATTCCATAACACAAATCAAATGCTCCGTGTCCATGTTGACCGTCGAAGTTAATGTCAACAAATACGTAAGTAATCGTCTTAACCCTCTTCCCATAAACGCCGTACTTGCTAGGCAACTTCTCTGCCTCTTAGGTTATACACCTCTGCGGAAGTGTAGGAAGATTGAATTCTCTAGGCTCATCGGCTAGCCACATGACGGCATACAGCGAGCCATGACACATTTTGAACTGAACACCCAGTATTTTATTCCCCCTGGTTTATTCTCCTCATCTCTCCCTCAAAATTTATCCCATTACTTCTCGATATTTTTCCCAATTACACTTTAGTTACACTAGTCGCCTGGAATCTGAAAGCATAGTGGCCGTTAGCTTCGTCTGTAAAACAGAGAGTGCGCATGCGCGAGCATCTACTACCTGTACTGTTTCTACCCATCGCGTGACGTCATGCTTGCAGATCCTAGGCGGGAAGTATACAATTAGGTCCGAAAGTCTTGTCACCCTCCCCCCTTTGTATGTTGATGTGCATCCATTTTGAACATGTCATAGCAGATGTGTGACAATGGTTGATACTTTACGTTCCAGCTTGTTTAGTGATCCAGAACATCAGTATGGGACCATCATTTTCGCGGCACAAAATGATACGGCGCCATATCCTAAGTGAAATTTTCCGCAGCAAAGGCGGCGTGATTTCCCTGAATGCCTCCCTAACAGCTTGCTTCAAATCTTCAATTGTCTGGTATCGATGTTTCGAGACATGCTGCTTAATTATTCCCCTGCAGGGAAATAGGGGTGACAAGACTTTCAGACCTTACTGTACATTTCACAATCTCGCCCCATAATTTTCAATCGCTTCTAATACCTCTGAAATGTTACTCCCCAAATCCTTCATTGCAGAGTTCTGCATCGGACGTTTTCGCTCGAGCGCCAAGTAGTTCATAGGTAGCGCACATGCATGATGGGTAAAATTGTCGCGAGCGATAAATCCTCGAACGGTATACTGTAAGCCGAGCGTTAGATATTCGTTCTTGTTACAGTAAACTTGCTTTGAAATGTAATATAAATGTTGTAGGTAAATGTTCCCCCCCCCCCCACAGGAGTGATTTTGTTTTTGCCATATCTGATAGATGTTATTGGATGTAAATGTAATTATTATAAACGGAGAACACAATCGCGATAATGCAAGAAGCTTATCAAGTTTTCTACTAATAATAATAATCTCTAATAATAATTAGTGTATCAATCTTTCCGTCTGTAACAGTTGTGCCGCATGATTATTCGTTTTATTGTATTTTCTGTGACGTTATCTCTGTACTAATATTGTTATTACTCTACTGCTATATCAATTATATTTTGTAAAACGTTTCTACATTGTCGCAGTATATAGGCGGAACACTATGTATGGACCTATCATATTATATACGTGGTACATCAAATATTGAATAATTATTAATTAGCAATAATAACTGTATATCGAAGTTTTTCATACTATTTTATTTATAACTTCATGTTACTGTTTTGGTATGTTCCATTAAACGTTTGTCATATTTATTTTTATTATTATTATTATTTTTTTTTATTTTAATATTATATCTGAACTGCGACCGAGCACGAGCGCTGCTCATTCGGTCTCATATTTTGTTAATACTATTGTATCTTCTTTTTATATTGCTTGTATTATTTTATTTCTATTTCTCTTGTTTGTTTTTGTAATTATATTTCTTTATTCTGTATATTTAAATTTAAATAAAATAAAATACATAAACGCAGAAAATAAAGCCTTATTTTTACCGTGTGAGCAAAACATAAGTATATCTTATCTGTCGCCTTCCATACAAGATAACACATGTCGGTGAGATGACCTTGTACTGTGCTTCTATTTATTACGAGCGTATCACGACTGATCTTATCTCACTCGAGGGTGCGACATTCAACCGAGTTCAAGCGAGCAATTTAACTCCTATGCAGCACTCTGATTGCCACACATCTGCTATGACATGTTCAAAATGGATGCACATCAACATACAAACAAGGAGGGGGGGGAGGTGACAAGACTTTCGGACCTAACTGTACATTTCAATCTCGCCCCATAATTTTCAATCGCTTCTAATACCTCTGAAATGTTACTCTCCAAATCCTTCATTGTTATTTTTTCTTTCATTTAATTTTCAGTATCTTTAACACAACACTGTATGTGTACTCTCTATTTCTTTTTCTTCTTCAGCCCCCTTTTTCCTTTCACTTAATTTCTTCCCCGTTTCACACGTTAAATCCACCTTTGCAATATCACTCACATAATTTCTTTTCTATTTCGTTTGAAACGTGTTTCGAAATCAGGTTGTAGGAGACGAAACAATTGAAATATGTCACAAACGTGAATGAACAAATTAACGGATTTTAATGACTGAACAAGCGAGACTCGCGCTCCGCTATGTAGGCGACTCGGTCTCGTGTCCGGGGCAACGTGTTCTTTTCTACGTAACTAAAGCGCCGCTCCCTCTTTCTCTGCCCTTTGGAAAAGTTCTGCAGTTGCAAGCGCCGTCACAAACGATTCTCTCTCTCGTTTGAGTCAAGTGGAAAACTTCGTATGCTGATCTCACAGAGTCATCATAAGTCACGTGATTCTGTGACGTCAGAAGTCACGATTACGTTATGATCACGAGGACTTTCACTAGACTTTCTTTAACTACGTTTACTTCTAGAAACATTTTTTTATCTTTTGTCTTTACGTCACGGTGTTTCATCATACAACGTGATAAGCAGTGACGTACGCTAATTGATATCGACTTCTAGGCGCTTATGCAGTAACGAGTATCGCTCGCGTCTGTAACGAAAAGTTTGTTAAGGAGATCTTGTAATGGTAAAAACTTGTACCAGCTTCGATATTGCACAACGAATACGAGTGAACTATTATTTTTATTATTATTGTTGTTGTTAAAGTTGTTGAACTTGATTTTGTGTTATTTTGAGTTTTAGATATTATTATTATTATTATTATTATTATTATTATTATTATTATTATTATTATTATTATTATTATTATTACTACAGCCTAAGAGAGCCTTGACTTCATTAATGATCCTCTACCATTCTTCACGATCCTCAGCCTGCTTCATCCAATTCCGGATTCCAAACCTCGCCAAATCACCTTCCACACAATCCATCCAACGCGATCGTGGTTTTCCTCTCAACCTTGTTCCTTCTAACTTAGAAAGCATGTTGGAATTATTCAGATTGTCAATTAATATAGATAAACACAATATAATATTTGTTACTCAGTCAAATGACAAATCAATGTAAAATAATGACTTATATTATATGGTCATTAAGTTTTATATACATGAGCTACAAATTGCAAACGTTTTCGCCCATTCAGGCATCTTCAGGCACAATTATACAATATCTCAATATCAAACTATGTAGCTATTACATTGGTGGTAGATAAACTGTTTAAGATTAATGGTGTACAAAACATCTCCATAATTAAAATGTAATATTACAAGTCATAAATTAAAATAATGTTAAAAACCACGTAGTGTTGTAATTAAACTTCATAATATTCTGTGGAACTCCTGTTCAATAGAGTCCAATAAGTGATGAATTATGTCTGAAATATATAAATAAATACGAAATAGAAATAGGAAATCCCCTGTACAATCTCTAACCCCATCACTACGCAATATCCTTCCGCGTTGGTTGCTCACACGAATACATACTTCCCCCGCGTCATACTAGCTACATTTCCAACAGCAGCAGGTCGTCTCACGTCTACGTAAGTACGTCCATAATTTGTGTCTTCCAATTAGTTTTTCAAATTCTTCAAAATTTTGATTTATTTATTATTTTATTACAGATAACTGCTTCAAACATAGGATGTTTTATAGTGATCTATACAGTTGCCACGTTCAAACGACGTGAGTACTTTCACTTATCCAATCCAATTCCGATTACACTTTTACGTTTGATAATTTCCTATTTCTATTTCGTATTTACTTATATATTTCAGACATAATTCATCACTCATTGGACTCTACTGAACAAGAGTTCCACAGAATATTATGAAGTTTAATTACAACACTACGTGGTTTTTAACATTATTTTAATTTATGACTTGTAATATTACATTTTAATTATGGAGATGTTTTGTACACCATTAATCTTAAACAGTTTATCTACCACCAATGTAATAGCTACATAGTTTGATATTGAGATATTGTATAATTGTGCCTGAAGATGCCTGAATGGGCGAAAACGTTTGCAATTTGTAGCTCATGTATATAAAACTTAATGACCATATAATATAAGTCATTATTTTACATTGATTTGTCATTTGACTGAGTAACAAATATTATATTGTTCCTTCTATTTTTTGTGGTAACCATCTTAGCCATCCTAAGGTTCTCCATACGTCCAACATGTCCCAACCATCTCATACTACATATGAGCCGTTCAGAGTAGAAGTGGTGTAAGTCAAAATTGGGTAATGAGGTTTAAAGTAAAAATTCTGTAAAATACAGCGCAAAGTAGCAATTATAGGCATCCAACAAGGAAACCTCAGTACGCAGAAACCAGCAGGCGTGACTGTCTCGCGCAGACGACGTATACTCCCATTCACAGCATATTAACTCGTCTACTGCAGGGGAGGTAAGAGGGTTATAGCATGCGCGCCGCGAGGAGTCCGAGCTGAGTTTTGCTTGTAGGATACCTATAATATGTCCTTCGTGCTATCCACTTACTACTAATAGTTTAAATAAATTGAATATGAATTGCTACTTTGCGCTGTATTTTACAGAATGTTTACATTAACCCTCATTACCCATTTTTGACTTACACCACTTCTGCTCTGAAAGACTCATATTCTAATGAAGAATTCAATATCTGGTTATTTAAACATTTCGTACAGCTCCTTGTTGTATCTGATTCTCCATGTATTGCCCATCTGTACACCTCCGAAAATTCTTCTCAGTATCTTTCTTTCGAAAATTGCTATTTGCATACATGTGTTCTTTTTTAATGTCCATGATTCTGAGACGTATGTTGCCACTGGTCTAATTAGAGTCTTGTATATATTCAGTTTGATTTCTCTGATTACTATTTTGCTTTTAAGCACGGGTAAAAGCGCATAGTAGGCTCTATTGGCCAAATTAATTCTTCTCTGAATTTCATCTTTTAATTCATTATGATATCTTAATAAAGAACCAAGATACACAAATTCTTGAACTTTCTCAAACATATATCCTGCAATTAGAATTTCATTCCTGTTGGTATTATTATTATTATTATTATTATTATTATTATTATTATTGGATTATAAAAGTTGAATTCTGAAACAGAACTGCAGAACTAGAGCTTTGTTATGGAATAAAATGACATTAACCAATGTAGTGCTAGTTAAATTTTTGATAATAATAAATGGCTCTGTTTCTTAAACGTTAATCCGCGGTGAACTTTATAAATTCGTGTACGTATACCACTGTAGTATTGGGATTCGTTTCAGGATAAGTAATTTTCTAGTTTTCTTTCAGGTGAAGGAACCGTAATCAACAATGATGAAATTGATGTTTTAGTTTAATTATTTATGAAATTGGATTTAATTTTAATTTCTTGAACACTGCATAAATCGTTTTAGCCATTCATGTCATATATATAGTTATTATTCAATAAATTTTAATTTTATTATGAATGTTGCCATAGCAATAGCATGTGTGATTCGCAATTTTTTTTATCAGTTTTTGGCCACTGAAGTTCCATTCTACAATAATTCAGTATATTCGAAATTGGAACTTTTTAGAACGTATGTATGTATTAATTCACACTGCAAGTGGGCAAGCACCCGGTGGCAGTGGTACACACAATATGAACAATACACAATAAAATTACAAACACAACACAATTATACACAATAATTACAATTAATAATAATACATAAAATAACCTAATTAATAAGTGAACCTAATTTTACATACAACTTACATATGTATAGACCCTACGTAAGTTTCACATTGGTACTGATAATAATCTTCCACTTTATTCTCATCTCACTAACTGCGCTGGCACTATGACACATTTCACTGACACTATGGAACACATTTCATTAACACTATAAATTATCACTGATCGAAATTATTCACTGCCATTTTAAACAATAACTTCACTGACTCACCACGCTTCACTGATACAACAGTTCAAATAAGACAAACAATTGCACCCTTATTCATACTTATAAACAAAACTACAATGAATTATTGTATTGTTATTATAATTTATTACTTGTCCACATTTCTTATCGAATCCGCCAACTTCTTTGACGGGCTTCCTATGCCATGTCAAGTGGGTTTTTAGCGAAGACTAAGAACTTCCTTGTAATGGAAGAGGTCGGCAGTATACTACTTACTATTCGCTTATATGTTAGGACATTTATTTTGTTTTGTAGTATAGATTTTACAGTTTTTAAAATTATTTTTATTATATTACAATTATTTATTTTTGTTATTATTTGAATAATATTATTTCATGCTGCAAAAAGCAGAAAAGCAAAAAGAAAATGCTTACATCGTTATGAGCGTGGGATTTGCTAGTCATCATGATGCAAGTACAATGCATAAGAGACTGTATAGGCCAGTGGCACTCATTACGCGGCCCGCGGACCGCATGCGGCTCTCAAAAACATTTGTTGTGGCTCTCCAACTGCTGCTACTACTACTACTACTACTGCTACTGCTACTACTACTGCTACTGCTACTACTACTACTACTACTACTGCTACTACTACTACTGCTACTGCTACTACTACTGCTACTACTACTACTGCTACTACTACTGCTGCTACTGCTACTACTGCTACTACTACTACTACTACTACTACTACTACTACTACTACTACTACTACTACTACTATTCTTTTTCTGAGAGTTACTTTTTAATTTTTGTATGAATGTGCAACTGCAGAAAACTGCACCATTACTGCCTGTTAAAGTGTTCAACAACGACATTATTTTTTTCTTAAAAAAAAAAAGTAGTGTCATGTCTCATGTCATTATGTCTTGATATAATAATGAGTTATAAACTCTTTTGTCTTAATAGACATTACAATAGCGTGCATTTAAAAAAAGTGTTCATAATATCTCAACAGAGAGTAATGTATTCCACTGTACAGGAGTGCAAAAAAAAAAAAAATACGGACCGATCCTTGTATCTGATTTCAGAGCCTTGGTCACTCCAGAACACGATAGATTGGTAACTAAGACTTTCGTGGTTCAAATCCTGCTTGGGAAGGAAACTTTTTCTTTGTTCCTTATTCAGATTTATTCCCAATACTTTTCGATTGCAGCGATATTATACTACTTAATTAACTATTATTCCAAGAACATGAATTTTATCAGCAATCGAAATAATTCATCATTCTTTCAGTGCAACTATGAATATCATCAGGATGAGCAGATATCCTTCAGATAGTACACTTATTACGCCTCACGGAATCACGCACAATTTTCAAGTTAGATTCGCAATCCGGTCGCGTCTGTGAGACACGCTAGCGCTTTGGTCTTCCTTCCAGGTGATCCGCATCATTATTGTTATTATTGTTACTATTCTGTTATTATTATTATTATTATTATTATTTCATTGATTCATAGTGCTCTGCCCAAGGGCAGGTCTTTCACTGCAAACCCAGCATTCTCCAGTCTTTTCTATTTTCTGTCTTCCTCTTTGTCTCCTCATATGATCCATATATCTTAATGTCGTCTATCATCTGATATCTTCTTCTCCCGTTCACTATTCCTTCCAGTGTATCCTTCAGAAGGCAGTTTCTTCTCAACCAGTGACCCAGCCATTGCCTTTTCCTCTTTCTGATCAGTTTCAGCATCATTCTTTCTTCACCCACTCTTCGTTTCTTACTCTGTCCATTTCACACGTTCCATCCTTCTCCATATCCACATTTCAAATGCTTCTAGTCGTTTCTTTTCATTTCGTTGTAATGTCCATGTTTCTGCTCCATACAATGCTACACTCCACACAAAGCACTTCACTAGCCTTTTCCTTAGTTCTTTCTCCTAAGGTCTGCAGATGCTCCTTTTTCTATTAAGAGCTTCTTTTGTCGTTGCTGTCCTCCTTTTGACTTCCTAGCAGCAGCTCATGTTACTGAGCTTATAGTACACCCAAGTATTTGAAGCTGTCCACTTGCTCTACTGCCTCATTTAGAATTCGCAAGTTTACCTTCTTTACTTTTCTTCCTATGACCATGGTCTTCGTCTTGTTGGCATTTATCTTCATTCCATGCTGCTCACATCTGTCATTTAGCTGTAGTAGCATATCCCTTAGTATAAGCTCCTCTTCTGCTAACAACGCCATATTATCAGTAAATTTTATACACTTTATTCTTCTTCCTCCTACTATCACTCCTCCCATGTTCTGATTATTATTAAATTAGAAAAGAGCAACTCCAAATTGTTCTGCCGTCCTGCCTGGTTGCTATTAACATTTTCTGAGGGTACATTTTCGACTTCGTGTAGAGGAAAGTAAAGTAATACAATCGTATATGATGGTCTTAGCCATGAACTTGAAATTAACAGCTGTGATAATAAAATTATGATTGTCTTTAATATTGTACATAATACTTATTTACGAGATAAGTTCGTAAACGTTCTCTTTTTGACACGAGTGTGAAGTTTGTGAAACGAGGCGAAGACCTCAAATTTAAGAAATGTTTCCTGGTACATCGTTTGTAGATTATCTTGTATTATTTTATCCTAAACATTTTTAGTCGGTTGTTAACGACGCTGTATCAACAATTAGGCTATTTAGCTTCGATATAATTGGTGATACCGAGATGATATTAGATTTAGCGAGATGAGGTTGAGGGTTTACAATAGATTGCCTGACGTTCACTTTGCGGTCGGGCAAATTTCGAAGAAACAACCCAACCAAGTTATTAGCGCAGGTGGAACTCGAACCCACGCCCTAGCGATGTCCTGCATTATGCTAATTGGGAGATAGTTCAGAGTATAAATACTCATCAATTAAATGACTTTCATACTCCATCGGCAAGTTTACCGTCCTATTAAAAAGGAGTGCATTATATGATAGTAAAACTCTTAATAGCCTCCCTATGCATAAAAAAATCAAACTTAAAACATAAGATTATTTAGGACAAAATTCAAGAAGTATCTAATTTCTCGCTCCTTCTATTCTGTAGATGAATTTATGACGTTCTACAGCATTGCATGAATACTTCTGGCTTGTATTAAGTATCAATACACTACTAACCTCTTGTATTTTACTAGTATATTATTATATACTATATTATTCTTGATTTATATTAATGATTTGCCTAAAATAATTAAATATTCAAAATGTTTACTTTATACTGATGATCTAAAGATATTTAAATCAATACAAAATGTGTCCGATTTAGAATTACTACAAACTGATATCAACAATATTTATGAATGGCTTTTAAATAATGAATTGAACTTTAATAGGCTATAAAAATGACTACTTGTTTAGGAGGTAATTATACAATGAATAATGAACCATTACAACGAATATATTGTGTGAAAGATCTCGGTGTAACTATTAATCATAATTTGACTGTTCATAATCACATATTAATATAACAAATAATGCTTTTAAAAATCGGGGTTTTATTATTGGAAATTAAAAAACTTTACAAAACTCTTCGACTTTGACACTCCTTTTTAATTGTCATGTTCGCGCTAAATTGCAATATGCCTCAGTAATTTGGTCACCCATTTGCAAATCATATAGTAATCAATTTTAAACATTCAAAAACGATTCTCAAGATATCTGTATTTAGAAAATATCATTATTCGGCCCTCCATAACAAAATTTCGTACAACGATCTACTCGCTGAATTTAATTTAATGTATCTTGCCAGCCGTAGATTACTTGCTGAGCAACTTTTATTGTATAAAATATTCAACGGTCTACTGGATAATAGCGAAATATTATCACAAATCCAGATTAACGCTAGAACATCACATTTTTTTTAAGAAATCGTCAATTATTGTATTATAAAAAACCAAACATTTCAGCACTTAAAAATTCACCAGTGTTAAAAAATATGTTCAAATTTCAATGAAATATGTAAAACATGCGATCTAGATTTAAGCATTTCTTACATGAAATATAAACATTTTCTTATTCATATACTGAAAGTAGTTGATTTTAAATAACATTGCTATAGTTGCGACGCTGTTATTCCTGGCGTGACTCCTCCTCTTTGCTTACGTGGTAGGAAGTCAAGGCTCTATAAAGTCTAGGTAGGTAGTATCGTTCGCCATTTTTGTTCTTTCGTTGCCGAGCTACTAGACGAGGGATCTATTTTCCACACCGTTAAACATTATCATGTCGTAGCTCCTATGATAATAAATCAAACGCACTGTAATTCAGCAAATAATTGAGCGGCAAATAACGTCCTCGTGTGCTTTCTGCGAACGCCAACGAAAGAGCTGCTGTACATCTTCATAAGCGAATCACAAGACGCACACGTTTAAATGTAGCCGACCTGCAACGTGATTGGCTGCCGGAAATTAGAGCGACGGGACTATATCTATTTGTTACTCTGTAATTTGCCAATTATAGCTCATTTTACATTTTTGGCTATAATATCTATACTTAACTATTTTTCATTTATTTTTAGTTTTTATTTTTCATTTATATCTATATCTGTGTCTTTTATTTAGGTAGTATCTATCTGTCTGTTTTTTTTTTTTTTCATTTTTCATTTTTCATTTTTATTCACACTTGTAGCTTGCATTTGTATCTGTTTTATCTCTTTCTTTCATGTTATCTGTAATTCTATGTTTTTAAACAAATACCTGTACTGTCTATTGTAATTGGGGCTTTGCCCTGTTATAGACATAAATAAATAAATAAATAAATACAGTAAATAAATAAACAAATAAATAAAATATTTTAAAATTCTTCGGCATATTGTAATACTCTTCTTTATAAATTTCTACTAGATTGTGGTTATGCATTAAGACTTTGTAGTTTTAATTAAGATTTTTTTGACAGGTTCAATATTCTAGCTGTGAAGCGATGTACGAATACCATCGAATGTAAACAAATACAATGCCCCATCCGGTATCTTCGTGATATTCAAACATGTGAACCAGTTTTCTTCTACTGTAATTTTCTTCTCACATATCACTCTACGATACCTTTACTTAGCATACTTAAATTATTATATCCTGAAATTCAAAATGAAATAAATTACTTATTCCTCTCAGAGTTTATTTTGAGGACAATAACGCATGATCACGATGTTCCGTGAATTGTAAGGCTTCTGTAAAGAATGCCAGACAGCGAGATCGTCTATGTTATGACGGCGGATTGCTGTCGTATATTACAACAGAGCACCAACTGCAATAAATACGTGTCTTTTTCTGGTCGTTGTATTGTAATCAATAATATGAAAATAATAATATTAATATATCAGAATAGTCTTGTTTAAGGCAATTGAGTTGTGTAAAAACATCGAAAACAAGATGTTTGTATTGGTTCAATCTGGTAATACTTTATTTTCTTGCTGTAAATATTTAAGCAGACATGTAGATCTAGCTGTAAATATTATGGTATTATGACGTGTGTTACATGTATTATCAGTACTTATGACAGACGGAAAATGTACACATACGATGAGAAAACACCCAACTAAAAGCATGCTTACAAGGGGAAAAAGAAATTAGCACGTGTAGCTCACGGATGTTTCTTCCTTTATTCAGATGTCGAATATCACATTGCCTTGTAAAATGTCTCGTTTTCCTTCGATACAATGCTCAGCTCTTCCTTAAATTGAAAGAAAATTTACCGCACATTCACGTTTTCTGCTTACGTCTTTTGTCTTCCTTGCGAAAGATGTATTTGATTTACTCCTGCCTTCTCTTTCCCATCTTCTTCTATTCTTTTGTTTTAATGAAAACGAAGTAATTTAAAAAGGAGTATTTCGAACAATGTTGATCACGTGTTCTTTCTTACATTGTGCACAGTTCATTGGTTTGAAACGGTTTGGGGCGGGGGAAGGGATTGAGGAACACAGAAACTTTGTTGCGCATGCTCTGGCTCAGCGTCGAGCTACGGGCGTCTGTATTATATATCAGGCAGACGTCGGTATCCGTGCATCCAGTCCGTCGCCGGACGTCTCCGCTAGCAACACGCCACAGTCGATCTAGCCGCAGTCGTTGTGATTACGAAGTTTACGTCGGAACGACCTAAGACTCCACGACGTGTAGTAGTGTGCTTGAGTTTGGTTCTACTAGTGATTAGCTGAAGGAGACAAAGCGACCGGTACTCGAGGTTGTGAAAGCAATCAACAGCTGCGAACTACGACGAATACAACGTGAGTGCGCAGTGCTTAGCATGGACGACGAGACTCCGAGTAACACCGGCACGCCAATGCTGCTCGTCACGTTGAACCCGCCCTCTCACGAGAGCCCTCGCAGCGTATCTCCGATGATCCCGTCGCCGACGCGCGAACTGCGGGGTCTGAGTCTCTTCCGGGCCATCAGCCGACGTCTAGGCCGCCACCGCCACGCCGAGGACGACGAGGAGGACGACGACGTGTCCCAGTCCTCGTCGGACTCCGACGACCGATCCAGCGGCTCCGCGGGCGGCAGAGTCAGCAGGAGCAAGAAGTGCCCCGTCGGAAAGAAGGGGAGTTCCAGGAGCGGCTTCCTGTTCCGGAGCGCCAGCTGCACGGGCTCGGACTCAGGCTTGCTGCACCTCCACGGGAGCCACTGCACCGGAAGTAGCGGGGGCAGTAGTAGCGGGAGCGATACCAGTAGCGGCCATGTGCCGCGTCATGACGCACCGTCGCCGTCACCTAGCCTCCATCAAGCGTCGTCCTTCAGGAAGGTCTTCCAGTCGCTGACACGGAACTCCAGGAGTCACAGTGCTAGCTGCGCCACTTCAAACTCTACGAACAATGACGCTAAACGTAGGGTAAGTGACACTAGTGGAAACGGTGCGAAGAAGAAGAATAAGAGCATCTTAAGGGCTCCTGTAGCTTATACGTATGTTAGAGGATTGTCTGGACTTCCCACACAAAGAGTTCCGAGAGGATATCCTTGTGTATACCTCCCAACGGCCGTTTGTTGTGGATCTCCACGGTTTAGTACTCAACACCTTGCCGGTCTTAATCGATAAGTCAATTTAAATTTAGAGCGCTTCTTAGAAAACTTTCAAACTTTTAAAGTTAGTGGTTATAAAGACAAAAAAATTGAATCAATAAAACAATTTCGAATATTTACATCACGTCTTGCACATAGTATACGTAATAGAATAATAAAAAAATTCTACATTGTACTTTGTTACCAAGACAGTATTATAACGAATGACGTATAGTTATCGATATATACACAAATCAGTTATATTTAAAATTTAATAACCTCTCTTAGTTTAAGCATTTCAATTTTCACTTGCTTATAATAATTATGCAAATATTAAGCACGCTTGATGAAATACCTCTACTTCTAATAAGTAAGTGCCAAAATTTAGATTACCAATCAGAATAAAATAATTGTGATACATGAAACCACTCACTTCTATCGTGACTCTGAACTCAATGAGTAAAATGGCCAATAATGTTATTCACTGTTATTGGAACAGTGAATACTTTAACGTCTTTGTACTGGCCTATGTTAAAATGAAAATCTTCGTAATTGAAGAACGTATCCTACTCTCAGGAATAGTGCGAAAAATATGCGTTATTGTACTCCAAATTCGCACGTCACATCTTCTCAAATGCACTTTCATTTTTAACGGAAAATTTAAATAATTATATACACTATACTTCAGTCACCCAACGATATCTGCAGTGCGTCTATTCATATCACAATTTAATTATTGGAAAGGTGTGACATAGTAAGGCAATAGAACGTACACCCAACGTAACACGCTTGTTAGATATCTTTGGGTCATTTTATACTCGTCATATTATCATAATATGTATTGTAATAAAATGTTCATCGTTAGGCTGGCAGTTATTTCAACTGACAATTTAGTGCCTTATATGCTTAGTCATACAGATATATGAGATTGTAACTTAGATTCTTATTTAACGTTCTTGTAAAACGCGTAAAACTACAATATGTATGTGTAAAATTATTTGATCTAATATTAGTTTGTTTGTCATTTTAGTTATAAAGATCATAAGTAACAATTGCTGTAAATCGTTGTCATTAGGTTTGAAATACAACTGTGTGAGGCCTAATGATTTCTTATAATTATTATTTACATACATATCGTATATGTTTTAGAAAATCTTATGGATGCTTTTTCAAAGTAGCAGTTATTATATGGCAATTCTTTAAATTCGTTTAATATTAATAATAGTAAACAGAATATACTTACATCAGTCATATGATTTATATTATAAATAATATTTGGCGGTTAAAAATATTAATTTATAAACAAATACTGAAACCTAATTATTCTGAAGGAATATCAAATGTAGTATAGAATCATTATAGAATAATAGCAGTCATCTATAGCTTGATTTGATCACACGTTTTAAATTTTTAATAAACTTATCAAACTTCATTCCTATTATTACTTTGTATTGAAAAGTTCCTTCATTGTACTTGTATATCTAGAATCTGAGTAGTAGAATAGAATACGATGACGAATTGCTCTACAACTAATGCTGTGAATAACCTTAGAGATTGCATCTATAATATTGTTATGCCTGAGGTATATAGGTGCAAGCATTCGACAGAAAATTGTAATAAGCAAGAAAATAATATATTTCCGAATTATTTATTACTTACATCTAATGTGACAATGTGAAATTGAAAGAGAAATAATTAATTTTGTATAAATGTGCAGCAAGCAAGTTCTGTCGACTCTGGTAAAAGATTGCTGATTTCTCTTTAAATTAAGAAACTGAGATGTAAGAAATATTTATCTTAACGGATAACGTACATTTTTATTTATACAATACTATTGAACTCGATAATATATTATGCTTATTACATACTGTATATGCAATCATATTATTCTGGGTGATTTCAACACTGATCTATACATCTCAGGCTATTTTATGATTGTGATATTAGGGACTCTTGAGAATTTGTACAGAATGAGTGTTGTGAGAATCTACTTATAATCAATTATACACACACCAAAGGTTCGTAGTCTAATCATATCTACATTAATAAATCTGAATTTTATATGATATTGAAATTGCTTGTCTTGTTATTTAAGATCAACCTGCCACTTCCTTACCTAAAGTTTGAAATTATAGTCTATTTGTGTCATGAAATTTTATTTTTCTTCATGAAGTTTATTTACCGTAACAAAGGAGTGGAACTTATTTCTATGACCTATTTATAGCAGAGTACTTCGGATTATGATTTTACTTCTAACCTATCCGATGTTGAGCAACTTGTGTTTGCACTACAATCAGATCATCGAAGGACCATCCACTTAACCCACTTTGACAGAGTTTGAAGTGCTTCGGGATTTCAACTTAACCTCGTATATACATGGTCAGTCCCTTGATGCAGAGTGCCTCTTGCCTGTCGCTCCGAACAGAATATCTATACAGGTAGGTATGTTTTGTGTGTAATATGAATCTTACATCAATTTAGGTTGTAATCGATCCACTTTATGGGAAGACTTCAAATAGCATACATTCATACCACAATATAAAATAGTACTCAAATATATAAACTATTGACAATTAGAATGATCTTAAAAAAATATTAGAACAATGTTCATTATGAGCATATTATTTTGAAACTTGTTAAGAATTCAGTTAAAGTATCGATTTCCGCTCAATACGTGTATTTTCGTTATATTGCATGGTATCTTTTCGTATTTTGTTACAAAAGTAATGCTTGAAATAAATTAAAATTAATTAAAGTTAATAATAATAATAATAATAATAATAATAATAATAGGCCATAACAGTAATAATAATAATAATAATAATAATAATAATAATAATAATTTATTTTTTTATTTTTTAATTTGTATTTATTTATATTTAATGTGCTGTATAACAGCCAGTGGCCAATTACAGTTCAGCACAAATATAACAAAAACATAAAAAAATAATTATAATACATAAATACAATTACAATTAATTACAATAATGACGATGAATGGATAACTAAGAATAATATGAGACAATGATAATTGAGTATAATGCCGAAAAGAATACATACGTGATAAATCGTTGTCAAGAGCAAACTAAGTCTATACATTGAAGGGATCGAATTCGCAGCCATGCATGTTGGCATTTTTAATGCATCTGGAGACTGGTGATAGAAATTTCGAATTTCTAATATAGAAAAGTTTGTGGGCTCTCATATCTTTTGTTGGAATGCGTAAGGTAATATTGTTTAAGAAAGAGTCACAGGATATATCACATTTGAGGACTTCACAAAAGAACAGATAATCTAGCTCATGGCGTCTAGCATATAGATTTTGACAATTAAAATATTCACATTTTCTCTCATAACTATACCCGGAATTAATGGGCAGAAATCTGAATGAACATAAGGATATAAATTTTCTTTGTATATTTTCTAATTTAGCCGAGTCCGTAGTTGTAATCGAGTTCCAAACTACAGATGCATATTCGAGTTTCGATCGCACCAATGTATAGTACAGCATTAAAAGAGAATCGGGCGTGGAAAAAGAATGTTATTGACCCTATTATTCCTAGCATTCTGATGATGATGATAATAATAATAATAATAATAATAATAATAATAATAAAATGCGTGTTATTATTCGGTTGAGAAGCTTTTGTAATCTAGTCTGCTGTCAAAAAATCTGAAAGTTAGAATTTATAAAACAGCTATAATACCGGTTGTTCTGTATGTTTGTGAAACTTGGACTCTCACTTAAAATGGATTTGAGGAGGTGTGGGATATGAAGGTAGAGACTGGATTAATCTCACTCAGGATAGGGACCGATGAGCTTATGTGAGGGCAGCAAAGAATCTCCGGATTCCTTAAAAGCCATTTGTAAGAAAATAATAATAATAATAATAATAATAATAATAATAATAATAATAATGATAATAATAATACTGTAATAGGCCACAACAGTAATAATAATAATAATAATAATAATAATAATAATAATAATAATAATATGCGTGTTATTATTCGGTTGAGAAGCTTTTGTAATCTAGTCTGCTGTCAAAAAATCTGAAAGTTAGAATTTATAAAACAGCTATAATACCGGTTGTTCTGTATGTTTGTGAAACTTGGACTCTCACTTAAAATGGATTTGAGGAGGTGTGGGATATGATGGTAGAGACTGGATTAATCTTACTCAGGATAGGGACCGATGACGGGCTTATGTGAGGGCGGCAATGAATCTCCGGGTTCCTTAAAAGCCATTTGTAAGGAAGTAATAATAATAATAATAATAATAATAATAATAATAACCTTATTTATTTATTTATTTATTTATTTATTTATTTATTTATTTATTTATTTACTTATTTACTTATTTACTGTGCTGTACAACAGCCTAGGGCCAATAACAGTTCAGCACAAGATAAAAGTTAGCACAAGATTTATAGTGTACAAGTAATAACAAATGTGCATACAAATAATTATTAAAATTACAGACAAATACAAATAAACAGTAATGACAAAATGAATAGATACAAAAATACAAATAATACATACAAATAATTATTAAAATTAGTAAAGTGAGATAATTAAAATAGTGGTAATTAAATAATATGAATTACAAATGAATTAATGAAATCATATAAATGAAGACTGGAATCATATAAGTAGTATTGTAAAGATATGCAAATGACGAGAATAATGTGACACATATCTCAACAGATGGAATAAATTAATAAAACTGACATGAAAATTCAAAAAGTATATACTACACATTAAATGGATCCAAGTTCAATCCAGCAAATTAGCATATTTAATTCATCTGCAGACCGGAGAGAGAGATTTAGAATTCCTATTATACAACATTTTATTAAATCTTAAACCCTTAGCAGGAATACGAAGACTGATATTGCTTATGAATGATTCACAATCAATATCACCCTTAATGACTTTACAAAAAATAAATAATCAAGATCCTGACGTCTGGTAAACAAACTACCGCAATTGAAATATTTGCAATTAATCTCATATTTATAATCGGAATTTGGTAAAAATCCATAAGAACACAAGGAAATCAATTTTCTTTGAATATTTTCGAATTTAGCCGAGTCAGAGGAAGTAATGGAGTTCCATACAACAGATTCATATTCAAGCTTGGATCTAACCAATGTATAGTATAAAATTAATAAACACATAGGAGTAGAAAAATAATAAGTTATAGATCTAATCAGACCAAGCATTCTTAATGAATGGGTATAAATATATTGCACATGATCATGGAAATATAATTTTGAATCAAGTAAGACACCAATCTCTAATACAATCTTTCTTAGTAATTATGAAATTACTAAGAGAATAATTAAATTTTAGAGAAGTAGTTTTCCATGAGAAGGAAATAACAAAAGTTTTGGATTGATTAATTTTCATTCCATTATCAACAGACCATTGTGAAATTGAATTAATGTAATTTTGTACAATTTGACAATCAACCGAACTATTAATTTTACGAAAGATTTTGAGATTATTCGCAAATAAAAGGCAGCTAGAACTTATTCTTTTACTTATATCATTTATAAATAATAAAAATAAGAGAGGTCCTAATGTAGACCCTTGAGGAACTCTACATAAACTATTAAATGGAACCGAGAGAGAATTATCTAGTCGAACACAAGATTGTCTATCTGTTAAATAATTTTCAAACCAATTAACGTAGTTAGTGGAGAGACCAAAATTACTTAATTTATTTAATAAAATTTTGTGAGGAACAACATCAAATGCTTTGCTAAAATCAAAATAAATTGAGTCAATTTGACCTTGATTTTCAACAGCAGGCATTATGAGATTGAGATAGGAAACTAAATTAGTAGTAGTAGATTTTCCTCTAGTAAATCCATGTAATAATAATAATAATAATAATAATAATAATAATAATAATAATAATAATAATATAAGATTAGTGGTAGTAGCAGTAAACCATGTTAACACTATTTCAGAAAGCTACAAATTCTTACATTGATTCTGACAGGTGAATAAAATTAATTTTTCTTAAGTTCTGAGTTACCCAGAAATACAGGTTTTATGAAAATTTTGAATAATGGTAATAAAAATTGTGATTTATGATGGCAGTATAGACTATAGTGCCTTCACCATGTTGGTATGGTTCAGAGAAATAAATAATAATAGTAATAATAATAATAATAATTATTATTATTATTATTATTATTATTATTATTAATATTAATATTATTATAAGCGAATGCGCGAAAGATGCTGGTCAATAGGATGAGGTAAATATCTTCAGCATGTCGAACCTAATTTTTGTAGAAGAGAAAGGAGTATAATGAGTAGAAAATATAGTCTAATGTATTGTTTTTATTATTCATTTTGTCATTAAACTTCATAAAGCGATAGCAAGGCACCACTGTGTTTTGAATCAGAGTCCTGGATTCTAAAAAGATATGGAGATACGTAAATGCAAATAGCAGAAATGAAGCTTCTAGGAATGAAATCTGACCGTTCAATTACGAAGCGTTAGTAAAGAATACAATATTAGGACAAGGACGATGAATTTGAACAAAATAAATACGAGATAGAATAAATTTATTGTCGTTCGTTTTATGAAATCTTAGAATAAATTTATTGTCGTTCGTTTTATGAAATCTTCTATGTGACAGTACAGACAGTAAATTTTTCTGTAGGAAAAAAAAAAACAATTAAATATTAGATGATTTGTAGAAAACGTAGGTGAATATGGTGATATCATCGAGGATCAGTGTAGGTCTATTGATGCTTAATTAATTTTTCTTCCTCCAGAAAAGGAGGTTTCATAAAATCAGCGACGATATTTAAGGGCGTCATGAATATCGATGGGAAAAAGTTACAGAAGTGAGATTTGCGGACAACATTATCTTACTAGCAACGTTTGTAGAAGATCTAAGATGAGGCATTCAGAAAGACTTCCAGCATAGCAAAGAAGTAGGAATGGAATTGAATTCCAAGAAACAAAACTAGTGCCTAACAGTACAGAAGTAAATATCAAAACAACAACCAAATCTTTTATGTCAAGGAATATACTTATTTTGGCTAAAGAATGTCATTCGATAATTTTACCCACAAGACAGTCCAAAGACGCATTTCGGCCGCATGGTCAAAGTTTTGGAGCCGCAAATAGATTCTTAAAAAAAAAAAAGGATATTTAGAATAAAAACAAAATTCAAATAATGAATAATTGGATACTTCCTATCTTTCTATATAGAGTTCAGGCTTGGTCTGTAATAAATAGGGAGATGAAATGTTAAAGATACGCCAGAGGAAAATGGAAAGGAAATTTGTGGGCATCAGTGTGTGTGTATGTATGCATGTACAGTAGAACTTGGTTATAGCGACCTCGTTTTGTGCGACACCTCGCCTATAACGTCAAATATTCTGTGGTCCCAACTAATTCCCCATAAGACATATGCTTTTCTACCTTGCTTAATACGACAAACGTATATGCGTCTACCTCGCATATAACGTCATTTTCAACCTCAGTTTGGAATACAATTTTCTAAGAATCAAAGTATTTTAAGAAATATTTTGCTGAAATCTGGCAAATTCTTTACTGTTCCCTTCTATCATAGACCTCTGGAATGCAGGCAGATTCCCCATCCCATTGTAGCCTGCCGAATTCATGAGGTATTACCGGTACCTCAGTTTCGACAGGAAGTTTTCACTAAGTGCACGCATTTTAACGCAGTATGGCCACTAGAAGAAGTGAGTAACACTTTAGAAGCCAATAGAATTGTGAACATTTCTATGAAGCTAGAGGAGGGAGTATGAAGCTAGGAGAGGGAGCAGTGAAATTGCAACTGAAATAATGAACATAGAATGTAATTTAGAAAGTGTGTATTGAGCAAGTAGGAGACAACAGAGTAAAATGACTGATTACTTCATTCCTCAGTAAAGAAGTTTGGTGAATAATGAACAAACTGTTTTAATACAGAATACTGTATTTATAATTGTACGTGTATTTTATTGTGTTCATGGTATGCTTAAAAGTGAATACATAAATCTAAAATAAGCTTAATTAAGTTTATTATTTTTCATTTTCCACCTCACTAGATTGATAATATGAATCTCGGTTACTACGACACTCGTTTATAACAACATAATTTTCAAAGTCCCTTGGATGTCGTTAAAACCAAGTTCAACTGTATGTATGTATGTAATGTATGTATGTATGTATGTATGTATGTATGTATGTATGTATGTATGCATGCATGTATGTATGTATGTGGGTGGTAAAGGGGTCAGTAACCCATTGCTTTAAGAGTTCATTTGTCTTAACGTCTTAGGAATTATAAGTGGGCGCTGGACTAAAGAAAATTGGAAACCAATAGATTAATAACATACAGAAGAAGAATAAGAAGGGCAAGAAAAGGAACAAATCATTTTCTAGTCTTCACTTACAAGAAAAAAATACAAATATGCCTTCTTCCCATAGAGACGGAGCACATGTCCGCTAGAGATGAACAACGATCGAGAAAGCAAGACTAACAGCGCCCGCCAATCCGAAAACCCGCACGACAATGTTGTATACGTCGCGTCGTTGACGTAAAGACTGCTTGTGAGTGTTTCGAGACGTCGAGATTGATCACTCCTAAGTCCCGAAGTCAAGCAGCCTTGAATTGTTACAATTGTTTCTACCGGACTGAACTTTTATCTACTTTAGCAACTGTTATATATGTATAAACAATCAAGTAGCCTATTTGAAACAACTTAATCTTCCTTTCTGTGTATAATAATCAGTTCCCCAGTCTTTATTTAATTACTAGGCCCTTATTAAAAGGCTATGAATTTTGTTTTCGTATATTTGAGATCAAGTGTGCAATCTCAAGTAAAAAGATACTAATGTTATGTTTTATGTTTCTTAGAAATGCAAATTTATTTAAGAACTGTTTTTTTTTCTATTTATATAACCATAGGTAATATCATATAATAGAACCAGAACATTTTGATAACTAAGATACTGTTCTGTTTTGTCTTTTTGTCTGATTTAAACATTTATAATGTTATTTATTTCAATGATGCATGTTATTCAAAGTTACGAAATCTTTCCACGCCGACCAAATGCTATTTCGAGAATGATGAGCGAGACTTGAAACGCACGAGAATGACGAGACCAAAGACGTTATAATAGTATACTAGACTCACACAGAGCGCTGGTGTGCTGTCCAAAATTGAAACCAGTCTGCGCATGTTTACGCCGCCATGCTACTGGTAGAAATAGAGCGGTAAACACGATTGTCATACTTGTCCTTTGTTTTGTCTCGGGTGTTTTTAGTGAACAGCGTGAAAGTAATGGCAATAGAATTTTGAAAGATGATATATTATCGCCGCGGACTCATGCTTAACATGTCGGCATCATACAATAACGTGCGATGTGCTTTTAAAACAATTTTGCCGCCCGATTGTTGCTCTGTAGGTTTCACTCTAAGCGTCACGTTGTCATGTCTACTTCCTCAATAAGAATAAGCACTAGTTTGTTATGTTGGCTTTCTTAACTCTTAATAATAACTCTTTAATAATAATTTTTAATCACATACCTTAATGTTCGTCCTCAGCACAAGACATTGCAACCTCGGTTTTAGTCTACGTGGATTAGACAAGTAAGTGTCATTTAATAATGGAAGAAATTGAAAACAATAATACAATTAAATTTGAAAGACCTGCCGAATGTTAGTGCATGAGGCCGCTCAAAGACCTGCCGAATGTTAACCATGAGAGCGTGGCGATAATACCATCCCTGTTTAATTTTCCAAGCCATTTGCAAAAGGTACGATATAATATTATCTCTGTTGTTACAATATTAATATAATTAAAATCAATCAGTAGTTTACGACACTAAAGAATACTTATCAGACTGTAGAGAAATCACACTGAGTGAATTATTTAGACTTACACATCATATGTTAAAACATTAGTGGAAAGATAAATTTTTGTTTTCATTATGTAAATGAATTTATCTGCAAGATTATAAACTTTCATTCAAGATCCATATATGGATAAATAAATATACAGATAATAAATAAATAAATAAATAAATAAATAAATAAATAAGTAAATAGCTATAATAGCTAGGCCTTCTTTGTGAACTTATGATTCAGAGTTCACCTATAAATAACTCTTTTACATTTTGCCGGACATATATTTTATTAACAAAAGCAAGGAATGGCATCTTATAGATATTACATATGTGCATAAAAATTATGTACCATCACTCCGCAAGCAATGATAATATATCTATTTTATTTATTTAAAATAAAAATACAATATGTAAAAAATCCACACATAAAAAATGTGTTTTTTTTTATCTTGCATAAAGTGATTGTTTAGTTTTTAGGTCTTCAAATTACCTATTGTTTGCAATGTATTAGGTACCGATACTTTTTATAATTGATAGCATTCCCTTTATTAATTGAAGATTTTTTAAAATGATTTATTGATCGATCAGCGCATTTAGCGCTATACAGATCAATTGAAGAATGAATTCAATGTAATTTGGCTAACTTCGCACATTATATTTTGTCAGATTACCTATGTCCTGTGGTCTAGAAGTATCGGTAATATAATTTTCGATTCTTTAAAACTTAACAACAAGTCTATACTGATTATCACATATTTATTTCACTTAAGAATTTGATTATAATAAGAACTTGTGTAATCAAGGTGCATATATTTATGTCTTGTGATCTAAGAGTAATGTATGTTTTATATAATTTTAGATTCTCTAAAACCTAACAATTTGCTGATTATCGTAAAATTATACAAGCTATAATGTGTATTGTGTAGGCCTATTTATGGATGTATGAGTATGTTTTCTATAAATTGCTGCGTACGTATTTTCTTTTCTTTAATGTTCTAACGCATATCAATGAAACTTTGAATATGTTTATTTCGTCCTAATTTTACGTTAAATGTCGAAAATGGCCATAATCTGTCAATTTTAGATCATCACAGCGTTAATTTGCGTGATTTACGTATTGCTATTACGCGTCTGCTCTCCAACAATATGGCGGCAAGCGCAGCGTTCAATTTGCCCCGGTTTCCTCGTTCCGCGCAGCCGAGACTGTAGGGGCTTGGACGAGACGAGACTCGAAAGACAAATACAACGAACACAGCGAGCGAGAGCGGCAGTTAGTTTTGTTCATCTCTAATGTCCACTCCGTGTTATTGTCCTTGCGCCATGTCGTTTAAGATTTCCTACTAATACTCACGTGTGAAACACGCTGTAAGCATGCATTCGCTCATACTACTTGCAGCACAGACAATATATTGCGACAGATAGATACTGCTCCACTTCTTGACAAGAACGCACAATCAAGCAATTCATTATTTTGTTTTTCAGTAGTCAGAAAAAGCTAGCGTTAACATACTGTATTCTTTGTAGTATATACTTTAATACTGCAACTATCTGATAAATTATTGAGTTGACCAACACATTTGTCGCCTTTTGCGATGAGGCCTTCGGGAAGGAAAATAGATGGTAGGTCTACCATATCGCAGCTTCCCAAGCTGTTATTTATTTTGCATATATTGTCTTGCCGTGTTAAAGGATACATTTTCTGGCTACTTACTTACTTACAAATGGCTTTTAAGGAACCCGAAGGTTCATTGCCGCCCTCACATAAGCCCGCCATCGGTCCCTATCCTGTGCAAGATTAATCCAGTCTCTATCATCGTATCCCACCTCCCTCAAATCCATTTTAATATTATCCTCCCATCTACGTCTCGGCCTCCCTAAAGGTCTTTTTACCTCCGGTCTCCCAACTAACACTCTATATGCATTTTTGGATTCGCCCATACGTGTTACATGCCCCGCCCATCTCAAACGTCTGGATTTAATGTTCCTAATTATGTCAGGTGAAGAATACAATGTGTGCAGTTCTGGCTACATCTGGGGTATTTCTCCTTTCAGTTGTACAGTTCCAGAAATAAAATGGCCCGTGTGAATTTTCTACAAAATGGCCCGTCTGGATTTTCTAAGTTCTAGAATCAGCACACTGCGCATGCTTAGTGGTCCAAAGCAGTGGTACACACGAGATCGCTTTGGCAGTTACTAAATTCATTTTACGTCGATTGTTGTCGTAATCCGAAAGACGTTTGAAAAGATGAAATGAAAATTGGTCTATTCTTAGTAATTGATTAATATTTGTAAATCGTGCAGTGAAATAGAATGATTATAAACGAAATTAACCTGCATTAATGCGAAAACGTGTTAGGACTTATGCTTCAATTGCATAATTCCCCGAAAAAATTGACTGAGAAATGCTGAATATGTTAAAAGGCAATCAATACAGTAGTTTAAAGCAATATTTTGTACACAGACGATGGAGTGCATGACCAAAACGTATTTTTAGATAATATGAATGCAGAAAACCTGTATCGCCGTGAAAATCTTTAAATTGGTTTTCCAAAGTACCGTATCACAATACCTTCCTCTTAGATT
This sequence comes from Periplaneta americana, assembly GCF_040183065.1. NCBI lineage: Eukaryota > Metazoa > Arthropoda > Insecta > Blattodea > Blattidae > Periplaneta > Periplaneta americana. The sequence continues at coordinate 110,285,229 of NC_091130.1, read as the reverse complement.
TTTACATTGAAAATGTGGGACGCAGGGTATCGCACTAGCTAGGGCACTACGCTTCAAAGCCGAAGGTCGCGGATTGAATTTCCGATGGGGGTTATGGATTTTTTCCAATTGACCTAATATTTCCGGCCGCACTATGACCCACAGGTCGACATAGTCTCTAACACAAAGGATATTAATTTGTGGGTAGGCGTGGCTTTCGGGATGGGTCGCCATAAAATAATAATAATAATAATAATAATAATAATAATAACACAACGCTAGTCCAAGACTTGGCACTTTCGTAGTAGTAGTAGTAGGGTAAACAAGGGTGAAACGGGTCACCAGATGAATCGGGTCAGTTTTGAAAACACCGCTCAGTAAGTCAAAGAACAAAGAATACTGGATTGTGCGCTAGCTAGCGTTGAAGTTGGGAACTTCTTCAATGCAGAAAGGCGGGAAAGCAATATAACTGCATTGTTTTCGGTGCGGTGTTTGGAGTAGAAAATTGTTATTGTAACGATAAGTAGCAATATTTTATTTTATTTCTTAAATTGTAGTGTTTATTTAATCTGCGTTTTACCAGTTATTATTGTGATACTTATATGATTTAGTAATTAAGTTGAAAGTGGACTCTTAAAGGACACGTTACCCATATGTGGAGCTTCTAAGACCAATCAGTATGGCAAACCTTACGATGCAAAAATATTACTGCTCTTTGGGTGATTCGGGTCACTATTTTAAGGGTGAAAAGGGTCAGAATATTTTAACTCATTTCATTGAACTAGGGTTTATATTTGTCCTAACTGGGGAAATACAGAAGGAAGACGCAGTCTTCATGATTGGAGGAGTATATATAGAGGGCAATAAGAGCTTATCGTGAAGTACGAAGCCAGCGCCATGCTGCGGCGCTCTTCAATGTACCACATTACTGCCTATAAAGACGTCTGGAAAATGAGGTCAACTAACAGGTAAAGAATAGGGGAGGATAAATCGTGTTCTCAGTTGACCAATAAAAGCAATTTGCAAAGAGAATACTTAGGCCTAAACTTTCAGCTTGTGGGTTTGAACTGAATGTTCGAAAATGTGCCCATAATCATCATCATCATCGTCAGGAAATGAATCATGAGTTGAATATGACACTGCATGTGAACAAGACAGTAGTACATTGTTTTTTGTTTTGATTGGACGCGGTGGTCCAGTGCCTTGGCCACCCAGATCACCCGACTTCACCCCATTAGATTTTACCTTTGGGGTGACTTGAAGGCTGTCGTCTATTCAACAGCAGTGAATAATGCAGAGGAGCTATTGCAACGTGTTGAAAATGCATGCCAATTGATCAGTGATAACAACATGGTGTTTGAGGGAACTCGTGCTCAGGCATGTGAAACAATGAAGGGGGAATACTGAACGCCTTTTGTAAACGTTAAATGACAAGTTTCTCAACATGTACTTGTGACACAACGAAAAAAGAACAAAAAGAAAGTATGACAATTTCTCCAATAAATAAGCATTTTCCGTCAAATTTTCATGTAAGAAATTGTTCTTATTTTGATCCAGGAGCACGCTCACGCGTTTTCCAAACATACTTATGGCTCACTCTGTATAATTTGTCTGGATCTGAATCTTCATATGTATTTTATTGTACAAGTTTACGAATAAAAATGAAAAGTAAGAATGTTTCCATTCGCCCTTCTTGATGACCCTATTCAACCTGGCTGCTTAGGGTGAAAAGGATCATGCAGTACTTTGTTTAATTTCTTAATATGCTAAATTGTTGCAGAGTTAATTCTAATATAAACATTTAAACGTGTAGCTAAAACTTCAATCTTCTGACGAAGTATCACACTTTAGGTTTGATGTTAAGTTATGCGAGTTATTAGAGTAAATATGAATTTTGACCCTATTCACCCTTGCTTGCCCTAGTAGTAGTAGTAGTCAGAGTGCGAATTAAGGTTTCTGATGAGGGGGATAGAATCCTAGATAGAGAATACCATACATAAAATTATTATTATACTCATTCGATACTGCTCAACGCTTGTTTGCACTGAGTTGTATCTTGATCATAATAATAATAATAATTATATCCATGATCAGGCGTAAGATAAGATTGTCGCCTTGCCGGTGATGATAATACATCAATATTATTTTCTTTGCTTATTTTATACTGTACTTTATAAAGTATACGCATATTAAAACAATTATATTATGTGAGTGGGGCATACAAGTTATCCCTGGCAGGGATGTCAATATGAATTTATAAGAGTGGGATAACTTTCCAACGGGAGGGGGAATCCCCCCATTCTCCCCTTTAATTCGCATCCTGGTAATAATAATAATAATAATAACAATAATAATAATAATAATAATAATAATAATCATTTAGTAGTAACACAACACTAGACCAAGGCTAGGCACTTTAGATCGCGCAGGTACGGCGCGAGTCATCATAAAGTAGTAGTAGTAGTAGTGGTGGTGGTGGTGGTGGTGGTGGTGGTGGTGGTGGTGGTGGTGGTGGTTTAAATTACATGTCTAAAAACAAAATGTATAGAAAAGGCCAGTTAAATTACAAAGAGATTGTACAATCAAAAAATTCGTCAAGATTATAAAACGGATTTAAAATTAACCAACTAGAGGTGTAAAATTTGAGAGCAGGTCTGCTTAAATTAAAAATATGTAATGGAAATTTATTTACAACATTCAATGGCATTTGACAAAAGATTTTTTGGGATTTAGCGAGTTTACATGTTATGATATTAAAATCGTTTCCTTGTCTTGTGTCATATGAATGAATATCATTTCTTAATGTTAAAGTTGGAAGATTATTTTTAACATACAAAACTAACTCTGGAATATATAAATTTATTACAGTCATGATTTTGTTTTTCACAAATAATGGTTTACAATGTTCATTAAAAGCTACATTTGTAATAATAATAATAATTTCTTTCTTTCCTTCTCTAAGTTTAACCTCTCCCTTCTAGGTGCATTTACACGACCCACGCCACCCGGGCCTTACAGGGCAGCGACCTGTCGGGAGAGGAATTAATCTATGGATCACATATATACTTTTTTGACCACACAAGGACATGGAGGGCCTCCCCGGATGAGAGATCAGCTCAATGCCAGGGCCACCTCCGATACAACACAATCATTTAAGACATTACACATCATTCACTCACACATATGAAAGGATTAAGGGAAGGATCGCCGTCCATGGCCGGACTTTCAAGAGGTACAATCCCGGCATTTGCCTGGAAATAACTGAGGAAACCATGGAAAACCTCAGTTAGGATTGCCGGCCCCTGGGATCGAACCCCAGACCTCCCGAATGCGAGGCCAGCCCTCTACCACGCCGCTAGAATAATAATAATAATAATAATAATAATAATAATAATAATAATAATAATAAACTTTTCGTGGTACGCTCTGGTACTATTTTTATTTACGACCACATCCCTGTTATTGGAGTAGGATTTTCCGCAATTTCTTGATAAAATTAATAGAAATTTTGGACTCCATCAGTTGCTCTATATAGCTACTCGTACTTTTCAACATTGATATATTCTAAGTCTTCTCATTTTCTGGATGGACGTATGAGGAAACATTTTTACAACGCGAATACGAGTTGGATTCAATGTAACTGAGTACAGTAAACAAACCGAGTGACTTTCATTCTGCGTTTTGCGCAGAGAAGTTTCTAGGCGCGTAAATTACAGTTTGTGTTCCCGGCCTTCGTGCCGTTGAAATTGAAGACCTTTAATCGTACATCACTTTCAAAAGACTTGACGGCGGCGCAGCAATAGCCGACACCCAATGTGAAGGAGACATTTATGGACCTCCGTGATAAAATGATAACATCTAGATGTTTCACGACATTCTTTGTGCTGAGTCTACGCTGTTGTCACGCATTACGGCGTCAGCTTCTAGAATGTTCGTTACTGCGTTCTCTGAAATACATCCATCAAACAAGTGACATTTCATTTCGAAGTTTAGGCTCTGTGATATTCTTTTGTGCAACATTCCTCTCTTTGCCGGCTCAGAACATTTAACGTGTAATCCATTTTTACATGTTCGAACCCCGCCTAGTGCATGCATAATTCTATGCTGTTAATGTAATGTCATACTACCCTAACTCCATTAATATCACTACAAAAACGTATCATCAAAATTTGTCTGCATAAACCACTTGATTATCCGACACAATTTATTTATTCTGAATTCCAAGTACTAAAAATTGAGCAAATATATAAACATACAGTACTAATTTATTTTCACAAAAATCGAATGAATTTTATAACTGAAAAACATATACATAACACCAGAAGAAATGCCCCAACTCTTTTGGCAGAACCTAAATGCCATACTACAGCTGGATTAAGACACAGTAGGAATTATGGACCAAGACTTTACAATTCAGTATTGCAAAATAATCCAGACCTAAGCAATCTACACATTCTTAAGTTTAAAAATAAAGTGAAAATGTTTGTATGATATTTGATAAATTTCATTATTATTTTAAGTGTTACTAGCATTATATGTTACTAATATTTATTGTATTTATCTGATGCATGTAACCTATAAGATAAAACATTGTAATAAATATAAATAGATAATTTTCTTAATTAATAACAGTGTATATCTCCAATAAATGATTTCTTAGCATCGCCACAGATGCACTTGATTGTACTTGTCACTATCTCTCTCACTAGAGAGTTATCGAAATTTATATTTTCCCCGCCATTCATAAAATATTTTTATATGATACCTCTTGCATAAAAGGGGAGATCTACAGTATAACTGAAACTTGATTAATATATTTCAGTATTATTTGTATTTATCCTGGTAATAATGAACATTTTGACTCGTAGACATTTTGTTTTTCAGCATTAACTTCCCATGATTGTACGAGAAGATTCGAAGAGAACGGCAGTTACGTAGACCTTCGGCTCCCCCCTACTACCAATAATGCATAGCACAATGTCAATACGGCGGTTGCTGTCGTCTGCGATATATCGAACTTTTCTGTTGATTTTCGAGTTTGGCATTTTTTCCGGTTATTATATGCTTATTTAAGTTGTGTTAACTCTCGCTAGTGGTTTTATATTTTATTTTATCCGTGTTAGTATTTATTTTATTATTGTAAATATTTTTGTTTTTATTATTATTATTATTATTATTATTATTATTGTTACTATTATTTCTATCATAAACATTATTATTGATCTCTTTAAAATTTATGTAGACTACTGGACTGTACCCGAGCACGAGCATATGCTCTTTTCGGGTATATATTCATATGTATCATTTCAAATGTAAATTGTGAATAAATTTGTGAATATGTTCTATTAAATGGTGATTCGGCGTTGTGCTATTCTCACCGTAACAGGAGTCTCTGAATATGTCTGTCTAATGTCAGCATTAAAAATAACAATTAGGCCTTTGGTAGTACTATAAGCTTAGTGTGGTCACCGCGCTGTAATTGTTATAATTCTCAAAGAAAGAAAATAGGCTCATTATAATGGGAAAATTGTAGTCCCCTTTCGCTTCCTTTGCTTACATAAATCGGGGTCAGAATGCGAAATTTCATCCCGTGAATGAGGTTATGAAAATGTTCAACATCATATTTATTTTTATTTTTTTATTTTATTTTATTTATATATTTAACCAGGTACAGATAAGGCCATCAGGCCTTCTCTTCCCCTCTACCAGGGGATTACAACTACAATATTAAGAATACAATTACAATTATGAGATAGAATAATACTAGTATTAATCAACAACAGCCATCAGACCTGAAATTGTTCAGAAACGTATAGAAATCTTGGTAATATACTACTATATTATGTTTGATATTAAACTTGCCTGCCGATCCGCTCGGGCGTGGGTTCGATTTCCACTTGGGCTGATTACTTGATTTTTTTCTGAGGTTTTCCCCAATCGTAAGGCCCTACATATTGTTGTATTAGACATTGTAGGCTATAGGCATAGAAGCGTCTTGATTTTACAAAAGAAAGCCATTAGAATTTTATGTAAATCAAACTATCTGGAACATTGTCGGCCACTTTTCAGACAATCACGGATTTTAACAATCATAAATTTGTATATATATGATCTAGTACTTTACACTCGACAAAATATCGACAATTACTCATTAGTGGCCAATATAATAATAATAATAATAATAATAATAATAATAATAATAATAGTTTTATTTTCCCTGGCAGAGTTAAGGCCATCAGGCCTTTTCTTCCACTCAACCAGGATCAAATCACATACAGAAAAAATACATACCGGTATACAAATATGAACTTAAAAATAATAATAAACATAAATAAGTAGAAAAGAGAGATTGAATATATATACACAATCAGTATTAACTTTGAAATAACAATAATAAAAAAAATATATATATGTAATAAAAAAAGAGACTGAATATACATGATCATGAGATTAGAAATAGTAAACAAATTAATATTCCATATTGTAGATTACACAAGAGTAACACAAACTTTTTAATTATGGGGATGAAATTATATAATGAGCTCCCAAGTCAATATTATAAATTACCAATCAATAGTTTCAAAACTAGATTTTACAATTGGTTGTTACATAATCCTTTTTATTCTGTTGCTGAGTTTTTTAACACAAATTTGTATGAAACTGTATTTTAATAAATAAGTTTAATTGCAATTTAGTTAGTTATCTTCAAATGAAAAGTTTCAAATTATTTCATGTTTTCATTGTATTACTTAAATTTTACTGTTTCTGTTATTAGTGTTTTTTAAAATGTATTTATATGTTTTTTCAATATATTCTGACGAAGCTTAAAACTGTATGTCTAATGGCCAAATAAATGGAACTGAATTGAATTGAATTGAATATACCACTGTGGGCTAAAGCAAGGAGATGCACTATCACCTTTACTTTTTAACTTTGCTCTAGAGTATGCCATTAGAAAAGTCCAGGATAACAGAGAGGGTTTGGAATTGAACGCGTTACATCAGCTGCTTGTCTATGCGGTTGACGTGAATATGTTAGAAGAAATTCCACAAACGATTAGGGAAAACACGGGAATTTTACTGGAAGCAAGTAAAGAGATAGGTTTAGAAGTAAATCCCTAAAAGACAAATTATATGATTATGTCTCGTGACGAGAATATTATACGAAATGGAAATATAAAAATTGGAAATTTATCTTTTGAAGAGGTGGAGGAGTTCAAATATCTGGGAGCAACAGTAACAAATATAAATGATACTCGGGAGGAAATTAAACACAGAATAAATATGGGAAATGCCTGTCATTATTCGGTTGAGAAACTTTTATCATCCAGTCTGCTGTCGAAAAATCTGAAAGTTAGAATTTATAAAACAGTTATATTACCGGTTATTCTGTATGGTTGTGACACTTGGACTCTCACTTTGAGAGAGGAACAGAGACTACGGGTGTTTGAGAATAAGGTGTTTAGGAAAATATGTGGGGCTAAGAGGGATGAAGTTACAGGGGAATGGAGAAAGTTACATAAAGCAGAATTGTACGAATTGTTTTCTTCACCTGACATAATTAGGAACATTAAATCCAGACGTTTGAGATGGGCATGGCATGTAGCACGTATGGGCGAATCCAGAAATGCATATAGAGTGTTAGTTGGGAGGCCGGAGGGAAAAAGACCTTTAGGGAGGCCGAGACGTAGATGGGAAGATAATATTAAAATGGATTTGAGGGATGTGGGATATGATGATAGAGACTTGATTAATCTTTCTCAGGATAGGGACCAATGGCGGGCTTATGTGAGGGCGGCAATGAACCTCTGGGTTCCTTAAAAGCCAGTAAGTAAGTAAGTAAGTAAGTATACCATTATCCTTGGCGTATAGAAGGCCATGCTCCAGGTCATTTTAAGTCTTTGGCATATATAAGGCCATGCCCCAGGTCATTTTAAGTTGACATCAAATGCACATTACGCATGGATAAGTGGCTTCCTCTGGCGGCGGGGGAGGGGTCTTTGTTTCCAAATCGACTGTACGACACCGGAAAGGGTTCTTTCTCGTGAGGATGAACATCATTCCAGAAACTTATCCAAAATAGTTGATTTATCTATAGACTCGTTATTTATGAAATACTCTGTATTACAAAGATATAATAGCACATTTATCGTCTTAGGGCAATCTAATCAGGCTAAACCTATTGCATAAACCTCGCTAAATTATCAGTTAGCTATTATTTCTTGAGTAAAAATTTTACTGAGCTGAAAAATTGTAATCACAAAAGCTAATGATCCTCCAATTATACTTACTTACTTACTTAAATACTTACTTACTTACTTACTTACTTACTTACTTACTGGCTTTTAAGGAACCCGGAGGTTCATTGCCGCCCTCACATAAGCCCGCCATCGGTCTCTATCCTGAGCAAGATTAATCCATTCTCTATCATCATATCCCACCTCCCTCAAATCCATTTTAATATTATCTTCCCATCTACGTCTCGGCCTCCCTAAAGGTCTTTTTCCCTCCGGCCTCCCAACTAACACTCTATATGCATTTCTGGATTCGCCCATACGTGCTATATGCCCTGCCCATCTCAAACGTCCGGATTTAATGTTCCTAATTATGTCAGGTGAAGAACACAATGAGTGCAGTTCTGTGTTGTGTAACTTTCTGCATTCTCCTGTAACTTCATCCCTCTTAGCCCCAAATATTTTCCTAAGAACCTTATTTTCAAACACCCTTAACCTATGTTCCTCTCTCAAAGTTAGAGTCCAAGTTTCACAACCATAATGAAGAACCGGTAATATAACTGTTTTATAAATTCAAACTTTCAGATTTTTTGACATCAGACTGGATGATAGAAGCTTCTCAACCGAATAATAACACGCATTTCACATATTTATTCTGTGTTTTATTTCCTCCCGAGTATCATTTATATTTGATACTGTAGCTCCAAGATATTTGAACTTCTTCATCTCTTCAAAAGATAAATTTCCAATTTTTATATTTCCATTTCGTACAATATTCTCGTCACGAGACATAATCATATACTTAGTCTTTTCGGGATTTACTTCCAAGCCTATCTCTTTACTTGCTTCCAGTAAAATTCCCGTGAAAATCGTTTGTGGATTTTCTCCTAACATATTCACGTCATCCGCATAGACAAGCAGCTGATGTAACCCTTTCAATTCCAAACCCTCTCTGTTATCCTGGACTTTCCTAATGGCATTCTCTAGAGCAAAGTTAAAAAGTAAAGGTGATAGTGCATCTCCTTGCTTTAGCCCACAGTAAATTGGAAACGCATCTGAAACGAACTCTGCTGTACGTTTCACTGAGACTCATTTTAATTAATCGAACTAATTTCTTGGGAATACCAAATTCAATAAGAATATCATATAAAACTTCTCTCTTAACCGAGTCATATACCTTTTTGAAATCTATGAATAACTGGTGCACTGTACCCTTATACTCCCATTTTTTCTCCGTTATCTGTCGAATACAAAATATCTGGTCAGTAGTTGATCTATTACGCCTAAAACCACACTGATGACCCCCAATAATTCCATCTTCATATGATCCTCCAATTCTATTCGTACACAAATTCAAATACACTACGGTACGATTAAGAGCAAATTTTCCTCTGGTATGTACTGTATAGTGAGCAATCGAAGTGTGTGGAGAGACAGTGAGACTAATGCCATTTTTGAGCTTAGTCCACTCTTACACAATGATGAGCGTTGCTGAACTGCTTGCTGCCGTGCCGTGAACATATGAATGGCAGCATAGTCAGTGGCGGAATAGCTGTAAATTCTAATAAATCAAACGGCTGAACTTCAAAATCTTTCGAGGATTGAAGTGAATGATCAGCCAGAATTATTATTCTACATCATTGTTGCCATATTCTCCAATGTATTAGCTTTTCTTAAAGGTCTACCTCCATAGATTCTACTTTCTTACTGTTTGTTTCTTTTCCATTTTCTACTACTGCTCTTCCTCACACTTCCACAAGATTATTCTCTGCATAATTTACTTCCTGTCCATTCTCTTAGTACGGTCGGCCTGGATGGCGCAGTTGGTAAAGTGCTGGCTTTCTGTGTCTCAAGTTGCGATGTATTGTTACACCAACTTATTCTCATGTAACTGAATCATTTCATAAGGCATGGTTGTGTGTGTGACAATTAACAAACTCTGAACCCCAGACACTGATGATGCTGCTGGTCTGCATGGGATGTTGCAACATTTATTGATAAATAGAGCTCTATCAAACAAGTAATACGAAACTTGCTGGAATCATTTAATCAGAATTGTACTTTGATTTAACCTCTAACTGACTTTGAGAGTTAGTCTATAAATATCCGTGTAAAAAGGAATATAATGTCTTTCTGTATCATTGCTTGTGTGAGGTACGTCTGCAATCCTGTGACAGACATACCAGAATAAACCATTTTATATATTTACTCAACTTAGAAATTCTACGTTATTTTTTCTTCTGGGGTCCAAGGACCCCAACCATAATTCCGAAGATAATGAAAGAATATCCACTACACCACAACGGGTTCTATCCCGGCCCAAGTCGTGCTTAAATGCCACAGACTCATGTTAGTAGATTTACTAACATGTAAAAGAACCCCTGCGCGACAAAATTCCGGCACACCGGCGACGCTGATATAACCTCGGCAGCTACAAGCATCGTTAAATAAAACATAATTTAAATTCGGATCAAATTTCTGTACAAAGGACAAAACTAAAATTCTTTCAATAATTTATTATCATAATACACTGTTCTCTTAAATTTACTTAGCATATTGGGAATTAAACCAATTGCTTTCCCAAAACAAGCTATGAAACATTTCGTATGAAGCAATTTTGTCTCGAAAAGGAAGCAAAAACGAGCAAATTTGTATTAAATTTTTTTGTTTGAAATATCTCAAAGACTAACCCCTTGAATGAACTATATTACTCACGGTTTATTCTGCAATATGCCAGTGTATTTAAGGAAAGAATTCTAATTTAGGCATTTTTCTCTGTCAAATATTAATCGAATTTATAAAAATAGAATGTTAAAATTGCTTCTCGTTAAGTTTCATTTAACTATTGCATCAACTTGTTTTACTTGTATAGTTTAAACTATATAGAAATCTTAAAACTAATACGAAACTTAAATTTTAAATAAATAGCAGAGCCAGAATGGAAATAGATATCGATTTCTGTAAGCAAGATCCGGAAAATATATTGTGTTATGTAATTCTGACAGAAGATATGAACATGATTTGTAGTGTAGGGAAACAGAAAACTATTGAAAACACGTCCAAATGACATTGTCAACATACAACTCAATTTCAGAACACACTCTCTTTGACTCCACATTACATTACCCAAACACACCCACACACGAAACACAAACAAAAGGCGCCAAGACCAGCAACAACCAGGTCTGAAGACAGGTTGAAACATGTTAACGAGGTAATATAAAATTTAACACAAGAGAAACAAAAAATACATTTTCCGAAGTGATACAGTGTTAAAAGTTGTGTATGCCTAATCAAAATGTATAAAGAAAAAAATATAATATTTAAGTTGTATTCATTTAAAAATGGATGATAAATTTATCTATACTAATAATAAATCTGTAGCCAAATTTTTCCTGGTAATTTTCGATTTTCCAAAAATAATTTGTGTTAACAAGTTTAATTAACCATCCTGAAACCGAAAATCACTTTTTTGAAATTTTTGTTTGTATGTCTGTCTGTCTGTCTGTCTGGATGTTTGTTACCTTTTCACGCTGTAATGGCTGAACCGATTTATATGAAAATTGGAATATAAATTAAGTTCGTTGTAACTTAGAGTTTAGGCTATATGGCATTCAAAATATTTTATTTAAAAGGGGGATTATAAGGGGTCTTGAATTAAATAAATTGAAATATCTCCCTTATTATTAATTTTCATGAAAAATGTTACATAACAAAAGTTTCTTTAAAAATGATTTCCGATAAATGTTATTCCATGCAACATTTTGATAGGACTGATATTTAAGACTTTTAAAATAACAATACAATACACTTTCACCGCCGCCTCAGATTATAGCGTTGTTGTTCCTGCAATGACTCCTATGTGCAAAATATAAAATTTTTGAGTAGGAAAAAATAACGCATTTATTCATTCCATGGCAATGGTACATAGGAGATCGTGAATTGTTACATTTTCGAAAGAAAGGAATATAATTACATATCACTATATAATTATGCTGTATCACTATTTAAGTTATTTGAAAGGTTCAGAACCATAGTGGGCCAAGCGCCATTTACTGAAGACGTATGAAACAAGGCTTAAATTAAGTTATTACTATAATTCAATGGAAACATATAGCAAGTAATATAAAATATACACATTAAATCTAAATGATATGTCAATCTTCATTAAACTCTGGTTGCATGTAATAACAATTAAGAAACATGTTAAAGAAATTGTCATTGCACCAAATGAGTGGTCTCTGGATCAAAATGATCGCATTTTAATTTTTATAATACAATTTAAATTAAGTAACATATTAAATGATTTACTCTTCTATCAAACACGAATGTTCCCTGGATCTAATGTCCTATTTAAATTATGTAATTAATTTATATTTATTTCTAACGGGTGCAGCGGAGCGCACGGGTACGGCTAGTATATGATTAAATTCTCTTATATTCCAGGTGCAGTTTTAAGTTTTCCTAAGCTAATATTTGTACAAGCAACATCAGTTAAAACTCTTCTCATGCGGTAAATAGAGCTAATGGCGCGAAAATATACTGATAAGAAAACATCGGTTAATCTAGGGACGCAAAATCTTGACCAGCTTGTGGAAAATTCTACTTGTCTGTGGCTTATACAGGGACATCATTTTATTTTTACTAACATTTTTAATATTAACCTGGCTATATCTTTGGATTAAGGTCTACAACCGGAAACACTGCTTGCTCTCCCTTCCAAGACCGGAGTTCGATGATACTGGCGTAAAATACAAATCACTTTACTAGGTATAGGAGGGAAGAAAAGTAGTTCATCCATTTATGTAAACTAGGAAATATCGCAATTTTGAGTTTGATAATTTCCATTAGGTTTTTTTTTTAAATCAAAATACAGTACTGTATTAACACTTAGTGTTTTTACTCACGAATTGAGCTATCCATTCGGACGTATTAATTATGCAGTGTAGCCTATATTGTACTGTTACAGCACATCAGCGTACGATATAGAGAATGAAGTTAAATTAAAAAAATAATCATAATATGGATATTTAAACACATTTTTGAAAATGGTCGCCGTTCATTTCGATACACGCTTCAGTTCTTTTGTGCACATTATCGCACTATAGACTATTTTACCTAATTCCAATTACCAGTTTCGTCCTTCGTACGATAACTCATGTTGAAATAATTCTTTACCTAGTCTATAAAAGAGTATCTTACGTACTGTAAATTTAATCTTCACTTCTGCCCGATCCGAAAAGATAAAATTACTCAGAAATGCTATCTACTGTCCGTTCAAGTGGTTTTGTCGCAGGGTCGTAGAAAAGGGGAGAAATCACGTGACAGTTAATTACTTAACGAGGCTCTTTTATTTAAGTTGTTTTAAACAGTTGTATAATATTACGTAGACGTCCAATTCCTAACAGAAATTAATGTTTTCAGAAAAGAGCTAAGACAGCCCAGCTACTAGACTTTACAGAGGGACGAACAGAAGCAGGTGGGGGAGACCGGGATGCGACGTAGGCAAACGGACGACAGTACCTGTGCGAAACTATTGTTCAATATTGAAAGCTCTTTCGTCACTGGAAAACGCGAACATATTTCCGGAACGTACTATAACTCAGTACTGTATATGCGGTCTTGGTTCTGTGGAGAACGATTGGAAGTTTACTAGTAGAAGGGGTGGGAGTGAAGTACATTCAAAAACTCAGGTACAATAAAAAATGAAGTAAAAATAAAATGATGTCCCTGTATTAGCTTTATGTTAGTGAATACATTACAGACAGACCTTTCATTTTAAGGACCATTAGATAAGCAATTCCAATACTTCCAACACAAATTTGCGAGGTTAAAAAATTTGTACTGAAAAGTTGCTAGTATATGCTTTAGGAGTTAAAAATTTCCTTAGCTGCATCTCAGTATGTTTTGAATTTTACTAGGGCTAGTACATTATCTACATCATCAGGAGTGACAGATTCGAATGTTACACAGAATTTTCTGGAATGTTGCAATTGAATAGGCCTAGCTAAGCGGAAGAACGTTGCAAAAAACATTTCATTTCCTATTGCAAGTTTTCAATGTAAACGCGTTGCACGTACTCTGTTGATTTAAAATTACTATTACACTTTTACTACGTCATACTACTTTTGACCAATAAAACGGTACGAAAGGACGTGTTTCAGTCAATCATGGCTGTTTATCCTACAATTTTATCACTTTCCTAGCATTTGTTTATTTTTATCATTTCTCTAGCATTTGTTTGTTTTTATCCATAAAGTTAGTATAATATATACTTACTCTATGTTTTATCACTTCCCTTGCATTTGTTTCTTTGTTTGCCAAGATTTCAAACTGCAAATACTTTACAGTACTATAAAACATGCTTTGCGATCATCATTAATAATTCCCGCATAGATAATCGACTGGAAATGGCGGCTCCATTCAAACGTTTTGGTGAAGCTAACAATAGTGAAATAGAATTTTAGGAAGTCAATTAATTTCTGTTTTATTGTATTATAGTACTTTATTTCTTCTAATCTTTATATACTTTCTTCTGTTTTTATCACCTCCCTACCATCTGCTTGTGATTATTTATAAGTATGTAGGAAACACTCAAGTGCAGTAGCTACATTCTTGGCACAATTTCTCTTTCCTAGGTAACCAGGCGTTGTTCCCTTGGATTGTTTGTTAGGCCTACGTAACCCAGCATTGAATTTCTCATAAAGATGCTCAAGTTGTAGTAGAAACATGGATACTTTCAGAGACTTTGGACTTAAACGTATACATATCAACAGATTATGTTCATCTTAGTGAAATGGTATACTACAGTAATAACACGTTCCTGTAATGAAGAAGGTTTAAGGAAGTTGGGAGACATCTTCTGTTTCTACGTAAAGATTAATTTTTGATCCTACAGAATATAACTGTTATGGTAACAATGATTATTAGAGGAGAAAAATTCACTCCGGCGCCGGTGAACGAACCCGGGTTCTTGGTTCTACGTACCAAGCGCTCTAACTACTGAGCTACGCCGAAGTTCAATCCACAGCACCGGATTGAGTCCCTCTCCTCTGTGTTTTTCCCTTTGTGACCTGACTCCAAGTTCGAGATATGTTGACATAATATATTAAGTCAATTGACATTATACAAGAAGCGTACTCAATTGAATGACTTGGTGGCCGGGATTCCACAGTAATATACACTGTTGGGCGAAGAATCTACGTTTGATCCTAAGAATATATCTGTTATGGTGACGATGGTTATTAGAGGAACTTGGAGTCGGGTCACAAAGAGAAAAACACAGAGGAGAAGGATTCGATCCGGTACTGTGGATTGATCTTCGGCGTAGCTCAGTGATTAGAGCACTTGGTACGTAGAACCAAGGACACGGGTTCGATCCTCGGCGCTGGGGCGAATTTTTCTCCTCTAATATAATCGTTGTTACTATAAAGATATACTCCGTAGAACCAAACATTAATCTTTACGTAGATTCTTCGCCCAACAGTGCATAATACTGTGGAATCCCGGCCACCAAGTCACTCAATTGAGTGCGCTCCTCGTATAATGGCAGTTGACTTAATATAACTTATGTCAACATAGGCCTATATGTCGAACTTGGAGACAGCCCACAAACGGAAAAACATACAAGAGAAGGATTCGATCTGATGCTGTGGATTGAACTTCGGCGTAGTTCAGTGGTTAGAGAACCAAGGACCCCGGTTCGATCTCCTGTAATAACCATCTTCTGTTTCGTTGTACTCTTAAACCCAAGTTTTCATTGTCAGTTTCCTTTCAAAGTGTGAATTAAAGATTTTAAGAAAATACTTGTAGGCCTACGTTTTAATAAAGTACAATACTTAGATATTTTATAAATATCGGTAGTTATTTCAGTATACTTACAACCTATGTGTATAAAAAGGTAAATGAATTTATTTATATTCCTGCAAAATTCTATGGAATAATTTTATGTTTGAGAGCATTTATTAAACACGTAAATGGACTAAGTATTAAATAAAAACTCATTGGCTGGTATTTTTATTCACAAGTTTGAACAATAAAAACGATATTATACATAATTTCGAGAATTAATTAGCAAATGAAATTCAAATATATTATTTTCTTTTGTTAAAATTCCAAGAATGTGGGACATTTTACAGTGAAATTGTTTCCAACATGCGCTTATCGTAAAAGGAAACACTGCACAAAGAATCTGAATACGACTCCATGACATGTGAGTCTGACAGTATTGTCATCAAGATTTCAAAGAAAGAAACTACGTCTCTTCACTTAAGTATCCTGTCAACATTTACAACAGTTGCTGCAATCAGCAAACGCTTCATATGAACACACATAAAACGCTCTGTCCGCAGAATGACTTTTTCTCGTTCGTAATAACATCGCTTTCAATGTGAACTTTCCCTAGACGTATTGCTTTTCTCTGAAGCTGTAACATATCCATAACGAAACCAGGTCAGGACCAATTTCTTTGTATTTGGTAAAACATTATTATTCTCATCCCGCCATTCTACTGACATTAGGTGGGAGGATGAAAATAGCAATTGGAAAGTAATTTTACTGGAACTATACCCGTAACTGTGCTATTGTGTACAGATTACATTATCATTCCATTTTCGAATAACATTTGTAACAAATTAATTTTCATGTTGAGTAAAGTAACCAAGTATAATACAGTCTGATCCGTTTGGGTATAGATAATATTAATTTATTATTATAAAGCTATTATGATAGTGGAAAAATTTCTTGCAGGTTATATCTGCAGTGCTCGGGAAAAGTGGCACAATTCAAAAATGTTAATTTTACAGGAGAAGGAAAAAAACTGTCTTCACACTGGTTTATGTCGATTTGATTTTCTTCTGTATGAATTATTGTAATGGAAGAAATATTATGTTTCTTTTCCGAAGCGAGCAGATGTTCCTAAGTTGTCAATAAATTAATAAAAAAATGCTTGTGGAAACTGACTTATGTCACTTTTCCCAAGCATTGCAGATTATTATAATTAAAAATGGAGTTTCCATAAGACAAATGAAAACCGTAGATTATTAAAATGGCTACTACAAATAAACAGCGGGCACAATGTGTTCTTTGGTATGCTCTTTACTTTTAGTAGGCTAGTTTACGACATTTTATCAACATCTAGGTTATTTAGCGTCTGAATGAAATGAAGGTGATAATTCCGGTGAAATGAGTCCGGGGTTCGGCACCGAAAGTTACCCAGCATTTGCTCATATTGGGTTGAGGAAAACCCCGGGAGAAACCTCAACCAGGTAACTTGCCCCAACCGGGAATCGAACCCGGGCCACCTGTTTTCGCGGCCAGACATGCTAGCCGTTACTCCACAGGTGTGGACCTCTTTGGTATACTAAATTTGAGAGTGTTAAAAGAGATCAAAAGAAATTTCGATGTGAGTATGGCGTGCGTAATGTACCTAAATAGGATTCTATATCGAACACTTGTAGAAACAGGTTCTGTGTTAAAGAAAAAAAAATGCAGGAGGTCGCAGGCGAAACCCATTATGAGAAGCAGCTATCTCTTACCTTGGTCCCCAAACTCCCCAGATCTAACCTCTCCTGACTTCTTCGAGTAGGATTTTGTTTAAAGACATTGTCTATTCACAGAAACCCAGGAACACTAATGATCTGAGAGTAAAAATTACTCAAACTTTTCAACAAATCACCCCTACAACGGACATGGGCTGAATTGCATCACCGTTACGAGTTGTGCAGGGTACGCAATGGGGGGCATGTTGAGCTCTTGAGGAAGCTCCCATTTTTCAGTGTTGTATGCACAAAGTTTCAACAAATAAAGTTGAGTAATAAATGTTTTACGGTGTTTTTATTTTATCCATACCCAAACGGATCACCCTATATAATTTAACAATATCTACAAACAAAGCTCAAGTGCTTGAATTTATCAGTGTAAGACAGTGTTTCTTAAGCTTTTCAACCACACAATTGCCGAAATATTTGAAACTGTTTCATCGGGTGATGTCACAATGCGTCGTTTACTTTCAAGCCTTAACCATAATAAGTGTGAATCATCGAAGGTAGTTCGATATTTGGAAATAAAATATCCGTCTTAAGCCCTCGGAATTTTTGGAATTGCGTACTTTGGAAAATTAAAAGCTTCCATTTGTGAAGCAAGCCAAAGTGATAATGCAACACTTGAAGCATCTTATCACGTAGCATTAAAAGTAGCTTACAAGATGTGTAAGCCACGTACGATTGCGGAAATCTTAATACTACCTATTCCTATCGATATGGTCATGGATGGGCAACTCGTGCTCACGAAGTGCTAAACAACCTTGAAAGAGAGAAAGACAGACGGAGCCAGCCGCAGCAGTTACAAGTTGTTTGTAGTTTCGCTGCAAAAGCAGTTCACTGCCACGGTGTGCTCTGGCGGCTCATGCAGGTGTTCGTGATATCTACTCCAGGAATTGAATTTCAGAATGAGGTATGGTACAATAATTATAGTGACACCTAAACACACTTAACGAAATTATATTATTTCCTAGCTTTGGAAACACAAACTGAATACAACCTTTACAAGATACAACAAATATAGCTGCTAAGGTAAAGTTGCCTAATTCCGTGATACGTTTTTTTCACTGAATGTCACGGGATTATGTATCTTGCTAGGAAGTTCACCGATGTCTCAAAAGTAGGTGCAAGATGCACTCTTTCGAGAAAGATGTCTGGCGCTATGGTCGAACGGCAAAGCGTTGACTGACATTCAATTTTAAAAAAGTACCACGGGATTAGGGATATCACGGAAATAAGCAACTTTACCCTATTATTACACTATTTGTTCATATTTCTTATTATATGTATTATTTGTAACATAGAACGCGAGAATTTACAAGTTTTTATACATTAAAGAGTATTCCTCTGTTCTCAGAAATGTAATAGTCTGTAATCGCAAGCAATCACAAATTCAAAGAAGTAATTTTTACATGTCACGACAAATGAAATAAACTTACTTCTGAGCTCTTTATGTACATTGAGAGCACGAGTTGCCCACCCATGGACATGGTCATTGTTTCAATAGATCCGTAAAAAATGATTTCCAATAACATTCTGTCCAGACGAGCTAGTGAGATATTTACCAATGTTGTCCACACCTGTGGAGTAACGGTCAGCGCGTCTGGCCGCGAAACCAAGTGACCCGGGTTCGAATCCCGGTCGGGGCAAGTTACGTGGGTGAGGTTTTTTCCGGGGTTTTCCCTCAACCCAATACGAGCAAATGCTGGGTAACTTTCGGTGCTGGACCCCGGACTCATTTCACCGGCATTATCACCTTCATTTCATTCAGACGCTAAATGACCTAGATGTTGATACAGCGTCGTAAAATAACCCAATAAAATAAAATAAATTTACCAATGTTCGCGATCTGATAATTCAGAATGTGAAATTAAATATTTTTTGCTATTGACATTGAATATACCTCCAACACGCGCCATTGATGAGATAATTTCAACTGCAGAAGTTATAAAGCGGTCAGAAGATGGAATTGTGAATACTGAGTGAATGAAAAAGGATCCGTGAAGGAAGAATCAAAAAAGATTTCACGTAATGGTCTCCTGTTTAAAATAAGAGGAAATTTATGTCTCAGTAATTGTTTTATTAAGCACAATTAGTAAGATACTTCAAATAACAATCTTATGAATCGAAAATCAATTCTAATAACTTTTGTGTTAGATTTATGCTATTAAAACGCGAAGAAGGACAGGATTAATAATTACAAAACTTATATATAAATTTGAAAAACTATAGTTTTAAATTATTTTCTATAGAGGATTTCACATTAAGGGGAGAGGACGGTACTTCTTAAAACTTGTTCCCTATTTGGTGCAAAACTTTAATTTTTTTGTATGCAGAGAACTCATGGCTATAGCAACTCAACCAAATATACATATTTAAAAAATATATTTTGGGGCCCAGATTTGGAAAAAATTGTACCCAATGCAGTATTTTACTTAAACCGATATATCTAAGCCATTTTTTAAGATAAATGCAAACAGTTTTTTACATTTTACTTGTAAGAGCATGCTCTACAAACTTTCTGTAACAGAATTTTGATATTAGTCCCTACATTTGAAAATAAACAATTAAAATTTAAGAACACTTTTTTCGTTTCCTTTTTTGCAAACAGACAGACATGTTTTTTAAAATTAAATTAAGTAGTAAAATTCTGTTACAAAGAAACGATTCCTGATTGTCTACAGAATGTATGTTCTAAATTTCATTCATGTATGTTTAATAGTTCGGAAATTATATCCATTTTTGTCTGTGAATGTAGCAAAAAATGAAGTTACCTGAAACAACAATCGAAGGAGCGTGTGATTAAAAAAACCAGAACGCAGGAGCTTTAAAAATGGTGTCTGAACATCCGATAAGGGCATAAATTCCCACAAAATGTTGTGCAATGTATTCCACACATATCACAGAGTGTTTTAAAGATTTTTTTTTTCATTTACTCATTTTTTACCAACAAAATACCATCCTCTTCCCTTAAGAAAAGAGCGTTGAGCATTGGTGCTGTTCCATTAAATGATGAGTTGCCTATCTACCACTTAGCTTCTACAATGTACTAGGCAAGGCCCATAAAACCACTGCTTTTTTTCTTAACGTGGAACGCTCTATAAGTCGATTAACAAATTTATCGTGATAAAGTAGCAACCAGTTCGCCACTGCATTTGTCCACGTGCGCTGTGTAACCTCTCCTCCACGTGGCGGTCAAAATCTCGCGCCAGGCCCAAGACGGGGCCAATGTTTCTATGGCAACGAGCAATGACGTCACTGATGACGTAACTCGTCCAAACAGAGCGCGTGCGACGTCACCGAGGTGGCAGACACGTGGCAGTGGGGCCAGGACCGCACCCCAACCGAATCCCAGGCCGGGTTACCTCGCACTTGCAGGTAAATCTTGTGACTTGACCTCGATCTGAGAGGGCTGTGGAGGGCGACAAACCCATAGGCTATGTGTGGTCTAATGCGACAATGTATAATTTCCTCCTATGATAGAAAGGGTAGTTAATTGTGTAAATAGGGCCTAATATCAATGTAGTTCGTAGTAATTGAGTGAATGAATCAGTGGAAGAATAAGGGAGTAAGTGAATAAGTGAATGAGAAAGTGAGTGAATATGGGAGTAAGTGAATGAAAGAGTGAATGAGTAAATGAATGAGTGAATGAGGAAGTGAGTGACGGATTGAGTTTTTGAGTGAATGAATGAGTGATGGCATTAAGGAGAGAGTGAGGGAGCATGTAAAGGAGTGAGTGAGTATGTGAGTGAGCGAGTGAGGGAGTGTATGAGTGAGTGTCAAAAGTAAAAGTATCCCCGTAACATGCCATGAAGGCACTTGGGGGGCATGGAGGTAGAGCCCCATGCTTTCCATGACCTCGGCACTAGAATGAGGTGGTGTGGTCGGCACCACGCTCTGACCGCCTTTCACCGCCGGGAAAGACCCGGTACTCAGTTTTATAGGAGGCTGAGTGAACCTCGGGGCCATTCTGAAAGTTTGGCAACGAGAAAAAATCCTGTCACCGGACCTTCCAGTCCGTAGTCAGCTGCTCTACCAACTGAGTGAGTATCTGAGTTATTAAATTAATGAGTGAGTGAGTGAGTGAGTGAGTGAGTGAGTGAGTGAGTGAAGGAGTGAATTAGTAGGCCTATGTGGGTGAGTGCGGTAGTGTGAATGAGTGTGTGAACGAGAGGGAGTGAAGGATTCATTTTTGAGTGAGTGAAATTTTGAGCGAATGAATGAGCGAATAAATGAGTGAGTCATTGTATTAGTGAGTGAGTTAATGAGTGAGGGAGTAAGAAAGTGAGTGGGTTTTTCCGTCGGTCCTAGATTTTTCATTTAAGAAGTTCATAGTGACGCTAGTAGCTGATAAGATCGTTGTTGAAGTTTCTCTATGAGTCCTCCCCTTTCACCATTTATGTAGTAGAGATGAACAGCGATCGAGAAAGCAAGACTAACAGCGCCCGCAAAGCCGAGAGTGTTTCGAGACGCAGGGATTGATCACTCCCGAAGTCCGAACGTCAAGCAGCCTTGAATCACCACAGTTGTTTCTACCTGACTGAACTTTTATATACTTTGTCAACTGTTATACGAGGGAGAGTCAAAAAATAACCTTAATAATTGTGTCATTAATTGAATATTATGTACAATAAGACTACAAACACTTCATCACTTTCGAACATGGTCCCAACTACGTTCAATGCAAGTGTTTCTGTTATACTATGTTAAAAGTGATGAAGTATTTGTAGTTTTATTGTACATATTCAATTAATAAACCATTTATTAAGGTTACTTTTTGACTCTCCTTCGTATAAACAATCAAGTAGCCTATTTGAAACATCATCTCTACCTTTCAGTGTATAATAATAATCCGTTCCCAGTCTTTATTTAATTACTAGGCCCTTATTAAAAGGCCAGGAATTTTCTTTTTATATGTTTTAGTTCAAGTGTGCAATCTCAAGTAAAAAGATATTAACATTATGTTTTATGTTTCTTATAAATGCAAATTTATTTTAGAATTGTTTTTTTTTCTATTTAGGCTATATAACTATAGGTAATATATAGGCTTAATAGAACCAGAATATTTTGATAACTTAGATACTGTTTTGTTTTGTATTTTTATCTCATTTAAACATTTATAATGTTATTTATTTCAATGATGTATGTTATTCAAAGTTACGAAATCTTTCCTCGCCGACCAAATGCTATTTCGAGAATGATGAGCGAGACTCAAAGCGCACGAGAATGACGAGACGAGACGAGACTCGAAAGACAAATGTAACGAACACAACGAGGGAGAGCGGCAGTTAGTTTTGTTCATCTCTATTATGTAGGTATTAGCATTATTGAGTATCTAGTTCTATATTAATAATTATTGTAAATATCATAAACATTATTACGTAGCTATTGCAGTCAATGATTTGCCGTGACCTATAGATTCCAAGATCTAGCTTACATTGAATGACTATACTTTTATTATAAAAACTATTTAAAAAATAAACATTTTAAGCGATCCTGAATAAAATATTGTATGCAACTAGTGGGATGTGCATTATCATCGCTTTCATGTAATTAAAGAACTCGGCATGCCCTCGTTCTTCAAAAATCTATTCGATGGATAATAATGCATTTATCCCACTTCTTGCATAAATAACTTACTATTTTAGCTGGCATCTTCTTCAGCACACACATACACACAATTCTAAGAAATAAAATATTTCACATCAATGTTTTATAACAAATAGCATACCTCACTTTTATACAGTTATTGATAGTATACGAAAATGGATTGCTTTTAAGCGTTTGACACTGTAAATATCGACTTACTGACGAGAAAATTACGATCACTCCAACTATCGGAAAGCACAGTTTCTTGGTTCTCCTCTTATCTCAGCGAACGTTAGCAGTGTGTATCCATTGAAATTCGAACGTCCTCTTGGGGTATCGTTGATCTTGGAATCCCACAGGAATCTGTTCTATCACCACTAATATTCACAATTTACGTAAATGACATCCCTTCGACTCTACATTACTGTAAGCATCACCTTTACGCAGACGATTTACAAATATATATCCACACAACCCCTGACTCATTCAATGACGCAATACACAATCTTAGCGAGGACCTTGAATCTATATCTGCATGGACCAGAGAGTTCGATTTGACTCTCAATGCAAGAAAATCACAAGCAATCCTATTGGGTCATCTACGTCTATTATGCAACATTACTCCTGCTCTTCCAGTCAAATTAAACGACACAATAATCCCTTTTGCTTCCTGTGTTGAAAACCTTTGCGTTTACTTCGATGCGCATTTAAACTGCAATAACCAAGTAACTAATATTATCAAAAAAGTGTTTTCCATACTACATTCCTTAAACAGCATTCGACAGTTTCTCCCGTTATCACTCAAAAAAATACTAGTGGAAACACTAGTAATGCCCCACTTCGATTATTGTGATTTTCTACTGACTGACCTCAATGTCAACTAGTCGCAAAGATTACAACGTGTTCATAATTCTTCTTCTGCGATGTCCGTCGCGCTGACCACATTACCCCATCCTTCCAAATTCTAAATTGACTACGGCTTAACGAACGTAGAAATTTTCATTCCTTTGTTCTTCTTTTCCAAGTCCTTCACACCTCTACATCTACATACCTTGCCTCCCGTTTCAGTTACCTGTCATCATATCAATCTCTTCACACGCACGCAAAACAGCCGCATACAATCTACACCAACACACAACACATCATCGTATTCTTCATAATACACAATCTCGCTCTCGCGCTTGTGAAATACCTTACCCAGTGACATCAGAGACTGTCGGATTTTAGCAGTGTTCAAAAACAAACTTATTAAGCATTTTCTTACTGCGTAGAGTAGGTTCAATTTTTACTTAATACAAAAAATTCTTTCTTCTTAACTTCTACAATAAACTGCCTAGTCTTTATTAATCAATTAATCTTTTAGTACTTTGATTTTTATTGTATTTGTAAATTTAATATTGTAATTGTATTATTAATATTGTAGTTGTAATCCCCTGGTGAAGGGGAAGAGAAGGCCTGTTGGCGTTATATCTACCATGTTAAATAAATAAATAAATAAATAAATTAATTAAAAGATGGACACTTACTTTACATGCATATTTTCATAATAAAATACATAATTCACTATATTTCAGTCGAAAAGAATTTTCATTTATTCTTTTCCTTGTCACAAATATATTTAATAACATTTCTTTTCATTATGCAAGCACTCGACTACACGTTCGCTAACTTTTTCAGTGATTCGATAATATATTCTTATGGCCGAATGATATGCAGTACGATAATTCTATTATTATGTCTCAGTAATGCTAGTTAGTGAGCTGAAAATCCAAATTCAATGCTCATGAGTTAAGTCGTCTCTCTAAGATTGTGAAAGGGAATGAACAAGGCGTGGACCGTCTTCTTTCCAGTGAAAAGCAAGTGTGTGAAAAGGGATCTACCCTAACTGACATTATGTAAATTAGTTACATTTTTCTTCGCCTCTTGAATGAATATTAAATCGGTGGAACTCGTCTTAGATATTGTAATAATACGAAGAAAAAGGGTTGAAATGAACGAAAACTGAATATTGTACAGGGACATCATTTTATTTTTACTTCAATTTTTATTGTACCTGAGTTTTTGAATGTACTTCACTCCCACCCCTTCTACTAAGGAAGTTCCAACTCCACACAGAACCAAGACCGCAGATAGTAAGCAGTACTGAGTTACTGAGTATAGTACGTTCCAGAAATATGTTCGCGTTTTCCAGTGACGAAAGAGCTTTCAATATTGAATCATATTTTCGCACAGGTACTGTCCGTTTGCCTACGTCGCATCCCGATTTCCCTCACCTGCTTCTGCTCGCCCCTTTGTAAAAGCTGGGCTGTCTTAGCTCTTTTCTGAAAACATTAATTTCTCTTAGGAATTGGACGTTTACGTAATATTATACAGCTGTTTAATTTAACTTAAATAAAAGGGCCTCGTTAAGTAATTAACTGTCACGTGATTTCCTCCCTTTCTACAATCCTGCGGCATAACCACTTGGACGGACAGTAGATAGCATGTCTGAGTAATTTTATATTTTCGGGTCGGGCAGAAGTGAAGATTGAATTCACAGTACGTAGAGTAGGTACAGAATTATTTCAACATGAGTTATTAATACGAAGGACGAAACTGGCAATTGGAATTAGATGCAATAGTCTATAGTGCGATAATATGCAAAAAAAGAACTGAAGCCTGTATCGAAATGAACGGCCACCATTTTCAAAATTGTGTTTAAATATTCATATTATGATTATTTTTCAATTTAACTTCTTTCTCTATATTGTACGCTAATGTGCTGTAGACAGTACACACTGCATAATGAATACGTTCGCATGGATAACTCACTTCGTGAGTAAACACACTTATTCTTAATACAGTACTGTACTTTGATTAAAGAAAAACCTAATGAAAATTATCAAACTCAAAATCGCGATATTTCCTAGTTTACGTAAATGGATGAACTACTTTTCTTCCATCCTATACCTAGTAGAGTGACTTGTGTTTTACGCCAGTATCATCGAACTCCAGTCTTGGAGGGGGGAGCAAAAGGTGTTTCCGGTTCTCTAAAGGTATAGACAGGTTAATATTAAAAATGTTAGTAAAAATAAAATGATGTCCCTGTATTTACTTTGCGTTATAGTTACACAGTAACGTTTTCATAAAAGTGGCACCGAGAAAACAGCTTCTAAGCGGCACAACTTCTCTTCACAGTTGTGTATATTTACAAACTTTCATAAAATAACTTGTCAGTAAAGTACAATATTTAAATGACAATCTTTTTCGTCTTTGCATTATTAGACATCATCTGTTTTTGTAAATTGGGAGAGGAGTACGTCAAGGATGCCCTTTATCATCTACCCTGTTCAACATTTACTTGGAGGATTTAGTGAAGAACTGTTTTCAGAACATGAGAGGAGTAATAGTAGGAGGAAGGAGAATAAAGTGTATAATATTTGCTGATGATACTCCGTTATTAGTCGAAGAGCAGATCATATTAAGGAATATGCTACTACAACTCAACGACAGCTGTGAACAGTATGGGGTGAAGATAAATGCAAATTAGACAAAAACCATTGTCATAGGAAGAAAATATGGAAGATAAGCGTGGGAATTCTAAATGAGGCAATAGAACAATTGGACAGCTGCAAATACTTGCGGTGTACTATAAGCAGTAACATGAGTTGCTGTCAGGAAGTCAAAAGGAGAATAGCAATGACCAAGGAAGCTTTTAATAGAAAAAGGAACATCATCTACGGACTTCTGGAAAAAGAACTAAGGAAGAGGTTAGTGAAGTGCTTTGTGTGGAGTGTGGCATTGTATGGGGGTAGAAACATGAACATTACGACGAAGTGAAGAGAAGGGATTAGAAGAATTTAAAATGTAGATATGGAGAAGGATGGAATGTGTGAAGTGGATAGACAGAATAAGAAATGAAGCTGTGTTGGAAAGAGTGGGTGAAGAAAGAATGATGCTGAAATTGATCAGAAACAGGAAAAGGATTTGGTTGGGTCACTGGCTGAGAAGAAAGTGAAGGAAGTACTGGAAGGAATGATGAAAGGGAGAATATTTCGGGACAGAAGAAGATATCAGATGATAGACGACATTAAGATATATGGATCATACGAGGAGACAAGGAGGAAGGCAGAAAATAGGAAAGTTTGGAGAATACTGGTTTAATTAATTAATCTGGTTACTATAATATGTTTCGTATTAAAATCCTACCTAAATTTAATAGTTTGCGTAATTTTAGAATTTTATAGTAATCTGATTAATGCAGGGGTGCTCAACCTCGTGAATACTGTGGGCCAATATTTTTTTAAAAAGTTCTTTTGGAGGGCCGCAGACATCTTCCAATATTAAAAGGGGCCCGGGTTCGATCCTCAGTCGGGACGAGTTGCCTGGGTGAGGTTTTTCGGGGTTTTTCCCTCACTCCTATGATGAATATCAGGTAACTTTATCAGGCGATTGGAACCCCACTCATCTTCGCCACTTCCTTTCCTCCCATCTCATCCTTTCATTACTTCTTCTGGTTTTCAAATCGCTCTACAGGCGGCCCTCCGAAGCTGCTGGCTCTCTCGACCGGCCTCCGTGGATTGTATTCAAGTGATGATGGCTAGCTTCTGCAACGGAACCCGGGGCAGACCTTCTCGGGGGAGGACTTCTGCCTCGGACCGTTAAGGGAGCCTTGGGGGGGGGGGGGTTCCGAAGCAGGAGTCGTACATGGACCCTGTTGACTGTAGGGACCGGTCGTTAAGGGGTTCAAGTGGTTAGGTCGGTGAGCGTAGAGGATAGGTGGACACGCAACTCATCCCATATCGGGGGGTGTACAATAGACCTCAGGTCGTAGTGCGTGGGATGTTCCCTCCCTCCCTCCTAACAAGTTAAAAAAAAGTACAATTTACATAAATGTCTTACTAATTAGTGATTACTGTAATTTATAGTCGTTAATAACACAAGTCTGTTCAAATATTTGTTTTACCTTTAAGTTTAAAATTTTACTATCGTGCCGCAGCAAATATAGCGGCGGACCGCGGGTTGTTCACCACTGAATTAATGCTTAATAATGCAAAGGCGAAAACGTTTGTCATTTAAATACTGTACGAGACGTATTTTATTGATAAGTTATATAATAGAAGTTTGTCAATATACGTAAGTGTGAACAATAATTGAGGCATTGACATGGGAAAGGTCGTAACTGCCAAAAATTCGAATTTTTAGGTTTTTCATTGAGAAGGTAGTAAATGGCCATGCCAATGGCACAGAGAAGGTAGTATGTCCGTATGTAATGAAACGAAGTTGGAAACGTAGTCACTAGATGTTGTAAGTTGTATGTGCACAGCTGTTGGCGCGGAGAAGGTAGTAACTCCTTTTTACAACATCAGAGTGTGTCTAGACAAATATGGGCTGATAACTGTGCAGGGCAGAATAAGAATCGGGTGATTCTAATGGTCCTGATTTACATTATTGCCAAGAAACATTTTGATTCAGTGGACTTGAAATTCCTGGTTTCAGAACATTCCTACATGCCATGTGATAGGGAATTTGGCATCATATAAAAAAAGAAAAAAAAAAAGATGCAAGACCATGGTTCCAGAAGAGGTAAGGCGTAATAATGTAATAATGATGAAGGATGAGGATTTTTTCGACTTTTCTGCAGAATGTGACAAGTTTTTTAATACAACTCCTATCAAAGTCAGCACCCTCAACTGGATTAGACTCTTAAGAGCTGATTTTCCTCTAATAAAAACAAGACAGTCATTTAATGACCTTGAAATGTGGACAGAGCACAGGATTTTTAAGAAAGGACAGTCATTAACGTCAATCACTAACTTGCAGTGCTTGCAACGCCTTGAAAGAAAACCAGTTGTCCCTGATGCCAAAAATAAGACTTGTTATCTACTGTATGTTAAACTTCCTCGATGAAAAGTATCATGCATTTTACCGAAAAATTTATGCATAATGTATAAATAACGTTAATTCTCAGTTTGGCTAAGGAGTGATTTCAATGTTGTATTTTCATAAAATAGGATTTCACAGATAAATCTGTGCCAGACTTTTCGAATTTCATATGTAACACAAACATGAGTGTATGCCTTTCATTTAAAGCAGTTTCTGTAATAATGTAAGTGAGAAAGTGTTCATAAATTTGTTTTTTGCCTCCCCTGAAAAATTTTGTTTTGGCAGTTACTATTGTAAGCAGCATTAAAATTACAACTTACAAGCAAACGTTCTGATGGGGGCAGATAAAAAAGTGAATTTTTTTTCTTCCACAATGTTAATAATGTCAAAAGAAGTGTGTATATAAATTTTGGCCACTCGACCGCAATTACGAGGGGCGTGAAAAACAAATTCGTCAGGGGCCGCTAACAGGAAGAAAAAAACACGATTTCATTGAACAAATTTATTGGAACGGACACAGCAATTGTTGAGCTATTTTTCAACATATTTTCCACCGGAATTGAGACATTTCTCATACTATGGGATCGACAGAGAGATGTGCAGACGCAGTCAAACGCTGGTTCCGATCTGAGGCGGCTAACTTCTACGACACAAAAATTGATCCTATGGTATGGCAAATGTCTCAATTCCAGTGGGGGATATGTTGACAAATAGCGTAACAATTGTTGTATCTGTTTCAATAAATATTTCTATGCAATTGTGCTTTTTTCTATAAACGGCCCCAGGGAAAATCACTTTCTGGACGGCCTCGTAATTGCTGTCGAGTGGCCAAAATTTGTATAAGCACTTTTTATGACATTATTAACATGGTGCAAGAAAAAAAATTAACTTTTTATCTGCCCCCATCAGAACGTTTGCTTGTTAGCTGTTGTTTTACTACATGTTATTCGTTATATTTCTAACACCATTTTCCCGCACAAAAGATTTCTATTAAGTTTACTTGCGATTACGAACGCGTTTGTGAAATAGACTATAATATGTAGAGACATCAATGGTAGTATGTAAATAAATGTAAAACATTTCACTCTCCGTGAGGAAAACTGAAATCTGTCTCTAAATCTCTTAAACGGTAATACATTATATTATCATCATATAAAATCTATGTTAACATAGCAGGCGATCGAGCCTGATCGATATCTTACCCAGCAGAACAGAAGCAACCTTCACTCTTGTTGAAACCGAGTCGTGTGAAGTAGCGTCGGCGACATCGACATCCGTAGACTTGGTGTGTGCTAGAGTCGTGCACAACCGGCTACGAAAAATAGCAATTATATATTGCTATTGAACGCCTGCAACATATTTTCGTAGGTAAACTATACGAGAAAGGAATCAACAGGTCAAGTATTTTGTCTGGCAATACGAAATACATTGGTTTGACTCACGAGATCTAACCTAAAAATGTATTTTGTTTGTCCACATGAAATTATTAGTACTAACTCCGGAAACTTACCTGACTATAGTCTTGAATTATAACCACAACGGAACACATAAAATAACTATTATGTATTAATATTAATACTGATATTAATTCATTATTACTATGTACTAATTCACTAGCTTCCAGTAACAGGCTCAGAAATCTAGTACAATTTTAATTTCATGGAACTTCAGTACTGACAAATATTGTTGACATTTGTCTCAGCTGCGAACATACCAGTTACAAAATCACTACCAATTGTAATATTCGTCAGTGTCGAAGTTCGGAACGAAGTTGGCAAAAGAAAATTCAATCTGCAAACTAGAAAATCACCACAATCCACTAGCATATATAGTAATGGGGGAAAAATTGCTAGATTTCACCCTTAGGGTATGAAGTAAGCTGAATCGGACTATATTAAAGAGAAACTTCTGTAACTAAATTTGAAGACATTCCTAAACATAATTTCCAGCAACAAATATAACGTCGGGAGATTCACTATTGGAGTGGTATGAAGACCTCATATACAGGGTAACCCGGCCTCGAAGACCGCGCATCCCCTGCATTCGACCCAGTGGCCCAGTGCTATACTTGGAACAGGGCGACACGTGGCAAAGGCAGGGTTTGGGGAGGATGCTATTTCTGGAACAAAACTGCACGTGGAGGGCTGGTTTTTGAGAGGGGAAGCTTGGGGTTGTACTGTATTCTAGGTCATCGCACTAGAGGCCGACGACCCATTCTGAAAATCTGGCTGACGTCACATGCATTTTGAACCAATCAGATGCTAGAATTTCTGTATTGCAGGGATGAGGACAGGGGGTTGGAGTTGACCTCGTTTCATTCAACTCTCTGGAAGGTTTACACTGCAGTGCTTGGGGTCAGCCACGCGACTCCGGTAACAAACGTCATTTGTCTTACATAACCCACCCCCACCCCCACCCCTATGATGCACAATGTGTACCCCTGGATTTAGCAGGACCCAATGATTACTTTTCCTGTCAGAACCTGAAAGTTTTAAAAGTTTTACTGATGTTCTGGAGAAATTTGAATCGCATAATATGTTTTATACGCAGTTGGGGAAAAGCTTTTATAATCAAATTTGTGAATAACTTTTCTCGTAGTTTTCTCTTTACCTACATCTCTATAAAAAAAATCACAGATTCCTCGTAACTGACATTCCAGTAAAAATCTTAATGCCATTCTAGAACTTTATACTGTCAATGTGTAGCTCAATTATTTCATTAAGGAAAATAATTTTAAAATTAATTTTTATTCATTCACTTTGATATTAATGAAACTGAGATAAAAGACACTCTGTTTCACAGATTAGGAAATGTAACTCTTACTTTATACATCTTGATTACACAACTTTTAACACAATATCACTTCGGAATATGTATTATATGTCTTTCTCGTGTTAAATTCTATCGTACCTGGTTTAACATGTTTCGGCCATGTATGGGCCTTCTTCAGAACTGGTTGTTGCTGATCTTGGCGCCTTTTGTTTTGTTTTGTTTCCTGTGGGGGTGTTTTTGTGTAGTGTAATGTAGAGTCAAAGAGTGTGTGTGTTCTGAAATTGAGCTGTGTGTTGAGAATTTCATTAGGATGTGTTTTTGTGTGTCTGTATATTTCGTATTGTTCTAGTGTGTTTAGTTTCTGGCTTTTTGTTTGGATGTGTAGAATTTCCATGTTGATTGTCTTTGTAGGTGTGTGACGTGTTCTGCATATATGGATGTGTTTTGTAATTTTATTATGGCTGTGATGTGTTCTTTGTAACGTGTTTGAAATGATCTGCCTGTCTGTCCTACTTTATCTTCGAAAAACATATTATTTGACTTTCTTGTGTTAAATGTAACTTTACCTCGTTAACATGTTTCAGCCTACTATTGTCCATCTTCGGAACTAGTTGTTGTTGTTGTTAGTCTAGGCGCCTTTTGTTTGTGTTTCTTGTGAAGGTGTGTTTGTGTAGTGTAATGTGGAGTCAAAGAGTGTGTGTGTTATTTTATATTTTCAAAGGTTTAAATTTCGAACTTGACTCTTCCACAAAAGGAAGTCACGGTTATTTCCTGTTGTTGTTTCATTATAAGTTCAGAAAATGTCTTCCAATGGATATTGTTCCCCGTCCACAATCCCCCGACCTTGAATAACGTGTCTGTGACGCCCCGCAAGCACGCTGAATACATATCTCCTCTGCCCTACTATCTCCAATGATATTGGGTAAAAGGACGGGATAAGTCATTTGATCTGGCTTGTGACGTGTGCCACTATTGTGACAAAGTTTTGCATCCCTGATCTAATGTCGCGGCATGAAAACGAGCAGTCATTCTTTCATCTTTATTGAGCAAAAGAAAGATTACAATGTTGCATTGGAATTTGTACGATAAGTAGGTCTAACTATTGATGACAGTGGCAGCCTTTACCCAACCAGTTATCTGCTTAAACGACCCGAGTATGGGCTCCGTCCCCATTCAGCAGAATATGTCGAAGGAACCGAGAATCCAGTAGACTACCTCGTGAAGTTCTACTAATTCTGAACTACACTATCTACCAAAAAGTAATTGGGCACTGTTTTTGCCCCTTTAGAACCTCGTGGTACCACCTCTTGTTGCTATAACAGCAGCCACCTTGTCAGGCATGCTCTCCACTAGTTTGTGTAGGATATCCACTGAAATGCATCGCCATTCCTCTTGCAACATGGCACTCAGTTGGACAATGGGAGTTGGCCCCATGTTTCGGCGGCTTCTATGCAGTGGTATGCAGACAATAATGTTCACCGGTTAGACTGGCCTGCACAGAGCCCGATCTCAATCCCATTGACCACCTTTGGGAAGAATTTAACCGGCGATTGAGGTCTTGGGCGATGCGGCCAACTTCCATTGTCCAACTGAGTACCATGTTGCAAGAGGAATGGCGACGCATTCCAGTGGATATCCTACACAAACTAGTGGAGAGCATGCCTGACAGGGTGGCTGCTGTTATAGCATCAAGAGGTGGTACTACGAGGTTCTAAAGGGGCAAAAACGGTGCCCAATAACTTTTTGGTAGATAATGTCCAACGCTGTGACGTGAAACGAGCGGACCCGAATTCAAATCCTGGTTGAGGCAAGTTACCTGGTTGAGTTTTTCCCGAGATTTCCCCTCAATCAATTGAAGCCGAATTGCGGGTAACTTTCGGTGTTGGACTTCGGATTCATTTCGCCATCATAATTACACATTCCCTCTTTCATCATCATCTCTTTTTCTTTCTTAGGTTTCCTAGCTTGATCCGATGTAGAGTCGTCTATGGACTGCGATATTAGAGCTACCTAATCACTACATACGTTCTGCAATAATAGCCAGTATCAATACCAATAATGGACGATAATCGTGACACGGGTATCAATATAAATTCTCCCAGAATCACAGAGATCACAATATTTAGTTTCAAGTTTATACTAACTCCAAAAGAGAAATTATAACTCTTTAAATTAGTAAATGTTTATATGGATCTCCCTGTATTTACAGTATATGATAGCCGTTGAAAGAGTTTGCAATAGAATTTGGATTATTTATTTTATAATTATTGATTTTATAAAAATAAATATATTCAATCTTTGAATATAGACCGGTTTCGTTCTTTATAATACCAAAATAGTTTTAAGTTTATTAATGATTGATTAAATGACAAACTTACTAGTGTTAATTATATAATCACGTATGGCTTACAGCTGTGTATACTGTACACCATCATCAGAGCCTACTAGATCTCGGCGTCATCTCGACATCGCTGCCTGTTGTAGGGGTGCGTTTGCGTGTTGAAAAGTGGAGTCAAATAGTGTGTGTGTTCTGAAATTGATCTGTGTGTTGAGAATTTGATTAGGGTGTGTTTTAGTGTGTCTGTATATTTCATATTGTTCTAGTGTGTTGAGTTTTTGGTTTTTGGATTGTATGTGTAGGATTTCCATGTCTGTATTTATGTTATTGTATGTATGGTTAGCAGTTATGTGTTCGGCATATGTAGATGTATTGTGTCCTCTGGTTACTGCTTTAATGTGTTGTTTATAGCGTGTTTGAAATGATCTGCCTGTCTGTCCAATGTAGAACTTGTCGCAACTATTACATTTGAGTTTGTATACACCTGTGTGGTCGTATTTATTTATTTGTGTTTTTTGTGTGTTGAGATGTCTTTCTAATGCGTTTTCTGTTCTGTATGCTATGTTGTATTTCTACTTTCTGAATGAAGATGCGATCTTATGTGTGGTTTTGTTTTCGTATGTTAGTGTGATGTATTTCTTGTGTTTGTGTTGTGTTTTGTGTGTTGTTGTGTTCGTTAAGTTTATTATCTTAATTTTATATTCTACAGGGGTTTTTATCTTTATCTGCTAGAAACTCTATACTATAACAAAGTTACTTTTATATTAATGTGTAAGAAAATAAATTCTTGTTGTAGCTCTATCTTTGTTGGTTAGAAAGGCGTAGAAAGCATAGGACATTTTCACATGAATATCATATACCTAGTATCTGTCTCTCTCTAAGCTTCCAGGAATTGCGTTTTTAGGTAAGAATCCAAGTCCGAATTCAAGACAGAAGATTATTTCCTACATTTATCCTGGAAGTTACGCCATTCTTGAATCTTTAGTATCATTTCTAAACATTAACAAGAATGGGAATGGAACAGCCAATACGTCCATTCCTTGGAGATAGATAATAAAAAGTATAAATATGAATATGAAATAATTAATACTGCTTAACTTTTCCATGAAAAGCATGTCAAAATAAACTCGTAATCGCCTTTGGTAACTTGTTCTCTACATCGCACTAAGGAGTTCTGTACTCCTCTTCTTGTTTATAGTCAAGTTTAGTGCTCTGGCTAGCTGCCAGTGCGTTAACTTATACATCACCATCCAAATGGGATGGAATAAACATGCAAGTTTATTACCACACTGATGAAACAGAACAAACTTTTTTTAAGCAAATAATTTCACTTACACAGTTTGAAATTGTTTAGAAGTAGGCTATTTTGCTAAACGTGACCTAATTATTTTGCTCTATTTTCAAACAGTGCACTGCTGTATTAATTTTATCAGCTTCATATTGGGATAAATTAAATTTCACTTTAACTTTATGTATAAAAATAGTTGTAAAAATTATGTATGTATGTACTGTATGTAAGTACAAGTCTCCAGGTATTGATCAAATTCCAGCAGAATTAATACAAGAGGGTGGAAGGGCATTATCTAGAGAAATTTATAAACTTGTACTTGCAATTTGGGAAAAGGAAATTGCACCAGAACAATGGAAGGAGTCCATAATCATACCTATTTTTAAGAAGGGGGACAAGACTAACTGTAGTAACTTTCGAGGAATATCACTTTTGTTGACGTCGTACAAAATTTTGTCGAATATCCTTTTGAGAACATTAACTCCATATGTAGATGAAATTATTGGGGATCATCAGTGTGGTTTTAGGCGTAATAGATCGACTATTGATCAGATTTTTTTGTATTTGACAGATATTTGAGAAAAAATGGGAGTATAAGGGTACAGCACATCAGTTATTCATAGATTTCAAAAAGGCGCATGACTTGGTTAAGAGAAAAGTTTTATATAATATTCTTATTGAATTTGGTATTCCCAAGAAACTAGTTCGGTTAATTAAAATGTGTCTTAGTGAAACTTACAGCAGAGTTTCTACCTGATGCTTTTCCAATTCACTGCGGGCTAAGCCGGGAGATGCACTATCACCTTCTCTTTTTAACTTCGCTCTAGAGTATGCCATTAGGAAAGTTCAGGATAACACAGAGGGTTTGGAATTGAACGGGTTACATCAGCTTCTTGTCTATGCGGATGACTTGAATATGTTAGGAGAAAATCCACAAACGATTAGGGAAAACGCGGAAATTCCAGTTGAAGCAAGTAAAGCGATACGGTTGGAAGTAAATCCCGAAAAGACTAAGTATATGATTATGTCTCGTCACCAGAATATTGTACGAAATGGAACTATAAAAATTGGACATTTATCCTTCGAAGAGGTGGAAAAATTCAAATATCTTGGAGCAACAGTAACAAATATAAATGCTACTCGGGAGGAAATTAAACGCAGAATAAATATGGGAAATGCCTGTTATTATTCGGTTGAGAAGCTTTTGTCATCTAGTCTTCTGTCAAAAAATCTGAAAGTTAGAATTTATAAAACAGTTATATTTCCGGTTATTCTGTATGGTTGTGGAACTTAGACTCTCACTTTGAAAGAGGAACAGAGATTATGGGTGTTTGAGAATAAGATTCTTAGGAAAATATTTGTGGCTAAGAGAGATGAAGTTACAGGAGAATGGAGAAAGTTTCACAACGCAGAGCTGCACGCATTGTATACTTCACCTGACATAATTAGGAACATAAAATCCAGACGTTTGAGATGGGCAGGACATGTAGCACGTATGGGCGAATCCAGAAAAAACATATAGAATGTTAGTTGGAAGGCCGGAGGGAAAAAGACCTTTAGGGAGGCCGAGGCGTAGATAGGAAGATAGTATTAAAATGGATTTGAAGGAGGTGGGATATGATGGTAGGGACTGGATTAATCTTGCTGAGGATAGGGACCGATGCCGGGCTTATGTGAGGGCGGCAATGAACCTCCGGGTTCCTTAAAAGCCAGGAAGTAAGTAAGTAATGTATGTATGTATGTATGTATGTATGTATGTATGTATGTATGTGTGTATGTATTTATGTATGTATATATGTATGTATGTATGTATGTTAACTTCATGTATAAAAATAGTTGTAAAAATTATGTATTTATGTATGTATTTATGTATGTATGTATATTGAGGCGTTCAGAGCTAAAGTGGTTCAAGTCCATTAATCGTAGTTTTGAGATAATGGGACTTAAAAGTTAACCAGCTCTAGTGGATTATCTAATTTCACTAGTAATAATTTTATTGCTCCATTCCCAAATTCTAGATTTATGAACTATAAACAATTGTGATCCGTGCGTGTGTGTGTCCAATGCCTACCCACTTCACTTGCGTGATTGGGGTTCCGCATACTGCGTATAGATGGCAGAACTGTGACCCATTTTCAGTTTGCACACCACTTCGGCGGGCCACGTTAATCATGATGTGTATCTGTGTGAAGGGTTATTTCATGTACTAGAGTGAGTGTATTTAAGTGTTCATGTAAATGTAGTGTAGGAAATGGGTGAGGATGATGATGAAGGTGAGGAAGGGAGAAGGGGAAACCCGGTGCCGGCACGTAGCCTACTCCTGTCGAATAGCACCAAGGGACGTTAATCGATGCCACGCTTTGGTGACTTGATCCACTATAGCTCAGAACATCGTGAACAAATAATCTGAATCAAAAGTGACTGGTGTCATCTACCGGCGAATGCTTGGAATTAAGACTTGAGCCATTACTGCTCGGAAAAGATCCAACTTCAGATAATCAGAAAATTAATTAAACTGAATTTATGAAAATTTGTATCTTGATGATCCACTTTAGCTCTGAACGCCTCTTATATAAAATTACTCAATCAGTTTTATCCGAACTCTTCATTTTTTAATTCTTTTGCCTGTACTAGACGCTGGAAAACTTTTATGTGAGGTTAGCAGGACTCTAGGCTTCCACCTAAGCTAGAATAATACACTGACTGCGGACAAACGTCAGTGTTCAAAGTGAGATTGGGAACAGGTCCGAGCCACCGGTGTGGCTCAGACGGTTAAGGCACTTGCCTGCCGGTCTGAAGTTGCTCTCGGGCGCGGGTTTGATCCCGCTTGGGCTATAACCTGGTTGGGTTCTTTTCTGAGGTTTTCCCCAACCGTAAGGTAAATCCCAGGTAATCTATGGCGAATCCTCGGCTTCATCTCGCCAAATACCATCTCGTTATTACCAATTTCATCGACGCTAAATAACCTAGTAGTTGATACAGCGTCGTTAAATAACCAACTAAAAAAACACGTCCGAGGTTAAGCATGCGAGCAAAGTGACATTCTGGGTTATATATTCATTTTGAAGTTCACCATTAGATCAATGTCTAATGCATATTATTATTTCTATGACTGGAAGACTGCTTCTATTGTGTACAAAATATATTTTTTGATATGCAAGGAAAGTATGGGAACAAATTCTTTCGATGTATTTTCATTCCTCGTGTACTAACAGTTTTACTAAATTTACATAACCCAATTGCAGGGAGCCAGTTTTATTAGAGCCATAAAACATGCACATAAAATGTTGCTCTGAATAAAATATGAATATGAATCTCTGAAATGAATACCAGTTTCTAGAATCAGAAAAGGCAATTGAAGAAGAGGAACAGACAATAATGTAAAGAAGAAATTGGTTACTCCTACCTCACTTTAACCGATAGCAGCACAGTTAGCCAAAAAAAATGAAAACAAAATTTAATTTTTTATATTCTTCATATCATGCATCATAACAAAGCTTCGATAGTTTTCTTTAGATTTTCAACTCTGCACGCAAAAAAAATGATGGTCACTTTGACCGACCACTATGCCACTATAGCATAATTTGACCTTTGCAATGGTTTTACAAAAGTATAATTTATTAATGTTGCTCTTTTTACAGTTCAGATACACCATTCATTCATTACTTTTGATGATACAATTTAAAACAGTTCTTCTTATCGTTCAGAAACAATGCCACTTTGCACATTGGACATAGATGGCACCTCTATGTATCCTCAAGAAGTGGTTGCGTTGTGGAATATCTGTGCTATAATTGTAGAGAAAGAAAGAAAACTGTGGTTTTTCTGAACAACCACTATGCTGCAAAGGATTAAAAGACATTTATTGAGGTGAATCAGAGTATCTAAAAATGTCTGTTATTCCATTCAAAATAACAGAGCTGGGCATGAGTGGAGCCCAACGGAATGCAGTCCACTGCGCAATCCGAAAGGCCCCTCCTCTGAAGGAATTTTCAAAGAACCAGCATTTAGTTTTAATGATAGTTTTTTTTTTAGAGAAACAAACTTGCGTCAATATATTTGTGTGTCACCTGTAGGCCTATATTTTCAGTTCTTCCACGATATTTTAATTTATTTTATGGCCTGTTTCATTATGTTGCACAACTCTTAAAAACGTCATTTTATTCACCTGAATCCTATTTTGATTTATGGTCTACATACCCTGTTTTGATTTTTGAGGAAATAGTCCATTATTGTTCTTGATCCCCGTCCTGCCCGTGTGAAGTATGCATATCTTTTGTGTGAAGAAAGAGTTCATAATTCTACAGTTATTAAAACTTTCGAAGTTTCTTAACTTTTATCCATTTTGGTTTAGAGTTCCTATTACATTTTCTATAGGCATCTTCCCTATTCGAACATTGTAATCCCCACCGATTAGATTAAAATTATTTTGTTAATGTTATGTAGTAGTAGACTACATTTTGGAGTTCCTTATGGAAGTGTTCTGGATCTTCGTATTTTCCTCCTTCTGGTGCATAGAAAGCTGTGATTATTTATTGATAATTCTAAATCTTGTTGCGCATATTCGTTCATTAATGCTACTGTATCTAATAATTCTTCTCTACAATTTTTCATTTATCAGTATAGCCACTCTAGCTTAAGCTCCTTTATTACATTCTACACCACTGTAAACCATTGCATATTTCTGTAAGTCTTGACTTCCTTTGAGTCTTTCCCCTGCATTAAAATAACTACATAAGTTCACCTTTCTTCTGCTATGTTTTCAGTTTTTCTCTATCTAGTGGATAAGCCTCGTACATTTCACATACTCAAATACAGATTTTCATATACCAAATTATTTGTCCGTAATTGTTTTCCAGTTCATCTTAGAATGGTCTGTTCAGTTTGCTGTACGTAGATTTTTAGTAATAGATTAATCCACTGGACGCATTACGAGCGCTGCGCAGATTTATCTGGCTGGACGGGCTGGACTGCTACCTCAATGCATCCAGCTTGCAGAGTACCTTCTTTGGAGTACCATCCTGGATGAGTTGTTTTCAGCACAGTTCACGAGTCGTAGCTACCCGTTGTGAGTAAATCTTATCTTCTCTTCGCCTCTTACTACCCAGCAAGCTAGCTTAGTTAGAGTTCCCTGAAATAGTCCTCTGGTTCATTGAGCATTGAGCCCTCCTACCATGATAAATTAAACTCCTAGAAAGGTACTTTAATACGAGGGAGAGTCAAAATCATAATCATCATTATCATCATCATCATTATCATCATCATCATCATCATCATCAGCGCTACAACCCATCAAGAGTCCTGGCTGTCCCAAGAAGTCTTCACCACGCCTCTCTGTTTTTTGCTCTACCAGTCCAGTTACGGACTCCAATACTTTTAGCATCCTTTTCTATATCATCCTTCCATCTAGCTCTCGGTCTTCCTCTAGTCCTCTTTTAGCTGATCGCGAGTCTTCATTTTTGCCAAATGTTCAGCCCATCTTAAACGATCAGGTTTTATTATTGTAATGATGTTTGGCTCTTTATATAGTTCATATAGTTCAGCATTATATCGTATTCTCCAGTCATCGTTTACTTCTACTACTATTACTACTACTACTACTACTACTACTGCCTAACAGCCCAATGTTGGGCCCTAGCCTCCTCTAGCTTCTTCCCCCATCTTTCCCTATCCATCGCCATCCGTCTCCATGCCGCGCTTCCGAAGAAGAGTCTGGAGTCAGTCGTAATCGCATCAATCCACCTATCTTTAGGTCTTCCAACAGGTCTCCTCTCATAAATCTTTCCTTCCAAAATTTTCTTTGGTATTCTCTGCTCTTCCATTCCATAAACATGCCCCACCCATTCCAGTCTCCTCAGCTGATATGTGTGATTATATCGATTCATATAGTTCATACAGTTCCTAGTTGTACGTTTACTTGTACTGGTCCAAAAATTGCTCTTAGTATTTTTCTCTCAAATATATTTAATCTGACTATGTCTTCTTTATTAAGAGTCCTAGTTTCTGAGGCATAGGTAAGCACTGGTCTAATCAAAGTTTTGTATATTATGATTTTACTTTTAATAGTCAATACTTTAGATTTAATGTGTCTTATGAGGCCATGATAACATCTATTTGCACAGAGTATTCTTTTCTTAATTTCAAGATTTATGTTATTTCCTTGATCAATCAAGGAACTCAGGTATGTAAAACTGTTCACACATTCGAAGACATAATGTCCAAACTGAATATGGTCAGACGGATTGTTTATTCTTTTTGGATCAGCTATCATGTATTTAGTTTTCCCCTCATTAATTTGTAGTTCTATTTTCTTTGCCGATTTCTCCAGAGAGGTGAAGGCTTCACTCAGCGCCTTTGTAGATCTGGCGATGATATCTATGTCATCCGCATATGCTAATAGTTGTACGGATTTATAATAAATTGTGTTAATTCTTTGCAGTCCTGAGTCCCTTATTGCTTTCTCCAGTGTGATATTAAGCAATAAACAAACCAGTGCATCCCCTTGTCTTAATCCAATCGTAGTTTCAAATTTGGGAGAGTCAAATGTAACCTTAATAATTGTTTTATTAAGTGAATATGTACAGTAAGACTACAAACGCTTCACCACTTTTCAACATAGTCCCGACTACGTTCAATGCAAGTGTTTCTATTATACTATGTTGAAAAGTGATGACGTGTTTGTAGTCTTATTGCACATATTCAAGTAATAAAACAATTATTAATGTTACTTTTTGACTCTCCCTCGTATTTTCTTATATTTTTTTTTTTTCAGAAAACCACGGTGACCATGCTTGGGTCGTGACCCTTAGGTCAGGACCACTGATTTAGTGTGTAAGTTAAGTCTGAAAATCTTATAGATATTCTGTGGTAAATTGAAGACAATGTTCAAGAAGCAATTATTAAGTTATTTAGGCCCGGGTTCACCTACGCATTTAGCCATCGGAGCATACATATCAGGGTTAGGGAACTATTAGCGACATGGTAACGCACAGAAGACAATCCCTGCAATTCGTTATTACCATTAAACATGTTCCGAGGCTACACGCGGGAGCGTGTTTGAATCCCGCTTAGGTCAATTACCTTGTTGGCTTTTCCCGATATTTTTTCACGACGAATTCTCGGAATCAGCTTTCAAAATAAAACTTCGTCAGCATCAGTTCTACCACTCCAGTTAATACAGCGTCGTTAAACACTCTATTAAAAACACGTATCCAGAAAGTGACCTACTGGAGAGAGGCGACATGACGTCAGTAGTTTACGAGAGAGACGCGTAAGTTACGTGCTGTGAGTGGTTTATTTTAGTTGTGCAACCCCGCCGCAATCAGACACTTTTATGGCCCTGGTAATGTGGATATACTGTATTTAATTCCGGGTATATCCCGAGTGCTGGAACAATCTGGAAAGTAGGAGTGCTCCCTGCGTGACCACCACAATGACAAGACCGTGGAGGACGCTGCGCAGAAGAGGGAAACGTGTTACTGGGACAAGTCGACGACCAGCAGGAGCCTACAGACCATTTTAAACCCGGAAGAATAAGAATTTGTGTCAATACGACTAAAGTACACACAATCAGCTTGACCCTTCACTTTCTATGTAGAAAAAGTGAGATTATTACTTACAATGCTAGAGCGCCATGTCTATTATTAGAAGACTGAGCCCAGGAACACTTCCTGAAAACTATAAATTGCTACTGGAAAATAAAAATTGCAGCAGCATGTCTCAGACATTATATGAAGGGTTCAGAGCCATAGTGGGCCAAGAAACATTTATTAAAAACGGAGAAAGGAAGGGTTAAAGTTATGTGAATACCATAGTTTAATGAAGATGGACATATCATTTAGTTTTAATATGTATACTTTGTATTACTTTATGCTCGACCATGCCGAAATGTAGTAATTATACACCTGGTAACAGTCCTTTAATGCATGCCATTAAAGTACACCTACTCATTAAAGTACAGGTGTTCAGCCAATGACAACTCAGCTTACAGGTATTCAGTCAATGACAAGTCAGCTTTGTACCGCTGTAAAACCGCAAGTATCGATTATTCTCGGATATGGAATCGAAAGAGAATTAGCGAAAAGTCACGGAGGCTGGAAATCCAATACTGTCGCAGAAGGTTATGTTCTGTTGCTATAATAATTAGCGTTAATTGTAAATAATATTCAAATAAATTCAATTTGTCATCTCGTTTTTCAATGTCGAATTCAATAATCAAGGTTATATCAAGTTTAACGGGATTACATCAAGGTCAATGACATTATTGTTCCTCGGAAAAAAAATCAATACTTTCGCGTCTGCGCACATCTCACAATTCACGACTTAGAACAAGGTCACTTCCGATCTTGTCAGATACAAATAAAATGTATACATCTGAATAATTTCAAGTTAGAAATATGGTCGAGCATAAAAAACCGTATGAAACTTGCCTATAATGGTAATTAAGACGCTCGTATGAATATTATGAAACTCGCTTGCTCTCATTTCATAAACATCCATACTTGCGTCTTAATTACTATCATTATAGGCTCGTTGCATAATGTACTATTGTATGTATGTATTTATTTACACTGCAAGTGGGCAAGCACCCGGTGGCAATGGTATACACAATATAAACAATACACAATAAAATGATAAACAATACACAATAAAATTTACAATACACAATACAATTATACAATACACAATACAATTATATACACAACACAATAAGAATACACAATACAATTTAACACAATAATTACAATCAATAATAAAACATAAATAAAATACTAATTTTACAGTATAACCTACATATGTATAGGCCCTACATAAGTTTCAATAGTCTTTCACTTTACTCTCATCTCACTCACTGTAGTGGCACTATGACGCATTTCACTCACTTTAGGACACATTTCACTGACACTATAGAACACACTTCATTGACGCTATAAATTATCACTGATCGGAACTATTCACTGCACTGTAAAACCATAACTTCACTGACTCACCTCGCTTCACTGATACAACAGTTCAAATAAGACAAATAATTACACCCTTATGCATACTTATAAACAGAACTACATTTAAACTAAACATTTCTAGTCTAAGGCCCTCTTACACGCTATTTTTAAATAATTTACAATTCAAACCAAGGAAGTAACTCGTCAGGCTAAATAAATACAT
This sequence comes from Periplaneta americana, assembly GCF_040183065.1. NCBI lineage: Eukaryota > Metazoa > Arthropoda > Insecta > Blattodea > Blattidae > Periplaneta > Periplaneta americana. The sequence goes on along the minus strand of NC_091130.1, from coordinate 110,240,461 downwards.
GTCACCTTAAAAAATTAAATGTTAAATGTCATCTTAATTTTAATTTGCACTTTATACACAACTTTTTAAGTTATTCTTGAATTTCCTTAAGGAAGGACAGCCCTCAAAGACCGCTGCAGGTAGGTCATTCCAATCGTTTATAGTTCTATTTAAAAATGATAATTTATCTACTTCCGTTTTCTGTTTCTTACATTTGATTTTTCCTATTTTCTATATGTTTCCATTGAATTATGGTAGTAACTTCATTTTAACCCTTGTTTTGTACGGTTTTAGTAAATTGCGCTTGGCCCACTATGGTTCTGAACCCTTCATATTTAATTACGATAACAGGAAATGAACATGCAGGATTTCTTGCCAATAAAAGTACTAATATTTTGCAAATAATCAGCTTTACAGGTAGATTTGATGCAGGAAAATTAAAAATTCAAAGAGCATTAAAAGAAAAATCAGAACACCTTAGAACCGAAAGTGAAAATAAGCAATCCAGTTGAATTTTAAAGAATAAATAAGGTGAACGGGGTAAGTGTAAATTTGGGGCAAGTGTAACTCATGCCATTAAATATCCAAAATTGTCATTTCTATGTGTCTTTTGATTACTTCAATTTGTCTTAAGCATAAGTTCTTAGGAACATAAAGAATACTTTTTATTTAGTGTGTATATCATTTTGTCATTTCATCAAAGCGATCTGAGTCCAAGGTCCATACACCTAAAAAAGTGGGATCAGATCGACTGAATCGTAGGTATTCAAATTTGCATGAAAACGTGTATCGTATTCAAAACGATCTCAATACGCTAATCGTGATCGATCGACATTTGTTTTTATGTGTACGTATATTGAAAAGGTGTGTTGTAACACATAACGTTTTATATTTTCCTTAAAGCCATTATTACCATTTTTCATTAAAGCCAGGATATTAAGTTTCCATGCGCCTTGTTAAGAAAACTGATTAATGTTTATAGCCAAGGCCTACAGACTGACCATCATGCTAACATGTCGACGACAACATAACTACTTTCGAAACTTCAGCTTCCGTATTCGTTAACCTCCTATTCAGATAATTTTCAATACGTATTGTAAACTGCACGCAAACAGGGATCGGTGACACCGTATTGAATACGGAAACTGTATTCAAATCGATCTGAATACTCCATGAAAACGTTAATTTTAACTAGCACTTCCGTGAACACTAACTTTACTATTTACACTCTTTTAACTAGCACTTTCACAAACACTGGCTTTGCTATTTACAATATCTTAATTGCCATTTTCACAAAAAAAAATTACTTTACTATTTACAATATTTTGACACGTAAGTTTGCTATTTACAAATAACACTTTTAAAATCACTGAATTTACTATCTACAATACTTAGGCCGTGTCTCAAAGCTCAAGTCCATACTACACACTAATGACTAGCAACTAGGTGACTTGTAAACTACACACTAGGGAGCTTTGGACATGTATGCTTGAAACATGGCCTTCTTCATAGACTATTTTTCTAAAAACCATGACATCACGGTACAGCACTGAATTATGAAGGCAGTGTCCTAATGCAATTTCATTATTTTATTTTATTTTTTATTTATTTATTTAACCTGGTAGAGATAAGGCCATCAGGCGTTCTCTTCCCCTCTACCAGGGAATTACAACTACAATATTAAGAATACAATTATAATTATAATTACGAGTTATGTTGAAAAGATGAGGGCTTAATATATTACAATAATATTTAAAACATTGTACAGAATTTACTAACAATGTCAGTGTTCAAAGTTAACGTGTTATTCTACATTATATTTACATTATTTCACTTTCAAAGCATTTTCAGATTTCATACCCCAATTGCTGATGAGGTAGCCATGTTTGTTTAGTGAACAAGTCAACAATCAAGCAAGCATTTTCGTTTACTAGCTACTACAGACTTGATTGCTATGCACTATGTAGCTTTGGAGCATGACTTCTGACGTCACTTCCGGCTATTTAGTCAACAGTCTAGTTCACTTCAGCTGAAACTGTAGCTTTGAGACACGGCCTTAATATCCTGCCGGAAACAAAGGGTAGAACGGCACTGGGACAAGACGGCCTTGACTACCAACTCGTATGGAGAGAAAACAGCTGATCAGGGTTGCCGCGTCTAGTTTTATTAATCGGGAAACAAATTTGCAATAATTTTTATTTAATCTACATGAAAACCGTCCATTCTATCGAATTACGACAAAGGAAAAAATATTCTTTATTGTATTCTCTATTAGTATTGAGAGAAATCTAGATCCTATGTATAATAATTAACCACAACGACGACGTTGAAGTTTTAGGAAAAAAAAAAAAAAAAAAACATTTTTATTTCGAAAACTATAAACTTCACACTGATATGGTATTAGACATTTTTGTTACACTTAATATGAACAATTCGCTGAGCAAAGCTGAAGGATTATTTCACTTCCACTCTGTATATAAGTATAAATTATAAAATGGTTTCCATTTGAATTTGCGTATCTCCTAAGTAGGGAAAAAGGAACTATCCACTCTAACCCATTATCTCCTGGGTTGTTGTTTTTTTGGGTTATTTTACGACGCTGTATCAACATCTAGGTTATATAGCGTCTGAATGATATGAAGGTGATAATGCCGGTGAAATGAGTCCGGAGTCCAGCACCGAAAGTTACCCAGCATTTGCTCGTATTGGGCTGAGGGAAAACCCCGGAAAAAACCTCAACCAGGTAACTTGCTCCGATCGGGATCCTGGGTTGTTGTCTCATAAGTGATGCCTTGTTGGTATCACTTGTGAGGTTCAGACCTGTCATCGGACAGTTGACTTAATTATCTTAAGTCTCTTTGGCTACTCATTTATGAAGCTCAAGAACTAAATTCGCCACTACTACCTTAAATAAGAGCGTCAAACGATTGATACTGGGCTGTTTGTTCCTATAAAACATTTCTTCAAATTCCAACATTTTGTAGTCAGAAGAATTGAGATGGGACTGCTAGAAGACCACTCTGCTGGAAAAATGAAATTGAGTAATTTCTCGCAAGCGAGTCTTGCGTGGATTGAGGGCTTCTGGATTAATGAACAATCTTTATGAAATCTCTAAAACCTCATCTTATAACAAGTCGTTAGTTCCTTGACTGCCAGCTCCAGCACTGTTTCTCGACAAATATTTGCAACTTACCAGAGATATCTCCATTGTCTTCTCGCAAAAATGAAGTTTGATGGTACTAGGTGAACCCATATCAAACCATGCAGATGCAATATGACGAAATACTTGAATATTTATAGATCAGACACGAACCTCTCTTGCAGTAACGGCATACATCTGAACACTATAACGATTTGAGATCTCAAAATATTTCCATTTGTTGAAATTCAACGGGCTACATCAGCTCCTTGTTTATGAGGATAACGTGACTATGTTAGGAGAAAATCCACAAACTATTAGGGAAAACACAGGAATTTTACTTGAAGCAAGTAAAGAGATAGGTATAGAAGTAAATCTCGAAAAGACAAAGTATATGATTTTGTCTCGTGACCAGATTACTGTACGAAATGGAAGTATAAAAATTGGAAATTTATCCTTTGAAGAAGTGGAAAAATTCAAATATCTCGGAGCAACAGTAACAAATATAAATGATACTCGAGAAGAAATTAAACGCAGAATAATTATGAGAAATGCGTCTTATTATTTGGTTGAAAAGTTTTTATCATCCAGTCTCCTCTCAAAAAAGCTAAAAGTTAGAATTTACAAAACAGTTATATTACCGGTTGTTCTTTATGGTTGTGAAACTTGAACTCTCACTTTGAGGTAGAAACAGTGTCTAAGGATGTTTGAGAATAAGGTGCTTAGGAACATATTTGGGGCTAAGAGGGATGAAGTTATAGGAGAATGGAGGAAGTTACACAACGCAGAACTGCACGCATTGTATTCCTCACCTGATATAATTAGGAACATTAAAGTCAGACGTTTGAGATGGGCAGGGCATGTAGCACGTATGGGCGAATCCATAAATGCATATAGAGTGTTTGTTGGGAGGTCGGAAGGAAAAATACTTTTGGAGAGGCCGAGACGTAGATGGGATGATAATATTAAAATGGATTTGAGGGAGATGGGATATGATTGTAGAGACTGGATTAAATTGTTAAGGATAGGGACCGATGGTGGGCTTATATGAGGACGGCAATGAACCTCCAGGTTCCTTAAAAGCCAGTAAGTAAGTAAGTAAAGAGATAGGTTTGGAAGTAAATTCCGAAAAGACAGAGTATATGATTATGTCTCGTGATGATGTCAGAATGCTGTATGAAATGGAAATATAAAAATTAGAAATTTATCCTTTGAAGAAGTGGAAAAATTAAAATATCTCGGAGCAACAATAACAAATATAAATGATACTCGAGAGGAAATTAAAAGCAGAATAAATATGAGAAATGCTTTTATCATCCAGTCTGCTCTCAGAAAAACTGAAAGTTAGAATTTATAAAACAATTATATTACCGGTTCTTCTGTTTGGTTGTGAAACTTGGACTCTCAATTTGAGATATAAATAGTGTCTAAGGGTGTTTGAGAATAAGGTGCTGAGGAAAATATTTGAGGCTAAGAGGAATGAAGTTACAGAAGAATGGAGAAAGTTACACAACGCAGAACTGCATGCATTTTATTCTTCACCTGACATAATTAGTAACATTAAATCCAGACGTTCGAGATGGGCAAGGCATCTAATTCGTATGGACGAACGCAGAAATGCATATAGATTATTAGTTGGAAGGTCGGAGGGAGAAAGACCCTTGGGGAGGCCGAGGCATAGATGGGAGGATAATATTAAAATGGTTTTGAAGGAGACGGGATATGATTATAGAGACTGGATTAAATTGTTAAGGATAGGGACCGATGGTGGGCTTATATGAGGACGTTAATGAACCTCCGAGTTCCTTAATAGCCATAAGTATATGTGTAAATTCTAAAATATCTCTTCTAATACTGCCACCTGCTCATCACTGAAGAAGGTGTTTCTGATTCTTATGTCTTGAAGTGGTTTAATTTGGATGTGAGAAAATACCCTGTCATCCGTCGGTAGACTTTTAGCACGAAATACTCTATAAGAAACCTGGACCATTAGTGCTAGGAGACATTCATCTGTTTGTCTATCACAGACATCTTACACACTGGATTTCGGTGAACACGCGTTTTCACTACTTTCTTAATATTATTTTATGCTCGACCATGCCGAAATGTAGTAATTATACACCTGGTAGCAGACCTTTAATGCATGTCATTAAAGTACACCTACTCATTAAAGGTCAGGTCTTTCAGCCAATGACGACTCAGGTTACAACTGTTCAGCCAATGACAGGTCAGCTTTCTACCGTTATAAAACCGCAAGTATCGATTATTCTCGGATATGCAATCGAAAGAGAATTAGCGAAAAGTCACGGAGGCTGGAAATCAAATACTGTCGCAGAAGGTTATGTTCTGTTACTGACGTTAATTGTAAATAATATTCAAATAAATTCAATTTATCATCTCGTTTTTCAATGTCGAATTCAATAATCAAGGTTATAATATTATAATATTATCAAGTTTAACGGGATTATATCAAGGTCAATGACATTATTGTTCCTCGGAAAAAATCAATACTTTCGCGTCTGCGCACATCTCACAATTCACGACCTGGAACAAGGTCACTTCCGATCTTGTCAGATACAAATAAAATGTATACATCTGAATACCGGTAATTTCAAGTTAGAAATATGGTCGAGCATAAAAAGTCGTATGAATCTCTCCTATAATGGTAATTAAGAAGCTCGTATGAAAATTATGAAACTCGCTTGCGCTCGTTTCATAAATATCCACACTCACTTCTTAATTACCTTCATTTAAGGCTCGTTGCATAATGTACTATTATCTGTCTATATAATGTGTGGTCGTTCTATTTTAGGCCAGTTTTTCATAGGCTCAGTTTTAAGGAAACGCTGAGTATAATATTGTAGACAAACATCATAATTAGCATAAGATCTATCAGAGTCTCTTAAAATTCTGATCTGATATTTCTATGCATGTATAACCGTTTTATCAGTTTTTCCACTCAATAACCACCTCTTAAAGACGTCCTTTAATATTTATCTGTCAACACAATGTTATTGTTTGCATCTTGGATGGTTGGCAGTATTGTGACTTTCAAAACGAATTATTTAATTTTATGAAAAGTGTTTGCAGCAGAAAAATAGGTACCGTATAATAAATTCCGATATTTTATGACTTGCTTTAAATTTAAATTACAGTATTTAAAATTGTTTATACGTTATATTGACTTCAGTAGTATTTCACTGGGATCTAATTAATTTTTGTCCCACTCAAAAGGTTAACGTTGGAAACTCTTTGGGTGCTATTCATAGACATTTCGCAGCACGCGCTACGAGCGTACTAAGCTAGCCCCGGCTATCCACTGGTTACTAGTACAGAATTCAAATCATATCCTATCGCTAACACTGGTTTATGAATACGAAAAACGCTCATCATCCACCGGAAGCCCTTTGATATTCTTCAACGAATGATTCATGTAATCATTCGTAAACATTCTTTGGCAAATATACGTGACTACATATCCCGCTAACACAGCTCAGAACGTGTTTTTTATATTCGCAGTGCTATTCAGTATTGTTGATGTGAGACCTGGCACCGTATATCAATCCACAGAAGAGCAATAAACATAAACATCTGTTTGTTCGTGATGAGAAACATTCACAATCGCCAAGAATCATCCGAACACAAAAATCACACAGACAAAATCGCTGTTATCTATCACAGCGATTTTTTCGGAACTGTAACAGCGAAACGCTGTCACACCCCATCTCTCATCAACATAAACGCGATTTATTGAATATTTACTCTATAGGTAGCGCAAAATCAACTGATATTAGCTGTTGCCAACATAAACACAATTACCAAAAAATTACTCCCGGTAGCGCAAAACTATTTGTAACATGAGTAGAGTTAATATGTTTTACTATTAATTCTGATCTCTGAAAACATTGTGAAATGAATGCAATGCTAGCCTTTCACCGTTTTATAATTCAGAGATCGTGCATCTATGACTATTATAAACTTCGGACTCCCAAGTAAGACTATTTAATCCGCTATATTTGTTTATTATTTTATTAAATTAATATTTTAATATTCTTCCTTTCTCCTTTCTTTTCTGTTCCATCTCACAATGTACGCAGAGACTAAACAGCACAGCCTTAATGGTGGATGATGGTTCGAAACTGGTCTACAGTATGAGTTAGAGATGAACAACGATCGAGAAAGCAAGACTAACAGCGCCCGCAAAGCCGAAAACCCGCACGACAATGTTGTATTACGTCGCGTTCTTGACGTAAAGACTGCTTGTGAGTGTTTCGAGACGTCGAGATTGATCACTCCTGAAGTCCCGAACGTCGCAGCCTTGAATCGTCACAGTTGTTTATACCTGACTGAACTTTTATCTACTTTGGCAACTGTTCCATATGTATAAACAATCAAGTAGTCTATTGGAAACATCATCTGTACCTTTCAGTAATAATAATCCGTTCCCAAATCTTTATTTAATTACTATCCCCTTATTAAAAGGCTAGGAATTTTTTCATATGTTTGAGATCAAGTGTGCAATCTCAAGTAAAAAGATATAGGCTATCATATAATATAACCAGAACATTTTGATAAGTAAGATACTGTTCTGTTTTGTCTTTTTGTCTCATTTAAACATTTATAATGTTATTTATTTCAATGATTTATGTTATTCAAAGTTACGAAATCTTTCCACGCCGACCAAATGCTATTTCGAGAATGATGAGCGAGACTCGAAGCGCACGAGAATGACGAGACGAGACTCGAAAGACAAATGCAACGAACACAGCGAACGAGAGTATGGATATTTGTCCCTCGTATTGTGCAGTCGTAGGTAGACCTACCGGCTCTACGATGCGAGAATCTCACCGTGTGTTCGTCTAGTTTGAAGTAGAATAATGTCCACAATTAGCCTCAGAATTGGCATGAAATCGTCCAAGAAGAAGAGCCTCGTTTCGTTTGTCATTACTTCATTTTGTCATGTCAATATTAATTTACTGCAGTATGATATTCTTTATGATTACAATACAGCTTCAGTGATAAGCAGCAATGGAAATTAATTAATGTTTAACATCATGTAATCTACAGGTTGTCCGTTAGGAATGAACTCTGCCTTTTCGTCGCTGAGTGGTACACAGCACATTAAAGGAGAAAATCTGCCAGTTGTGTGTCGTTACTAGACAGTGGATGCGGGATGACTTATCGTTGAATGTAAATGCACATTTACTATATGTTACTTTTTTTCATTCAGACCATTGGCTGAACAGGTTTTAAATGTAAAAAGACGACGTCAACATGCTACTGTATCTCCGTACAGTCAGGAGGAAAAGAAAAATAACGTACTGTAGTACACACCTTGCAAGGTTCAGTCCTCGTCATCATTGATGCAGTTACCAGCGTTGCAGTAAACGACGATATATTCTCGTAAGTTGTCGAAGCTGAATCGTCTTCGCCTATCGCTTAAACGGTTTTTGTATCGAGAGAATTTCTAAAGAAAACCTCTAAAATGGGGATCACTCAATTTCTTTAGAGGAATATTTGTACTGATCATCATGTTGCACGTGTTGTTAGACCCGGACAACGAAATTATGATAATGATGATGATGATGGTTCCTCAGATTTCATTTCAACGCATTTCCTGTGCGATGTACTATTTCAATGTTTCTCTATAGCCTGAGTTGTTCTGGTTTTTATTTCAATTTTACATAAATTACACACGATATTGTCTTCGTTAATACATAAAATGTCACTCTCATACTTCTTAATTGCATTTCGTATATCTGAGCGAATTTAACGTTTTGCCATTATGAATGGATCAGCACAACATATTCAAGGCGTACTAAATACTTGAGCAGGATAACACAACTGCACACATTGCGTTGCAATGTTACTATGAACAGATCGGGGTTCATTCGTTTTGTACGCTGTTGTACTTGCCAGGTACACAAAAGACGGACGTCGCGGCACGTGCCATATACTCCGATACGAAACAACTTCACTTTTCCTTAAGTCATCCCGCATCCACTGTCTAGTCATTACATTAGCGAACCAGTTAAGGTCGTGTTGTGTTTGCAGTTTGAAAACTTCAGTCAAATGTAATCTCTATACCGCGGAACGTCATGCAATTGCATGTTTCTATTGATTTGACATATTGAAAAAGTAAAAGTTGATCTTTGCCAATCATTGTTTTTACGTTCGAATCAAGCCAACTTTATTTTGCATAAATGCATTTTTGGAGAGTTTTTCCTTTTAAAGGCATATGTATTTTTATTTTGCATATTTAAATGATTTATTAACATCTCTCCTTGTTTTACGCGATTTATTATCTAATTTTAAAATTTTTCTCTGATAAAATAAGAATAATTTCCAAGAAATATAAAAATTATGTCAGAAATAAAACCAATAATTATTTAATTACTGTTGAGGACATGAAATTGCTGCGACGAAATGTATGCTTGTCCATAACGTATAAATTGGGTCGTTTTCCATGTTAACATGAGGCTAGCTGCTGCTCCGTGTACATACTTAATGCTAGCCTAGATGTCATTCAGACTTTTACCACCTTTCACTCTGATTTCGTGGAATTAAAAATTAATGTGTTTAGTCATATAATACCGGGACATCACTTTATTTTTACTTGCATTTTTATTGTACCTGCGTTTTTGAATGTACTTGACTCCCACCCCTTGCAGTAACGTTCTTGCTCCCCTCAGCCACACAAACTTACGGCCGCTGTTGCATTCGAAGTCTGCTAGCAGTGAAGTAAACAGTACAGAGTATAGTGTGTTTCAGAAATATGGTTGCGTTTTCCATAGAAGGAAGAGCCTATATTATTGAAGCTTATTTTCAGGGGCAGGTATTTATGGAGATTAATTTTATCGTTTGTGTTTTTTTAATATTGGTGTCGGCGGAGATTGTTGGAAATTGATTTGTACTCTTGTTGGATATTAATGGAAATTTTGGAAAATACAATTATTTTGAAATTGGAGTATTAAATCAGTATGAATATTACTTTCCAAATAATTAACATTAAAGGTTCATTGGATTCTGGTAAAGGTGCAGTATGGCCAATAGATAATATTTCTTGGATTGAGACTCTATTTAACACACATTCATTAAAAGCGAAAAAAAAAAACTTGAAGCCCTGAAATTAGTACTTTCAAATTATTAGTGAAATGTTGAATTCTCCGTTTTTTGAGTTCACCAATGTAATTAGAACACCTGGAATACCACGTAATGTAGCCTACTTGAATGTGCAATAAATTCAAATGAAAAAGATGTCCGAAAAAAAGAACTCAGAATATGAAATTCGCTATAAAACGACACAATAATAATAATTCGCGAATGTGTTCATATTTCGCTATTAGAACTCTATTTCGCGATTTGTCGTGATTGTTTTGTCCGCATATTATTAATCAGAATCACTTAATTCGTAAAGATTAGTAAAAATCTATTGTATATCTATTATGTCGTGATATTCGCGATCTCCGTAAATAGGCCTACCCGCCTCTGCTTATTTCGCACAGGTGCGGTGTGTAGCATGACTGAATAACTTTATTTGTGTGGACTGAGCAGAAGTGAAGATTAGAGTTACCGAAAGTACGGTAATATTCTGAATAAAGTAGCCATTATATAATGAATAAAACCTCCTAAAGAGTTGAGTTTGTGAAAAAAATGTCACTACTCTACCGTATTTTGATAAAATACCGTAAAAGTAATGATCAAACTGAAAATCCTAATATCGTATTTCCCTGTAACATAAATGGATACACTAGTTTTCTCTCCTCCTATAGCTAGTAAAATGATTTGTTCACATATTGCACTAATAACACCAAACGTCTGTAATGGAAGGGGATAACAGTGTTTCCGAGTATAGTCAGGTTAATGTTAAAAATGTTGGTAAAAATAAACTGATGTCCCTGTATATGGCAATAAAGTCACATATTGTTGAGGTCAGGGAACTGCTGCGAAGACAATGCTGCTAGTGCGCTCTGATTTCATAGAAACAAAACTAAATGTATTTAAATATCTGCGACAATGAAGTCTCGTAGAGTGTAAATTTTCATTTCAACAAGTTTTACTGCACAATCAAGCGAAGAATCAGTACATTGATCGATCTGTTTACAATTTTAACGGCCGACATGCCCAATGAAAAATGTACCTAGCAGAAAAGATTTATTGAAGAAATAGGTTTCTGAAGACAAAATGTTTTCCCACTGATGGAAAAATCTTATTCTGTGCAATAGACTTCTTAACATTTACTTAACTTACAAATGGCTATCAAGGAACCCGCAGGTTCATTGTCGTCCTCACATAAGCCCACCATCGGTCCCTATCCTGTGCAAGATTAATCCAGTCTCTATAATCATATCCCACCTCCTTCAAATTCATTTTAATATTATCCTCCCATCTACGTCTCGGCCTCCCCAAAGGTCTTTTTCCCTCCGGCCTCCCAACTAACACTCTATATGCATTCCTGGATTCGCCCATACGTGCTATATGCCCTGCCCATCTCAAACATCTGGATTTAATGTTCCTAATTAAGTCAGGTGAAGAATACTATGCGTGCAGTTCTACGTTGTGTAACTTTCTCCATTCTCCTGTAACTTCATCCCTTTCAGCCTCAAATATTTTCCTAGGAACCTTATTCTCAAACACCCTTAATCTCTGTTCCTCTCTCAAAGTGATAGTCCAAGTTTCACAACCATACAGAACAACCGGTAATATAACTGTTTTATAAATTCTAACTTTCAGATTTTTTGACAGCAGACTGGATGATAAAAGGTTCTCAACCGAGTAATAACAGGCATTTCCCATATTTATTCTGCGTTTAATTTCCTCCTGAGTGTTATTTATATTTGTTACTGTTGCTGCAAGATATTTGTATTTTTCCACCTCTTCAAAGGATAAATCTCCAATTTTTATATTTCCATTTCGTACAATATTCTGGCAACGAGACATAATCATATACTTAGTCTTTTCGGGATTTACTTCCAAACCTATCGCTTTACTTACTTCCAGTAAAATTTCCGTGTTTTCCCTAATCGTTTGTGGATTTTCTCCTAACATATTCACGTCATCCGCATAGACAAGAAACTAATGTAACCTTTCAATTCCAAACCCTGTCTGTTATCCTGAACTTTCCTAATGAACTTCTTAACACTAATTACTTTCAATCAATTTCATTTATATTATATTATTTTGTACTTTTACTGCATATATTTCAATTTTTTGCGCATATTTCAACAGTTTTAGCCGCATAGCTGCATGCATATATTCAGTACATAAAATTCCGTGGTCTAGTAATCACAGTTTCAGGATGGATGAGCAAGGTACCAGTAGAAACAAAAACAGTAATATTGGTTCTTTTAATGTGCTTCATAGCCAAGCAAGCGAAATGATTTTCGAGATAAGAAAGAAACTGGTTTCAGAATTCAGTAGCATATTTTCATGACGCTTAGTATAGTATTATAAGCCCAATCTCTGCCTTCAAAGGAAGGAGTTATCTAAGGAAAGTCAGCTGATTCCAGCTCTCCTGTTTCGCGTAAGTCACACATAACTCAAGTCTAACGGAACGACCTGTACTTATTGTTTACTGCCTGTATTTTGGTTTCCGTGTCTGACTATGTTAATATTATTGTCTATCTTTAGAGAGAAAGATAACTAAGTTAATTAGTGTAATGCGTTTTACGGTAATTGGTTGAAATACCCGTACTCGACATGCCCTTTCCATTAGTAGTATCTTCTGTATTGATCATACATCGAAGTTCGCTGTTTCTATCACGTAAGGATCACGTAAGCGTAGTTCCTAAAAGGTTAATTTGGTCGTCTCTTCAGTGTTGCCAACTGATACTAGATATCACCAAAAGATAGTAAAATCACAATGCCATGTATAATAATAATAATAATAATAATAATAATAATAATAATAATAATAATAATATAGTATTAACAATAACGATGACTTGCTTATTTACCACATCTCATCTTTATGTTGGATAGGTGTTTTTCTAAATGGTTCAATAATTTGTGAAAAAGTAGCTATATTTTCCTTCTGCACCTCTTGCACATTACGTTAGTAGTTGTAGATTACTGTATGATCTAATATTAAAATGTATTTTGTCTTACAACATGAAATTCATTGCTTTGATTAAACAGTTTACGATTCACGAGACCTGACCTAAAAATGTATTTTGTTTGATCACGTGAAATGATTAGTACGAATAAAAGTCTAAACACGAAAGAAATTAATTAAAATATGATACGGTATTTCTGTCGATTACCCAAGGCCTGTATCACACGAAATAGATTTATTTACACTTAGCCTACCTGACTATAATCTTGAATTGTAACCACAACACAAAGCAACACATACAATAACTATTATGTATTAATATTAATACTGATATTAATTAATTATTATTACTAACATGTTCAAATTTCACTAGTTTCCAGTATTTGATCCAGAAATCTAGAAAAATTTGAATTTTCAAAATTTAAACTACCGACAACTTGTGTCACTGCTGCCAACTTATAAAATCATAGTTGTAATATTTTTGAGTACCGAAATTCGAAACGAAGTTGGCAAAACAAAATTCAACCTGCAAACTAGAAAATCACTATAATCCACTAGCTTATGTAGTAATAGGAAAAAAATGGTTAGGTTTCACCCTTAGGGTATTAAGCTGATCCGGACTATACATACAATAAAGCACTCCAGTGTTGTCCGATCAAAAAATACGTAGGCCTACTTACATTTATTCTCAGTTCGTAGGTACTCTGTTCAAATTGCAGTGGTCTTCAGAGAAAGTAAAATCATAATAGGATTATAATGGAAGTATATTTTGATAAAATATTAGGAAAATCCGGAATATTTTCAGAGAATCTTTCTTATTGCGTCTTTGCCAAAATATCTCCACATATGTGCCAGATGCAGAAACTCTCTGCCTTTGATGTGAAGCCGTCACCTAAGTGATCTGAGGGTCCTAACATTTCAGTCCTGTCTTCGAATGGAAACAATACAGCTGACGGTTTTCAAACAAAGGAAACTGGGTTTGACTTTTTACACATCTAGTGGCTAAGATCAAGATCTAACCCAACAAAATCTAAAAATATCTTACAAAAGACAGAAATAGAACATTAAATAGACTATTAGAGCTCGTCGCGGTGTACACAAGAGCCAAAGTTTGTAGCTTTAAAGTTGCTAGAAACCAAACCAGTACGTTCAAATCTCGTCTACAGAAGCGATTATTGTTTTTGTTAATGTGAAGTCAATTGTCATTAAGGTACAGAATATCACACTACGAAAATTTCACTGTGTTCACCTACAGTAGTGCCAGGATTATAATCTCTAAATATCGGCTAAGGATTAACCTCGTTGGAGGTAGCTATATTAGGCCTAGATCTGCGTTGAAAATTCTGTAGTGCTTGGGAAACGTGACACAAGTCAGTTTCCACAAAACTCTTTTGATAATTTATTGACAACTTACGGAACATCTCTTCGCTTGGAAAAAAATACATAAATATTCCTCCCATTACAATAATTCATACAGAAAAAAATCAAATCGACATAAACCAGTGTAAGTTGTCAATAAATTATCAGAAAAGGTTTGTGGAAACTGACTTATGTCACTTTTTCCGAGCACTGCAGAATTAATAATAATAATAATAATAATAATAATAATAATAATAATAATAATAATTCGATAGTTCTATTTACTAACCTGTAATTTTATTGTGATCTTTGTGAGCTCGTTGATAATGTTCATGAAAATTTTGCTTATGAACTCCCATTCATATTTTAATTACATAGAAGATATTTGACATTTTTCCCAACCAGTACGCAAAAAATATATTCCTCTTCCCACTCGTGATTAAATTTGCATTTGTACGTTAGTTTTAAAAATATAATATTTTTTTCCTGCGTTCTCTATAGCTGCATGCTGTACTTTTGTGGTGTTCCACGGTCTGACTGGCTCAACGGATAATGCGCTGGTATTCCAACCAGGCAGTCTACTGTAGGTTCGATCCCCGGCCAGGTAACAAGGTTGTAAAACGAAAATTTTAATGCACTAGTTTCCGAAGTAAATTACTGTTACGGGTGGTCTGAATCACCCTGTATAGTACAATTTGTCTTATGTCTACTACGCAGTAAGAATATATACATTTAAATTTACAATTTTTTAATTTTTATAAAATCCATACATAACTTTTTAAATTTAATATTAGAACTATTAGAATTGACAAGATTAGGATATTTAAATATAAATTTGTTATTACATTCTTGGGTTTAAATTACTACTATGATTAAATACTGTAGCAGTGTTGCATTTTGGTTCAAACAATCTTAAAGAATTCATACCTTTTGTTTCATAACTATGCGAATACAATTCAAAATTATTTCGATTTTTATGTATGAATTTTATTAATACAATGTAATAAATTTGTCTTATTTTAAGAACAATTTTTGAGATGGAAAATCAATAGGTTTATGAAGACATATTTTAATGTAATAAATTAAGTGGATTAAAATTGGATTTAAATAAGCTACCCCATCCTATAATTCCATACATACAGTGGGTGATCAAATTATTAGGGACACTTGGTAAAAGTAGGAATTTCATCTTCAAATTCACATAAAACACAAGTAATTTGGATTTTCTCAACTGGAAAAGCTTTATTACTCTAAATAGTGTTTTATAAACAATATTATTACATATTTAATTGTGTAATAATGAATATGGAATGAAATAAACAAGAAAACTAATATTTTGTCACACATCCCTTTGCAGCAATTACAGCTTAACTCTATTTGGCATACTAGAAATGTATTGGATACAATTGTTTTTCATTTCTTGGCCGTGATGCCACATATTGATCAGTTTTTCTATTAAAGATTGTTTATTTGTAATAATTTCTGATTGCATTTGCCTCTTCATTAGCTCCCAAATATTTTCAATCGGATTAAGTCTGGAGAGTTACCAGGCCAATCCAGAACCTTAATTTTGTTGTCAGATAGGAATTTTGTCACCTTATTTGTCTTGTGACAGGGCGCAGAGTCGTGCATGAACACAAAATCACCATCTGGAAACCATTCACGGACTTGTGGAAGAAGTCGTTCCTTCAGAACCTTTATGTATTGATATCGTCTCATCATACCTTGAACAAAATACAGACGACCAGTTCCATGACCACTATTCACAGACCACACCATGAGGCTTAGAGGAGGTGAGATCTGTGAATAGTGGTCATGGAACTGGTCACCTGTATTTTGTTCAAGGAATGATGAGACAATATCAATACATAAAGGTTCTGAAGGAACGGCTTCTTTCACAAGTCCGTGAATGGTTTCCAGATTGTGATTTTGTGTTCATACACGCCTCTGCGCCCTGTCACAAGGCAAATAAGGTGACAAAATTCCTGTCTGACAACAAAATTAGGGTTCTGGATTGGCCTGGTAACTCTCCGGACATTAATCCGATTGAAAATACTTGGGAGCTAATGAAGATGCAAATTCATTCAGAAATTATTACAAATAAACAATCTTTAATAGAAAAACTGATCAATATGTGGCATCACAGCCAAGAAATTAAAAACAATCGTCTTCAATGCATTTCTAGTATGCCAAAGAGAGTTAAAACTGTAATTGCTGCAATGGGATGTGTGACAAAATATTAGTTTTCTTGTTTATTTCATTCCATATTCATTATTACAAAATTAAATATGTAATAATATTGTTTATAAAACACTATTTAGAGTAATAAAGCTTTTCCAGTTGAGAAAATCCAAATTACTTGTGTTTTATGTGAAGTTGAAGAAGAAATTCCTACTTTTACCAAGTGTCCCTAATAATTTGATCACCCACTGTAATTACCGAATGAAATAAAGTTAAGTCTATTGTGCGTAAAAAACTTATTGACAAGTAATTCATCAATAAAACAAAACAATATATTATTTTACGTAACTTATTACAAAGGTAATTAATGTGTTGTTTCCATTTTAAATGATTGTCAAAAATTATGCCTAAATACTTAACTTCAGAGGACTCCTTAATAATTGGACATTTAAAGTGTATAAGGCAACAATTGGAGTCATATAATTTTATAAAGATGTAGGAGGTTTGTTACATTTTTCAGATAATGAGAATGAAATAATTATGGTTTTATTTTTTATGTCAAACCATTTTTTTATTAATTTAAATCAAACCATTTTTTTTATTAATTTAAGTCCATGGCTTTATGTGGCCAAGCGTTTGCCAACGATTACTTGACATTCGCCTTATGGTTGGGAAAAACGTCGGAAAAATCCAACCAGGTAATCAGTCCAAGCGGGATTCGAACCTACGCCCGAGCGCAGCTACCGATCAGAAGGCAAACGCCTCTCCCGGCTGAGCTACGCCAGAGACAACTCGATATTAGTAGGACTACATCTTATAAAGTTATCAGTCTGACTGCTCCTGATGTCTTATAGGGCCTATTATTTTTTTAACGTTAACATATCCCAAGTTCGAGAACTTTTCGCGTGCTAACTCGGAACTTGGCTTCTCGTCATAACAGAGTGTGGTCTAACAATTGAAGTAGGTGGTGTCACGTGTGGAGGAGAAACGTGACAGGGAAATCTTAATGCTCGAAGTGTTAGCAGTGTGAAACAATAGGAAACCTGTAACACGTAACGACTTGAAGTCAATAAAATATTTACTTTGATTCAAAAGTTAAACTCAATTAACACCTACAGGTATGAAATGCTTCGCCTTCCTACGTCGAGAGAATAGTGAAGTGATTTTGTGTCACACATAAGTTGTATTACCCAACTTGGATAAAGTAATAGGTTATGATTGAATGCAGTGTCGATTGCAACATGATTTGTCATATAAACCAAACTTATGAACACAAACTTGCTTCCATCAGTATGCGTAACAAGACGAAAGATCATCGTTATTACGTTGACAACATGCTCCCGGCATACAAAGGTTTCGTATTTGTAATAGTAATATGCGTTACAAGAGCGGTATGTTGAAGTTTTCATGTTCGAGGAAAAGTTTGAAAAAGCTAAACGTAGTTGAGCTTTTTTAATTTCCGAGAATTGAAAGAAAACATACCGCTCGTGTATCGTACATTATTTTGTGCGAAGATCGTTTATTACATACCTGAAAGAGGAATTTCTAATTAGTTTCAATTAAATCTCCATCTTGGTTTCTGTTCAATGACGGCAATTTTGGAAAACAAAAATATCTATCTTCAACATTGTTGCTTTAAAATGTTTTCTGTGTTTACTATACTCCAGCAGGCCGTGATATACGTCTGTCTTTTTTCCTCCCAGTCTATAAATGCGAACTTAAAACAAACGGCTTCCTTAATGTTACATGCATCACGAAATGCAGTAACTTTAGTGGAGTTGTAGAGTTTACTTAATTTTTGCAAATATTTAAAAACCATAATTAACAGTGCAATTTAGGTGAAATTGCAGTGGTAAGTTTCCAATTTATAATTATTACTATATTGAACGTCTCTAAAAATAATATGTTAAAAGCCTAAAACAGTAAAATGAATATGGCGCTTAAGCGGTAAGAAGAGGGAAATTGTTATGTGTGTTCGGTTGGGAATACTGAATGTGGAATTTTAGACTTACCGCGGGTTGGTTTTGTGCGGAAACCAAGCAAATACGCACGATCTCGCACAAATATGTTTACTATCTAACAACATGAAGTTTCACGTACAGTTTATTATATTTTGACAGGAACATAAAAATTTGTGAGCATATCCGACAATTTGCGTGCGGAACTAGTGTAAATTTGCATTTTCAATATGTACAGGATGGAAGTGAAATAACCTTGCAGAGTGAAATGGACGATATGATACACTGAAATGAATAGAAAACCTATATTGCTTTTAGTGATTAAATGCACAGATAATTAGAAAATTAAGTTTGAAGTTTCAGCAGTCCGGCAACATCGCCGCGAACACACGCTTCTCGTGATACAGATGTAAGAGGTCAACGAACTTGGTAACTCGGTGTTTCTCGCTAAACGAGCTGGCGCTGTGTTGCAACCAAGTCGCAGCGTGCAATTGCTTGAATTTAGATGTTTTTTTTAAATTAAATTTACACGAAAACCGTCCACAATATTGAAATACGCCAGAGGGATAAATCATTCTTTATTAGTTTTCCTGTCGATGTGGACAAAAATCACGATCCTATTCGCAATAGTTACCGAATAAGAGGTTTGTTAAAATTTGAGAAAAAAAACTTTTTTTTTTTTAACAATTAACTTTCCACCAATATGACATTATACTATTTGTTACATACAAGATGAGCTATTCGCACCGAAAATCTGGAAGGCTATTTCATTTCCACCTTATATATACAGGCTGAATCGTAGGTAATGTCAATAATTGTGGTGGGTGATGCAAATACCATTTTGCTATATTTTGGATAGTTTTCCAGAAAAATGTGCATTTTAAAATACGTAAATTATGAGAACTTACAACGCTGCACCCTAAAACAACCGGGAGTTGTATAGAGCGTATTCCGAATCTCAGCGCTGAGCAATCTGATGGCATAACGGTGTTCCGAATTTCACCAATGGCGACACTGATGCTCCACCGGTGTCGCACCGGTGCCATCAGCTTGCAGAGGTGGTGGCAGTCTCCATCAGCCGCCATCAGTGAATCTGATTGGTTCTTGTATAGGGCGGGAATTAGCAGATGAATGTCATCGTGCACTGTTGTGTCATGGCGGTGTGTTCTGCTTTAGTTCTGCTGTATTGTTTGTAGTGAGCACAACGTAAAAACAATATGTTAATGGCTTATGAGCGAACATGTCAACGGACCAGTTATTACTACCGGTTCAAGAAATAAATTATTAATGCTATCTTTTCTTTAAACGAGATGACAGTACGGAAATTTCGCAAAATTTTGCTAGTGTAGCACAGACAACAACTTATACGGTCGCCATGACAGCCATCGATCCTTCCAGCAGTTTTGTTCCTATTTCGCTGCAGCGTGACGTCATGTTGTCCACCGGTCCGGTGAGATTCGGAATATGCTGGATTGTTGAAGGTCAATGTCATCATGCCATGAACAGTAGTGGCAAAAAGAAACCGGACCGACCCTTGTAGCTGCTTTCAGAGCCTTGTTCACTGCAGAGCACGATAGGCTGGTAACTAAGACTTTCGTGGTTCGAATCCTGCCTGGGAAGGAAACTTTTTTTAGTTCCATATTCAAATTTATTCCCAATACTTTTCGATTGCAGGGGTATTTTACTACTTAATTAACTTATTATTCCCAGAACATGAATTTTACCAGCTTATTTTCTAACGGCTTTCGAAATGGGCTACGTCAGCAGTCGAAACTACAACAATTTCATTAGATTACTCGCTATCTTGTGAATGCGGGCGTGGCATGCGCAGTGGCTCATTTCAGGGACTTTGATTATTCTGTCGGTCCGGTTTTTTTTGCCACTATTGTACATGACATTTAAATTCGTAAGAAAAAATGTAGATGATATACCTTTTAATTTTTGTGTTTAAACTGTGTTAGGTAACGGAGAATAAACACTGCATGTTTCAAGTTCATGAAAATCTTAGACAACCTAAAAAAACTCTATAACCTAATTTTAATTAAATGCTGAGAGAACACAAGCAATAAGACACGCTTCTTTGGAACTAAATGAATAAGATTAAGAAATATTTCTACATTCCCATTTGAATTGAACATTCTAGATATCGTGAATAGTAATCATGGATATTTCACGCTATAAAAACAAAATTTTGAAACATTTAAAACTCTAAAGGAAAAAATAAAAATACGATATGTTTATTTCACGTTGAAGTAACGAACAAAATTAGAATAGTAATATTGTGAAACAAGTGTATAAAGTTATAATTTATTACATGAGTAAATGTTACGAAACTGACTACGTTCGTTTCATACCTTATTCCAGGGGTTCCCAACCGGTGTGTTGCGCAGCTCCATGGAGTGTCACGAAATTTTGGAATTGAAAAATAGATTTTATTTCATCCAGAAAGTCTCTTTACAACCCATTTTTTATTTGCAACGAAATCTTTGATATGGTACAATTTATTTTGAGACAGACTATACCAATGAAACGTGAACACCTGCAACACTGCTCATTTCAGTTTTCCAACCATAAGGTCACGTATAGAAAAACTCTATGCAACCCAGCAAGCGCAGACTTCACATTAATTTAAATAGGCCAGTTTTCAGAAACGATAATAAAAATCTTTCATCGGACATCCAGCATGATAGGTTGGGATTTTAGACACATACCTTTGTTTTTTTTTCTAATGTCACGTAAGTTGTCACTTGTTCTTTTAGAATTTTCGATTGCGTATTAACATCGACCTATCTACAACACTGGATATCCGACACTACATAGAAGTTGTTATCAGTGCTTTCTTTTTCTGGCGGAACGCTCTGAAACGGCACCTTTTTGTTGCATTTTTCATCATGGAACCGATATATGTGTTAATAACTATGTTTTTAATATAATTCTTCTTTGAATTCCGCTTAGATTTTATAAATCTTAGTTGGACGATAATGAGGTTAAAAATGACAAAAGTTCCGTGAAGTGAACAGTAGGCCTAATCTCTTTTGATCCTAAAATAAGAGCAGAAGTTTAATATTTTTTACACAGTTCAGGACTAATTTTGAAAATTTTGACACCAGTCCGCTATAAAATATTCTACACAGAGTTCGAACCACCTATTTCTCCAGAAGAAAAGTAGAGGTTATAATAATAATAATAATAATAATAATAATAATAATAATAATAAGTGTCCTTATACTGCTTGTTTGAGGCTTGAAAGTTAATGTAATTTTCCCTAAGATAGGTTACTAGCTTTATCGTTAGGTAGTCCAGTAGTGGACTAAAGTAATGGCATTTTTAGGACAAGACCCAGTCAGAAGTAAGATAATACACAATAATCAATGCCTCGAACAAGTGCAAAATTTCAATTATCTGGGTTGTGAAATATCTTATCAAAATGAAAAAGATGTGAACAAGAAAATTACCAAATTTACACAAATTCTAGGAATAATAAACAATACATTAAAAGCTAAATTAGTACAAAAATCTACAAGAATAAAAATATGTAATACACTAGCATTACCCTCCCTTTTATACGGAAGCGAGATTTGGACATTAAAGAAAAAGACATGAACAGAATCAAAGCAACGGAAATGAAATGTTTCAGGAGGACAGCAGGATATACTCTTTTAGACCGAAAAAGGAATGAAGAAATTTTAGAACAATTAGAAGTAGAGTCAGTAGAAGAAAAAATCAGCAGATACAAATTCAATTGGCTAGATCATGTAAGAAGAATGGAAAATTCAAGAATCCCGAAAATTATGATGCAATATAAACCTAGAGGACATCGTCGACCAGGAAGACCTTTAAGAAGACTGCTAGATAGGGCCGAAACAGGTCTACAGAGGCCTAATTCGTGAACGACGATGATGATGATGATGATGATAATAAGTGTGCCGCGATATCGTGGACGTTTAGTAAAGTGTGTCGTCGGTAAAAAAAAGGTTGGGAACCACACTAATAATTGTATATTCGGAGATTTTACCACCTGATTTAAATACAAAATAACAAATGTCCCATAAAACATACCCAAGGACTTTTATACTCAACGCTGTCGATGGTAATGGAGTTCATAAAATCTTTAACATATAGGCAAAACCATATAGTATTAATTCCACAGAATTGAACTGGCATACTACATAAATTCAACGTATATTTACAGTGTGTGTTTGTTTAGTGTAGCTATTATTAAAAGCGTATTCCGAATCTCAGCGCTGAGCAATCTTAGTTCAATCACTTTAACCACATCACGTGATCATAACAACACGTGTTGATGTTCATGTGTATTCAGTTTCTACTTATACATGCTTTCGAAACAGAAACAATCAACTTCTCACTTTCTCGTGATGCGAATTCAAGCTGGTTTCAAAGGAAATGCGACGAAGCTCGGATGCATTACCTTACATAACAACAGACACACGTGAGAGGCACACCAGGATACGTAACATCACAAAGAAAATCGACATCACAACCACTGGTTCTTACGTCTGTAAATGTGAACTGCAAACGAATTATATTGGACACAGTTTATGATAACAATATATCTCAAATGAGGAGCAAGCTACAGGGCATAGGGCTGGAGGAAACACAAAGTTCCATATAATATGTTGGTACGAATGGTTACTGTGGTTGACTATCTATCTATCTATCTATCTATCTATCTATCTATCTATCTATCTATCTATCTATCTATCTATCTATCTATCTATCTATCTATCTTAGGAGTAACGGTAAGCGCGTCTGGCCGCGAAACCAGGTGGCCCGGGTTCGAATCTCGGTCGGGGCAAGTTACCTGGTTGAGGTTTTTTCCAGGGTTTTAGCTCAACCCAATATGAGCAAATGCTGGGTAACTTTCGGTGTTGGACCCCGGACTCATTTCACCGGCATTATCACCTTCATCTTATTCAGACGCTAAATAACCTAAGATGTTGATACAGCGTCGTAAAATAACCTACTTAAAATTCTATCTATCTATCTATCTATCTATCTATCTATCTATCTATCTATCTATCTATCTATCTATCTACACCTGTGGAGTAGCGGTTAGCGCGTCTGGCCACGAAACCAGGTGGCCCGGGTTCGATTCCCGATCGGGAAAAGTTACCTAATTGAGTTTTTCTGGGGTTTTCCCTCAATCCAATATGAGCAAATGCTGGGTAACTTTCGGTACTTGACCCCGGACTCGTTTCACCGGCATTATCAGCTTCATCTCATTCAGACACTAAATAACCTAAGATGCTGATACAGCGTCGTAAAATAACGTACTTAAAAAATTCTATCTATCTATCTATCTATCTATCTATCTATCTATCTATCTATCTATCTATCTATCTATCTATCTATCTATCTATCTATCTTTTCGCCTGCCTGTCTGTCTGTCTGTCTGTACCGTTTGTGTGTCTATGCGTCTTCCGTCCGTCCAACCTTGTCTGTCTGTCTGTCTGTCTATCTGTCTGCTTGTCTGTCCGTCTGTATCTACATCCGCCTGCTTGCCTGTCTGCCTATCTGCTTCCTGCGGGTCTTGCTGTCTGCCTTTCTATCTGTCTGTCCATCCGTCTGTCTGTTTACTCTCTGCCAGACTGTCTCTCTGTCTATCTATAGTATCTAGCTATTCCTTTATCTGCCTATTAAGTACTCATTCCGCCTATCTGTCTGTCAGGCTATTTGTCAAGAGTTTTCATTCCATCTTCAGATTTAATATAAACCAAGATTTCGATGTTTTCAACCCGGCAGTAAACAAAACACACCGTGAACTCTCTGTCGTGAGGCAGAAGATTGATCCTCACTTGTCACAAATTAGCAACATGAAAGGCAACCATCTGTATACTGTACAGTTTATGTGAAATCCATTCAACGGCCGTCGATTCTAGCAGCATGAGATTCTTAGCATCGCGTAGGTATCCCATGGCTTTTTAATTAGTTAAAGGCATTTTAGAAGCATGTTTCTATGTCCTTTTAAGATTGATCTTTATGACCAGTCATTCTCGTTAGTGTATTAAACTAGTAGTTACGCAACCCACTACAACGCTAATTGGGTTGCATGAGAACTAGGAGTTACTTCTAATTACAATCTACATAATGCTTTAGCGGAGTTGAGTCAAGTGAATTGAAAAGGCCAAAAGGTGACAAGCATTAAGGTTACATACAACATTAGGACGAAATTGAGCCATGAGTTCGGGAAAGTATTTGTTAACCTATCTTAATGTTTATTACAGAAGAGTCCTATTCTTACAAAATCAAATTCATGTTATAGCAATCTTAACTTAAACCTTGTAATTGTAACCCGATTCTTTAATCTTAATATGTAAGTATTTTTGTTATCTAAATAGATACTTCGAACTATTGTAGAAAAATATAAAAAAATCAGTTATTATAGATACATTTCTGTAATTAGATTACATTGAACAGCAAGAATTTTGCTCCGACTTAAAAATAATGTGGCCCTTATGGTTTAGTGTGCGCTGAATCCGAAAATTCATCTCTTTTCTTCGTATCACGTAAGATTTTGAAGATAGCTATGATTTCACTTTTCAATAAGCGCTCCCCAGGAAACATTTGGCGCGGGTTGGGGGTTGTAAACCAAAACAAAAGCTAATTCATTTTATGAGTTTATGACTTATTTCCGGTTTCTTATGATTGTTCACATATTCTTTTGCACTTCTAATAAATAAACAGATATTGGTCTCTTCTGTTCAGTAAATTTCATAACACTTTAAAGTGAGGTCTACGCAATGAACAAACAAAGGTGTGGTTTTCAGTATTTAAAAGAAAAGTTTACCATTTTGAGTGAAGGTAAATTAAAAGAGGACATTTTATCGGTCCACAAATTCACAAAATTATGGCTGACTCTTTGTTTGAGGAAAAACTTTCCGTTACAGAAAAAATGGCATGGCGCACTTTCAAAGATATTTGCTGAAATTTCCTTGGAAATTCTAGCGCAGACAACTATACAGAACTTGTGGAAACCATGTCAAGTGCATGTGGGGAAAATGGGGTGTAATATGTCTCTCAAAATACATGGTTTACATTCTCATTTGGATTTCTTTCCTCCGATTCTTGGAGCGGTAAGCGACGAGCATGGGAAAAGATTTCATCAAGAAATATCTGAAATGGAAAGGCGATATAAAGGAAGATCAACATCCAGCATACTTACAGACTATTGTTGGTTCCTTGTGAAAGACAGTTCCGGGTCTAGTTATAAACAGAAGTCATCCAGAAAATACTTTTAAATGTAAGTTCAAATTCCGAGATTTTTCCCATGTTATGCGTGAAGTATTTTATTGTTGTCGTGTTTTAAACTATGTAACATCATTTTTTATCCAGTACACATTTTTTCAAGATTATGAGGCATTTTGAATCCCTAGTGTGTTGTAATTTTACCAGTAGAAGTGATTTTTTTAAGAGAAGTTTTTTTCATAAAAATTTCAATTCATTTTCCCCGGAAAATGGTAGTGATCGAGCAATTTGGATTTTAAATTCAGATTTAGGGCACGCATATTAGTAATATTCATCTATTTTATTTCAGAGCAAGACAAAAAGTAAAAATTATAGTATTATGAATTCGTCGTACTCATCTTCATTATCATCTTCACTCCATGGTTTAGAAATCATTGTCTGTTTCGACTTCACAGTAATTCTCCTACCTTCTGTATGGTCTGCCTATAGGGTAAGAGGGGGCGAATAGGCCCAGCGGGCGAATCGGGCTCATCATCATCATCTTCACTACACGGAGTAGGCAATATTGCCTGTTCCGGCTTCACAGTTTATCCCTCCATCGTCCCTTAGGTCGTCCTACGTCTCTTCTTCCAGTCGCTTTGTAATTTAATAAGAGTTTTAGTAGTCTGGTGTCCTCCATTCTATTTATATGTTGAAACCATCTACCTCTCTGTTCCTTTATTCTTCCATTCATGCTAAAGATATGTATTTCCTCTCTGATATCTTCATTTTGAAAGCGATCAGATCTTGTACATCCTTTTGTTCTCCTTAAAAATGTCATTTCAGCACTTTGTATTTTATTTTGAATTCTTTTTGTGTTTACTCAAGTTTCTGATCCATAAAGAAGAAGAGGAGTAGCCATTGTTTTATAAAATTTAATTCTGGTATCTTTCCTTGTTTTATTCTTTAATGTCCGATGGATAGTGCCGCACATCATTTGAAATTTTGATATTTTTTGTAAACATCATCTTCAGATCTATTTCTTGTATTTATGTCACAACCCAGATAGCTAAAATTTTCAACTTGTTCTAACGGTCTTCCTTCTAAAATAATCTTAGAACGTATTTGTGATTTTCCCCAAAATGCTAAAATTTTAGTTTTCTCTGTAGAAATTATAAAATCATATTCTTGAGAGATAATATTTAAATAATACAAAGATCTCTGTAGATCATCCTCATTATTGTGAATGATGACCACATCGTCAGCATATAATAAAATATTCACATTTTTATTAAAATTTACTTTTATTCCTGGATTTACTAAAATTTTCCACTTCTGTATTAGATCATTAATATAAATATTGAACAAAGTAGGTGACAATGTACACCCTTGTCTGACACCTCTATTTATAAAAATTTCTTGAGTTTTATTTCTACCGGTGTTTATTATAATTTTCGAGTTGCAGTATAAACTCTTTATTGTATTTATAAGATGTTGTGGGCTAATTTTAGAAAATATTTAATGTCAGACCCAGTGACACTGATTTGTAAGGTGCTCCATCTCGTAGGTTACTTTATAATCCCTTAGAAGCTCATAGAACTGGAATCGCTCGGAAGTAGTCTTTCTTTCTTTTTGAAAAAAAAAATGATTGTTTGCAGGAGGAAGGAGTTAGATGAAGTAAATGCAGCTGTTTTTAAAATGCTCTACAATATTCTTATTATTGTATAGTGTGATACTGATAAGGATCTTGATCTGTGTGAGATAATAAGCAAAACTGATACAGAGATTCTTGTTTGAGTGGTGAGTGGACGTCTGCCGAGAGGAGTTTAAGATGTTAAAATGAGCAAACCAAAATAAGCCAAAGATTTATTCATCCAGGAACAATGTCGGATATTTTAGTGCCCAGGTCGAATACTCTGAAGAAAATTTCTAACCAGCAGTGGCGGCTCGTGCCTTTCTTGAATGGGTGTTCACAAAAAAATATGAGTAATGAACACACTGATATATTCTCGTATAGCTGAATCACACGTCAGAGATAAACGAGTTCTAATATGCATGCACCAAATCTACGCATATAAAACCAAAATTAAATCCATTAAACATGAGTGGAGTGAAATTAATTCATAGGACTCATCTTCACTGCTGTTGTAGATGGTGTTGAAGATCTGGATTTATTTGTAGAGAAACTCCATGCGCCTAGTTTTGAGAGATGCAAACTTATCAATAACTTTATTATTGAAGTCTCTAATCTTGTTAACAAGTTTTTTTTTTTTTTCCCCCCGCGGCCAACATAGCCAATGTACTTAATCGGTCTTCTGTCACGGTGTTACGGAGGAATGTTTTAATCCTCTTTTAATTTAACACACAATTTCACACACGTCCGTTTCCAAACTTGAAATGTTATATACCGTTTCAACTCTCAATACGCACCAATGCAGCTTGTATTTTCCTTACTTTGCTGAACAAAAGACAACAGAATCAGCCCCCGCGCATAATGGTATTTTGAAAAGAAAAAGTAAAGAGAGAAAATGAGGAAAGAGGGAGAAAGGAACAGGATGCCAGACCCAAGAGAGATGGAGCATCTCTCTTTCTCTGTCACTAGCACGTTAAGACTTGTGCGAGCCAGAGCTATAGTAACCATTGTAACAAACCAGTAAATATTCTCGCCTCAGGCTATTTCACGCTGCTACAGAAAAATTGTGCGAGAGTTGCTGTCAACCTCAACCTATCCAATGGAGATTTAAAGACACACGAACGGGACATTCTCTCGAGACGAAAAATGTAGGAACGTCATTGCGCATTGGAAAGTAATAGATGTACCGGTAATAATATTAATACAGTAATACGTATGATTATTGTTGGTTTTTAAGGTGTTCACGTGCTCCTGTGCTCATATAGAGGAACCGCCGCTGCTAACTAGCAACCCTAAGCGCTAGGTAATGGTCAAATTAACGTCTGTGTTCTCATTCAGTATATTTATGCAAGAAATTGTGATAATTTTAGTACGTAACACAAAATGCATTTCATTATCAATTCGTATTAAAATATTGGAAATGTTCGAACCCGTTCATTGCCATGTTCACAACTCCCTCTACGCAGTACCGACATATTTTGTGTAATTTTCTGCGCCTCTAAATATGCAACTAGTTGTATTAACGACCCATTTTGTGTTCAGGGAATGGCTTACACGTGTTTCCAATAGATGACTCCAGGGAAATTCAATGGAATTACATAATCACCTGTTTTGGACATTACTTCCTGTATTTGCTCTCCCATATGCGTCGTAGGCTATTAGATCATTCTGAAACACATTCCACTATCAATACTGCGTAATGAATTATATTATAGAGAATGCACTTCTGTTAGGGAATTAATTGTTTAGGTTTCATTTTCTTCTGTAATATAAACTTATGGAACTCCTTATCTCGTCATCTCAGAAATTTCTGAACAGTTAATCAGTTTAAATAATTAGTATATATATATATATATATATATATATATATATATATATACTGTATTTATTTATTTAACATGGTAGAGATAAGGCCATCAGGCCTTCTCTTCCCCTCTACCAGGAGATTACAACTACAATATTAAGAATACAATTACAATTATAATTACAATTACTATTAAATTTACAAATACAATAAAAATCAAAGTACGTACTAAAAGATTAACTGATTAATAAAGGTTAGACAGTTTATTAGAAGTTAAGAATAAAGAAAGATTTTTTTTGCTTAAGTAAAAATTAAACCTAGAATAAAATTATATAGTGATGAAATTACCGGATATTGAAATATTTGTGCTAGAATAAGAGCACTATTTACAAGAAGCCATGTCTGAACGAGTCACGATTACTGACCAAGTGCCTAGTAAGTTTGTGTTTGAATTCAATTTCATTTCGTCAGTCCCTGATGCTAGCAGGTAGCGAATTCCAAAGTCTTGGCAGGGCTATTGTGAAAGAGGATGAGTATGAGAAAATGCAATGGGATGGTATTGTTAGTATTGTTTCATGGCGAGAGAGTGTGTTCAGATTATGGTGGGAAGAAAGGTAAGTGAAGCGAGACGACAGGTACGAAGAAATAGAAAAATTCAGTATTTCGAAGACAAGGAAAAGTGAATGTAAATTTCTTTTCTTATCTAGTTTAAGCCAACCTATTGCTTCCAGGAATGGGGTAATATGGTCATATTATTACTTCTTATGTATACAACAACTGTAAAAGTATGTAACTTTTCATTGTTACTCTGTGTGTTTATATAAATTCTCATTTAGGCCTATGATAAAGTAGAACTAGGATATAAATTGTAAATTAGTTCATCATGTAACATGTTTAATATTTCATTATATGTAAGATCCTTAATCTGCAAAATAATAATTTTATATTTAAATACTGTATTACTATTAATATTACAGTTGTTCATTGGCGTGCCTGGGTAAAAAAATGGGCGTCTTAAGATTTTAAAAAGTCAGCTGTGAAGAAATGAATGTCCGTACTTTACATTTAACTTCTAATACGTAGGATACTGGGATCTCCTTCTTTTTTTTAATAACTGGTAATATACTTATAACTTACTATTGGTGATCTTTCAGTGAGATTATTTAGATGTACACCTTCCCAAATACTTGTTCCCTCCTTTCATTAGTGTCGGCCTGGGTATCGCAGTCGGTATAGCGCTAGCCTTCTGTGCTCGAGGTTGCGGGTTCGATCCCGGCTCAGATCGATGGAATTTAAATGTGCTTAAATGCGACAGGCTCATGTCAGTAGATTTACTGGCATGTAAAAGAACTGCGGGACAAAATTCTGGCACACCGGTGATGCTGATGTAACCTCTGCAGTTGCGAATGTCGTTAAATAAACCATAATTAATTAATTAATTCTGTGCTCGAGGTTGCGGATTCGATCCCAGCCCAGGTCGATGGCATTTAAGTGTGTTTAAATGCGACAGGCTCATGTCAGTAGATTTACTGCCATATAAAAGAACTCCTGCGGAAAAAAATTCCGGCACACCTGCGATACTGATATAACCTCTGCAGTTGTGAGCGTCGTTAAATAAAAGATCAAATTTTCCTTTCTTTAGTACTTATAAAAGTGTTCACAACATCGCGGGTTTTGTAACATGTCAACTACTCTTTTGTGAGTGTAGTAAAGAGCAACATGATTCACTCTATTTTGTGTCATTTTGATTCTTAAATAGTTTTCGTACGTCTCAGACTACTAAATGATCGTTCTGCCTCACATGAAGAACTGCTAACACAAGCATAAGTCTCAGCATATTTTCCATATCATCGAACAATTTCCTGCAATAAAATGTAAAAAATTACTGCAGGACAGTATTCTAGTACAGTATGGTATTTTAGGCCTAATTTTAATTTCATTGCAATGTGAAGTTTTTTTCTATATCTCCTAAATTTGACAACAAAGTGTAGCAAAAGTATTTCCTTGGGATTAAAAGTGGCAGGCATGTAGGACTGACATCCCTACTGCCATTAATGTCGATTATCTTTGCAGGTGGGAGCCTTAACCTATTGCCAGCCTAGGACGATGACTTTATCTTGTCTTCTACAATGTATGTATATATATATATTGTTTCTATTTATTATCTTTACACACATAGAACTGAATGTATTTGATTGCATATTAGAAAGGTTCAGACAGTCTCAAGTTAGATCTGCTAGACTTTTTTCTTAATATTGGCACTGAAGTTCACGAAGTTTTCAGCGTCACGTATTAGCCCGTAGGCCAGGGCTGGGCACATTACGTGATTCTGAGAAATGAGCGCTGTGTGCTTTAAAGAGCGGGTCTCGCGAGCGTGTGACGTATGCATACTGTACGTCATTCAGTGTCGGTGTAGTGGTGACTGTGCTGTATATCGGCGAACTTTGAAGACTGAGCTTCCGCTCATACACTAAAGCGTCCTGCTACTCCCAATGGTTTTAATGTACCCTGGGAGGAGGAGTTCTTTTTGTTAGAGAGCAGTGGATTAGCAAAGTGTTTAATTTGGCATAAAACACTCCAACTGATTAAGAAGTTCAATATCCAACGACATTATTCTTTACAACATGCTACCGAATATGACAAATATGTTGGTAATGAACGCCATGAATTAATACAACTTAAAGAAAATGTTTCTCAGGTACATTATAGAGTATCTATTTGATATTTACATTGCATTATAAGTTATTATACATTTAGTAATATATAATTTTAAATTATACAAGTATTATGATATATAATATATCATATTATATATCATGAACTGTAATATATTATACTATGATATATCAGAATATTTGTATAATTTAAAATTATATATTACTAAATGTACTATAATAACTTATAATGCAATATAAATATCGACTAGATACTCTAATATAATGTATCTGAGAAACTTTTTCTTTAAGTTGTATTAATTTATGGTCAATCATATCTTATATCGTATCATATCATATCATATCATATCATATCATATCATATCATATCATATCATATCATATCATATCATATCATATCATATCATAGCATATCACATTATATCATATCATATCGCATCGCATCACATATAATATTATATTATATTATATTATATTATATTATATTATATTATATTATATTATATTATATTATATTGTATTATATTACATTATATTATATTATATATTAACAGGATTACAATAATGCACTTAGTCAATCGGCTATGAGAATTAGCTACAAAATTTGCCGCGAAATTGCAAAGGAATTGAAAACATTCAACGAAGGTGAATTCATCAAGCGATGTTTAATTATATTGGCAGATGAACGCGTCCACAGCAAGTAGGGGAAGTGGAAGCCATATGCCTGTTTCGTAGAACCGTGGTGAGGAGATTGCAGTATGTGCGTATGGGTTATGTAAATAAGCCTAATGATTTGTGTGTGCATAGAGCGAAGTTTATTTCATTAAATTCTGTAATGTACAATGGATTGATGTAATATCCTTATAAACTTTTATGTACTGATAGACTGAATGACTAGAACAACCGTGGCTCTTGTTACATTAATGCAGGGAAGGTAGCTGTAATGCGAGTCCGCCACTGCGTGAGCGTTCTGCTCTAGCTTGGAATTGAAGTACCTTGCGGAGCGAGAGCAGCTCTGGCCGGACATATGTAGCCGCTCTCATGACCGGCCCTGCCGTAGGCGATCAGGCGGGCAGGAATCGGACATGATCGGACATGCCCTGGGCTAGGTAGGCGAGTACTGGGAAGTTATTCTAAGCATGAGGCAAGAGGAGTTCAGTGGCGGCCACTCATTCGCTAGTCTCCTAATGCAGTGGTTCTTAACTCGGGGTTCATGGACTCCTTGGGGATTCCTGGATGGGCTTCAGGTGGTCCGTGGAAGTGTCGAGTAGCAAAATGCAACAAATGCAACAAATGCAACAATTGCGACTTGTCTGTACTAGCCATTTCTAACCAAACTAAGTCAATCGACAAATAAGAGATACACTCAGTCTCCCACTAGATGGGTATTTGGGATTAAATGAACTTGATGAGTTGATCACTCATCCCATCCTAACATTCGGATCGTGTAAGCACGCAGATCTAGTTCTTGCTTTTCATCACAACTCACGTATCTTAAGCTTCACCTTCGCCTTTAATTTCATGCGATATTAGTTTTAACTGCCATTAAGAAAGTTCAGGATAACAGGCAGGGTTTGGAATTGAACGGGTTACATCAGCTTCTTGTCTATGCGGATGAAGTGAATATGTTAGGAGAAAATAC
Source organism: Periplaneta americana (assembly GCF_040183065.1). Classification (NCBI taxonomy): domain Eukaryota; kingdom Metazoa; phylum Arthropoda; class Insecta; order Blattodea; family Blattidae; genus Periplaneta; species Periplaneta americana. The sequence goes on along the minus strand of NC_091130.1, from coordinate 110,206,852 downwards.
ACAACGATTAGGGAAAACACGGAAATTTTATTTGAAGCAAGTAAAGAGATAGGTTTGGAAATAAATCCCGAAAAGACAAAGTATATGATTATGTCTCGTCACCAGAATATTGTACGAAATGGAAATATAAAAATTGGAGATCTATCCTTCGAAGGGGTGGAAAAATTCAAATATCTTGGAGCAACAGTAACAAATATAAATGACACTCGGGAGGAAATTAAACGCAGAATAAATATGGGAAATGAGTGTTATTATTCGGTTGAGAAACTTTTATCATCGAGTCTGCTGTCAAAAAATCTGAAAGTTAGAATTTATAAAACAGTTATATTACCGGTTGTTCTGTATGGTTGTGAAACTTGGACTCGCACTCTGAGAGAGGAACATAGGTTAAGGGTGTTTGAGAATAAGGTACTTAGGAAAATATTTGGGGCTAAGCAGGATGAAGTTACAGGAGAATGGAGAAAGTTACACAACGCAGAACTGCACGCATTGTATTCTTCACCTGACATAATTAGGAGCATTAAATCCAGACGTTTGAGATGGGCAGGGCATGTAGCACGTATGGGCGAATCCAGAAATACATATAGAGTGTTAGTTGGGAGACCAGAGGGAAAAAGACATTTGAGGAGGACGAGACGTAGATGGGAAGATAATATTAAAATGGATTTGAGGGAGGTGGGATATGATGATAGAGACTGGATTAATCTTGCACAGGATAGGGACTGATGGCGGGCTTATGTGAGGGCGGCAATGAACCTTCGGGTTCCTTAAAAGCCAATTGTAAGTAAGTAAGTATTAGTTTTAACGTCGTACCCGATGTTTTATGTCAGTTGTCATAGAGTGAATATATGTTCGATCGAAGTACATCAGGATTAACAACAGGTACGTTTACGAAATTTTATATTTAGGGATTTTACACTTCAACCAAAATGTCGAGTTAATGTCGTTTATTTGCATGCTTCTCTAAGTAGCGTGTTTTCTTGTATTAATATCTTTCTTCATCTTCCCATCTTCATCTCTGACCTCTCGAACTGAAGAGCTTCCTCTATCCAATGTTGTTGGACTTTCATCTGGACCTCGCAAAGCCAATAGCATGTTCATGTTTCATGACAATATATTTCGTTTGATATCTAAAATAACGATATTTTGGAAGTATTTTATCGTCCATCATTCTGACATATCTCTATGATTTCAGTTTCTTGTTCTCTGTCACATTAAGTAGGCTTATAGTTTCGTCATATGTATTAAATTTATGGTGATATGTGGTGATTTGCTGGTAATAATTTATCTGCTGAGCTTTAAATGTCCATTTTCTCACTGTTTTCTGCGCCCTCTTTTATTTGTTTGCTAGACTCTGGCACATAATTGACAATAATGCTTTGAATTACGGCTATGTATAGGCTAATAATGTTTCTGCTATTTGTTTACGTCAGAGAAAAATGTTGGAATATATAATCTCTATTTTTATCTCTCATTTGTGTTATACAACCAGTGCACTACAAGGTTATTACTACATGAAGTCAGAAATAGTTTTATTATAATTTTAACAATAGAATATAATCGGCTCTTGTGTTATTTGTTGGTGTTTAGTATTTCATTCCTTTGGTATTTGCCTTAGAATTACAAATTTTACCATAACACCATAACCATGCATTCTCTTGACCCGTTCAGAAACTTCCTCCCGCCAGAATTAAAACAGACTTTAGTGCAAACCCTCGATTTGACAACTGAACTTTCGAACAAGCTGCAGCGTGTGCACAATATATTATGTGTCAGATTCATCAGCAATGCTCGCAAATTTGACCGTATTACACCCTCGTTCAAATATTTATCCTGGCTGCGACTCAATAACCGTAGAACACTTCATTCGCTGTCTCTTTGTTTCGAGTTCTCCACACTTCTATTCCACATTATCTTCCTTCTCAGTTTAACTACTTATCCGCCAAACTCAATCTAAACACCAGGTCACAGGAGAGCCAAATATTAGCAATTCCTTCTCATAGAACATCCCACTGTTCATCGTCTTTTACCGTCTCAGTCACCCGTGAATGGAATTCTCTACCTCACAAGATTAGGAGCTGCCAGACAATAACTGCTTTCAAGAAAAGGCTAAACGATTTCTTACGGACGCAGTCAAATTGAAGTTATAATTATAATCATGATCGAGCTTAATAATTTAATTATATTTAGGTATAACTATTATTATTATTATTATTATTACATAATTATTTTATTGATGTGTTGGGAAGGTAAAAAGAGTTGTCATTGTATTATATTAAATATGTATTGTAATGTATTGTATTAATTATGTTTTGTTTATAGCAATGTAGTAATTTTGTATCATATTGGTTGAGTGGAAGAGAAGTCCGAATGGCCTTAACTCTGCCAGTTAAAATAAATAAACCACTATTATTATTATTATTATTATTATTATTATTATTATTACTACATAATTATTTTATTGGTGTGTTAAGACAATAAAAAGAGTTGTCATTGTATTATATTAATTATGTATTGTAATAAAAGGTATAAAGGTAAAGGTATCCCCGTAACATGCCATGAAGGCACTTGGGGGGCATGGAGGTAGAGCACCATGGTTTCCATGACCTCGGCACTAGAATGAGATGGGGTGGTCGGCACCACGCTCTGACCGCCTTTTACCCCCGGGAAGGACCCAGTACTCAATTTTATAGGAGGCTGAGTGAACCTCGGGGCCGTTCTGAAAGTTTGGCAACGAGAAAAAATCCTGTCACCACCTGAGATCGAATATATTAATTATGTTTTGTTTATAGCAATGTAGTAATTTTGTATCATATTGGTTGAGTGGAAGAGAAGGCCGAATGGCCTTAACTCTGCCAGTTAAAATAAATAAACCATTATTATTATTGTTACTATTATTATTATTATTATTATTATTATTATTATTATTATCATCATCATCATCATCATCATCATCATCTTCGTGTAACTGCACCTGACATTGAAATGTCTCAGCACATCGCTGGATCTACACCTGAGAAGATACAGGAAATTACAACAAACAGCATAAAAGAACTTTTCCTTGCAAAATCCAACCTGAGCCGTGACATCCATGCATATCAGTGTTTGCCAACACTGTAATTAAAATATCACTAATTTTACAATTATTTTAATCCAGCCGCCACGGTGGTCTAGTGGCTAGAGCACTGGAGTTATAATCCTATGGCCCCGGGGTCGATCCCTGGTGTACTCCAGATTTATAACTTGTGTTGGGTAGGTCCGTGGTCCAGGTAATCCAGGGGTTTTCTCCGGGAGCTCCCAAAAAATCTCCACCATTAGCTCATCTCATCACGGAGGTAGCGTAGACCAGCCTGGGTAATGACTCTGTCCGTAAATTGGCCTACATAACTGGCGTTATATGGTGAATGACGTAAGTTAAGTACCCGGCTTTAGTAAAAAATTAAGAAAAAAATTATCGTACTGTACTCGTACTCCAGTATACAGAGTGAGTCGTAAGTAATGTCACTAATTTCAAGTGGTTATTCTTTGAGGCATTTCAAACAAGAAAGTGTAATATAATTTTGCTCGTTCTTGCTTCCTTTTCGAGATAAAAATTATTTTATGTGAGACATTTCATAGCATGTTTTGGGAAAGCTACTGAATTAATTCCCATTATCAGTTTAAGAGAGCACTGTATTATGATAATAAATTATTAAAAGAATTTTAGTTTTATTCTCTAAATGTGCAGAAATTTGATCTGAACAAATGTAACTTTTCATTCTGAAAAGGAATTTTAAAATGTTACATTCGTTCGGATCAAATTTCTGCACATTTAAAGGACAAAATTAAAATTCGTTCAATCATTATGTTGTCATAATACACTGTTCTCTTAAATTGACTGAGAATATTGGAATTAAATCAATGGCTTTTCCAAAACACGCTATGAAATGTTTCATATAAAACAATTTTTACCTCGGAAGGAAAGCAAAATCGAATAAAATTGTATATGTCTGAAATATCTCAAAGAATAGCCCCCTGAAATATAATTTATTTATTTATTTACTCATTTATTCATTTACTTATTTATTTATTCATTTATTCATTTATTTATTCATTCATTTATTTATTCATTCATTCATTTATTTATTCATTCATTTATTTATTTATGTATTTACTCATTTATTCATTTATTTATTTATTCATTTATTCATTCATTCATTTATTCATTCATTCATTCCTTCATTTATTCATTCATTTATTCATTCATTTATTCATTTATTTATTTATTCATTTATTCGTTCGTTCGTTTATTTATTTATTTATTTATTTATTTATTTATTTATTTATTTATTTATTTATTTATTTATTTATTTATTTATTTATTTATTTATTTATTTATTTAATTTCCTGAACAACAGCCAGAGGCCAATTATAGTTCAACACAATACACAAACAGAAGGTACAAAGGTGCAAAAATAAATAAATAATATCTTAAATCAAGAAAAACATACATAAATAAAATTGAGAACAAGAACAGTAAATACTAGTAATCAAAACGAAATATACTTTAAAAGGATCTAAATTATGCCCATTCAAATTGGCATATTTTATGCATCTACAGACTGGAGAAAGTGATTTTGAATTTCTGTTATAATTTTTTTTTTTTTTTTTAAATCTCAAAGCCTTTGTAGAAATACGAAGGCTGATATTGTTTATGATAGACTCACAATCAATATCACCCTTGATTACTTTGCAAAAAAGAATAGATAATCAAGATTTTGACGTCTAGAATAAAGGCTACAACAGTTAAAATATTTACAGGTAATCTCATAATTGAAGTCAGAGGAATTGAGTATAAATCGAAAAACACATAAGGAAATAAATTTTCTTTGAATATTTTCCAATTTAACCGAATCAGTTGAAGTAATGGAATTCCAAGCTACAGATGCATATTCAAGTTTAGATCGAACCAAAGGAAAGTATAGAATTAATAGAGACTCTAGATTAGAAAAAGAATAAGTTATAGATCTTATTAAACGAAGCATTCTTATTGAATGATTATAAATATATTGAACATGATCATGAAAATATAATTTAGAATCGAGTAATACACCAAGAGCTTTAATAATACAGACGTTATTAAGAGACTAATTAAATTTTATAGAAGTAGTTTTTCGTGAATACGAAATGACGAAAGTTTTTGTTTCATTAATTTTCATTCCATTATCGTCAGACCAAAGTTCAATAGAGTTAATATCATTTTGAAGAGTTTGGCAATCGGCAGGACTATTTATTGAGCGAAATATTTTGAGATCGTCAGCAAATAACAGGTAGTTTGAACTTATTCTTTTACATATGTCATCTATAAATAATAAAAATAATAGAGGGTCCAATGTAATAATAATAATAATAATAATAATAATAATAATAATAATAATAATAATAGTAATACTTTATTGCCAGAACAAAGATACAAATTGCTTTTTTATATAAAAATAAATACTCTAGCATCTCCAGAAAGAGTAACTAAGTAAATTAATGACATTACTTACGGTTTAGCCTATAGGGTAAACATTGGTAATTTAGTGATAATTTCATGAAAACTAATTTAAAATGCAAAAGTGTAAATATATCCTTATTCCGATATTTTCATCTAAAAGACGATAACTTGCTGTACAAATCTGGAAACATAAAAGATTGGATACGTTCTTGAATATGTGCCAAAAACCACTTTTACAACTTAAGCTGAAAGGTTGGATATTTCGTGATAACCTTGGTAATTTCGTGATATTGCATTGATAATTTCGTGAGAGGCAGAAGAATTGTGGAAAAATTCATTAAAGTCAAATGAAATTCTCATTTATTGTTACAAGACTTCAAACATAGTAATTCCGTCTAATATTCATAGCAAGAAAACATAGAAATACATATCAACACATAATAAGAATGAAATCAAAGTAAAAATTGAAATTGAAAAGGGATCTTCTTTGCCCTGAAAGGGTGAACACTTTTATTACGGACTTTACTATAGCCTATATTACTAGGGTAACTTTAAAAGTAATGCATAACGTTTGTTTAAAAATTATATTTTTATCCTACAGCTTTGCTATTTTCACAGAATGTAGATGCATCCTTAAGGAACAAAATGTCACTTTTCCACATAATCCCTGTCCCTTTCAACTGCCTTACGTAACCTAGGAACGAGGGTCTGTAGACCAGCACGGTAAAAGTCTGGACCAACACGTCTGAGCCACTCTTTAGCAGCGTGCACAAGGGAGTCATCTTCTAACCTCGTTCCGCGAAGGGATCCTTCAGTTTACCAAAGAGATGTAATCGCACGGTGCCAGTTCAGGACTGTAAGGCGGATGGTTCAGTGTTGTCTATCCGAATTTTCTGATCTGGTCTGTGGTCTTGTGACTGACATATGGCTGTGCGTTGTCGTGCAATAGCAGAACATCCTGCTTCTCCCGATGTCGTCGAATACGACTCAGTCGAACTTGAAGTTTCTTGAGAGTTGCAACATACCCGTCAGAATTAATGGTGGTTCCGTGTGGCATGATGTCCACAAGGAAGAGTCCTTCTGAATCGAAAAACACAGTAGCCATAACGTTTCCTGCCGAAGGTGTACTTTTTAATTTCTATTTCTTTGGTGAATTTGCATGATGCCACTCTATTGTCTGCCTCTGTCTCAGGTGCAAAATGGTGGAGCCATGTTCCATCTTCTGTCACAATTCTGCAAGTCATCTAGCACTTATCATTGACACTTAGCATGATAACAAATCAAGCAGAAGCTACACTGAACCCATTGCGTCTCCGTTTTCTTTTTTGTTATCACATCTTGTCTTCAGATTTCTAAAATTCTTATTGTAATACATTTTATACTATTTTAAAAATTGTAACACTTAATGCTCAACAAAATGTCGCCTCAAACAGCTAAGATTTCTATCAGTAAAGCTAAGCCTATATAGCGACTACAGATGTATCTAAAATTCCAAAAACATTTCCTACAATTTCATGAGGATACAATAAATCTTTGTACAAAATATCATATGCTTACCTTTAGTAATAAGCCTGTAATGTAATTACAAACATCCACAAAATTTGTATGCCTGAGAAGTTGACGCAAACTTGCTCTCTCCAAACATAAAAGCTCACTGAAGCAACTACAATAGTCACGCAAAGCTTAGCTGTATGTTTCTGGAAACTGGACAACATATGCAATCCCTTGGCGGAAATTTGGATCTCGTAATACCATTGGTTAGTTCACAAAAGAGCAAAGAAAAGGTATCACGAAATAACCACTGCCACGAAATTACCAATGTTTACCCTATATGTTCCAATCATTTTTCTCTAATACAATCAAATTTATCATGTCTCAAAATTAAAGCATTTGCATTATCTCCTTTGCTATATACAGTGAATTATCTTACAACCAGAAACTGGTATTTCGGTTCGTAGAATGTTCGACAACATGCTACATTTTAGCCTCGCGATCTAATCAATATTCAGGAGAGTATTTTGTAAAGTGCTTCAATAATTGTATTATCTTAAGTGTTATCGGAAAAAAATGAAGTTACTGTAGTATAAACAACGCGCGTTTAAGAGAGGGCGAAAAATAGAAAAGCTTCTATATTCCATATTTGAAATAACAAATTTAAGAGCTCAAAGACTCAAGGGCAATGACCACAGAAGGAAGGTCCATAAAAACACGATTTGAAAACACATTTTTATACGAAAAAAAAAAGCATATTTTTTATGCATATTTTCGTCACACATTATGTCATCTTAAACAGTTCTGAACATTTTGTATTTTTCGTTCGATTACCAAAAAAAAAAGTAGACGGAACATTGATAACATTAGCTATAACGCTTTATATTAACGATGTTACATCACAAAATTACGACGTTCTGAAAGTTGAACATACTTCTGTCGGAAAAACAAGAGAGTTAACCGATTTATTATCACATGTCAATGAACTGAACAAGAAATATTTCATCTCCTTGTTCGCGTCCACTCTGAATAATAAATATCTAAATTATATTCTTTTTCTGATATAATAGAAGTGTTATTAAGAATAATGACATATATTTAACTATTATTTCATTACAAATTATTTGTAAGTCAGTTAATGCAAGTGTGGTGGTATATCTTTTAAATTATTATTATTATTATTATTATTATTATTATTATTATTATTATTATTATTATTACTCACTTACTTACTTACAAATGGCTTTTAAGGAACCCGGAGGTTCATTGCGTCCCTCACAAAAGCCCGCCATTGGTCCATATCCTGAGCAAGATTAATCCAGTCTCTACCATCATATCCCACCTCCCTGAAATCCATTTTAATATTATCTTCCCATCTACGTCTCGGCCTCCCCAAAGGTCTTTTTCCCTCCGACCTCCCATCTAACACACTATATGCATTTCTGGATTCTCCCATACGTGCTACATGCTCTGCCCATCTCAAACGTCTGGATTTAATGTTCCTAATTTTGTCAGGTGAAGAATACAATGCGTGGACAAAATTTTGTACGACGTCAACGAAAGTGATATTCCTCGAATGTTGCTACAGTTAGTCTTATCCCTCTTCTTAAAGATAGGTACGATTATGGACTCCTTCCATTCTTCTGGTATAATTTCCTTTTCCCAAATAGCAAGTACAAGCTTATCAATTTCGTTAGATAATGCGCTTCCAACCGCTTGTATTATTATTATTATTATTATTATTATTATTATTATTATTATTATTATTATTTACTTATTAATGTTCTTTTTAACATTGTAAATGTTTACCCCAAACTCATTATTTGACTTTCTCGACTTACTAGTGCACAAACAGGTCACGGAACTCTCATGGCTTGAAATTCCCTTTATTTAAGGTAAAATGTGACATAATTTCTCAGTGAACAGATAGGTATGTTTAAGAGAAAAAATCCACATTCATTAATCTTAAATTAAATATGAAAGTCGACTAATTTATACACATCCAAATATTTTAGAAACAAACATTCTCATAGAAACATAAAAAAGTTTTTTGTGCGAGATCGTGCGTATTTGCTTGGATTCCGCACAAAACAAACCCGCGGTAAGTCTAAAATTCCACATTCAGTATTCCCAACCGAACACACATAACAATTTCCCTCTTCTTACCGCTTAAGTGACATATTCATTTTACTGCTTTAGGCTTTTAACATATTATTTTTAGAGACGTTCAATATAGTAATAATTATAAATTGGAAACTTACCACTGCAATTTCACCTAAATTGCACTGTTAATTATGCTTTTTAAATATTTGCAAAAATTAAGTAAACTCTACAACTCCACTAAAGTTACTGCATTTCGTGATGCATGTAACATTAAGGAAGCCGTTTGTTTTAAGTTCGCATTTATAGACTGGGGGGAAAAAAAGACAGACGTAGCCTATATCACGGCCTGCTGGAGTATAGTAAACACAGAAAACATTTTAAAGCAACAATGTTGAAGATAGATATTTTTGTTTTCCAAAATTGCCGTCATTGAACAGAAACCAAGATGGAGATTTCATTGCAACTAATTAGAAATTCCTCTTTCAGGTATGTAATAAACGATATTGGCACAAAATAATGTACGATACACGAGCGGTATGTTTTCTTTCAATTCTCGGAAATTAAAAAAGCTCAACTACGTTTCGCTTTTTCAAACTTTTCCTCGAACATGAAAACTTCAACATACCGCTCTTGTAACGCATATTACTATTTTCTTTCACCATGTTAATAATATGAAAACAAGTGCTTATACAAATTTTAGCCACTCGAGCGCAATTAGTAGGACCATGAAGAAAGTAAATTTCCCTGGGTCCGTCTACTGAAAGAAAATATAATTTCATGGAAAGATTTATTGGAAGAGATACAGGAATTGTACAGCTATTTTTCGATATATTCCCCACCGGAATTGAGACACTTGTCATACCATGGGATCAACTTTTCTATCCCTGTGTCGTAGAAGTCTGCCGCCAGCGTATAGAGTCGTCTGCACATCTCTGTTGATCCCACGTTCACCACATTGTCTGTTTAGATACCGTCTCATACTCAGGAGGAAATGGGATGGGAAGAGTGCTGCATACGTATGAAATACGAATGTTGGCATTTTACAGTATCCAGGCGCTCGGTTCACTGGCAGAAAAAAAAATGGCATTAGCTCGTAAACGGTTAATTTGCGGACCCTTGTTTATCCGAACTTTTTGCTTCTCTTCGTTTTCATTTCTCGTCCCTAAATTTTTACCATCTATTGTGAAACATCCTGTATAACAAATTTTACTTCAAAATCACTTGCAGTACTTGAAACGGAAAATTTGTATGACCAAGAAGAAAGTGTTGTTATACATCATTAATGACAGTAAGCTCTCTCACTTACCCGTAATCGCAGTTGCTGAACTAAACGACATTTCATACAAGTTGAGAGGATGCGAAGGCATTTCTTTCCCCTTCTACTTGCCCTGAGTCCGTCAGTATAACAGACCGGTAGCTGTTACCTCTTATACCTGCACCCCCCAAGTTGTACACACAAGAAAATAAAATATTAAATAAAGTACATAAATGGATATAAAATACAGTGACACAGATGTTTGACAATTACATGTTTGTGTATATTTTAGTGTCGTTTTTACAAAATTTTCAACTAATAATTAATTAAATAAAGGGACGCTAGTTGTATTATGAAATCAGGGGGGAGTGACACAGTGCAGATTGTTCCGTCGTTTATGCTGTAGAATAGCAACTAGCAGTGAAGAAAACATTTATCTCCTGCTGTCGGTAGCTTTTTAATGTGCCAGTTGATATAAACAACAATGAAATGAAATATAAACGCTTAGTATAGATTTTCGAAATATAGATTACCGGTAAACGTTTTCAATAATAAGAATTTTCACTATGTTCAAAGTCAATTAGTCGAACGTTAGTAAGATAGACAGTAGCATCTTCCCCTTCACGGATGGTAAAGCGTGTGAGTAGATGGGAAAGCCTATCAATCAAACTGAAATGGGGATTAGGCAAGCTATAGTTCGAATTGTTACCGTCCCCTTATCCGTCGGATCTGGCACTCTCTGACCTTTCCATCTTCCCAAAGGTCAAAATTTACTTGGTTGGAAAGATGGAGAAGTTACTGCAGCAGTCGAAGACTCTTTTGCAGACCTTGAAGAATTTGTTTATGGATTATAAAAAAAATTGCATCACCGTTGGATCAAGTGTGTTAATTTCAGGGGGAGTTTTTTTTTTTCAAAATAATTCTAGTTTTATTTCTGTGCCAGGCCAAGAACTTTCCCAAGAGCACTGTTATGTTTGTAACCATCTTTCTTGGGAATCCTTAATGAAATCCACAAAGTTATGTTTGATACTAGCGTCATACATTACAAGCGATTGGTTAAAATTTGTCGAGTGTGACAAAAATCGAAATTCGCTATGGGCTGTTAAGTTCGTCCGAACTTGCCCCCCCCCAGTCCACACCTGTGGAGTAACGGTTAGTGCGTCTGGCCGCGAAACCAGGTGGCCTGGGTTCGATTCCCGGTTGGGGCAAGTTACCTTGTTGAGGTTTTTTTCCGGGGTGTTCCCTCAACCCAATATGAGCAAATGCTGGGTAAATTTCGGTGTTGGACCCCGGACTCATTTCACCGGAATTATCACCTTCATCTCATTCAGGCACTAAATAACCTAAGATGTTGATAAAGCGTCGTAAAATAACCTAATAAAATAAAAACTTGCCCCCTAAAGTTCGTCGTCGTCCCTCCCATCACATCTCTTCATGCTTTAGCTAAGTAAGGATTTTAGAACATATCCTATGAAGTTTTATTTAAACTACAGATAATTTTCGTTGAAAAATATGATTAAATATCCACAGAAATATACTTATAACTACATCACAATCTTGGTTTATATCAAGTACCGACAGAATGTAAAATTTACATTCTTCGCGTAATGTTCAAATAAATCACAGTTGCTCAACCGAAATAGACGTGTAACTATATAGATAATGGAATTTTTATAACTTCAACTTGTAATATAAAATAAATTACATAAATCCGTAAAAATAAGCGATTTCATTTTCATACTACACATCATTATAACTTATATCCAACCTGTCCATAAATAAAATATTCGTTTTTATAGTAAAACACCTGGTAATAAATGGAATAAGTGATTTAATTTTCATATAACATATTAACGTCATAGATGACAAACACTACGTTCGGTTCACTTTGTGGAATATGGCGATGTTCGATATTCGTTTTTTAGTAAGTTATTTTACGACGCTTTATCAACATCATAGGTTACTTAGCGTCTGAATGAGATGAAGGTGATAATGCCGGTGAAATGTGTCCGGGGTCCAGCACCGATAATTATCCAGCATTAGCTCATATTGGGTTGAGGGAAAACCCCGGAAAAAACCTCAACCAGGTAACTTGCCCAACCGGGAATCGAACCCGGGCCACCTATTTTCGCGGTCAGAAGCGCTAATCGTTACTCCACAGGTTTGGACTCGATATTCGTTGTAACGTTGTCCGTTAAGAACGAACATTAACGAGGATGAAGTTATCTACAACAGCCGTGTTATCAAAATAACGCAATTTTTTTGACAAACAAGAAGTTACTAGACATTAAATAAGAAAAATGAAGGAGTTCGCTCTGTAGGAGGCCTGTCATGTTTCTTCGACCTTTTTATGAAAATATTTTGTCCCCACCTCCGACTCCTTCACGTTTTAGTCGCTTGAGAATTTTATCACATATCTTGCGATTAGTTTTTCATATGGAATAAGCCGAGTTTGTGATATTTTTATTTCCTCTCTCATGTTTGAACATTGCTCGTCACGTCTGTAATGTGAATTTGTGCATTTCTAGAAGTACATTTTCTTTGATTTACATATACGAATGTTTAATGAATGTTTAATCAAATTAATAACAACAAAAATTATATGCAGTCATAATTTTATTATGCTTAACTCCGAAAGATATATGCCAGACAACCTAAATGCAAGAGTGGACTTAGAGGGGAGGAGCTAAGAAGAACGACACCGAACATAAGGGGAAAGGTTGAACAGACATTACTCATAACAGATCTGCGACCTTCGGTTCTACAGAGACTCTGCGAATATTAACCGATTTTCAACGAATCCAGTCATTTTAGTTTACATGCTTCACTTTTATGTATCCTTGCATGCCTATGGACTAAGGCGAAGTTTGTAATAACTTCATTTCCCCATCTCACGTTCGGTTTCTTGATATCTTTTCTGTTTAATTTAGGTATACTGAAATTTGTAAGGAATTCTTTTGAATTTGTTATATAATGATTATATAATGAGATAGGTTTGGAAGTAAATCCCGAAAAGACAAAGTATATGATTATGTCTCGTGACGAGAATATTGTACGAAATGGAAATATAAAAATTGGAAATTTATCTTTTGAAGAGCTGGAGAAGTTCAAATATCTGGGAGCAACAGTAACAAATATAAATGATACTCGGGAGGAAATTAAACACAGAATAAATATGGGAAATGCCTGTTATTATTCGGTTGAGGAACTTTTATCATCCAGTCTGCTGTCGAAAAATCTGAAAGTTAGAATTTATAAAACAGTTATATTACCGGTTGTTCTTTATGGTTGTGAAACTTGGACTCTCACTTTGAGAGAGGAACATAGGTTAAGAGTGTTTGAGAATAAGATTCTTAGGAAAATATTTGGGGCTAAGAGGGATGAAGTTACAGGAGAATGGAGAAAGTTACACAGCACAGAACTGCACGCATTGTATTCTTCACCTGACATAATTAGGAACATTAAATCCAGACGTTTGAGATGGGCAGGGCATGTAGCACGTATGGGCGAATCCAGAAATGCATATAGAGTGTTAGTTGGGAGGCCGGAGGAAAAAAGACCTTTAGGGAGGCCGAGACGTAGATGGGAAGATAAAATTAAAATGGATTTGAAGGAGGTGGAATATGATGATAGAGACTGGATTAACCTTGCTCAGGATATGGACCTATGGCGGGCTTATGTGAGGGCGGCAATGAACCTCCGGATTCCTTAGAAGCCATAAGTAAGTATATAATGATTTTAAATGCTGCTTGAGATTTCTTTTGGATGTGGAGAGTCACTCTATTTCCATTGTTTCGACTGGTTTATCTCTGGTATATAGTGATAGAACCAGGTTTCAAAAAACCGTGTGTACTGTATTTTTCTCAAATCAAGCCAGAAATTCTTCCAAAATTTCATATCAGGTGTGTTTTTGTTCCTGTAATAAAAAAGGCGGCCCCCACCTGGCAGAGAACTTGGACATATCCAACTCATTGACTAAGATGTAGCGCACTTGTTCAGTTGAGACGCGCATTACCTCACTAATTTCACGTGCTGCCAATTTTTTTACAGTCGAAAATAAAGTAGGCCTACTGAAGTTAATTTTCTCAATGTCGTATCCAAGTCTGCTTTATTTTCTGTTGGACTACTCCCATATTTTACGAAATATTTAATGACGGCACGATGCTTTTTTTTTTTTTTTTTTTTTGGAAAATTTACTCTGCGCAAAAATATAAATTTTCAACTACACAAAATATATTCAAAGACGATTATAATTTTTCGAGCATCGGTGAATTGATGATTCCAGTGTCATCTATATGTCAGGCCGTGAACATTTCAAACAGTCTTCGTATAGCAAATGAGATATATCTTGGGAAATTATTATGCTGGGCTTCTAAATAATAATAATAATAATAATAACTTGACCACCTCTGTAGTGTAAGGGTCTACATGCTGGTCTCTTACGCAGAGGGCCCGGGTTCGATTCCCAGTCGAGTTGAATTTACTGCTTCGGTTTTCTTCATTAAAGTTATAGTTTTCCTAAATATTTAATATTATTCGATGAAAGAAATAATTCATATAATGCAATTCCAAATATGTTAAATTGTTACATCTAGAGCTATAGACAGAATAACTTCTTTCTAGCCCTGTTCTTATATTTAATGACTGGATCTTGGGACGTTGAGTATTATGTAAGTGGATTGTAATTAAAATCAGTTAAAGAAAATGAAACTTATAAAACAAAACTTACTGATGCAAACATGGAGAAGAACGGTCATTTCTGTAGCAAGTCTGGAAATACATTGAGAGCGTAGAGTAATGTGAGCATATTAAAAAGAAAAACAGTCCAACGGAAAGACAGATAAAGGTGCATGAGAGTGATGTAAGACAGTCTTCGGTAGTATGGAAATGACAGTCTACGGCGAGACGAAACAAGAGAAAATGAAACTTCCATGTAGAAAATAAGTGAGAATTGTGTAAGAGGAGTCTGCAATAGAAGAATGGAGAAGAAACTGAAAGATAAGCTGGGAAATCGATAAAAGCAACTGATGTAGCCAATTTACAAAATAATACAAATGTGCTAAGCATCATCGTTTTTTGCAACTGAATTCGAATTTCTAACTCACATTACATCATGAATATCATAATGATCATGATTAAATTCCAATGCTTGTTAAACTTAGAGCTCGTTTTTATCCTTCTTCAATAGAGTTCATCTGGATATCCATTAGTTTTCGAGTCTCTATTATTTTAATAGCATTGTGCAACTATGCAGGACAACACGTTACAATAACTGACATAACTCAGTATGCGTGGGAGGGAAATAAACCCCCCTCCGGTGATATGACCCAGAATCGATAACATCTACGTACATAGACTTATACAGGGAGTTAAAGAATAGCATGATAGATAAAATCAATATCAGCGACGCACATAGGCTTATATAATTAAATTCAATTCAATTTGTTTGGCCATTAGACATACAGTTTTAGGCTTCGTCAAAATACATTGAAAAACATATAAATACATTTTTAAAAACCATTAATAAAAGAAACAGTAAAATTTAAATAATGCAATGAAAACATGAAATAATTTGAAATTTTTAAATTAAAGAAAACTAACTAAATTGCAATTAAACTTATTTATTAAAATACAATTTCATATAAATTTGTGTTGAAAAACTCAGCAACAGAGTAAAAGGGATTATTTAATAACCAATTGTAAAATCTAGTTTTGAAGCTATTGATTGGTAATTTGTAATATTGAGTGGGGAGCTTATTAAATAATTTCATCCCCATAATTAAAAAGTTTGTGTTGCTCTTGTGTAATCTACAATATGGAATATTAATTTGTTCACTATTTCTAATTTCATGATCATGTATATTGGCCACTAATGAGTAATTGTCGATATTTTGTCGAGTGTAAAGTACTAGATCATATATACAAATTTATGATTGTTAAAATCTGTGATTGTCTGAAAAGTGGCCGACAATGTTCCAGATAATTTGATTTACATAAAATTCTAATGGCTTTCTTTTGTTAAATCAAGATGTTTCCAATTTTCGTTCCATTTTCCCAGAAAATTAGGGCATATCGGATTATCAACTGAAAGAAAGAAAAGTAGGCAGATCTTAAATAATTTTGAGAAATGCAAGTCGTTAATTTCTTTAACAAATATAAAACTCTTGATAGCTTTGTGCATATGTATTCGATGTGCTTACCCCATGTTAAACTGGAGTCTATAAAAAGTCCTAGAAATTTTGTGTAGTTGAGTCTGTTGTCCTTATATATTAGATCATTTAGGCTGAAAGTTATGTTGATAGTTTTTTATTGATTAAGCAAGAAACCATTGGATTCAAACCATAAAGCTATCTGGGAGTTAGAGAAGCATGAGCTAGATAAAATCAATGAAAATGTAAGTTGCTGCTTCTATTTGTAACTAAAGCCCGGTTCAGACGGTGCTAGTTTCTGTGATGGATTCCAAGGTGGCTGCGCTGATGGCTACCCTGCGTGCTCACTTGCTGGAAGTAATACGCTCTGGTGGCTGCTTTGGTGGCTAGCTTGCTGAACTTCGAGGGTATGTTCCTTGCTATTTTTCGTGATGGTTTGCAGGCTGGAACCAAAGATGATGATATAATATCACCACTGAAACCATGTCGCCATGTTCGTTGTTTTCCAACTAAACCTGTTTTTTTTCTATGTTCTTTATTTTCTAAGAAACAACAATTAAATATCGGACTTTGGCTGTTTTGCACTTATGGCTTAATTACCTTATTACGACATTTACTATTGTTAATATAGGACTTTAGTTGTTTTCCACTCACGGTTTAGTTTCTTTTTGACCATGAGTGTTGGCAACAGATGAAACAGCAGATGATTTTCCAATTTGAACTGTGAAAAGAGCCAGCTCCGTGAGAACAACAACCATCACCGTAGCCAACACGGGAGACAACAAGTGAGCACGCAGGGTAGCCACCAGCGCAGCCACCTTGGAATCCATCACAAAAACTAGCACCGTCTGAACCGGGCTTTACTTACTGATTCACCTCTGTATCTTATATCTATGTATATTGCACAATGTAAAAATTTTTTCGATCCCTTTATTAGGGTATTAATCAAAGTTTATTGCAGAGTTTATTTTGGATCAGCTGATTGGAATACCTGCTTGCAGGTCATAATGTCCATTGTAGAATATCCATTACATGAACGTCCAATCGATAACAAAAATTTCCACACTAAAGTATGTTTAGTTTTCTTATGCCAAAATGTCCACGCAATAATGTCCATCAATGTCTGTCTATTGAACCGATTAGATATTAATATTAAATTATTAGAAAATTAAATTATTTTAGTAGCAGTTGCGGCACAAATTTTTTAATGAAAGTGATTACTAAATAGTGCAAGTAAGTGAGGAGTCACAGAATTTACACAATTTCATTAAGTTAAGAAAATGAAATCATTCCTGCTCAAGACGAACCATAATGTTTAATTTTAGGTGGTATGATATTGCTCTGAGGTAAAGTTTCACATTCCCCTGCTGGTAAAATCGTACTATTTGTAGCATCCTTCGTTGATTTGTTTCGTATTTCTTGTTTATTTTGGTCTTGACTCATGTGGTTAAGAAATCGCCAAATACTAACATAGTGGGCAGATACTGTCCTCTGGAACCTCGACTGAAACACTTCAACTATGTTGTTCGTCCGATGGTGGCCATGAAGAGTTGATTCATAAACATTTCATTCCTTTGGTAGAAATCTAGGAGCAACAGCTGTTCGTCTCCCTTGTGCATGTCTAACCCTTACATAAACATGTTTCCTTGGTCAAATTATCACACTGAATTGCATTACTATATGGACATTTTGACCATGTGGACATTTTGGTATGGACTAGTTGCTTTGTTGACATTTCCTGCAATGGACCTTTTGGTTTGGACGATATAATGCAGGACAATATGGCGTGGACATTTTTGTGCGTTGGACATTCTACGATGGACGTTATGTCTGCTCACCGAACACTTCAATTGGTCTACCAATAATTGTCAGGCAACTTTCACGAAAAGTAAAATTGTATTATGGAAATGCGAATGAAATTAATAAAATACAATTTGGCCTAAATAGCTTGTCCGATATTCTTATTTCTACTGAGTGTCTAACTATTTTGCACTGCCTACTGCTACAAAACATAGACAGAGAAATATTTATATTAATCACGTAGCACTACTGAAATTTGCGGTTCGTGTCTTAGTCACTTTCTCCGAGTATATCCTCATACTATTCAATAATGTTGGTCAAAATATGAAAATTAAAATTATATTGTAAACAGTTCTAGTGGTTTAAATCCAAATAAAATTCAATGCCGTTATTTGTCGGAAAACGTTTTGAGACCTGTGATTGATATTTTGAGCACGAACCTTTAATTATTCATCATCTTCAAGACTTAAAAATTTTATTTTTGTTTTTTTATAGCAAAGAGAACTGTACAACCTGACGTTTCAAAGGTCAGAAGTAGGTATGTTAGGATAATCCGTCACAAGTGACGTGCACATAACGAAAGAAGCACAAGAGTTTTTTCGACTATAGTAACTCTTCTAACCATTCTGTAATATTTTCTATCGTCATTAATATCATAATCATAGGACAACTATTATTCTTCTAAATCCATGTTGTTTATAAATTGTTTGCACTTTTCGTTGTTTATTCAGCAAAGATTCCAACTCCGTCAGGTCGGAAACTGATAGGCGTACTGGTGAGCGCGTCTTGAGTGAAATTTGTAAATCTGAACTATTTACCCAATACTTATGAAAATTTTACCACACATTCTTATAAATTACAATAAATAACTGGAAAATTTCGAAATCCTTAGGCTAAATAATTTCTGAGTTATAAAATAATATATATTTTCTCTAAATGATTTCACACTAAATGTATTGATTTTTTGCGACATTCTCTATGGATACAGACTTCAAATTTGATATCACTTGTTATCTATGTTGATTAGTTGTACTGTAGAATTTTTTCTAGTCTGATTTTTCATAATCGAATAAAAATAATCATAATACATAATTAAACTTCATTAAACTTTGCATCAAAACACAATACCTATCTTGTTCCTCATATACATTTCTTTATTTGCAAAATGTTGTCTCAATAGGACTGAAAGTGTAACACCTGGAAGTTTTTACATAATGCCAGACTTAGAAAATAACTGTTTTGATTAATTAGAAATTCACCACTGAATACAACCTACAATTACTGTCTTTCAGAACCTAGAATTAGATTAAGTATGTCCAAAAAATGGTTCAGTTCCATTGCTATGACATTTTTTAATAATTTACCACAAAAGGCACATGATGCAAGTTGTATACAATTTAAATCTGTTTTGTTTAACTGGTTAATCAACCATCCATTCTACTGTACAGTATTAGTGAATTTCCTGACTCCACTCTAAATGTATTCTAAATTTCTAAGCTGCATTGCTCTGTATTACTACGAATATTATTAGTATTGGTTATTGTTATTATTATTATTATTACTATTATTATTATTATTACTATTATTATTACTATTATTATTACTATTATTATTATTATCATTACCAGTATTGTTATTTCATTTGTATTGTTGTATTCATCTGTTTTTATATTTTATGTCAAATATTATTTTATATCTCGTAATTTAGTACATTTTATGTCTATGCTCATGACATCAACAAACGATTGATTGATTGATTGATTGATTGAATATAATCAAATATTTTCATTATCTTTCTTGTTCAAAACTGATTTGCTCCATATATTGCTCACTCAGACTTCTTCTTCTTCTTTAGACATTTTCTGAAGTAGGGCTACTGGATATTTTCAAGACTTTAAAAAATCGAATTTTCGATCAAATTTGGTCAAAATTTCACTCATGGCTTACCGTAGTGTTCAAGTGCTACCGTTCCCTAGGCAAACTGGACTACTAAAATAAGTTCATGTGTAATATTTACAACACCTTTAAATTATATTTTTGTAAATATAAAAATAATATTAGAGTTGACAATATAGGTCTCATGTATAAACCTATCTTACATACATTTCTGCAATATTGCATATTTCTATTTAAATCGTATGAGTTATAAATGTACTAACTCGTATGGAAGTAAACAATAGTAGAAAACTGTTACATTATGTTTTCCAGACGTTGAGGTGGAAGTGTGCTTCATCTAACATGATTAACGTACCCACAAAACCAAGGTATTGCGACTAGGTGCATGACGTGTATCAAAACTGCAGTCGAAACCCACTCTGCGTAGCAGTAACGGACTCTGTTTTGATGAACAACTTTACCGCAGCAATGCAGTGATCAGTAGACCAACGTTCTATCTCAACTGAACTCCAAAACATACACAACACAAGGACACTAGAGATGGGATAAACTGTTCTTTTTAAGAAACAGTTTCGACTGTAACTGTTTCATGAACGAAGCTGTTCCAAAATAACAGTTTCAAAGAAACAGTTTCATAAGAATATGTTTACAACATCAGTGCCAACTGTTCCAATTTCTCATATGTTTTAGGAACATGTTTCAAAGCCCTTGAATCGTCTTTAAATCAGCTGTTCAGTGTATTATTACGACGAAAGTCATTTTTCGTAAGTTACTGTTAAGGGTACAGTAAATAACTACAATTCAAAATGAATCTATTTTAGTAAAAAATAATGCATATAACCCTAGGAGAGTTTAATAACGATGAGACATTAGCCGATGATATTTTTCGCGGTATATTAATAATTAACACTGTGTTAGGGCACCATGAACATATTCTCCATCAATGGACAGCTGATAATTAGGAGATTTATTAGGGAATTTGATTCGTAGAATTAAATTCCGCGATCCTACATAGGCTACTGTTACACGAAGGCCGTGTGGAACATCGATAATATTATGTCTACTTTCGATTGGAGGTCAATGATAGCGCTACACGTGCCCTTTGCAAACAGCAAAGAAGAGGAAAACTGTTTAGAAATTGAACTGTTTATCTCTTGGAACCATGTGGAACATTGAAGTGATTACTGGAGCAGTGTAACTCTCTTTGGAACAGTTGAAACAGTTTCACATCGAAACAGTTTCACGATATAGTTTCAATTGTGAAACAGTTTCAAATAAACTGTTCTAGCTTTTTTTTACCCATCTCTAAAGGACATCCACTACAGCAGCGAAATTCAGCAAGTATGATTTGTATTCCATTGAAAAAACCGTCAGGTATTTTTGACGCAGCCTGTACTTATTGTCTTTCATCTGAAACGTGATGATGTCTATATTTCTCTACAATAACTCAGAAGAAATTCAATGCAAACGTCTTTTAATTTATTAATTTAATCTATTTTAATGACAAGGCATAGCGATAATCATAATTTAGCTCATGTTTTAATTGCCTCATTAACAGTGCTGTAAAACATAGGAACATAGTCGCAGCCTGCTGTAGCGAAGAGCGTTGCAATGGAGAAATGCGACGCGGCGCTGGAGTTGTGGCGGCACGGGGTTGATCACGTTTGCTGCCCCGAGACCCTGGTCGGCAACCATGTGATTTCTTTTTCTTTCCTTGAGCTTGCTCAACCTACACTATTCTTCACGAGGTGCAGGTGATTCAGACACGTCATCTGGAAGGCTTTCCAGCATTTCAGTCGTTTACTTGTTAATTCTGCAATGGAAAACGTGAGAAGCCATTGACCATGTGCAACAACATCAACTTTCTTCACAGAGTTCAAACACTTTGACCTCTCACTCTCTCCTTACTGTGCACGTTTGTAATTGTCAGTCACTGAACCGATTTCGTTATGGTGAACAATTTTAATCTGAATAACGTTAGTTTCAAATAATTATTGTTTAATTGCGATTAAACGTAGGCCTATATGTTTCGGTTTTAAGTATTAACCTAAAAAACATCTTAACCGAGCGAAATGGCTTAGTGATAACGCACTGGACTTGCTTTCGGGAGATCCCGAGTTCGACGCCCGGTGCCGACCAGTCTGATTTTGTCAGTGGTTTTCCTCGACTGAATATAAATAATTTTCTGTTAAATAAAGGCGAATGCCGGATTAGCTCCAATTTCCATGAAATAATAGACACATTAAACTACAGAATATCGTGATATGAGCTAAGAGGTAAAGCGACTACACATTAATATATAAAGATAAAAAACACCTGAATGTATCAAAGTGTGACATCACTTTCGTATTAATCGTAGCTAACGAGAAAGGCTACGGCGTGACGCCACATTCTTAGTCATAAACAA
The DNA here is from genome assembly GCF_040183065.1 of Periplaneta americana. Lineage (NCBI taxonomy): Eukaryota > Metazoa > Arthropoda > Insecta > Blattodea > Blattidae > Periplaneta > Periplaneta americana. The sequence goes on along the minus strand of NC_091130.1, from coordinate 110,184,272 downwards.
GGCCAACATGCTATAAACTTAGATATTGACGATGATTAATGCGATGATAACAGTGTAATGTCAACAATACGAGAGTTTGATAAAGTAAATTTAACCGTGAACTACAGAATAACTGAATTATATTGCATTTTAAATAAGGTGCATCATTTTTAACATCTCCTTTCTTGCAGTTAAACTTTTATACTTCAATCGAGAATCAGTTTTTCTCGTCAAAAAGAAAAATAGTTACTAGTTGAATTTCAAATATATTTGCAAGTAAATCGGTTATACATAATGTTAAAAATCATTCAATACTTTGAGAGGTATTAATATTCATCAAAACAAGACAAGAAAGTGTAATAACCACAGGTACTAAAATTAATATTTGATTGTTGATCAAATGAGTCACTCATTTCCAGAAACCGTTAAGTCCACAAAAAATTCAAGTTTTAATTTTGTACATCATCTGATAGATGGCATTGTTTTACACCTTATAAGCCACATTTATAGGTACTATATGCGTTATTTTCTATTTAGATTTACGACTGAAAGTTGGATGCAGTTCCAGAACCCGTTCAGTCCTTCACGGTTACAGGTCCATAAAACGTTATGTCCATAAGAGTATACAGGAACAAAGCCTGTTAAGTCCAGTAGAAAACAGTGAATTACAGAAGATACAGTTTCAAACAACTTTATATTCACACTTTTCTCAATCAATAATTTCTGCTAAATTAATTAATAAAAACCACATTATGTTAGGTATGTTATGCTCGTGGATAGCCAAAGAATATTTAACAACTGTAATAGTAATATGCGTTACAAGAGCGGTATGTTGAAGTTTTCATATTCGAGGAAAAGTTTGAAAAAGCGAAACGTAGTTGAGCTTTTTTAATTTCCGAGAATTGAAATAAAACATACCACTAGTGTATCGTACATTATTTTGTGCGAAGATCGTTTATTACATACCTGAAAGAGGAATTTCTAATTAGTTGCAATGAAATCTCCATCTTGGTTTCTGTTCAATGACGGCAAATTTGCAAAACAAAAATATCTATCTTCAACATTGTTGCTTTAAAATGTTTTCTGTGTTTACTATACTCCAGCAGGCCGTGATATACGTCTGTCTTTTTTTCCCCCAGTCTATGATGAGTCTGGAATCTTGTTGATTTTTTCACGGCTTCCTTAATGTTACTTACATCACGAAATGCAGTAACTTTAGTGGAGTTGTAGAGTTTACTTAATTTTTTAAAATATTTAAAAACAATAATTAACAGTGCAATTTAGGTGAAATTGCAGTGGTAAGTTTCCAATTTATAATTTTTACTATATTGAACGTCTTTAAAAATAATATGTTAAAAGCCTAAAGCAGTAAAATGAATATGTCACTTAAGCGGTAAGAAGAGGGAAATTGTTATGTGTGTTAGGTTTGGAATACTGAATGTGGAATTTTAGACTTTCCGCGGATTGGTTTTGTGCGGAAACCAAGCAAATACACACGATCTCGCACAAAGAATATTATTCTACTGTTCCTTATTGGCTACTCGTTCATACCTTCTGATAGAGTATGTTTGTCCATATGAAGGAGCAAGTGAAAGCAAGAAGCCTTATCTTGAAACTTACTATGAACTAATTATAATTGAGTTTGAGACTTCATTAGAAAGGCAGAATCATAAAAATTACATTTTTCTTAGCTTTTACCCACGTTATCGTATTAATAGTGTTTTCAAAAATAACCTCTTAAAAGGTTTGTTTAACTTATTCACATAATGTGCCATTCATGAATCATACTGCTTGTACAAATATTATATTCCATCTGCATTTTTTGCTAGTGATAAACTGATTGTGATATACTATAGTAACAGACTGATTCTAGTCGATATCTTTTATTAATTATATATCAGTAAATAAGTAATTTTCATCTGAAAGTCTTTATTTATTCTCTCTTGTCGTGTGCCATCTTAAATATTCAAATTCAGTTGCGAAGTCCGTTATGTCCCAGTTACAGAACCTAAAACCGTTAAGTCCAACCTAAAATATTTAACTAAAAAAAAACATCACAGTATGATTTCAGCACTGCATATACCTCAGATGGGAATAAATCGCCGTATGAAACTAAAAAAAGAAATTACGGAAAAGCAAATTTAGAAACAAACGAGAGTTTTTCCTGATTTCTATAAAATTTTGTTCGAAAGACTTAACAGGTATTGGAAATGGACGACTCAAATTTTCAGTGTGATTTTCATTAAAAAGAGAGAGCACTCAGTATTCTTAGAGATGGTATTATTAATCGAAACAAGACAAAAATTGTATATTATGCAACGAGCATATATTGGTAGTAATTAAGACTCGAGTATGTTTATGAAACGAGCGTAAGCGAATTTCGTAATTTTCATAAGAGCGTCTTAATTACCACTATAGGCAAGATGCATACGACTTTTCTTGTTCAACCATAATTAAATGTCTAAGTTCTGAGTTTTTACAAATATCTTACCTTGTTACTTTACTGAAAAAGAAACGGTGACCATGAGTGTATTTTCAACATATTCTTGACTATTGCAAGAAATGGCAGGCACGGAACACTTTTGCGTCTACGCCGTATTTATTGATTTTTTGCAGGGCTTTTAATTGGACATTTTAACCTCAGAGCAACACACATTAAACACAAGAAATGAAATCAATTTATTAGAATATTAAAGTTAACATGAATAGAATTTATTTTAGTTGTTGATTGCGCAGTTTCTGAAATTTATCTGAGGAATGGCTCCCGGTGGAGTGTTTGAAGTTGAGTTAATGTTTATTTGAGTGATTCAGTCAATGTCACTTCCAAAATCCACGCCTGCAATTTTGGGTTGCTGCTTTCAAGGTTTGCGGGTTGTTGAGCGTACGATATTAATCAATATCGCATATGCTTAGTTGCAATAACATAATGAATAGCAGTACTTTAATGTATGTCATTAAGATACAGTTAGGTCACATGTAATTAGCTATTATAGAATGGTCGAATAAAAAGGTAAAATAAACATGGGTCCTAAAATGAATACCTTCCGAAATGAGTACCTCTTCTTCAACATCATAGGAGATGTTCAATGTGATTTCCTTTCATTGTAACACATCCTTCTCCCCTATGTCTGAGGGAATCACACTTTGTTACCCTTTTCTTAATGAATTTTCGTTATAGGTATACACCTAATAAGAAACAAACAAAGACCTCACAATATAAGATATTTTCTTCTTACAATACAAATTTCAAAACCCTTGTTTCGTACAAAATTTAATTTTAGACCCATGTGTATTAGATTATTTCTTATTTTGATGAATATTACCATTTTCAAATTCTGAAATGAACAATTCAGGGTATATATTGGTGGCGACATTTGTCTCCTGTGGGCTTCCTCTATGACTGAAAGAGATCACAATGAACTCATTGACATTCAAACATGCGTAGCAACGTGCGCTTCTACATAACACAAGTCAGAACTCATAGAGGTCTTGTTAGAGATGGCCGATATTTCACAAACCGATATTTTGTCACAGGTATTTTTTGTCACAGATAAACCTGTGACTGATGGTGCGAAATATCTGTGACAAAATATCGCTATCGAAATCTGCTCCGTATTCAGTACTCTGTGACTGATATTTTCTACTCTACGTCGTTGGTTTGCGCGTGCGCATGATACAATAACAGCAATCGGGCGGTAGTTTCTCCATCTTATTATAAATGATGTAGTTATTACACGATTTAAATAATAACACCGTTGGTTACCAGTACTTAATCTTGTGTAAAATTCTGTCTGAACAACCGTTTTGTTTTGTAATTATGTTCCAATGTTTTTCCGAATATTAATTTTTATTCTATGACTGAATATTGTAATGTTGATGTACGACTTAAAATAATTTATCCATTATATTATATACAATAAAAAGGATCAATTTTTAAAACGATTAGGATAATCATATAACCTCAATTTCTCCATACCCAACTACATTTAAAAATTAGTAACTGGTTCAATATCTACAATATAACCTCTTGGTACATGAGGTTAACTTTCGACATGTTACTGTTCAGTTAGGTAAATATTTATTTGTTAATGGTACATGTACATAATTTTTTTGTTGGATTTTCCCATATAAATCACTGATGAGTGGTGTGTATAGAGAAATCGTATTCATATTTCACTGCTCTTCAATATTTTCTGCTAATTTTTATCGGTGTGACAAAATATCGGTGTAATTCATGCATATTGTGCTTACGTATCGATATAAAATATCGGTGTGACAAAATCACCGATAAAAGTCACAGATATTTAATTGTCACAGTCATAGTTGTCACAGATACTTGAAAATATCGTTTAAGCTCATCTCTAGGTCTTGTAACCAGCTTGTGCCTTTGACTGACGTCATTAATGTACCAGGAGAAACTACTCCATCCAATATAGCTCTTGTGACAAACATGCGAAGCCTGGTCATGACGTCTTGTCGCTGTGTAGGGACTGAAAATCCGCTGTCTGCATACTGGCAATGCGGCTGAACCCGATTGATGAAAGTAACAGTAAAACAGAGATTGTACTTTATTTCAGTGGTTCCCAATCTTTTTTGACTGACGACACACTTTACTGAATATTCACGATATCGCGACACACTTATTTGTTTTTATTAATAATGAAAATAGTGCTTTTGTTCTGTAGAAAACGGTTGTGGAACTCTGTGTAGAATATTTTATAGCGGACGGGGAGATGATTACTGTTCACTGCACGGGAATTTTGTCGTTTTAACCTTCTTTTCGTCCAACTAAGACTTTCAAGGTCTAAGCGGAATTCAAAGAAAAATTGTATTAGAAACATAGTTATTCACACTTATTTCGGTTCCATGATGAAGAATGCAACAAAAAGATGCCGAAACGCCGTTCCAGCGCGATCCGCCAGAAAAAAAAAAGCACTGATAACTTCAATGTAGTGTCGGACATCCAGTGTTATAAATAGGTCGATGTCAATACGCAGTCGAAAATTCTAAAAAAGCAAGCAGCAACTTGAGTGCTATTAGAAAAAATAAAGTTATGTGTCAAAAATACCAACTTATGTATGCTGGGTGTCCGATATAAGATTTTTATTATCGTTTTTGGAAACTCATCTATTTGAAATAATGTGAAGTTTGCTCTTTGTGGATTTTACAGAGTTAATCTATACGTGGCCTTATGATTGGCCAACACGTAAGTAATCTTCAAGATGCAGCAGTCTGTTCCTTTGTTTAGATTTTACTATTTTTTATGGTATAAAATGCTGATTCGCACAACTATGACGTTGAAAACGGCAGTTCTAAATGCCTTTTTAGTTTATTCGGCACCATAGACTGATTTGACTAAACATTTCCGCATGTAAGACACTCGGGATTTTGTTTATATTTATTTCTACGCCACGTAAAACCATATTGCAAGTATTCATCACTATATTTACGAAACGCGGTGCGTTTTTGTGAAGCCTGAAGGAAATTTTCGCTCACATTATTTGAATTAGAATATTGCTGTCATCTAATCCAGAACTTGATTCAGATTGTCTTTTTCGAATTAAAAACTTGTCCATGATAAAATCTAAATAAAGCACTTTTGATAAAATAGCCTAGTCGTGCTCACACGTAAATATACTGAAACTGACCAATATGTTCTGACGATTCTAAACTCTGTTTATTACTAAGTGGGAAAGGTGAACGAATTACTAAGCATTCTTTCAGGTGTTCATTTTCATTCGAATTATCACCAGGCAGAAAAAATTAAACTGAGCATTGTTTCATTGGTAAAGTCTGTTTCAAAATAAAATTATCATATCAAAGACTTCGTTGTAAATAAAAAATGCGTTGTAAAGAGACTTTCTGGATGGCATAAAATGTATTTTTCAATTCCAAAATTTCGCGACACACTCCGGGGCTACGCGACACAACGGTTGGGAACCACTCTTTTATTTTACAACTAACTGTTTACTGAAATACACCACATTTTTAATTTACTAGTAACACAGATACGTTTTCCCTACGATTACACACAAATTTTGTGATATTATTACCCTTTACTAGTTTTGGCTCGAATTATTATTTCAAATCAATTTAGGATACAAATTTCTAAACTGTTAAAATTGCAACATATTTTCTTCTTATTCTTTTCCTACGTTTTCATTTTCACTTCAGACATCAAATATCTTCCTCTTTGCTACTGTACGGACAGCTTAACTAAATTCTTCCACATGACTCTTCATCTCCTTCCCCTTGTGTATTTTCGAAATAATTTCGGGTAAGTTAAAAGACAAGCTCCCTACTTCATTTTTTCTCACTTCCATTGGAGTCACTAAAAGTCCTTTTACGTCATCATGCTCCTCCTATAGCTTCTAAATAGAGTTATGTCTTCTCCTGTTTATGATAACGATTTCTTTCTTGTGTAATTCCCTACGTCAAGAAAATATTAAAATATTCCATTTTATATCACTTAAAGAGCTAACTGAATCACCATCTGCGCACCAATTCGATTCGGCCACTTCTGTTATAAATATAAACTTCGTAGATTTCAGTGCTTTGTTTCTAGTGTACTAGTCCTGGGATGAAGAAAAGAACATATCTATACTTCGTTCCATAATGTCTGACAGAACAAGTAAACATGTCGATAGAGGAGGAGAGAAGTATAATTGCTATGACAGCGAGTGAGTGGGAAAGAGACGGAATACCGATCGCTGAGAGGGTTGCATGCCTGGAAGGGTGGACTGAGCCAGAATTCAAGAATTACAGCAATTGGCCATTACAAAATAATACAACAAAATAAAATTGTTCTTTTTTCTGTAGTAGAGGTCTCATTCCATACATATCTTGAAGTTGGGCGAGGGTAGAACGCTTCAGACCGCCCAACTTCAAGACAAGCGTGGAATGAGACCTCTGCCACTGGTTGAACAGCAGTTATACTTCTCTCCTCCTTTGTCGGCAATATTGACTTCTTCTGTCAGACATTGTGGAACAAAGTATAGACTTACCGCTTCCTAAAATCACTGATTCTTCACTTCAGATATTTGACGACATGATTTATGTTAAGTTCATTTAATGCAATTAATTGTAACGTTTGACTTCATAGGATAGTAACCTCTGTCTCATCCGAGACACAATATTAACGGTAATTCCATCCTCCCTCGAATACGATTCAACCACCGTCACCTTATCTTTCTCATTTATTTCACTGGATAACTGTGATTTACAGAAACAGAACAATTCTCTTGCACTCTTCAGAACTTTATTCATACATTTATTCGCTGAATACAGAAAATACTGAAGTACAAGTTCTGAATAGAAGGGTGCACAGTAATCTGTTTAGCTTAACTAACTTTTGCTGATTTGAAATGTTTGACCTTTTCGCCATGACTTCTGACATTACCATGCCTATCATACATCGCTCAGTTTTGCTTCTTCTGTTTATTAGATTTCCGCATTCAGATACCTTCATTGCCTATTCCACTGAGGACTTCTTGCAGACAGCGCTCAGACACCCCCACAGATATCGTATTGCCAATCAATAACAGAGAGCATCTACTTTTGCAGACGTTGATAAATTCAAATATATTTTTACGATTTGTTTGTTTAGTCAACTATCCGAAGACAGGTTTGGACCCCAAAAGTGACACCAACAAGACATCACTCAAGAGATAACTAAGCCAGGAGATAATGGGGTAGAATGACCAGTTCCTTTCCCCCTGCACTGCATACATCGCTGACTAGATATAGCTCGCGCAAGGAACGATTACCGAAAAACAGTGGTGGCGTTACTGTCTGTTTTGACGTGTGTATGTATGCACGCCGAGGGAGCAAGAGATGAAGTACTATCTCTTCCGAGAAGATGAATGGAAGGGGACATTGCCTATGGAAATGAAGAGCGTAGCAAGAGAAAAATTCGAAGCGAATTAAACGCGCAACATTATGTTTACGAATAAAATAATGATTCTCTGCGAGGGGAACGCTCCATCACTACATAATAAAATAAACGCACTTGGAACAAGACACGTGTTCACATGCAGTGGAACTGAAACTAAAACCGTAATGTAACTATCACAATGCAGGACTGATATTACACTAATCAGACTTCAGATGTAATTATACAAACTTTTGTTCTTCCTTTGACACATATCGTCAAGTGAGACGTAATGCCTGTTAATAGCCAGAACCTCAGTCAGAGGTATTTTAATGTTTATGCATATGAGATCTTTTTCAACTCAACAAAATATTTATAATTTTCTTTTAATTTTAATTCATTTCGAGTAATTAATCAGATATGAAGCCTCTAGAAACTGCAGCGGGATATGTCACAATTCTATCTGACAAAGGCAAAAACTCTTAATTATGTGATCATGATATTCAGGTGATAATAGATAATTGCTGGAATGATGGCGGAGAAACTCAGTACACCAAGAAAACATCCTAACGTCATCTTTGTTCATCAGAAATTTCGCTTCGATTCACCGGAAAGCTATCCAAGATCTTCTGTACGGAAATCCTATGTCCGTGTTAATAATAAATCATTAAGTAAATATACAATCAACGATTACGCTCCTTCATAGGCGGATGCAGGTAGAGATTAAGGTGGGGTTTAGCCCAGGAGATTAACGTGGACGTTAGCCCCCTCGCTGTGGCGATATGACAACAGTTAAATTTAAGTTTACGGAGTTATTTTACATTAATGAAATTAAACCCAACAATTTGACAGGGTGTAAGTGGTATAAGTAACATTATTTTAACTGATGATTATTCATGTCATAAAAAAGAAAAAAATGTCCTTACAATTTCTTTCTAATTGCAATATTTAGTAATTATTAAAGTTTACAACGTTGCTGGATGGAGAGGAGGGGGTTTAGGAGTATACAGTACAGCTCAAGCGGGAGAAGGAGGTTTAGAAGTACACAGTACAGCTCAAGCGGGTACAGACATACCTGTACAAAACAGATGCTCTGTTCTAATGTAGGATAATAATGGTGTTTACATAAAACGAGCAGCAAATACAAACTTTCAATCTCATTAATAGAACCGCGAACTTTTTTTCTAATGCAAAATTTTATTCTCTCCCGCTTCCGTAAAGCAGTATCATTTTTAAACAAATTTCTGGTTGTGTGATTTTCGAAACGGGGTAAGAGACTTCTAGTTTCTAAAAATCGTTGAGAAACTGCTACAAAAGTTCGCCGATTAGGTAACCTTCTTTAAGGAAAACGTTGACGGTACATCCTTCTTGCCTCGCTTGAATTATGACGACTTTATCCATAAATTAATAGCATATGATATTCCTAAACTGTAAATGACGTATTAAGTTGTTTATCGAATATCCTGTACTGAACTGCCATCCACTCGATAGTAGAGCTTTGGGCAGGGAGCTTGAACTCAGCTCACTCGTACGCCTGTGCAGAGTACTGCCTGCTGAACACTTGGCCACGTGTCTCACACCAGAAATTAACAAATTTAAGCATGCATTTTTATTTAATTTCACGAAAACGTAATAGAACACACAAATATTTATTTAAACTAATATTAACTCTTTGCTAGATGTATCTACTGATGTAATTGTTTTCGTAATTTTACTAACAATATAAGCAGTATAACGCAAATAAAATAAGAAAAAAATATTTTTTTCTGGGAAACATATTAAGTTTTGTTTTTACGTTGTATGGACATTTTTTTATCCTGTAGACCGTCCCCGACGACTGTGAAAAGGATGGCACTTATACCTCTTACACCCTGTATATTTCCTTACATATACATTTCACCAAAGCGTTGACTAGGGGTGAGCACGATTCCTTGAATAGTAACTAGTGAACTTTTCCTAGCAGCAGCAGCAGCTGTGTCTGTCACGTGGTTACAGTAGTAGAAAAGAAAAGTTAGCGCACTCTCCTTACGGAAACTTGGATTCGCCACTGTGTTCCTTTATTGGGATTGCTGTAGTACAGTAGTGCATTCTATAAAAATTCTTCGGAGGTTTTCTAATGTTCAGTTACGTTGATACAAATTATTTGCGTGAGGACAAGGGATTCTTATTTGCAGATTAATAAGTATAATGCAGTGAATACAGCACTTCGCAACTTGAGCTTAAATTCCTCCCACAGTTAGTACTGATACTGACAATGAGTGGCGGCTGAACTCTCTCCTCTGGATAACTAATACACTTCGCAAAACAAACTGATCGCTCGTTCTTCTTCATCTTATTATTAAACCTTCTCTTTCATACTTACACTCCAATACGGTATAAGGGAGAGCATCTCAGGCTGTGTGGTTAGCACGATGCAGGACCATTCCGCGTTGGATATAGTGTGGAAAACATAGGCTAATATAAAAAAGACATCTTGCGTTATGATTGTAGGGATTTTCCTCTTTTCCTTAAGAAAAGGGAGAAAGAAAAGAGAAAGGGAGAAGGAAAGGAGAACGACGAGTAAAAAAGAAAGAGTGAATGAGTTAGAGTGAATGAATGAATACTGTATGTGAGAGTGCAAGTAAATGAGTGAGTGAGGGAATTAAATGATTGAGCTAGTGTATGAGTAAATGGGCAAGTGAATGAGTGAGTGGGTGAATGAATAAGTAAGTGAGCGAGTGAATAAATGAGTGGGTGAGTGAATGAGTGATTGAGCTAGTGAATGAGTGGGTGAGTGAACGAGTGAATGGGTGAGTGAACGAGTGCATGAATTAATGACTTAGCAAGTGCATAAGTGAGTGGATGAGTGAGTGGGTGAGTAAATGAGTGATTGAGCTAGTGAATGAGTTAGTGAGTGGACGAGTGAATGAGTGAGTGAGCGAGTGCGTTAATGAATGAATTAGCGAGTGCATAAGTGAGTGGATGTGTGAATGAGTAAGTGAGCGAGTGAATGAGGAATGAGTGAGTGAGCGAGTGAGTGAGTGAATGAGTGAACGATTGAGTGAGCGAGTGCATGAATTAGTGAAAGATTGAATTATTGAATGAGTGAGTGGATGAATGAATGATTTAGCATAAGTGAGTGGGTGAGTAAGTGAGCGAGTGAATGTAGAATGAGTGAGTGAGTGAGCGACTGAATGTATGACTGAATGTCTGAGTGAACGAGTGAATGAGTAAGTGAGGAAGTGAATGAGTGATTTAATGAGTCAGGGAGGGAGTGAATGAATGAGTGAGCGAGTGAATGAGGAATGAGTGAGCGAGTGAGTGAGTGAATGAGTGAACGATTGAGTGAGCGAGTGCATGAATTAGTGAAAGATTGAATGATTGAATGAGTGAGTAGATGAATGAATGATTTAGCGAGTGCATAAGTGAGTGGGTGAGTGAATGAGTGAGTGAGCGAGTGAATATATGACTGAATGGCTGTGTTAACGAGTGAATGAGTAAGTGAGAAAGTGAATGAGTGATTTAATGAGTCAGGGAGGGAGTGAATGAGTGAATGAGCGAGTGAATGAGTGAGTAAATAAGCGAGTGAGTGAATGAGTTAGTGAGTGAGCGAGCAAGTGAATGAGTGAGTGAAATGAAGATAAATACATGTAATGAAAAGAAGGAACGGAATAAAAAGAGAAATAGAAATGTGGAAAGAAAGAGAGAAAGATAAAAATAAGAAATAAATATCCAGCAAAGGAAAAGACAGGAAGGCAGATATAAAGAGAGAAGGAAAAGTAATTAAATTGGGAACTGGGTAAATAAAAGACAAGTGAGATGTACGGAAGAAAGGAAAAGGAAAAGATCAGAAGATAAAAATACAGAACGTAAGAGAAAGAAAAATAGAAAGATACGCGAGAAAGGAAGAGCGGAAGGTAAAGTTAAAGTGCACTAGAAGAAAAGAAAAAAGAAGAGGCGTAACAAAAATACATATAAAGGAAATATCGAAGACGAAAGTATAAGTCAAATTTTAAGATGTTAAAAGGAAATGCAGAGCCAGAGACAGTGACAAAGAGAGACATAGTATCACAGTCTAGTATATACAGTCATGAAGCTTGAGTTTATGAGGGTACTAAGAACAATAGACTGTGCAGGTACTATTTCGCATTGTCTGTAATGAGGCGATAGTAGCGATCCTAGTGGTTAGCAACTATCTATGGATGCATATTTACTATGTATTGAGCTTCGCGACTGTATATACTAGACCAGTGTTCCGCAACTGGTGTGCCTTCACAAGATGAAAGGTGTGACGCGAAAATTAATTCAAATTAAAATGGTGTGTTGACAAAACATGCCTAATCTCCGAGTGTGTTGTGTGTGGTGAAAATCTCAGTAATGGTATGGTTCCCAGTAAATTGAAACGACATTTGGTAACAAAACATTATTTTCTGTCAAACAAAGATGAATATTATTATCGTCGGTTGTTGGAACAAAATAAAAGAAACAAGTGACGCTCATGACGATGTCGTACAGGATCACAAAAAAGTACAGGAAGCTAGCTATAATGTAGCCGAACTTATCGTAAAGCCCAAAATAAAACACACATAATAGTTGAAACGTTGTTAATGCCTGAAAATGGGTCGTTTGAGATGTTCCCTACTGTGTGGCCCCTTGCTGACGATAATAAAGTGTTGATGGACTTAATTAAAGAACATTTAGTAATCTTGCAGCAGAAGTTCAAGAATTATTTCGGAGAGAGTGTTCAAGATATTTACTGGGTTTGTGATTCATCCATTGTGAATTCAAAACATCTTCCGCATAATATACTCGTACAAGAGGAACTATTGAAATTAAAACTTCTCGTAGGGACTTTGGAAACATCTTGGTTGTCAATAAGGAGCGAATACCCGGCTATGTCCGAGATGGCAGTTAATATGCCATTTTCAACTACATGTTTGTGAACTGGGCTTCTCGACGTTAACTGAAATTAAAACATCAAAGAGGGAGAGACTCAAATCCATCGACGAAGAAATGAGGCTTGCACTGTTAACAATTCCGCCACAGATCAGCCATCTGTGTGCAGCTAAGCAGGCCAAGTATCACATTGAAGGTGTGAGTAAAAATATTTACTTTAATATTAGTATTAAAAATGCGTATTTTCTACAGTGAATTGAAGTTCATAAATTCTTAATAAATGCAAGAGTCGATTTCTGTTTTTATAATAAGGACAATAATAATAATAATAATAATAATAATAATAATAATAATAATAATAATAATAATAATAATAATAATAGTAATGGAATTCGTCAAGGATGCCCCCTCTCACTACTTTTAATCAACATATACATCAACTCCATGGAAACATCCCGCTCTTCCGAAATTGTACTCTAGATACATTATTATATGCAGAAGATCAGGTTATTTTTGCTACAGATGAAGACGAGCTGCAATTCTCAATACATCACCTGAATATAATAACACAAAATTTCAATATGAAAATTTCCCCAAACAAAACAAAAATTATGGCGTTCCAAGGTAAACAGCCAGTTAGGAGTAAAATTTTCATTGGAACCCATACGTTAGAACAGGTAAACTCATTTAAATATTTAGGTTATAATTTGACATATTTACTTGTTACTGATAATATCTGAAAATATTCAACTTTTTAATGGAGTCTTAAGAACCATCAACCAGATTTTCACAACCACGAAAACCCAAAAACATACCAGGTTACAAGCATATAAAGTTCTAGCAAGACCTGTCCTCATGTATGGTAGTGAGGCCTGGACTGTCCGAAACTCAGATGTTCAACGCCTAACAACTGCGGAAATGAGATTTCTAAGGAGGACTGCCGGCTACAGCTTGCTTGACCACAAAAGGAATGAACTAATTACAAAATAATTGAAAATTACACCTATTTATGAACATCTCAACCACTATAGACAAAAATGGCTTAACCATGCCAATAGAATGGACCGTTCCAGACTCCCAAAACAAATTCTCCGCTTTATACCACATGGAAGACGATCTTTGGGACGCCCCCTGAAAAGATGGATGGAGACCGTAACAGGCCACTAGGCCTAATACCTACAAGGACGATGATGATGATGATGAATAAATTTAATTGCATTACGTAATTATATTAAGAGAGTCATATCATATGTTTTTGAGGGGATTAATATTTTGGTGTGCCGTGTTGAGTCTAGGCTCATCTAGGATGTGCCGTGAGTATAAAAAGGTTGCGGAACACTGTACTAGACTGTGATAGTATGCTAACGGTCTTAGGAATAAAAACTCTATATACAGACGTCTAACTGTCTTATACTTATACAATGAGTAGCTCGTTTATAAGTCGTGTGTAAATTCCTCACTAATAATCACTATATACGTTGTGTATAACAGTATAACTGTTACATAGCTACGTCATAGTTTCGTCATTACTTCGTTACGAAAGGTAATAGAATATCAGAGATTCTCTACTGCATCCGGTAGAGCGCTCTAGTGTGGCGTGTTAAATATCGATAGTACAACTGGCTCTAATCGATTACCACACTACATTTTGGTCAAAGAGTACAAGCTACAGCAATATTATTCTAATAATTCTATGATTTTTGGTTTGTTCTTCTGTGGTTACAAGGTAAACATCATCATAAAATGACAGTCGATACGAACAGCTGTTAAAGGGGCGGCCATTTTTTCGTTATATGCAACGCCTAAACAAGGGGTTTCGTGTATATAACTACTGCAAAGCAATTCCCATTGTATAGTTACAGCCTGTTTATACGTCCATAGCATATTCACGGTTTATTAGTAACGTTTTCTGTCTCAACTTTGCATAAGTCTCGTATAAATACAATACACGGTTTATTAGTAAGACTGTAAATGAATAGCTTATTGAAAGCGGAATTAACATCCAGCTACAGTGAAGCTTATCGTAGCAAACACAGATGTGATGTGCCTTCATTACGATCTTCGTTTCTTCTTGTCACAATGAAAAATGGCTTCTCTGTGAAAGTATCCTCGTCGAAAAAGTCCAGACGCCCAACGGTCCTTCTTCCTGGTCGTAAGGAGGAGGAAGCTAAGTTGGCCCGACGTGCGTGAAGTCCACGTGATAGCACGTGATCACCTCCGCCCGTCCACAAGCTAGGGTGGAGATCATGACATAACCTTGACGGAGAGTACACACACCCCTTCTGTATCAACTTCAACCCCCGCAATTATTCTTCTAACGCATGGTTAGCCATCCCCTTTACATTTAAAGGCATTAGTCAAGATTTGACAAGAAAATAAAACTTGAGTTCGAAAAAATGTACCGCTCAAAAGATTTGCGCACATGTTAATGATTAAAACAAGCGTGTTTACATCATAGAACATACAAACTTACCTGTTTAATTGCATCAGATGTATTAAATTAACTGTTAAATTATTATACATATCGGTATTAATACGTAATAGGACTGCATGAAGTTAATGATCAAAACCACTCTTAAGGATACATTGGACATTGGCATATGATTTTAGTAAAACCTATCCGAAAAGCAAAGAGTTTAGGTTCGAAAAAATGGAATTTTAATAGCTTTTCATTGCATATTCATGCTGTTACAATAATATTCTGAGTTAAATTTTCTGTACACCATAAAATATAGTTCACATTAGGCTGAACATTTGAATTCTTGCTTAATTTTGATTATGAGTAGATTATGTCGACGTGACAACTGACACACTAAAAATCGTCCTCACATATTTTACATTCACTGAGTAATTATTTCTCAGAATCATATCTGAAAGAAACGTAAAGGAAGGAATCAATAGACCTATAACATAATTTCTTATTATATTTTTCTTTATTATGTCAAAATATTGTCTAATAAATTGTCTACTATAATTTCATTACCTTCTAATTCCAGTTTACATCTTACAGGTTGCTCTTACTTTTTTGCGATGAGATTGTCATATTATATTTTTCAGTTATTTTATTAAATTTGTGTAATAGCCTTTGTAAATCATCTTTATGATTTTTATTAACACAGCATCATCAGCATAGCATATAATATTTACTACCTTATTTCCATTTTGTAGCCTGGTTTATCTCTTACAGCTTCAATAATACGATTCATTATTAAATTACGCTAAACTGGAGAATTCCCACGGTATCTTTGAACCGTGCCGTTACGTTTAGCACCAAATTTAAGTAAATACGCAATCTTGCCAACATAAGAACACGACGTTGGTGTGTGGCGTCGTTGGAGGGAGAAATTTGTTTCTTTTCTCTCTCTACCTCTTTCGTTCTGAACATTACTGAGAGATAGCACCACTGTTAGCTACAAGATATATTTGCGCAAATATATTGAAGTAGATTACGTGACTTAGATGAGAGTCTCGAGACAAAACAGTTTTGCTACATTTATTTTTTTTTATTAAATGTTAAGCACAGGAACGCCATTTCGTAATTTTATTTAAGAAACAAGCCAAACAAATTATCTTTGCATCAAAAACGGATGCTCCCTGGACCAAATTATCGTATTTTATAATTGTTTGAATGCAACAGAAGCCAGAAGTCTTGCACTTGACTAATGCAGTGAATTATTTAACCCGTCTTAGCCCAAACTCATTACAGATGTACAAAGTGTTTATAAATGATTAAAAAATGTTTATTATATCCTATAGAAGTGTTGTTTATTGAGAATTCATGGAAAATCATATTTACAAACGAACAGTAGGGGTGTCACCTGTAGGTGACATTGGGCAATAAATCTTATTGTCACATTTAATGACTGCAATATCATATTTTATTCAGTGGAGAATATTTAAGTTAGCATATATGTAATAATACTACTGGATGGGACTGAATCGCTGGTTGGATGTCTGTATGGAGCTTTCCCATAAAGACCACAACATACTTGCACGATATTTCGCCGGAATTCACAATATGTCAAGTCTTGTATTGCAGCTCTTCTTGATACTAACCACGCATTATGACAGGCTGCATCGAGATCAAATGCAAAAATTGGGTATCACCATTTCGTTCCATGAAAGCTCACTTTCAAAGAATGAACATTTTCGTCAAATCTATCTACTCCTTCCATGTATTTGATGTACTATTCAATAACCGAAGGGCAGTCCACTTGAATTTTGCCTCGTTTCCCTGCAATAGCACTGACTCGATCTGCTTTCAAAATTTGAGTTACATTGTGTCAGTTTGAAGCAAGAGTGACAATATTATTATCATGCCAACGAACAACAGCATCATCCTGTGTCACAGCGAAAGATATTGCACCACGATTGCGCTTTTTCATGTGCTTAGCGAGGTAGCCAAGACGTGTAGCTGCTGACCATAGTTTATATCCAAAACGCATGAATATGAATATGCTGATTGTCACTGTCTCCCATAATAGGGAACCATTGTTCATGAATAGATTTGTGACTCCACCATATCTTTTCAAACTGTTGGCAAAAATTGCCATTTAGAATCTCGAAGTATCTTCGGACTTTACCAAATTCATCATTAGGAGGAAGATTGAAATTGTCCGAAAGATGTAAATATTTATGGATTTCTGTAAACCTACTTCTCCTCATGGTATTGGATACAAATTCATTGTGTACATCTGATTTTGTTTCGCAAAACATTGTTATGCTTTGGGGGGACATGTAGCCCGTCAGTAAGAGAACAGCAATGTAAACTTTTTATATTATTTTTGTCCAATTCAATAGAATGATTCCTTTGGAGGGCATACAATTTTGACATTTTACACATGACAGCGAGTATTTCTTCACTGAACAGGAGCTCGAAACATTAGATAGGAGTAAGTTTTGATTCATTATAATCTGTAAATGTTTCATCTAAGTCGCCTCTTCCAGATTTACTAGTAAAGATTTCTTCTTTGTCAGACCACTCTTTATTACGAAAAGAAATATTAGAAGTAGATTAATTTTTTTTTCTCCTGAAGTCTAATATTAGAAATAGATTGTCTTTCATCGCGAGAAATGTTCTGTGTTCTTTCGTAGATCATAATTATTTCTTCCATGTATATTCAAATCTGAATTCGGTAGCTTGTTTTTGTCTGCTGAAACTTCAGTGTTAATTTCCTCAATATAAGAATTGGACATTGTTATCTAGTCAATTGTTGATAGTCTCAGGTTACTTCCTTCATCATTATCTATTAGTAGGCCTACGTCATTGGCAGAAGTAACGTTGACTTCAAATGTAGGTATGAGTATTCTTCCTGGAAGATGGTTGATGTCACTGGTTGTTTCGTCACCACTTTCCTCATCGATAACTGGTCCATCAGCCGGTGAAAATATGGTAATATCAATAACAGACGAAGCTCCAACTGTATCTTCGTCCATCATCCCCAGTATTTCATACACAGTCAGACTACAGAAGAAAAATAAGTAACATAAGTATACTAATATAATGAGATCGGACGTTTAATGTATCTGACCAATGTCACCTGGAGGTGACATGTCACTTTGTAGTCCCTATATACACTATATGCACCTTTTTTACTTGTTTTTGAAAACTGCATATACAATATCAATAGTTTAGTAATGTATATATGGAAACAAAAATAAAACTACTTAACTCTTAGTACTATTTTCACAAGTCATTATGTGAAGTGCGCACAAAGTTGAGATTCTTCTGCATCCACGCTGATGTTTTCTTCTCTACTGCTGCAGATTTACGACTAGTCGCCAAAAATGGTTGAAATTAAGTTACCAGATGTCTAATAAGGCATTGTCGACGGCGATTTATGTTTTAATATATTTACTGGTAATTTTGGACAGCTTGTTAGGGAGCGTCACCTGTAGGTGACATTGGAACATCAAGAGTTAAGAATATAGTCGCGAATTTTACTACCACCATTTCGATTGTGTTTTGTTTAGCACGGCTCGGTACGGCCTGGTGACTAGTGGCCAGCGAGTAACGTCGCGTCGACTATCGACATTGCTCTGTCGTGGGCAGTGTTGCCAACTCAGCGGTTTTCCCGCTAGATCTAGCGTTTTTCGGTGTTAATTTAGCGGGTAAAATTTATTAAATTTGTATTGCTGATATAAGGATTTAGCGGATATTTTTAGCACTTTCTCTTATTATTATAACAGAAATACATTTTCATTATCTGCTGAAATCATAATTTAATTTGAACAGTTATCAACCTGAATGAAGGAGTGTAATTTTTTTCAGATAGCCTGCAATGGACATGGAATTAGAAGATGAAGATGTAATGTGGAAGTAAGATTTCGCACTTTATTTAGTACTTCATCGTTACATTACACACTATACCGAGAACTAGGAACTATGTTATATGTATGGAGACAGCTAGCAATGCTTATGTAAGCTTATTCACACTACAGCGAGACGGTGGAGCAATCTCTGTATAGATAATAAAAACACGAATTTTATTACGCCATATGGAAGGTAGTTTGATCAAAGTATAGTATTATACAAGTTCTTTAGGTTCGATATGCGCTGATGTTACATAAATTTGAACATCTGACTTTCTATCAATTATTTAATTTCATTGACATATACAAATTCTATAGGATACAGTTAGGTTAGATTACCTGTGTGAGCGGCACCAATGTCAACTGTGCCTTATTTCGACCGTTACTCCGTGCTACAGGAAAGCATTTTCCATAGCTCGACAAACGCATTCTCGCTGTAGTGTGTACCGGCACTAAAGCTGCGTCTACAAAGTTCAATTTTCCATGCGCGTATGCATGCAATCTGGGAAGAATATTGAAAGAATCAAGTTTAAAAGGTACGTTAAATTAAGATGCATGAAGATGTTGTGTCTACATGGTGCGCCGCTTTGAACGTTGTCTTCACTGCGTAAATATATTAATATTAAATATCAATATTGCATTCACTGTTTGAATTCTTAAAGTTTAAAGAAAGGTTTAACCGTGTAGATGCATCTCAATGGATTCATGCTCATCGATTTACTGGGAAACAATTGGAGACACTGACTAAACAAAAGAACAACTATGCGCCAAATTGATAGCGATAAATCCAGCTGCAAAAATTATCGCGATGTATGACTGTGATGGTTGGAATTCAAAATTTTATTACACTTCATTGATCGAAAATGGAATGACGCCATAAAAACGAAATAGTCAGTTGTAATTTCATTTATAAGTCCCACATTTGTGTTTATTCTTGTTCTTTTACTGTATATATATATACCTGTATATGTATATATATATATATATATATATATATATATATATCGTCTATAATTTTCACTATCTTCATAGGTACATGCTCGTCCCTTAATATTTGGATAACATCCTTTTTCTGAACCCTATCAAGTGCTTTAGACAAGTCAACAAAACAGAGATATACCGGTGTATTATATCCAATGGATTTCTCCACAATTTGTCTTTTAATGCAAACATAGCATCTATAATGCCCTGTTCTTTCTAAAGCCTTGCTGTCCTTCTGTTTTCATTCAATGATTACTCAGTTTCATAATATAATGAAAATTTCTGATTATCCAAGGAAACTTATATACGTTTGCTTTTTATGCGACATAAACAAAAATTGTAAAACTCCGATTATCAATCTCACTGAGCCGACGCTGAATCAACTACTAGGTTATTTAGCGTCGATGGAATTTGTGATAGCAAGATGAGGCCGAGGATTCGCCATAGATTACCTGGCATTCGCCTTACCGTTCAGAAAACCTCGGAATAACCCAACCAGTAATCGAACCCAACTCCGAATGAACAGCCAAACACGCTACCACCTGAACTACGCCGATGGCCCGTTTATTGTTATCTTAATTAAAATCATATAAAAATTTAAATGTAAGATAGTGTAAGTCTTAGAAATTAAATGCGTAATGTGTGAAGTAATGAATATATGTGACTACATTGCTTAATTTATCTTTATTAATTAGCATTATAGTACTAACAAAGTATATACATTATATCTAAGTTTACAGTACATATCATTCATTTCCGTACAAATAAGGCAAGATGGAAGAGGTTAAGTCACTCTCAAGTACACTTTAGTTTCATGTGTTTCACATATAAGTCTCGGCCATTTTCTCTCTCATTCAAAATTTATATATATATATGATATACGTGTGTATATACTTATACAGAGAGGAAGTGATATAACCACAATCTAGTATATACAGTCACGAAGCTCAATACGTAGTAAATATGCATCCATAGATAGTTGCTAACCTCTAGGATCGCTACTATCGCCTCATCACAGACAATGCGAAATAGTACCTGCACAGCCTATTGTTCCTAGTATCCTCAACAATTCAAGCTTCGTGATCGTATATACTAAGACTGTGATATAACGGTGCAGATTGAAGGAGTAATAGAATATATTAAAATAAATAAAAATGTTTCATGAGTTTAGTAATTGAATGCATGCTTAATTAGAGAATTAGGCTGAAAGTCTCCATGGTTTGGCAACACATCGCCGGTGCACGTACGAAAGCACGCACGCACACACACACACACACATAAATTACATACTCGGTCTGAACAATCACTCCAGTAGGGTCTTCAGACTTGCTAATGGCAGGAAATAAAGATACGTGTCAATCTTTTTAATTTGCAAGAAAACCGTCCATTTTATTGAAAACTACTTCCCTTACCGATTTCTCGAATGATAAGAGTAAAAATCAGAATAGTAGAGACAGTACTTACGAGTAAAACAGTGTTAACTTTTAGAGGGATTTCCCCCCCCCCCCTTGAGAAAATTATTGATTTGAAACTAATATGGTATTAGAATGTTTTGTTGTACTCTAGCCAAGGAATAAGAAGTTAAAATCTGCATTGTTATCTTAAATTTACTTCCACTCTGTATGTAATTATATATTATTTCTGTTGTTAATGCATAACATTTTGTAAAAATTTGAAATGCATGCAATTTCTGAGATCCAAGTAACAAATAACTTTGTAAAATTTTCGAGTAATATCACTTGATATTATCAGTTACAATTACACTATAACGTATGCATATGTAGGTTACATAACAACGTATGTTTGTAGTGTGTATACATTTATGTACGTGCGCGGTAGTTTGAGGAACCTATTTAATTTTTTACAATAAGTTATGTCCATGTTATAATACGATAACACATTTTTAGTTGTATTTCTTCAAATTGAAAAGACTCTTTCAAAACATGGGCACCTCCAATCTAAATCAAAGGCTATTTTTCGATAAGCAACAGCATATCTTAAAATTTACACATTTGGACCTTACCGTTCATTTAATCTATTAAGGAAACCACTGTTGTTGTTTAGTCAATTGTCCGAAGACAGGTCTGAACTTCACAAGCAATACCAAGAATCCACCACTCATGAGGCAACTAGGCCAGGAGATAATTGGGATAGGGTGGCTAATTCGTTTCCCCCTTCATTGCATACATCGCCAACTAGCTCATATTACACTAGTCAGGCTTCAGATGCATACAAACAATTGTTCTTCCTCTGACACATATCGTCAAGTGAGATGTACTGCCTGATAATAGATGTACGTATCAGCCAGAACCTCAATCAGAGGATTAAGGAGAAACTATGGTGAAATAATTGTGAAAACTGAAGAAAATACACTTAAAATTTTATTGTAACTTTCTATTTAGAATGAGCTCAAAAGCTAATTAATTTTATTCCCATGACTAGTGCCAAGCTTTTGAGCCGATATGAACTAAAAATTTTGAAAACTTGTTGCAAGGAGCCTTTTTAGTGCCGTGTATAAAAATATATTTAAAAAATATAATTTCAAAACTATTACCCCTAATGGCACCAAATTTTATACGATGACAGTATTTGAGGCATGTTTATGTAGTTTAAAATTCATAAATTTTGGATGAAAATTGTACAAGTTTTAAGTATCTCCTAAATGGACTATATGGAGCTTATTTGAAAACGACTCTTGTCCATTCCGATAACTTAGTGGAAAATCACGAACATCCCCTACCAGCTAGTCAAGAGACATTATGAAACCAAAGAGGAATATATAGTTCATCGCTTTCACGTGTTAAATATTAGGTTACTGTACCTTGTTGACTAGTTTCAGCCTGTTGTGGGCTATCCTCAGAACTGTATGGTCTTGGTCTTCGCGCCTTCTGATTGCGTTTCCTCTGGGGGTGTGTTTGTGTAGTGTAATGTGGAGTGAAAAAGTGTGTGTGTTCCCCACAGGAAACGTAATCAGAAAGCGCGAAGACCAGGATCACCCAGTTCTGAAGATAGCACACAACAGGCTGAAACTAGCCAAAAAGGTACCATAACCTAGTATTTAACACGTGAAAGTAATAAACTATTTATTCCGAAGTAATATAGTGTTAAAAGTTGTGTAATCAAGATGTAAAACCAAAGAGATTGGGTGCATTTAGAATCAAATGGGAGCATGAGAATCTTTGATTCCAAAGCTGGAACTAATATTGTGTCGAAATTCTGCTGTTAACAAGAGTCAGTTTGATTCCAATAGTCACTTTTAACGCAAGATTTTAATGGTTTATTTTTTTATTTTTATTTTTATTTTATTTATTTATTTAACCTGGTAGAGATAAGGTCATCAGGCCTTCCCTTCACCTCTACCAGGGGGCATTCTGAAGACAAATCATAACAGTTGTATGCAGAGTTACATTTCAATAATACATGGACACTGGAAGATCATTTTCGTTATCAGGTGGACAAGAGACGTTTTGAAAATGAGCTCCTGGTATGTTCCTTGCATTTATTTGGTAGTATTGGATGATATTTTGAAAACCTCTTCTCCAGATAATTGGTTAATGTATATCTAACTAAATTTTCTGACAATATTAAATCGGTTCAAGGTCAATTTCATATTAAAAGACTAGACTTTATTTATTGTATCGATACAGGGAAAGAAATAATCTTCAGTATAAATATCTACAAATCAATTGAAGCATACTCAAAGAACAAACTCATTTTTAAATAGGTTACATTTAAATATGCATAACTGGCTCTGTAATTGATGGTTACAAGGCTGAAAAAAAAATGAAAATAAAGTACCGGTAGTGATATAGACCTACATATTCTGTGTGGCACAAAAATTGACTTAGGAGGCTGGAAAAGTAATAAAGTGGTGTGACAGACAGAATGGCATGGATGGTTGGTCTTAAGGCTGGTTCACGATAAACCGGGAACGGAAACGACAACGAGAACGAGAACGGAAATAATGTTGAAATAAATGTATTTAAATGTCGGCATTCACAATAGTTAATTGTGAATACTCACATTTAAATACATTTATTTTAACAATATTTCCGTTCTCGTTCTCGTCATTCCCGTTCCTGGTTTATAGTGAACCAGCCTTTATTCGGATAGGCACGAAATGAATTTTATTATGACTTCATTCTTATGTGTTTCTCAACTAATCAATGAATAATTAGTTTAAGTACGGAAAATAGCTTGAATATTGACTACAGAGAGTGATTCTCAAATCACTGAAAGGTACTTTAATATTATGTTACCAAAATTAGCATATTAATAGGAAACATCAGAAAAAACAGACTTACGAAGATTTAGAAAGAGTTTAAGGTAATTTACTATGAAATCTTAATGAGCGGTATGTGTACTTCACAAAGAACAAAACAATTACTTTTTGGAGTACAATCTATGAATTAAGGGAGTTTACATATTGATGGTTCCTGAGATCCTTTGCTTGTGCGACACAATACACCACCTTAAAATGGAAAAAATTACATTTTTATGTAAAAGGTATCAAAAGGTGTTTTAAACAAATAATTTGACCTCCATTGCACTATTAGAAGTGTCCATAAACTTACAGCTATTCATTATAGTTAGGGGTGTGATTTTATAATGATTATTTTACTCTGATTTCGGTGAATATTTCATAACAAAACAAGCAATTTTGTACACCCTAAAGAAACTTAAAAAATAATAAAATAACATTTTTTAACATATTGAAACAATCTCATTGAAACTAATAGAAAATAATTTACTGCATTAATTAAATCCATAATTCAATATCAGTCAACTATGAGAGGGTGGCCAGGAAATTAAACGCAGAATAAATATGGGAAATGCGTGTTATTATTCGGTTGAGAAGTTTTTGTCATCTAGTCTGCTTTCAAAAAAGCTGAAAGTTAGAATTTATAAAACAGTTATATTACCGGTTGTTCTGTATGGTTGTGAAACTTGGAGGTTAACAGAGGTTAAGGGTGTTTGAGAATAAGGTTCTTAGGAAAATATTTGGGGCTAAGAGGGATGAAGTTACAGGAGAATGGAGAAAGTTACACAACGCATAAGTGCAGGCATTGTATTCTTCATCTGACATAATTAGGAACATTAAATCCAGACGTTGAGATGGGCAGGGCATGTAGTACGTATGGGCGAATTCAGAAATGCATATAGAGTGTTAGTTGGGAGGCCAGAGGGAAAAATACCTTTGGGAAGGCCGAGACGTATATGGGAGGATGATATGAAAATGAATTTGAGGGAGGTGGGATATAATTGTAGGGACTAGATTAATCTTTCTCAGGATAGGGACCGATGGTGGGCTTATGTGAGGGCGGCAATGAACTTCCGGGTTCCTTAAAAGCCATAAGTACAGTAAGTAAGTAAATAAGTATGTATGTGAAGGGGTGACGGCACAAAGTCAGTTGCGGAAAAGAGAAATGTCCGTTGTCTGCTTGCCATGCTCCCTGGAAGCAGTCCCTGAAGCTATGCGTACATTGAACTTTTTTGTTGAAAATATCGTGATAATGAAGTAATTTCTTGTATCTATATAAATTTCGCGAAATTCGCATATATTTCATTTAATTTTGGTCCTTCATCAAGGGATTTGTATTTATATAAAATTAAGTTTTTAATATATTTCGCGTATATCGTTAATACCAAAAAATCACACCCCTAATTAGTACATAGGTCATTAATCTCGCTTCCAACATTAACCTAGTTAGTCCAGTATATACTGCATATATATGTTGGGCCATTTAAGGAATGTTACATACATTTTCCAATGAATGGCATAATGAAATTTCCAAAAGAAATATTTTATATGAACTGTTTTCAGAAATAGCGATATATGAGTCTTAAATAACCCTGGGCATATATAAATAATTCTCTTGTGTATTTTGTGAACATTAAATCCATTATATAAAATTGGACGGAGTTACGCAATAAGAGACCAAGCGCCAAAAACCTGTTTCGAGATATTGGCCATTGAAATAAATGTTTTTTTTTTTTTTTTGTTACAAAACATATTATGCAAGAAGTATTATAACATTCCTAGTATTACAAAAAAAATAGCACAAATTATACTAAAAAAGGCTAAACGATTTTTGATAAGAGACCAGCAGTTGAATTAATATTTCAAAGCAAAATAAATAAATGAATTTTATGCAATAAACGAATTTTTGCTTATAAATAGCAGAAAAATTCAGATATCGCATTCTTGATTTTTTCCGGGTTAAATTAGCCTGCCAGCAACAGATTTGTACAAATATCTATTTTTTTTTTTCAAATTGTCGGATGGTCTATTATTGCTTAACTCCGTCCAATTGTGCAATACCACTGAGTTTTTCTCTCTTCATTTGTTTTAGTTAGTTTTAAACGTTTTAATGGATACATTGCAAGTTTCAGTCCGCTAGAATACACGTCATAACGAATTTCTGTTAATGTTATCCCTTCTTCCAAAAACCTGTATTAAAATTAATTGTAATCCATTACACAAATGCGTTTAAAAAGACTTTAAGCTATTTACATTAAACTTTTAGCTGTACACTCAGAGATTGTAAAATAAAAGAGCAAGAAAGGAAAGAAAACCGTATTACATTCAACGTTGTAAGATGAACTTACAAAGTAATAGTTAATATTGAATAGAACACCTTAATAAAATGCCAGAAATATAAATTCCTAAGCAAGGTTTTTGAATACCAATATACGAGGACACATAATGATACAGACGTAGACAAAGATCATTGACGGACTTCAGGCTTAATATGTGAAAGAGAAATATTGTGTTTTCACATTGTTAAATACGTCAGAATTAATCTGTATAAGGAACGATAGATTCGCTCAGTTTAAAGCCATTTCCTTTCCTCAAAGTTTAACGAAGTCTTAAATATAATAAAAGACCACAATTTTTATTTAATGAAACTGCTCTGATGCTCATTCTACGTAATGTGCGACAAGTTCCGCATCATAGGCAATATCACAAAACTTGTTATTTGTTATTTTTTAATTGCAGGCCGAATTATTGCGATCATTTTACTATGCGGTCTTGATGGTGGGTCACAGAGAATTTACGAATTTAACAGCATAAGTGTGCGGTAAAGCACGGCTTATCGATTGCTGGAGAAGTTAAAGACAACAGCATCGGTCAATGATTTTCCCTCCTCTGACGTTCGTGTATCTAATGATGTTGCGAGATCATCTTATGCCGGTATTGAATCTGCAAGGCAAAGAAAATGGAATGATTCATGCAAAATAGTGCTTTACCAAATTGAACCACACCTATAGCAAAATGACTCAACAACTTTCCCGATCGTTGGATAGGCAGCAGAGGACCTAGAGTGTAGACTTCCAGGTCGCCGGACCTAATCCCACTTGTCCTTACTTTTTGGAATTATCTTAATAAAAAGGTATACGTAATAAAATATTCATGATTTGTAAAATTTACGAACGCGGATCGAAGAAAAATGTCGTGAAATCACAGCCGACATGTTACATCGCGTTGTAAATAACATGAAGTTCCGCCTCCAGACTTGCTTCGAAATCGGAGGAAGTCATATTGAACACATTTTATGATTTGTCTATGATGCGAGACTTGTCGGACACACTGTATAAAAATACAAGCAAACATTCTGATGGGGGTAGATAAAAAAAATTAAATGTTTTCTTCCACCATGTCAATAATGTCAAAAGAAGTGCTTACACAAATTTTGACCAGTGGACCGCAATTACAAGGCCGTTCGGAAAGTGATTTTTCCCTGGGGCCGTTTACAGAAAAAAAGCACAATTGCATGGAAAGATTTATTGAAACAGATACAGCAATTTGTTGCGCTATTTGTCAACATATCCCCCACTGGAATTGAGACATTTGTCATACCATGGGATCAATTTTTGTGTCCTTCTGTCGTAGAAGTCAGCAGCCTGGGATCGGAACCAGCGTTTGACAGCCGTCTGCACCTCTCTGTCGATCCCATGATACGACAAATGTCTCAATTCCGGTGGGGAATATGTTGAAAAATATCTCAACAATTGATGTGACTGTTCCAATAAATTTTTCCAATGAAATTATGTTTTCTTTCTGTTAACAGTCCCTGGTGAACTTACTTTTTTTAAGGCCCTCATAATTGCGGTCGAGTGGCCAAAATTTGTATAAACACTTCTTTTGACATTATTAACATTGTGCACCAAATTAATACTGTCTCCTTATTGCACCGTTTTTCAGGCAGAACTTCTAGCAATTAATGAAGCTATGAAATGGTGCATTAAGAACGAAAACACAGCGCGCATATTTAGTGACTCCCAAGCTGCCCTTCACTGCATCACTGAGAAGAACCACCGTCATCCATTAGCAATAGAGGCAAGGGAATTACTTCAAAAGTACTCGCACCACATACTGTTCTCCAACCAGGAGATTAAGATTAACCGTGAAAGGAATGTGCTTACTATTGCGTCATCTATTGGAGCGAAGTAGATAGATAATATTACCGTTATAACGTCAGTTTAAAAAACATGCGCTCTACTGCATATGTTATTTCCTGTATGGAGGAATTATAAGACCAGGAGATTAACCGTGGTGTAATTTTGTAACTAGGGTAGTATAAGTATGTGTGTATCAGTGTTATCGTTTGTGCTTTGAGAGTTTGCCAATGGAGATGCGTGTACCCACGTGTGTGATCTTATGACATCAACATTCATTCATAGCATAACCCCGCTGCGTCTCATTCCCCTGAGACTTTCTCCTGGTTGGAGTACAGTATGCTTCACTTGGGTCCGTGGACACAATGGTGTAAGAGGAAACGAAAGAGTTGATGAGTTAGCCAAAGCAGCATCCTCCAGTACAGAAACTCCGACCTCCACTCTACAACCTATATCATATATCAAGAAACAAAGTAGACAACAGACTCGTCAAAACTGGAATACTAGATGGACGACAAGCACAACGGGATCACTAACAAGAGACACCTTCTTCCCAACAATCCATGACCGACTCAAAAGCCATCACTTCAAACCTACTTTCATAACAACGCAGTTCTTTCTGGACATGGGAAATTTGGAACTTCGACAGATTCAACATTCCAGCAGACATCGACTCTACTTGTTCCTGTAGCGAAGACCTTCACAGTGTGAAACACCTTCTGTTTGCGACTGCCCCTTTATTGAAGTAAAAAGATTTGAACTAAAGACACTTCTCCTGGTCTGTAACACCGAGTACAGCACTCCACTATGTGAAGTGCTTAAAAACCCGTGTTGCTACAGAGAATTTATAAATTTGTTAAGACTGTAGAGCTATATTTCACCATTATCTGTGTACATAAAATAAGTAGTATATATACGTAGTATACCATATAACCAAACAAAACCCTAGCATACCGCTTGGTAAATTAGGGTTCTTTTGAGCGGATATTTAATAATAATAATAATAATAATAATAATAATAATAATAATAATAATAATAATAATAATAATAATAATAAATAACATTGTGAAAGAAAAAATTTTAACTTTTTTATCTGCTCCCATCAGAATGTTTGCTTATGAGTCCGAATTTTGACGTAAACTTCTCGTTAAACTCTGTACAAAAAATATAATCAATCATTTTCTTCAGCTCAAATGGTGACTTTATTGAGATTCTAAGCACGTGTTTTGACTTGGGAGCGTGTCGTTAAAACTCCTTGCTTTATCCCTTCATTGTTCCAAATATTTCTACTGCACAGGTGAAACTATCCAAGACATGAGAATTGTTAGACACAAAGTAAGAATGGATGCCGCCTTCTGAACAGCCGAGGAACTTCTGCGCTGCTCACTAGTCGCGGTAGTGACCAAAGTAGATCCATGACTGGTTGATGTGCGTGAAACTTCTGTAGGTCTTACAGTAGTGGTAGTTGTGGTTGTCGTAGTGGTTGTTGTTGTTGTAGTAGTTGTTGTGGTCGTCTTGTATTCTTGATCCTCATCAGTGAAGAAGTAACACTGTTCGAAAGCAATTTTATCTCCTGTATGTACAGGAGTGTAGCCGTAAATCAGAGCTTCCCTTTCTTCCTCGACGCTGTTAAAGGAGTTCTTACTTTTCCGCGCTGTAAATAAAGCATAGCAACATGGTAAGTTATCGTAATTATGACTTCGTATACAGAGTGTCAATGAAGAACACCAGAATATTTTACTGAATATAGAGGAGTTCTAGACAAGCAACTTAAGAAAGAGAACCCATATTCTACGGATAACTTCTATGTTTCAAATTCTACGAAACATTAGCGGAAATTACATTTTAAAGTCAAGAAACTTAAAATGGAATACATTGATATTCCATAAACAAAGATACAATGAAAGGAAAATTAAATTAAATTGCACTGGTTTTACAGAAATTACTCAACTGGCGACCTCCAGCAGAAATACAGAGACGACACCGCCGCACGTAAGATTCTCTTACCTTATCAAACTCTACTGTAAAAAGAAAAACACTTTACAAACTTGGAATTGACGTTACATTAGTAAGAACGTACCTATCTGAACAGATTAAATGTTTCACAACACAGTATATCACTAACAATTGGCTCTTTTTTCCACCCACATAGTAAGCCTCTCTTTCTACGACTGAACAGGGGCGAGAAGTGTTTGAAAGAACTCATTGTTCATACTCTTCTAAAAAAAGCTTGCTGCTGATAAAACAGTAAAAGCTGTTCATCACAACATTTTCCAAATATTAAAGAACATAAATTCATATTCACCTCACTCCGGCTCTGGCCGGAGAGGAACATTACAGTGGAAGCTGGGAATGAGGAAGTAGTCGATCTGATAAGAGATGGTGTCAGGCTGAAGGTCTGACCATTCAGCTAACCGCAGGGGTTAATGTAAATATAGTCATTCGTTAATTTTCTATGAAGCTTGTACTGTAGACGTCATCAGTTCGGAAGCTGGCGAATAGGAGCGTGATTTCAAATAACTTTGAAGTGAGTAACAGTATGCATTCCTTTTGTATTCTTCACAGGGCCGATGAGATGAATCCCATAAATAATTGTCACGTGATCATGTCCCATCTTTAAAGACAAGAATGTGTAGTCACATGGACGTACCTTGGTTGACGAAGAAGTTGCTATAAAACTGTCCGACTTCAACAGCGGAGGCGGAGTGTGGGATGGCGTCTATCTTCCATTCGAAGCTGTTCTTTTCTGGATGGAATTGCACTCCGTAAAAAGGATACCGCTCGTGTTCGAAACTGGACACAAATTCTTCACCATTGTACGTGTTAATGGATAAAATTTTCCATTGGTCTGCTACTCCAGCTTCTTGCAAATCCTGTAACAAAGAATCAAAAGTAAGGGCGGTATCGCTTTTGTAAGCAAGTGGGAAAGCTATTGGTTCACGCTGATTCCAGTCTCCAGTTGCTGTATCTCGGTTGTGGAAATTTTACTGCGGTTGGTGGGAACGTGCAGAAACTGTTCTAATTTTACTGCGGTTGGTGGGAACGTGCAGAAACTGTTCTAATTTTACTATGGTTGGTGGGAACGTGCAGAAACTGTTCTAATTTTACTGCGGTTGGTGGGAACGTGCAGAAACTGTTCTAATTTTACTATGGTTGGTGGGAACGTGCAGAAACTGTTCTAATTTTACTGCGGTTGGTGGGAACGTGCAGAAACTGTTCTAATTTTACTGCGGTTGGTGGGAACGTGCAGAAACTGTTCTAATTTTACTGCGGTTGGTGGGAACGTGCAGAAACTGTTCTAATTTTACTGCGGTTGGTGGGAACGTGCAGAAACTGTTCTAATTTTACTATGGTTGGTGGGAACGTGCAGAAACTGTTCTAATTTTACTGCGGTTGGTGGGAACGTGCAGAAACTGTTCTAATTTTACTGCCGTTGGTGGGAACGTGCAGAAACTGTTCTAATTTTACTGCGGTTGGTGGGAACGTGCAGAAACTGTTCTAATTTTACTGCGGTTGGTGGGAACGTGCAGAAACTGTTCTAATTTTACTACGGTTGGTGGGAACGTGCAGAAACTGTTCTAATTTTACTGCTGTTGGTGGGAACGTGCAGAAACTGTTCTAATTTTACTGTGGTTGGTGGGAACGTGCAGAAACTGTTCTAATTTTACTGCGGTTGCTGGGGACGTGCAGAAACTGTTCTAATTTTACTGCGGTTGGTGGGAACGTGCAGAAACTGTTCTAATTTTACTGCGGTTGGTGGGAACGTGCAGAAACTGTTCTAATTTTACTGCGGTCGGTGGGAACGTGCAGAAACTGTTCTAATTTTACTGCGGTTGGTGGGAACGTGCAGAAACTGTTCTTATTTTAATCAAAATATATGAGAATAAAGCGGTCTCACAAGTAGGCCTATCACTTTACACACCGTTGATTCATAACATTATTTTAACATTAAATTTATGAGCATATTTTCAAAAGGAAAAAGAGGCAAACTTGTATATGAAAACTCAGCTCAAAATGTATGCTAATAAGCTATTTTAGCTCTAAAAACTATGGTCACATAAGACTTTTTATTAATTGGTTATTTCACGACGCTTTATCAACTGCTATGGTTATCTAGCGTCTGAATGAGATGAAGATGATAGTGCCAGCGAAATGAGTCCAGGGTCCAGAGCCGAGAGTTACCCAGCATTTGCTCTTAATGGGGTGAGGAAAAACCCCGGAAAAAATCTCAACCAAGTAACTTGTCCCTACCAGGATTTTAAATCGGGCCCCTCGTTTCATGGTTAGGCATGCTAACCGTTACTCCACACCAGTGGACCATAGCAAGCTTTTTGGCACAAAATATCATGATCACTCTATATATAAGTGTTACAGTAAATTTGATTTGTTAGGGAATGTACATAACAGCCGGTTATTATAAATATTTGTATAATCAATTACTCACCACATTGGCAAGTTTCATAAATATTGTCCAACTCGTCACTTTGGCGATAATTTTGAATATTTTACAAAATGAGTTGGTTCCTTTAATACTAAATGAAAAGTCTATTTTCGTACTTTTCTGCGAACAAGTATATAAGTTCAAAAATCAGAGACAAAAAGAGGGGATTTATGCGAATCTAGCTTTCAGATAGTAGCTCCCTGTGAACCAGGTTTGAATAATTTCAAGGGAAAAATTGTTCCGGAGCCGGGTATCGATCCCAAGACCCTTTGCTTAACGCACGAATGCTCTACCGACTGAGCTACCCAGGAACTGTACACGACTGTAAGTACGTTAACAGAAAGTCACAATTTAAGTCACACAGAATTTGTGTGCACTCGAAGTTGGGTTTTTGGCGTCTTGTCAACCCATTTGAGTTGTGTGGACATAAAGGGAAAAATTGTGATGGTGTCGTGTATAGTTCCTGGGTAGCTCAGTCGGTACAGCATTGGTGCGCTAAGCGAAAGGTCCCGGGATCGGTACCCGGTCCGGGAACAATTTTTCCTTGAAATTATTCAAAAGAGGATTTGTTATATTTATCACAGTATTCAAAATGTTACTTCTGCATAATAACAGGTATCTTTTGCAATAACTTACATGATAAAAGTAACAAGTGGCTACTCAATACACATTCACTAATTAAATTGACCGCTTAGCATTAACCTGTTTTCATAATTACCAATGAATTTCAATATATTAAAACTTACATACATAGGGCTGATTACAGATATTTGCCATATGATTGGATAAGAAAATTATGCATATCCAGGAGCGTACGCAAGGGGAAAGTTACCAGGTTTGAACCCCCTTTGAATTTTTTAAAGAAATGACGTATTTAAATTTGAGTATTTTTTAAAATCCATAACCGTTTTCTCCTCTAATTTTTCACTGTTAGAGTAACAAAATCTACATCGACATAAGGCATAGTCCTCCTATCCCTCCTTCAATATAATCTCTGTGCTTGGTGCTGCTGCTCATTCGAATTATAACAATGCTATTTTATTATAGAGAGACCTATTACCTAGTATCGACCTTGTACTAAAATGAAGCTGACACAATATGAATTCTAAAAGGTTCTTTTGACATATCTGAAGTGCACTGTCGATTTTAAACTCATTTTAAGATCGGTATTCACCCACTCGTTACAGCTCTGACTTCATTGTGAAACGTTCGTTTAACGTTTTGTGCATTTGACAGTTCAAATTTTTAATATAAATTTTAAATTATCGTTCCGGGTTCTTTGATATGTCTAAGCTCAATTTTACCATTTTTTTATCAATAAGTCGCGTAGTGATTCTCGCGAGATTAGTGGAAATTTCGCATTCACAAATGTTTCTTCGCAGCTACAGCGTGACCACGCACAGTGTGCAATAATGCAAATCTAGCCGTACATAATTAATAACTTCTCTGCATTCAAATGGATTGTTATGAAACTTTGTACAAACCATATAAATAGCACATTTTTTTGTGTATAAATTCTGACTACATTTGTGTATGAGGAACTATCCTTTCATAGTGGTGGTTTTAGACTTAAATAATAACTTCTCTCCTATATAACAGATTTTTTATGAAACAGTGTACGAAAGTTACAGGTAGAATATATTTTTTGTGTACAAACTACATTTACGGTTCCATAAGAGGAAGTACTCCTTTACAGGGAATGCATTTACGCAAAATTAACGTCTCTCCTACATAACAGATTTTTATGAACGTTTGTACAGGGCTTACAGGTAGCACATATTTTTATGTACAAATTCTCATTACATCTGTATGCTACCTGTAGGGCTAATTGTTGTACAAAGTTTCTTAAAAATATATTATATAGGAGAGAAGTTATTAATTTTGTCTAAATTCACCACTATAAAGAGGCAGTTACTCTAATGAAACATAATCAGACTTTAAAGACAAAAAATAAAATATTCCACCTGTAACTTCCGTATAAAGTTTCATAAAAATCTGTTAGATAGGAGAGAAGTTACTAATTTTGTTTAAATGCGCCCACTATAAGGCGGTAATTTTTCTCGTGCAAACATAATCAGAATTTGTACACAAAACATCAGTTGGAATGCAGAGAAGTTATTAATTTTGTTCAGCTAGTGATTTGCGTTCTGCTTCACTGTGAGTTTGTTAAGGTTAAATAAAAATGCATCCAATGTATTTTTAACCTTATATTTGATGTCATGTGAATAATTTTGCAGGCCTAAAACACTCAAAAGTGATTAAAAATTTCCTTATTCCATTATTGTTTTCTGCTGTTAAGTCATATGGAACAGTTATCGTATGCCCCACCACTGAAAAAAATTAATTCCCGATAAATGCGCAAGAACGTGCAAACTTTAATACAGGGATTCGACACTCTAAATGATGCTGTATTAAATGGTAAAAGAATTGTTGTAACCGACTAAAACTCACATTATATTTGGAGAACTTTAAAATAATATTTTTTTTCAATTGTAGTATTTAAACATTTCTGTAAGAAGAATAATACTTTACTTGTAATTGAAGTTACTTTAGTAAGAACGTACCTATCTGAACATATTCCATGTTTCACAACACAATAAATCACTAACAATTTGCTCTTTTTCATTCAGATAGTAAGCCTCTCTGTCTACGGCTGAATAGGAGCAAGATGTGTTAGGAAGAACTCATTGTTCATATCCTTCTAAATAAAAGCTATTTCTCACAACATTCTCCAAATGTTAAAGAACATGAATTCATATTCACCTATGCCTAACTAAACAAGTCGAAATTTGATTTTTGTCCACCTAGACTGGGAAAATTCCACACTGTGCGATGTAGCAAACGTTCTTCCAGGAACTAATTTAATTTCACATCCTTCTGTAAAACCTCAGCTGATAATATTTTTTTTTATTATTGGGTTATTTTACGACGCTGTATCAACATCTAGGTTATTTAGAGTCTGAATGAAATGAAGGTGATAATGCCGGTGAAATGAGTCCGGGGTCCAGCACCGAAAGTTATCCAGCATTTGCTCATATTGGGTTGAGGGAAAACCCCGGAAAAAACCTCAACCAGGTAACTTTTCCCGACCGGGAATCGAACCCGGGCCACCTGGTTTCGCGGCCAGACGCGCTGACCGTTACTCCACAGGTGTGGACAGCTGATAATAATAATAATAATAATAATAATAATAATAATAATAGTAATAATAATAATACACAAAATTTAAAATATCGATAATGTAAATTGTAAACAATTTAAATAATGATCCCCTCCCCTTTAGAAAAATCTACGTACGCCACTGTGTATACCTAATATTTGGAGAATACTCATCAAATGTTTTATGGAAGGAGAGATTTGTTATATTCTTCTACACATAAAAATGCGCTACAACTGTAGATTGCCCATAAACTCATAGTATATTGTGATTACCGTTTCTGTAATGCACCAGTGGTGATAATGGAATGTCAGGCTTTCTTTCTCGAGCGCAGTCTGAATTTCTTTTGGAACGTCTCCATACAAATTGCTGTTACGATAATCTGCAACAAACAATTAATAATGAACTATATTACACAAACAGATAAGCAACACCTAAAGGACAAAATTTGGATGCCACATATTTTCAAAGTATTACTCGACCAAGGCGAGTGGAGCCACGGGCGTAATGTGAACTATCGCGATGCGATATTACGAACGCAGGAGCAGTAGCGCCACGGCTCCGGGCTGCAGGGCTCCACTGGCCTTGGTCGAGTAATACAATATGTTGTTTCCGTGGAATGCTGAAAGATCGAAGTATGAAGACATGTTTTTAAATATTAAATTGTTTATTGTTAAAGACACTGTCTTTTTTTTTTTAGTATTGGGATAACCGAAGAAAACTTTTCTACTAGTTTAATAATTATAAAATTATATTTGTGTTCTGTTTAAGCATCACACATAGATTATAATTTTATACATCTTGATTACACAACTTTTAAACTGTATCACTTCGGAATATGTATGATAAGTCTTTCTTGTGTTGGTCTGAAAATGACCGAAAATAGGTCGAAACATGTTAAGGTACGTTAACACAAGAAAGAATTATCATATATATTCCGAAGATTATAATTTTATTGGGTCGTTTCATCACCTGTTAAATGCAGAAAAAATTAGGAAATACACCCAAAAATGTCCGTGTCGTCAAAACTGACTTAGTGCCCTTTAAAAATGACCGATTTTTATACTCGGTTAAGATAAAGTTCTTATTGTGGATTTTTACCTTTCACAACTTCGATTCTTTCACAGAGCGAATAACAGCACTCTGTAACTCCTCGTGAACATTCTTCGAAAATATTTTTAAAACAATTGAAATTTACAACAACGTGATACGAAACAAATCATTTAAAGTAAGTTTGAAACCAGACCATTCCAACATGGCGTTTGAGGGCTAGGGCGCCCGGACGCTGCCCTATGTCTGCCCAGGGCGGACCCCCACTCCTCTCTGTCGCTGAGGCTGTGGTGGTGTACGAATGCATGCGATCATCAACTCTACTCGTCTATTTGATGATATTCTGCAGACATTGCTGGATTATGCGTTCCATCAGTCATTCATTCATCCATATGGTGTACTATCGTTTGTGCTCAATTGTTTTGAACAAGAATGAAGAGAAGTGCGTCGACAATCGATTCAGGATTTAACCCCTCTTGGAAGGACTTGTATGTTGCAAATTAAGCTTTCAGGAATAACTCCCTGTAAAGTTAATTTGAATAATTTCGAGGGAAAAATTGTTCCGGGGCCGGGTATCGAACCCGGGACCTTTGGTTAAACGTACCAACGCTCTCCCACTGAGCTACCCGGGAACTCTACCCGACACCGATATATTAAACATTGAACATTGTTGTCGTCAGATTAGACAACATACAAGTCTTCCCTCTATATCCACAGACCTCAAAGTGGGCTGACAACAGTCAAGCAACCAACATTTGAGTGCACACTAACTCTGTGTGACTTTAAATTGTGGTTTTCTGTTACGTACAGTGACGTGTATTATGCAAATTAAGCTTTCAGGAATAACTCCCTGTAAATTTAATTTGAATAATTTCGAGGGAAAAATTGTTCCGGGGCCGGGTATCGAACCCGGAACCTTTCGTTAAACGTACCAACGCTCTCCCACTGAGCTACCCGGGAACTCTACCCGACACCGATCCAGTTTTTCCCTCTATATCCACAGACCTCAAAGTGGGCTGACAACAGTCAAGCAACCAACATTTGAGTGTACACTAACTCTGTGTGACTTTAACCGGCCCCGGAACAATTTTTCCCTCGAAATTATTCAAATTAACTTTACAGGGAGTTATTCCTGAAAGCTTAATTTGCATAATACACGTCACTGTACGTAACAGAAAACCACAATTTAAAGTCACACAGAGTTAGTGTGCACTCAAATGTTGGTTGCTTGACTGTTGTCAGCCCACTTTGAGGTCTGTGGATATAGAGGGAAGACTTGTATGTAGTCTAATCTGACAACAATGTTCAATGTTTAATATGTCGTATCAATGTACAGACAAAAACGTATAACATTAAGCGTCACTTTGAAGTTAAACATTCTGATACCCACGCTCATATTAATTATCGGCTAAGAGAGGAAGGCATTAATAACGAAACTAAAGGTCGAAATGCAGTCTTCTTACGACGAGGTAAATTTCATTTAAACTAATTAAGTACTCTAAGGGCAATATGATAAATTAATGTTTAGGTTATAGTAAGTTTATTTTGAACAGTTGCCAACAATGTATGGGAATTATTATAAACATGTTTGTTAAACTGTTAAAGGATTTTCTGTCCGTTTAACTATGTATGTATTTTTTGCATAGTGACGGAAGTCATTAAAATTAATTTTCCCTTTCTTTCGCAGCACAGTGAGCCAAGTTCCGAAAGAGCTGTCCATGCAAGCTATATTGTTGTCCTAAATATCGCCAAAAGTAGCCAGCCTTTTACATAAGGAATGTTTGTAAAGGAGTGCATTTTTTCAACTGCAGAGATATTGTGTCCTTTCTTGGTGACGTTATTTGAGTCAATTAGTCTCTCTCCACAAACAATCTGTCGCCGCGTGTAGGAACTTGGTGAACATTTTTATGACGCCCTTTTCTGTAAATGTTGAACAGGCTCCAGTCACATTCGAAAGATAATTGATAAGGCTTCAGTGTCACACAATTTTGAAAGAGAGATATTACAATATTACATGTGTTGTGTTTTATAAGAACTTGGAACAAAAAGAGTTTCCGTTTATCCACACATTGACATGCAAGTTAATTGTTACGTTTGCCTGTATATACCTTTGCGAACACATATTCTCAGTCATGAACCTGAATAAGAGTAAAACTAGATCATGTCTGTTCGATGTTGCGTTGGAAGCAGTGTTACGCATTTATTCTATTCAAACAATATTCCGTGATATAGCTGAAAGGGAAAGAAATAAAAGAAATGTCATTATTGCCTTCCTAACTACAGAAAAAAAGGACAATTTTATTTTGTTGTATTATTTTGTAATGGCCAATTGTTGTAATTCTTTAATTCTTCCTATGTGCCATAAAATGTGCCATCCATGTATGAACCATTCAGAGCAAAAGTGGTGTAAGTCAAAACTGGGTATTGAGGTTTAAAGTAAAAATTCTGTAAAATACAGCGCAAAGTAGCAATTAATATGTTCTTCGTGCTAACCACTGACTACCAATAGTTTAAATAAATTGAATATTAATTGGTACTTTGCGCTGTATTTTACAGAATGTTTACTTTAACCCTCATTACCCATTTTTGACTTACACCACTTCTGCTGTCAACGGCTCATATGTACCTCAATGGCTCACTCTACTCCTTGCACGCGTGCAACCCTCTCAGCGATCGGTATTCCGTCTATTTCCCATTCATTCGCTGCCTCTCTCCGGGGCTTGGCACGGCTCCAACGAACCCAGCGCAGCCACGGGGCATCACGGGGACTGCCCACTTGGAATGGTCCGTTTTAAACAAACATGCTGAACTTGAGACCGAATAATGTAACCACATATGAATCCGTTGGATTAACATCACTTGCTCCATAATCATCATTCTCAGACATAATAGTACAGGAGAATCCCCTCCTCTGAAGTTATTTTGAATAATCAAGCTATTTTTTACTTGCTTCTTTACGTATTTAGTATTTATTCAAGTTAAGATTTTGATCCTACGATTTCACATTTGATTATTTTCTTTCCCATAAAAATAATTATGACAACTTTTCTTTTTTTAAAATTCCCACAGTATCCATTTTGACACCCACGCTCAAAATACATTTCGGTTTTATTCACAAAACAAGTCGCATGAGTTACTGTTCCTATCGAAGCGTGATTCTAAGAAGAGCAAGCATAATAATGATTTTGCATATTTTTTCTGTAAGATGAAAATGTTATCCATCCAATAATTGTTTTTGTTGGCATTGCACTCAAGTAGAGAAGTAGTGATGGATAATTTGCTTACATTTTTATTCTTGGCCCTGAAGTTATTCAGCTCTAACAGAAATGAGTACAGGGGCATTTTCTTGAGGGTAAAGGTGGCAGGCACGTAGGATTCACATGCCTACCGTTATTAATGTCGATCTCGTGTAGTTAATGGTATTCGTACAGTAAATGTATTTTCAGTACAAAATGTGACTAATTATATCCAGTCTTATTGCAAAAAGGAGGTAGCTGCATTATTTGTTCATATTTTACCCCCGTAAATTGTTGACTGTAATAAATGAATGAAACTCCTAGGCACCTAGAGGACATATTCTGAAAAAGGAAAGCAGCTCAGTTAAAATTTGAATTTATATGTATGTATGTATGTATGTATGTATGTATGTATGTATGTACGTATGTATGTATGTATGTATGTATGTATGTATGTATGTATGTATGTATGTATATAATTTAAGTTTTAATATTAATTGTTTTAAATTACTTTAAAACATGACTTCTTTTAAACGTTTTTCTTTGTTACAGAAAATATATTGAATTTATTTAACAAAACATTTCTCTTATTTCCTTTACTGCAGCCGTGGCGAAAATGCGACTCACGAGCACATTGTGGCTCGCAGTGCATTTCCCTTGCTTCCTACCTACAACCCCCACCCTCTCACTCACTGGAGTCAAACTCCGTTCCATTTGTATTTGTCTCTGACCTGCGAGTGGCGTATCGTCGCAATGTCTCTCTCGAAACCATGTAAATCTATAAAAACGAAAGTTCAAGTAGGATGGGAAGATGTATTTTTTTGCTGACAATATAATGAGAATATTAAATGTATGACTTGTTCACAAGCATTACTAGGAAAACGGTTGTATAACATAAAACGGCATTATAAGTTACTACATGTTACTGATGAAACATTAAAAG
The DNA here is from genome assembly GCF_040183065.1 of Periplaneta americana. Lineage (NCBI taxonomy): Eukaryota > Metazoa > Arthropoda > Insecta > Blattodea > Blattidae > Periplaneta > Periplaneta americana. Next base: position 110,143,027 of record NC_091130.1, on the reverse strand, counting down.
GTTAAGTGTTGTTATTGTTGTTATTATTATTGTTGTTGTTATTATTATTATTATTATTATTATTATTATCTCTGTGACGTCGATCCTTTTTCAGCAGATGTACGAATAATGCGGTTAGATCTTCAATTTAACTCACAGATTTACAATGTGATGTTAAATAAAAAGCTAGCTGTAAGGACTTGACAAATGTTGAACTTTACAAATCTTTGGCAAAAAATAAATATTTGAAGCTTCGTTCTTTCGCTTGCTGTGTTGAAGCAATGTTCGCTACAACCTACGTTTGTGAAAAATTATTTTCAACAATGAAAATAGTAAAAATCAACTTTAGATCACGACTGACAGACAAATACCTTCGTGATCAACTACGACTGGCAGTAAGCGACATAATTCCTGATTTTGAAACTCTGCCGCAGAGACATTCTGAAGACAATTAATTTTAGGTTGTGATTATGTGTCATATGTTTTCTTGTTCATTTCTTTCTTCGTTACACGTACTAAACATTAGTTTGTAGCCTTGTACTGTATATAATTTTATTCAAGTGCATGACGTAAGGAAAATGAAAAACCGTTAATGTCAGACAGTTGCTTCACTTCCCCTTCGGGTGTCCGCCTCCCTCCATAGGTGCTATGCACGTTGCAGCTTACACAGTGGCTCGGCGCAGGATGGCATTTTCGCCACGGCTGCTTTACTGTATCAAGGTCATGATTGGGAAAGCAAACACTCAAGAATTTTCCGGAAAAAGCCGTCTGAACATTACTCGCTGCAAATTGATAAAGAATAGGCAAACGTATACCGTACGTAACGTAATCCATACATTACCTGGCTTGAAGACAAGAGGCATGGCAACTTTCAGGATTTCACAAATATTTCTGATATCTTCCCCTCCTGCTGACAGAACAGCCAACAGCTCGAACCCCAGGCACGTCCCCCACACTGGGAAGAACTGTCCAGCGTCATTCTTCTCCTTCGCTAGTTGGTACAGCTCGCCGCCCGCGCTGGCGTACCCATCGGTTGCATTGAAAGGAGCCGCTCCGCCGGGTATCAACACTCTGCAGCAGCAGAAGTTCCATTGCTTTGTTAGGATTTATCGTAACCTTCCTATACTAAGTCTTACTAATAAACCGTGTATAGTTTTTATACGAGACTTATGCAGAGTTGACACAGAAAACGTTACTAATAAACCGTGAATAAGCTATGGACGTATAAACAGGCTGTAACTATACAATGGGATTTGCTTTGCAGTAGTTATATACACGAAATCCCTTGTTTAAGCGTTGTATATAGGGAAAAAATGGCCGCCCCTTTAACAGCTGTTCGTATCGACTGTCATTTTATGATGATGGATGCCTTGTAACCACAGAAGAACAAACCAAAGATCATAGAATTATTAGAATAATATTGCTGTAGCTTGTACTCTTTGACCAAAATGTAGTGTGGTAATCGATTAGAGCCAGTTGTACTATCGATATTTAACACGCCATACTAGAGCGCTCTACCGGATGCAGTAGAGAACCTCTGATATTCTATTACCTTTCGTAACGAAGTAATGACGAAACTATGACGTAGCTGTGTAACAGTTATACTGTTATACACGACGTATGTAGTGATTATTAGTAAGGAATTTACAAACGACTTATAAACGAGCTACTCATTGTATAAGTATAAGACAGTTAAACGTCTGTATATAGAGTTTTTATTAGTAAGACCGTAAATGGATACACGATAGACTTAGCACAAAGCTGAGCTTTCCTCTGTCACAATAAATCAGTGATACCCACTTTGGATTCGCGACCTTGAAACTCTAGCCTACCATACAGATTACTGTCAACGTAGCAAGCGGAGTACCTATCTCTTGGGGCCGTATTCATAAACGAGACTTTGGAGGAAGACTTCCCAAATCGACTTTCATAGTAAAGTTTAACTTTGTTAAATAGTAATATGCGTTACAAGAGCGGTATGTTGATGTTTTCATGTTCGAGGAAAAGAGTGAAAAAGCGAAACGTAGTTGAGCAAGCAAATACGCACGATCTCGCACAAAGTCCTATTCATAGACAATACTTCTGAGACTTTGACTTTGGTTTTGTTAAGTCGAGATTTGACGATCTTGTTCTAATGTTGGCAATCAAAATCACTGCCTTCTAAACGAATTAAATTAATAGATAGTTGAAATAGAGTAGGCATTGCAACAATCAAAGCCATCTTTTGAGTCACAAATCAATGAAACAATTGAACATCGGTACATGTTAAGTAATTGTTAATAGTTCTTGCAGCTTTACATAAGAATAATAATATTATTCGAGGGCTTATTGTGAAACTAACGTAAGTACAAAAATTGACAGTTTTAGGTCTTTACACCAATCGATAATAATTTGTTCTTCTACCTGCCCACAAAAAAACTTAACTCAGTCTTGTATATAACACAATTCATAACTACAAAACATGATGGTATAGTTTTTCTGAAATAGTATTGCCTGTTAAGAATTTTGTTGTGAATAAAACATCTATTGTAGTTACGCTAGTTTCACATTAACCTCTGAAATTATTTCATTGTAAAATAATGTTGTTGTGAAGATATTGAAGATAAGATTCCACCAATGACAGACTGTGAAAGAGACATTCTCTGTATGTGTGCAGAAATTACTTAAAAATTATCTGAAATCAATATGCAGAAAACATTATTATGATGACTGCATTTCCAACTGTATAACCTATCCTCTATAGAATTAAATAGTAAACATTAATATTAAGCTATTAATCCTTACCTATAGAGTAAAATCGCGATGAAATAAATTGTATTATGTATTGGTGGAACAGATAATCCTCTTTGATTATTCATCAATGAAAGTTGAAACATGACGAGGATATTTAATACCGTTTGTTTATCAAATCTATACCTTGATTTGAATTTATAACCTATAATAATACGCTAAGGAACATGAGCAGCTTACCTCGTAGTTGATACAGCGTCGTTAAATAACCACCTTAAAAAAATAAAATTAAAAAAAAATGAGCAGCTTTAATAATCTCTTAGATGTCTTCAATATTCTCGATAAATTCAACAATTTCCCAAATATCAGTCATTTTCCTAATGTCCACGAACGAAAGTCAAAGTCAAAGTCTAGATTTTCGGCGACTTCGAAGTAAAGTCACGATTGAAGTTTACTTTCGTCAAAGTGTCGACAGTGAATAGGAAAATGGTGACTTTGTACTTTCCAAAGTCAACTTTGGTCCAAACTCTCGTCTATGAATACGACCCTTAGAGATGAATAACGATCGAGAAAGCAAGACTAACAGCGCCCACAAAGCCGAAAACCCGCACGACAATGTTGTATACGTCGCGTCGTTGACGTAAAGACTGCTTGTGAGTGTTTCGAGACGTCGAGATTGATCACTCCCGAAGTCCCGAACGTCAAGTAGCCTTGAATTGCCGCAGTTGTTAATACCTGACTGAACTTTTATCTACTTTGGCAACTATTATAAATGTATAAATAATGAAGTGGCCTATTTGAAACATCATCTCTACCTCTCAGTGTATAATAATCCGTTCTCCTGTCTTTATTTAATTACTAGGCCCTTATTAAAGAGCTAGGAATTTTCTTTTCATATGTTTGAGATCAAGTTTGCAATCTCAAGTAAAAAAATAATAACTTTATGTTTTATGTTTCTTAGAAATGCGAATTTATTTAAGAATGGTTTCCTTTCTATTTATATAACCATAAGTAATATCATATAATAGAACTAGAACATTTTGTTAAATAAGATACAGTTATGTTTTGTCTTTTGGTCTCATTTAAACATTTATAATGTTATTTATTTCAATGATATATGTTATTCAAAGTTACGAAATCTTTCCACGCCGACCAAATGCTATTTCGAGAATGATGAGCCAGACTCGAAGCGCTCGAGAATGACGAGACGAGACTCGAAAGACAAATGCAACGAACACAGCGAGCGAGAGTGGCAGTTAGTTTTGTTCATCTCTGTATTTTTACTTTATAATAGCAGCGATTCTTTGTTTCAAGTGGTGGAATGTCCTAAGAAATGTGTGCACTCATTGTACAGGGACATCATTTTATTTTTACAAACATTTTTAATATTAACCTGGCTATACCTTTGGATCAGCGCCGTTTGCTACCCCCTTCCACGACTGGAGTTCGATGATACTGACGTAATATACAAATAAATCACTTTACTAAGTATAGGAGGGAAGAAAAGTAGTTCATCCATTTACGTAAACTTGGAAATATCACGCTTTTGAGTTTGATCATTTTCATTAGGTTTTTGTTTAATCAAAATACAGTATAATATTAACAGCGAGTGTTTTTACTCACGAACTGAGCTGTCCATGTGGAGGTATTCATTATGTAGTGTATATTATACTGTCTAGAGTACATTAGCATACAATATAGAGAATGAAGTTAAATTGAAAAATAAATAGGCTAAATATGGATATTTAAACACATTTTTGAAAATGGTGGCCGTTCATTTCGACACAGACTTCAGTTCTAATGTGGATATTATCGCATTATAGACTATTGTACCTAATCCGAATTACCAGTTTCGTCCTTCGTAACTAGTAACTCATGTTGAAATAATTCTGTACCTACTCTATAAAGAGTACCTTACGTACTGTAAATTCAATCTTCACTTCTGCCCGATCCGAAAAGATAAAATTATTCAGACATGCTATCTACTGTCCATCCAACTGGTTATGTCGTAGGGTCGTAAAAATGGAGGAAATCACGTGACAGTTAGTTACTTAACGAGGCCCTTTTATTTAAGTTATTTTAAACAGTTGTATAATATTACGTAGACGTCCAATTCCTAACAGAAATTAATGTTCTCACAAAAGAGCTAAGACAGCCCAGCCTCTAGCTGGCGAATAAAAGCTGGTGGGTAAACCGGAATAAGACGTAGGCAAATGGAAGACAGTACCTGTGCGAAAATGATTCAATATTCAAAGCTCTTTAGTCACTGGAAAACGCGAACATATTTTTGGAACGTACTGTTTACTATGACCGTAAGGCGGTCTTTGATCTGTGTGGAAGACGGTTGAACTTCATTAGTAAAAGGGGTGGGAGTGAAGTATATTAAAAAACTCAGGTGCAATAAAAATTGAAATAAAAATAAAATGATGTCCCTGTATATTGAGTTTCCTTTCCGATTTTCTATAATTTGATTTAAATCTGGCCCAATGTTTGTGACAACAATTTAGTAACGTTCCTAATTTTTTGTCAGATAAATGCGGTCTTCCTTTTGATTTAATTAGCCGTATTTTTGTGTTGTTCGCAGACATCTGTAAAATAAACATCGCCATTATTTTTAGGAATATGTCCAAAGACTAGCAAAATGTGATTTTTCAAGCGGTCTAAAGAAATGTTCTCCGCGTAAACTGGGTATAAAGCATTCTTCATATAAAACAAGTACTGTGCGTCTTAATGTAACATTGAAAAATGCATTTTCGGAACGAAAAGTTACATTTGTTCGAATCGTATTTCTGCAGATCTAAGGACAAAATCAAAATTCTTTCAATGATCTATTATCATAATACACTGCGCTCTTAAATTGACTGAGCGTATTGAAAATGAACTCAATGGCCTTCCCAAAACACGCTGTGAAAGGTTTCATATAAAATAATTTTTATCTCGAAAAAGAAGGAAAAAACGAGCAAAATTGTATTCAACTTTTTTGTTTGAAGTATCTCAAAGAATAACCCCCTGAAATTGATGATATTACTTACGGTTCACTCTACCCATATTCAAACTATACAGAGTGTCTCAGGGGGAATGTAAAATACTTCAGCATAATGTAGTTTGGATTATTCTACATCGATTTAACCTGATACACCTACTGTATGTCCGAGGTCTAACTGTTGGGGAGTAGTTAAGGGGAGAAATACTGGAAGGTCTTGTGGTTCTGTGTACTATATTTGACGTGTTACGCCAGATCTTCCGCACACGGCAGCAACTGAGCTGCACAACACCTGCGCAATACACAACTGAATACACGTTCACTTAATGTTTGCACAGTGAATATACAGGCATGCTTTTTGTTTATGAATTTTGTGATGGCTATGCAATGGCTGCTGTTGAGGAATATAGGCGACGTTTTCCCAATCGAGGGGTTCCGTCTAGCTGTGTGTTTTCCCTGTTTACCGGATGTTATCTAAAACTGGCAATGTACCAAGTGTTTCATTGAGGTCGGAAACAGAACCGGTACGGGCACTTGATAAGAATTTACGATTCATGGAGTCCATAAGAAGGGCAATCTTAGTAATTTGTCTTGTGTAATTATTTTATTTTATTACTCAGTTTTTACTTTATTATGAAATAAACTTAATTGTATTTTCAATAATGTATCATAGGCCTTTTCACAATGTTCTAAAACCCAGAAATACGTCTATAATAGCTCTCTCCATTTGAAAGTTCGTCCATCAATAACTTCCCAACCGTTACATTTCGGACATACGTAATGAGATTAAATCGATGTAGGTTAACCCAAACTACATTATCCTGAAGTATTTTACATTCCTCATGAGATATCCTATAGAGAGACTGTCTTATGATCTCTGGACTGTAGACAGAGTTCCTTAGACTATCTATAGAGTGTTTTCTAAGAACTTTATGTAAAAAATCACTATCTCTGTTTCTTTAGACAGCTGAGATAAGATATTTATATTATAAACAGGAACTAAGCTGATATTTTAAAATTGTAAGATAATACGTTTTAACAGTTTTGACTACACAAGATGGAAGGTCTTCATATTCTGCGAGCATATAAAAATGATCATATGTCACAATTTATTATTGGCAGTAGTAGGCGGTAAAATAGTAAATATATATATATATATAATTATGATGATGATGATTATTATTATTATTATTATTATTATTATTATTATTATTATTATTATTATTATTACTTGTCATAGACAACAAACCTACAATTTCAAGTTAGACACTATGAATAGGAATAAATTGCTATGTTCTTATTTTAATGTTGTTATAAATACAGAGGGTTGTTTCTGATCTCTGATAACGGATTTGAATGACGTCATGTGCGTCAAGAATCACACCGACAGCTGAATTGCGGCGAGAGGTGACAAACCAGTAGTGATGATTTCATAATCAGTGTGCACGGTGTATCACAGTAGCAATGCCCAAGAAAATGGAGCCTTTTTGGGAGGGGTACATAACAACCCTTTCCTATGCCAAATCATAGGAGCCTGAAAAAACGTGGTTTCTTTATTTCCAAGAAAGGCATCTTCTGTGTATCTAATAAGACTGGCAAAGCTCGGATGGGATTAATTCCAGAGTGGAAAAAGCAAGCAAATCCACCCCCGTCACAAGTCGCCGCACTCCACGAGATGATACAAATTAATTCAATTCGAGCTTTACCAATCTTATTAAGTACACAGAAGATGTCTTTCTTGGAAGTAAGAAAACCTCGTTTATTGCAGGCTTCTTTTATTTTCACTTAACTATACTTGGCATTAGAAAGGGTCGTAATTTGCCCCTCCCAAAAAGGCTCGATTTTCTTGGGAATTTCTGCTGTGAGTCGCCGTGCACTCTGACTATGAGATCACTCACTACTGGTCTGTCACCTCACATCACAGCTGTCGTGTGACTCCTGACGCACATGATGTCATTCAAATTTGTTATCAGAGATCGGAAACAATCCTGTAAATTCACGACGGAAATAGGTATGCCAGAACCCTCTAATGCTTATTATGTTTCTACATTAAGTGTAAAGCTCATCCTGTGTTAAAAATAGTACCACTTAAGAAAAAGAACTAATAGTAATGCTCACACACTTAACATAGTCTATACTTACCCATTAACGTTATCAACAATATACTTATAATAGTCTCTTGTCTGGTTTATCCTGAAACAAAGAAATTTAAATTAAGATCAAATACACACAGTATGTGCAGTATTACAAAGCAAACACTTGGCTGATATGAGTATGAAGAAAATTTCATCTCTACTGAGCAGTAGTATATTTCTAAACAGAAAAGTGTCCTGGCAGAGGATTTTGGTAGTACCAGCAGTAGTTGTTTTTGTCGTCGTCGTCGCCGTCTTCATTATCATCATCATCATCATCATCATCAACAACATCATCATTACCATCGTCATGACCGTCACTATTTCTGCAGGAATACTTAACGGAAATTTCTGACTAAAATAGATAATTATTTATTATTAAGGGCGAAAAATTTGCTCCGGCACTGGTGATCGAACACTTAAAATTAAGTAATAACCACGACGGAGGATTCTGCAGGCTTAAAAAAATAATATCATCATATAGAAAATACATATCTAGATAAAGATGTTGTTAAGTTCCTAGAGTAGCCGATACCAATCCATCAAATTGTTTAAATATTAATAAAATATAACTTGTTATAAGTACACAAAATTTTACTATAATATGAAATCAGAAAGTTTCCTGACGCCTACCGTCCTCGAAAAATAGTACCTGGGTGCCGACAGGACCCGCCAGGCGTGAAATACACTCGTAGTACTGAGTCATGTTCCCAGCATATCAAAACTGTTAAGTGATGTGAGAAAATTCATGTTTTGTAGATATATGGTTTTCCTCTGTACTCCAGAGATGACGTGTGTACAGTTGCTTTGCGTTCACGTTCTAGGATTTCCAGATTGGGCTACTCCGGAGTCCTGTTGGCGACTAATTTTTACTCCAGGCGATTTGAAAATTTTTGGACTATTAGAAATTTTTGTGAGTGAAATTTGGACGGATGGCAACTCCGTGTAATTTTTAAATGTTTTTTTTTTTTTTTTTTCTTTCGTTTTTCTTTGAGTCTATATTTCGCCTGGACTGGCTCACCAAGCGAGTATCCATGACCCACCCAGCACAGGAGGTCTTTGTCCAACATGGACATCATGGCTAGCATTCATTCATTCATTCATTGCTATTTGGCATGACATAGGTTTTCGATCCCTCAATCAATTATTTTCTCGTAATAACTTATACCAGAATGCAACCCACGTGAATTACTCCTAGGTTAAACCACAATGTTACACCTCCACGTGTATTCGAAAAGGGCTTTCCCATCCCCACTCCGACACTTATGAGGAAATATAAATTAGGTTAATTATTCACAAGATACCATGGTTGCTTTTAGCGATGCAAAGTTAAACTACCGAACATTCTTTTCAATTTACTGATATCGTAGTGCTCGCTAGATGAAATTATCCAAGATCAGAGCAGATGATCGTTCCTCTGGAGCAGGAGAAAGTAGCATTTACGGAATATTTTATTGGAATTTTGGAATTATACTCTCTCTACCACTAAAATAGAAGACAGTGTAAAACGTAAAATTAAAATATTGGGCGATTTCTGCATCTGAAAGGAGGCTTTCAAAGAAATTATTACGAATTTCTGTCAAACCAATCTGGCAATCCAACCGCATTCTGCTCACTGTTCTTGAAAATATTTAGCAAAATGGGGGTTGATACAGCAAATTTCGAAAGGAAAAGAATAAAAGAGTAAAAGTGAAAAAGTATAAATGCGGATTTCTCACTGTGTTACGTTTTCCAGCAGACGTTTTCGGTGAGATACCTGCCAAGCGTCCTTTAGATCAAAAGCTGAAGGAACATTTCCAGAAATTGCGAACAGTGCTACCAAATGATCATGGAAAACAAAGAATATTTGTATACAGAGACCAAATAACTTGTCCACATATCTTTGCTCGTTTTCTATGTAATTCCTATGATATGGACTATTTCCAGTTACTGAAAGAGGAGACAAAATATTTAAACTTCGCATTAAAGAGAAAAATGTTCAGATATTCAATGAAAGACTGCATCCAGGGTTTTTTTTATATTCCTCTTCATTACACTCTGCTTCTACAGATAAGGCTACTTCTTTGAATCAACCACTGAGCTCGACAATGAAAAAGACTAGCTACAATTGTAGAGCGTTTTGGACGTATAGTCACTTTTCATGCCCCAATCTTAGACTAATACGTTTTCGGTGGAAGAATATTGTGGAAAATTTAGATTTCAAAATTTATTTAATTATCTCCATGAGAACAGTGATTGTCATTGTATTGTTGGAATTGACGATTTGTAATGAGCTTTTAATTTTTAATAAATTGATGAAATTTCTAAAGGTAGGCTATAATGTCAACAAATATAAATGACGCTCGAGCGCAAATTAAACGCAGAATAAATATGGGAAATGCCTGCTATTATTAAGTTGAGAAACTTTTGTCAGTCCACACCTGTGGAGTAATGGTTAGGGCGTCTGGCCGTGAAACCAGGTGGCCCGGGTTCGAATCTCGGTCGGGACAAGTTACCTGGTTGAGGTTTTTCCGGGGTTTTCCGTCGACCCAATATGAGCAAATGCTGGGTAACTATCAGTGCTGAACCACGGACTCATTTCACCAGCATTATCACCTTCATCGCATTCAGACGCTAAATAACCTAAGATGTTGATGCAGTGTCGTAAAATAATCTACTAAAAAAAACTGTTGTCATCCAGTCTGCCCTTAAAAAGTTAGAATTTATAAAACAGTTATATTACCGGTTGTTTTGTATGGTTGTGAAACTTGGACTCTCACTTTGAGAGAGGAGCAGAGGTTAAGGGTGTTCGAGAATAAGGTTCTTAGAAAATATTTGGGGCCAAGAGTTGTGAAGTTACAGGATAATGGAGAAAGTTACACAACGCAGAACTGCACGCATTGTATTCTTCACCTGACATAATTAGGAACATTAAATCCAGACGTTTCAGATGGACAAAACATGTAGCAGAAATGCATATAGAGTGTTAGTTGTGGGCCCTGTGGGAAAAATACCTTTGAGGAGGCCGAGATGTAGATGGGAGGATAATATTGAAATGGATTTGAGAAACCGATAGCGTGCTTATGTGAGGGCGACAATGAACCTCCGGGTTCTCTCAAAGCCATTTCTAAGTAAGTAAGGTCATAAAGTAAATTTATGTCACCGTTTATAAGTTAGGCCTACTTCTTTATTTTTGTAACAAGAATCCTCGAAAGTGTGCGTCAAACTTCATAATTTTTCTCTTTGGACCATAGTATTTTGCATGCGCTATACTGGAGAATTCCCACGGTATCATTGAACCGTGCCGTTACGTTTAGCGCCAAATTTTACTAAATACACAATCTCGCCAACATAAGAACACGATGTTGGTGTGTGGCGTCATTAGAGAGAGAAATTTGTTTATTTTCTTTCTGTGCCTCCTTCGTTCTGAACATTACTGAGAGATAGCACCACTGTTAGCTACAAGGTATATTTGCGCAAATATATTGCAAGTAGATTACGTGACTTAAGCACAGGAACGCCATTTCGTAATTTCATTTAAGAAACAAGCCAAACGAATTATCTTTGCATCAAAAACGGATGCTCCCTGGACCAAATTATCGTATTTTATAATTGTTTGAAACTTATTACATGACTTAGATGAGAGTTTCGAGACAAAACAGTTTTGCTATATTTGTTTTTTTTATTAAATGTTAAGCACCACTGTTAGGTACAAGGTGTATTTGCGCAAATATTGCGGGTAAATTATGACGAGTGGCTTAGATGAGAGGCTCGCGACAGAAACAGTTTTGCTGTAGCGCATGCGCGGACCTCTCATGCAGTGGAAGCGTGATCCTTGAAATTATTTTCGCGTGTACATTGAAGATTAAATGATTGAGATCCCTTCTTGTTCCGGTTACAGACCTTGGATATACGAAGGTTAGGTTTGGTTAGTTTAGGTTTTTATTAGCCAAGTCCGCGCATGCGCAGACAGGCAATATCCTGTCGCGAGCCGCATGTGATAAGTGATATGAGGTCGAGGAATGGGAGAAGGTTAGGTTAGGTTGGGTTAGGTTAAGTTTGGTTGGGTTGGGTAAGGTTAGGTTAGGATAGGTTAGGTTGGGTTAGGATAGGATAGGTTAGGTTGGGTTAGGTTAGGTTGGGTTAGGATAGGTTAGGTTAGGATAGATTAGGTTAGGATAGGATAGGTTAGGATAGGATAGGTTGGGTTAGATTAGGATAGGTTAGGTTAGGATAGGTTAGGTTAGGATAGGTTAGGTTGGGTTAGGTTAGTTTAGAATAAATTAGGTTGGGTTAGGATAGGTTAGGTTAGGATAGGATAGGTTAGGTTAGGTTAGGTTAGATTAGCTTTGGTTAAAAAATAATAGGCCTATAATGAAAGCGGTGAATAATTTCATGGTCCTTAAATTTTTTTTTCGTAAAAGGCTAAGTATTTTTCCATAGGCCAGAAATAAAACAGCAACGCCGTCATAATTACGTACTTTACGCTTTGGCGAACATTAACCGGAAATTTACTTTCCGTCATTTTAATTGTATTCCGTGAAACACACCTTTGTCCTGTTAATTTCCTTGTGATAACCTAGTTTATTATCTTAATACATCTTCATTTTCTTTTAATGCATTCACAAAAACCGCCGTTGTACTACATAAAACCTTGAACTTGACTAATGGAGTGAATTATTTAAGAATATAGTCGCGAATTTGACTACCACCATTTCGATTATATTTTGTTTGATACGGCTCGGTACGGCCCGGTGACTAGTGGCCAGCGAGTAGAGTCGACTATCGATATTGGTCTGCCGTGCGTATTATCCAGTTGTTCCTTTTGCATGTAACTTGCATGATGAAATCGTAGCATGGATTTCATAGCGAATGCTTTGCCTGAGGAATTTCATGATTGTCTCCACATTCTATATTACTGATGTAATCTTAATGGATCGCGTGTTTTCATTGACAAGTTTCTCGTATTATTCATAACACCCCACAGTCCTTGCGTATCATTTCACTACTGCACAATTAGCAATGTTACTACACAAACACAAAGCAAATTGATGTCGTCCAGTGTATATACTTCTCCAGAAAATACCTATTATTGAATTTTCTCGATTCCTATCATAATTATTGCTTAAGGAATGCTGAACCTTTTTCAATATACGGATATAAATCTATATGAAACACTAATTGCTTTTAACATTTCAGTTTGACTTCCCATTTACGACAGTCCATCCCCATTAACAATTTGCCAAAAAATTAAAATGAAGTATCAATTTCTACACGAAGTTATGTTAAAGAGTAGAAATATTCACTAGATAAATGTGTGTACTCTTGAGAAGTCCTTCGATTTAGCTACTGAAGTTGTGTTTATAATAATAATACTTGCATTAACACGGTAGTTCATAAACAAACAGATGACAAAAACATTTTCATCTTGGTCAGCTATTACCTGCGGAACTTTCGTCAGTGTTTAGGTTTAAAATTAAGTGTAGGCCTACACCTAAGCGAAAATTTGTTATTTTTGAGTAAAAAAATCAAAATTTTAGTTTTTAGCATAACTATTTTTATGGTCCAAGGAAGCTCTGTGATAATGTTAATGCATTTATGCTCCTCAAATTGCATATTTCGACGGCCATTTTGAAAAAGTATATGCATGTGTTTGTATTAATTTAAAACAGCAATTTTCAACCGGTTTGTCGTTGCACACTAGTGTGCCGCGAATGATTCACTGGTGTGCCGCGAGAAAATGAAAATAGTAAAGATTGTATAAAAAATTTGAAGAATAAAAGTGAAAAAAGTAGTAAAAAAAGTGAGTCCATAAGAGTCAACATTCAGCGAAAGCTGCACAAATCAACATCCAGTAAACATATTCCCTCCTAAAACCCTTAAAATCCTCCCCCGGTTGGAAACCACTGGTTTCGATTATATGAGTATGGCGCGGGATTTTGAATTACACCTTTGGTGTGCCACATGTTGAAAAAGGTAGAAAAACGCTGATTTAGATATCGAATTCACTTTTGTCCGCTTTTGTTTTTCGCACAATTTGCTTCGCTTAAAATGCTATTTGTCCTACAAAATGTGTACTGCATTAATGGTTCTTTTGTGAAACTTCTTTAATATGTGTGTAACAAAACGTACTATTAGGATTTTCTTTAAGTTTCTAATTTTTGTGAATATTAATTGTTTGCATGAGTTGCTAATTTTTTGGCTGTTTTTAGAATTGATAATAAGGAAAAACATTACTATACCTTTATTGACACAGTATATTAAAACAAAGTTGTAAGTTCCATCAATTACACAAGATACAACATACATCCTTTCGTCATCATTCCAGTCGCACACAGTGCACAAACTGCGTACTTCCGCATTGTCTACCTGTCTTCGTGTTCAGTCAATAGCATCAGTCTCCTCTACCAACGTCACAATAAATAATCCCACTCTTACTTAGCCGATCTTCACTTGTCATCGTAGGTTTCCAGAACGTCAGCCAAGTGCTCGTTGTCTCGCGGCTTGAGCTGCTTCTTGCGTTGGTTCGGTTTCTTACGCTTGTGGGGTAACGGTTTCTTGGGTTCATGATCTTGCATGGAGCAGATTCCCTGTTTCTCCAGATATTCCTCTATCTTCAGTCATCTATGTTCTCAACTTCCACTTCTACAGGCAGAGCTGCTGTCTTGTTGTAGAACACAATCTTCTTCTTGTCAATCGGTCGTGAGATGTATATGATCTCATTCTGCAAAGCCTTGGCGGCTTCATCACAATGTGGCAGAGGTTGCTGAACATCTTCCAACAGAATTCCTCCAAGACCCTTCAAGTCATGCTGTTTCAACAAACGCAGTTGTTCTGATATTTGGCCAACATTTAGAATTTCAAAAATAAAATATTATCTCCAAAGCCAGTGTTTGAGGGAATGATAATATGATTTTTGTGGGGATAAAAGAAATTAAAACACTGGATAGTAAGTTATGATTTGGGTGCGTTTGAAAGTTACAAAAATGATATTTCCGACTAAAATGTTAAAATTTGTAGGAATAATAACAATTTCTCGAAAAAAATTTAAATTAAAAAATGTTAATAATTTACACATTCTTGAAACAAATTAAATGAAATTTGATAACACTATTTATAAGGAGTTTAATAACTGTACAAAAATTTCTGATTTCTAGCTTTATTAGTTCAGAAAATTGAAATTTCATCTCGGTGTTCTCTTAACAGTGTTATAAAATTCGTAGTAATAAATAATTTTCATTATCATCTCAATTAAATGTGCTGAAGTTCATACATCAAAGCTCCACCGCAAGCCAAGAACATTCCTACTAGTATTAATTTCACCTAATGACGAGTGTTTGACTTATGCCTTTCACCTAAGTGTCCCATTCTCGGAGTAACGCGACGTAACTACTGTATAATATATCTTTCCGCACTACACCATTGGAGGCGATCTACATAGTACACTGGCTCGCAAAACTTTTGTCCTATGAAATAATGTGGAAGTGAGCTTTGTGAGATATTATGTTGGCAATATGTCTACATATCCCACTCCATATGTCGTCCTGGGAAGGGAGGTATTTGAACTCTGAGTTGCAAGTATATACCTAGCCAATCGAACCAAAGACAACTTTTAGAGCAATAACGGCATATGTAACCGACAGAAATAAAATATTGAATCTATTTTGCACCGAAATGTTTAAAACATATTGGATCATAAACATAGAATAGATCACATCGCGTTTTGACAAGAATATTATGAATATCCATGGGAAACTGTAATATTTTCAGATTAAAAGATTTTCTCAAACACCAGTCATGGGCCTATTCAGGTATTTAGTGGTATTTGGTCCACAAGGTTCCAGCCAGAATTATGTAACATCAACACAACGCAGTAGACGTATTTCTGTCGCTATTTGGGGATGGATTTCCAGGCTATGAGAAGGAACTCTGTGTAAAATTGAAGAGAATTTGATTTCCCAGCAATATATCCACATACTGGAAAATACTGTATGCTACCTAGCATGCGCATATTGCAACCTATATTTTTTCAACTGAACAATTCCTCCATCTACACATCTTTGTTGTATCAGATATGGTTCCAATACCATGTTTGGTGCTGAAAGCACAGACATTTGCTATTTCTATATGCTTTGCTTATTTTTTAGTTCGTTATCCACATTTTCGTTCCATTACTATATGAGAGTAATATGCAAACCTTTTTTTATGTGTGCAAAATATAAATTAAACTTCTATATCCTACGGGATATAACTGACAATCAAGTTTTAAATTATGCACATACCCATAAAAATTTGTCTTAATAAAATTATTTACTGATTTTTTTAGAATATTAATCTATTGATTGTTAGTGCCACATTTAATCAATGTAATTTTATTAGCGTAGTGTTATTACCATGACAACAGCCAGAGAAAACTAAGCTATAGGCGCATTATAGCGCAAAGAACCGTGGCGTGGGAAGGAGCTACATAATTCCGTGTTTATTAAATTTATCTAGATCACTAGACCACTAAGTAAACCCACCTTGGTTCAACCTTTCTGTTGTGAGGACGAGTGATTTGTTACCTGCGGGTAAGTAACTATAACGTCATTGGCGGGGAGACTACCTGCCACCTACGCTACTGTCCTAGAGTGAGTACAGATACCAACTTAAGAACGAGAAAAACTGTACAGTATATCGGACAAAAGTTTTGCGAGCCAGTGTACCACATAATAATAAATAATTGAGAAATGGTGGAATGTCTGTAGGGTAAACGGGGATACCTACGAAAACAAAATCGCAGGGTTTCGGACCCGGATTGCCAGGGTGGAGAGCAGTGGCGGCTCATACATATTTAATGCCTAGTGCCAAAATCAGTGGTAGATCCAGGATACCCTAAGGGGGAGGGTAACTCTTTTTCCTACTATTTCCTCCCTGGATCCGCCTATGGTCTAAACCAAAGACAAGAAATAAGCAATAATAATAATAATAATAATAATAATAATAATAATAATAATAATAATAATAATAATAATTAGAGACAAGAATTCCTTGCAAATGCATATTTTTATAGGAACATAGGACATAGGTCAAACTTAGTACTTATCCGTTTCATTACTTCCCGGTTCCAAATATGTGTACTTTTCCCGTGCATATTTGCATGTTTTCGACTTTTTATGGATAAAAACATCCATAATACATATTTAGGTAATTTTTAGCTTAATAATGCATATAATATAGATTACATTCAGTTCAAATGCATGTTTTAATGGTTTTATGTGGACACCTCAGTTTCTCGATTTTATGTCCCATATTTTAGCTTCAGGAATCAGGATTGAAGAAGAAAAAGAAAAAAAACCTAAATAACAGAAAAATTAAATAAAATGTTAAGATTTTCACAATAAGGTGTTAGAAGACCTTTCCCTGGACGGAAGTCCACTTTTACAACACTTTACCGACGACCCTCTATACACTGCGTGTCATAAATGAATTTATTACGTTGGATATTTTGAGAATAGTAAGTAGAGAGGAAATATAGAGGGTTCAAGGAAATTGCCGACAAATAATTTAGGTCAAAAGCATTCTCTTTCATGGAGGTTGTAAATTCTCTTCCTTTTCTAGTACTAGTAGCAATTTAGATTCTTCTAAAATTGGAATTATCATTAAACTGTGTTTGCAGTGTGTGAATATCGTAAGTTGTTAATGTGATTGTTTATTTTGTTTGCGCGTGTTAATGTGGTTCTAATATGTTTCCAATTTAAAGATTCCAAAAGTGTACTCTTTGCACAGTGGATTACAGTAAAGGAAAAGATTTTATTAGGTCAGATGAGGATGTATTTTGCGACTGTTGGAGTAAAGAGTTAAGCAATGCTGTTCTGTTTCCGAATATTTTATATGACAATTGTTCTTTGTAAAAAAATTACAAAACTTGTTTAAAATAATTATTAAATTACGATGTCCGTTTTTAAATCGTATCTAGGTAACCGTAAGGTCTATTATAATTTCAGATGAAATGTACTAAAAAATTTCAAGTCGACCAGCATGTCGCATCTGTTTCACATACTGCAAGAATGCAACAAAAGAAAGAATCTTCAAAGAATTTCATAGATCCCTCAGTTATGCCCGTGGGAAAGTGGATGTAGCGGCGAAAAACAAATTGGACAGGGTCATAAATGCTAACCCGGACTGCGGATTCTTTTGTTCAGTGAAGAAGGTCATTTGTGGCGAAAACTTGAATGAAAAATTTGACCTGACACTGTCACAAATATGTTCATTCAAGTTTAAACCTGTAACTTCTTGCAATATAGAGAGGTCATTTTCTGCCTACAAAAACATATTGACTGACAAGTGCAGGAACCTCACAGAAACCAATTCAAAAATGTGTTAGGTTTTTAACTGTGCAAAAAAGTGAAGTGAAATACGACATTTGAAACGAAAAAAAAGTGCATATTTTAATGTATTTTTCGCTTGATCATGCATATTTCATTGTAAGATAGTGCATGAATGCATGCATATTTTGGGATTTTATAGTGCATGAAATTCTCGTCTCTAATAATAATAATAATAATAATAATAATAATAATAATAATAATAATAATAGTAATAATAATAATAATAACTTAATAATAATAATCACTCACCAAATTTATACAACTGGAGCACTTGAGCACTTTTGTTGACCAGGTTAATATGCGCGATAGATAAAACCCATTCGCCGATTCTTCTGACTTGAAAATAAATTCATCATTTTTTTGTTGAAGTTGTCTATTTTGCAAATACAACTCCTCAGGTTCATCGTGCCCTCTTAGTGCTAAATCGTATGCAATTTATTATTAAATTTAACACATATCTCTTTTTATCAACTTGCTCATTGTGTTTTGCAATCGCGAGTCTGTAGTGTGAATTTAACTGATTTTCAGTGTTCGCTTTACCCAGCATAGGCAAACTGAAGACGTTATTCATATTAACCTTTGACTTAAGATGTGTTTTTATTTTACCCCATAAATGTACTAAATCTGTCACACCCACTTTTGACCAGCTAAGTTCACCTCCGAACAGAACACACGGGAAACAGAAGAACGCATTTTCCGCATCACATCCACACAACCAGTTGTTTTTTAAATAAATATCTGGGTTGAATTTACGAGATCTGTTAACTTTAGCACTTTGCTGGTTTTGATGAATATTTAAGTGCGGTGTAGGTCCGCCTAATTCTTTAACACGAAGTTTGTTTTCATATGTTAATGTTAAAAGCGGAGATTTCAATAAAGCGCCAACCGAATTCATTTTTTCACAGTACACAATACGATAACACGACCACTATTACGATGACAACCTCACGACTTAACACGTTCACACTACAATTGGTACTATTGTAGAAATAATAAAGTGAAAACTTTCTCAAGCCAACCGGGAGAGATTTTATTATCTTATTGTTGCAGTCTTCCCTCTAAGAAACTTGTTCCGGCAAAGCGGAAGGACAGACAGAGTGAGAGGCAGTAAGGGACCGGCGTAGAAAATGGGGATGTATACAGTTTTACAAGCATTGCAAAAGCCAGCGGCAAATTGTGCCTGGCACATTTTAGATCATGTTTTAGATGCTGAAAAGGACGAGCGAACATGAAGATTGCGCGCGCATCCCATTATATTTCTTATGGGATGTAGTGCCTGGCACAGATCCATCCTCCAAACACTGGTTAAAACGTGTTTCCCTGCAAAGATCATATTGACAGTAGAGTTTGTATAAGCGTAAATTGTTTCTCTCAGATTTTGAGCGGAAAATATGAATTCTCCTTTTCCTTCTGTAATCTGGTAGTGCCATGGCACAACGGCACTATCTCTAAAGCCGCCCCTGGTGGAGAGCCAACGTTCGGCAAACGCTGTCCCCCTTACGTACTAATATACGTACGTAGCGTCCCTTCCAAGAATTCTTTTGTTCCACTGGATATCGGATTACTGAATCATTGTATTTGTTTAAATGTGTTGTAACATGAAGCAATCTCGGTTTAGCATTTGTTGTTAGAACAAACTCGACAAACAGGAGAATATAAATAAAGGTAAGTCATTCTAAGGTGTGGGGTAGTTATATCCATAAGTAGTCGGCTCCTAACTAAAAATCTGAAGAACGGCTATATTTTGAAAGAAAGTAAACGTGACGTAGTTTTACGGCATACAAAAATACACTTTTCGCGAATGAGAAGCTTCCAGGTGAATTTATCTCGTCTTTGTACTAGAATAAAAATTCAACTACATTCCTTCCCTTCATTCTAGATAATCTCATTAATAGATGTCGTATTTCTATGACTTATAATCTAGAGCAGCGGTGACCAAAGCGGGCGTCGTGATTACATCGTGTAATCACAGACATTCCAACGGGTACGAGGAGTTTCCTGTACAGTGCTGTGTATTTCATTCACGTACTGAAGACAAACGGTGGCTGTATCATGTCGCTCTACAAACTCTGTCTCTACAAGCACTAAGAGGTGGTTTCGTAAAGAATGAGAAGGAAAACTTTTTTTTTGTTCTGTCGGACAAAATGTAATATGTTTACTTTGCTCATCGGTTCAATTAGGAATATATAGAAACATTAATTGACACGCTGAATAATGTATTATTATTACTACTACTATTATTATTATTATTATTATTATTATTACTGACCACTAAGTATATGTTTCTATAATTCTTCTGTACGTGCATTAATATTGATATTTTTAGATCTTCTCTCTAGAAGAATAAAATTATTAGGTTTTATCTCAATTTTAATCTTCTTAATCTTTAGATGAGGGTAACTATTTATTAGTTACTCATTTAATAATAATATTATAGAAAAACTGATTCAATATTATGTGCCAACGAACTGTTAAACGCCAGGAAATGACATGTCTTAAATCATAGCCAAGAAAAGAAAGATGAGATAAATAAATGTAAGGAAGTCAGCTACCTAATGGGATTTGAAATATCTCGTGCTCTAAAGCCTTTTAATAGAACAGAATTTCTCAAAAGAGTAATGGTTAAAATAGCTTAAATAACTTGTTCATAAGAAGTTTTTAATTTTGAAAAACTACAAATTTCTCGACAAGTATCGAGAGATGAATTTAGAAAATTCAAGAGGAAGGTTAAAAAAAGAAGCAAGAAAAATCTTATATTATTCACTGGCTCTTGATGACAGCAGTGACATTACTGATACAGCAAAGCTTGAGATTTTTATCCGAGGGATTGATCAAGATTTTAGTACAGGAACCACCACTGTTTGTAGTTTTCATGCCAAGTACCTTTCCTCCGTCTCCTTACTTCATAGGCTGTCTGTCGCATGTAATCACTGCAGCTCGAGTTTTGGTCACCGCTGGTCTAGAAATAGGCATGCACTTATTCTCTAGAACAGTGATTCCCAAAGTCAGGATCGTGATCTCCAGGGGGTCGTGAAAAGAGCTGAGGAGGATCGCAAAATGGCTTTCAAAATAAAACAAAAACATCTTATTGACATATATTTGTTCTGAATTTATAAATATGAACATAAACAACATTGAACATAAATATAACAAAATGTTTCAGTACTTAAAAAATAAATAGTAATGAATGCGATAAATGTGCCTGTTTTTCAGAAACTAGCTTCACAAATCTCGACTTTGTATTCGATTCTCACACAATGATCTCGAAGGTTTACAAGCAAAATCCATCAAGTCAAAAATATTACTTATCTGAGAAAAAGGCGTTTGAAAGTAAGTTCTGAATAAAATATTACTTCAGCAAGTTGTTTTTATGTGTATTTTATTATCCAATTCTACGTTTAAACACATGAATTATGTAGCCTACACTACATATACCTTTTTCTCAGATGTAATATTTTTTACTTAATGTGTTCTGCTTGTAAGTGGGCGTTATATTCAAGTTTAAGGAGATTGTACGCTTTTGTTTTGATGATAATTATACACGAGAAACTTATTTTGTGTAAATACAAGGTTACAAATATGGGTGTGGGTAAGTTGCCTCCCATAGTCAGATTTGTCGAATAAGTTCCAAATATAATAACCCCATTCAAACAACTCTCTCGCTCTAAAACCCAGTTTTCTTCCGACTAATGCTAATAAACACGTTCCATAAACATGTAAGACCACATTAGCATTCGAAAATATTGATCGTATTTCACTAGGTATAGGAATTTCAAAGTTAGCAACAATTTCAGATGGATTAAATTTTTAATTTAATTTGGAACACTCGTCCTCTAAAAATAAGAAAGCAGTTTCACACGTAGTTCACACATTGTTCTTGTTATCTTCCGCCTTCCGAGCTTTGTAAACTGTAAGATGATGTAAGCTACACGGTCTTTATAGTAATAAACTGCCACAGGATTGCAATATCATCCATCTCACGTAACCTACAGCTTGAAGTCGAAATTGAGGAGTTAGCTGGAAAAAGGGCGTAATTCGAATTAAGGTGTTTATCCGTAAAATGGCTATATGCGTTCTTTGGCGGCGTTTCTACCAACCACCACAATGTTATGCCTTTACCCCCAATAGATTGCGATAGAGAGGTATTATTGAATTGCGTCCGTCTTCCATGTCACTACTGTGGTTCGAGGACCGGCGAAAGTAATTGCAAGGGTGTTCGCGTTGTCTGGCGAATGTTCTGATCTATTCTTTCTCCTAACGGAAGATAATATAACCTTTCTGATGTTAAAAGTATTAGTGAAAATGAATTACATATGGAAAGATATTAAACGGTTTAACAAACTATGGAAGAATATTCCAGCAAGCGACGACGAAATTACGGCAAAGCTTACACAAGTAGGTCAGGAAAAATGTTGAAAGAAATACAGTATTACTATTTATTTTTGTCAATGGAGAATGAATTTAAGGTACTAATAATATAGGCGTTTGACACTCGGGAGGAAATTAAACACAGAATAAATATGGGAAATGCGTGTTATTATTCGGTTGAGAAGCTCTTATCATCGAGTCTGCTGTCCAAAAATCTGAAAGTTAGAATTTATAAAACAGTTATATTACCGGTTCTTCTATATGGCTGTGAAACTTGGACTCTCACTCTGAGAGAGGAACATAGGTTAAGGGTGTTTGAGAATAAGGTGCTTAGGAAAATATTTGGGGCTAAGCGGGATGAAGTTACAGGAGAATGGAGAAAGTTACACAACACAGAACTGCACGCATTGTATTCTTCACCTGACATAATTAGGAACTTGAAATCCAGACGTTTGAGATGGGCAGGGCATGTAGCACGTATGGGCGAATCCAGAAATGCATATAGAGTGTTAGTTGGGAGACCGGAGGGAAAAAGACCTTTAGGGAGGCCGAGACGTAGATGGGAGGATAATATTAAAATGGATTTGAGGGAGGTGGGGTATGATGATAGAGACTGGCTTAATCTTGCACAGGATAGGGACCGATGGCGGGCTTATGTGAGGGCGGCAATGAACCTTCGGGTTCCTTAAAAGCCATTTGTAAGTAAGTATAATATAGGCGTATGGAGTGCTATAAAATGTTAGATCCAGGCTAGCAGTCGGTCATTTAGGAACGACCAGATTTCTGACAGATTAGCAGCAAAACATTTAAGCCAGTTGCTGGCAGAATAAATACGAGATGTCTACAGAGGAACAAGTCATTTTCCATTGAGGATTTTGGGAAACTGGAATCAAAAACCAACAGGATGCATTTCTTATGGGATATTTGGAGAGGAGGACCATTAAGCAACGTCAAACAACTGTAAAACCACAGCACCGAGAATGTTCTTAGGTATACAGTATCTTGACTGAGAAGAATTTTTATGCCAGTCCTTTATTCTGTCATTGTTTAAAATAGCTAAGAAACGAGTGATAATTGTACAAAATTAGTGAAACCAGGTGATACTGTAATGACAGATATGAGAGGCAAACACTCCAATAGGCCTCACAAGATTCTAGATGTTGTTTATGTTAGGTTATTAGATCACTTAAAGTGGTATAGTGTTTGTAAGCTTATAGTCTAGGTACTTTCAGTTAAAATGATATCGTGAAATAAGTGGGATTAATTATTTTAATGTTGTGATAACAATTTAGTAAACGAACATATTATATATACAGTATATATATATTGCAGAACATACATTGTAATTATCTTCATTATTGTGGTATAGACTCATATCTACCCTTTCGTATAGAAAATATTAGAAATATAGAAAGGTAACAGTATTGCAGTATTTTCAAGCCTCTTCTATGGAAGAAGAGCGTAATTAAATAAAATTGAGTGCTTTGTTCTCGAACGATATTTAAACATTAACCAAGGAACTCACTGTAATCACAAGAGAAAGCATTACCCTACAATATATATGAATAGTGTTATATTTCAGCAAGAGATGCGGGGTACAGATAGTTTTTGTTGATTATGTCAAAACTATGTTTTCTGAGTTACGCTCTTCTTCCATAACCCCTCAATTGGACAACAAATCATTCATTGCACTGGAGCAGTTTCTACCATGACTGAACTAATGAAAATTTTAAATGAGAAGAGTAATGATGATTTAATATAGGTAACGGTTTTAAATGCAGTTTTCAAAAGGCATTGAAGAGTGGTTTACAGAGTGGACATGTACCAGAAATACGTGTAACATTAATTTGAATTTACATCAAACCGCATTCTATAAGTACGAGAAGGACGAAAATTTGTATTTCCATTGGAAAGTGGAACCTTTTAAGTGTCACATATTTTGGAGGAGTGAAGAGGAAGGTGAGACCGACCAGCAACAACCTGGCCATATTCCTAACATTCTTTCATCTTTTGTGTTTTGACAACTTATTGCTGGCGAATTCAGTTACCTTGAAACTTTATTTAACCACAAAATATTTGTAAGGAAAGAAAATCCAAAATAAATAACTAAACATAAATAAAATATTTTGCCATTATTGACATAAAACATGTGATTAATAATTGGATAACTGTTAAAACTATTGTAATATAACCAAAAATATGTAATCACACCACTTTAGTCAAATGACTTAATGCTAAAAACATGGCAAAATATGCTATTATATGAAAAATAAAAATTTGTCATTGTGTTCAGAAAAGCTAGAAAAGTGTTTAATTTAACTTTAGTTTGTAAAAAAGAGACTAATATAAATACAGAGTCTTTCATAAGCAACGAGTCTATCGAAAAATCAAATATTTTGGATAGTTTTTTGAAATGATGTTCATCCTCACGAGAAAGAATCCTTCCTGATGCCGTACAGTCGATTTGTGAAACAAACTCCCCCTCTCCGCTACTTATTCATGTGTAATGTACATTTGATGCAAACTTAAAATGAACTGAAGCATGGCCTTCTATACACCAAGGACTTAAAATGATCTGGAGCCAAGAATAATGGCACACGGGCATGCCTATACACATTGTTGTGATAGACTGGAATGGTAAAATGCCACGCAGCCTCTTAACGTTATTGCAGAAGAGAAAAATTGCTGTCTGGTTTGAACTTGGAAACAGTGTCGCACAAATTACGCGTTTATTCTGAAGACCAAGGGTTTCCAGGCAGGTGGATCGGTCGCACAGGCTCAATTCGTTGGCCACCGCGATCACCTGATTTGATTCACCTGGACTTCTTTTCTGGGGATTCATCAAGGATCGTGTCTGTGGGACTAAGCCACTTACCATTCCTGAATTAGTGGAACGAATTGAACACGCGATACAAATGATTACGCCTGACATGCTCACCAAAGTCCATGAAGTGATGATACGTCGCTAATATTTGTGCATTCAGCAGAACGGAAGACATTTGAAAATTATACACCATAATTTGTCAACAATTTAAACTGTTTTTACATTTAGGCCTATGTGTTTTAATAAGGATTTTAAAACACTAACCATTTTTCGTTTAATAGCTCTGGCGGCAGGGGGAAGGGGGTGTTTGTTTCCAAATCGACTGTGCGGCACCGAGAAGGGTTATTTCTCGTGAGGATGAACATCATTTTAAAAATTATCCAAAATAGTTAATTTTTCAATAGACTCGTTACTTATGAAAGACCCTGTATATTATTACATGTCATAAAAATTCAAGCCCTACTCAGTACTAACGATTATCTTCTATAAATGTTGAAACCATTGTGAAATAAAAACAGTGAACTCTAAGTAGCGTTGCGTATAACGATGAACATGGAGTACCATACTGGAACTTTAATTTTCTCACCAAATTGGAACAACTCTTGCCCCAGAGCTCTCCATGGCCTTCACGTAGGAAGCTGCGATGTAACTGGCATGGTTCGGAAATAAGTTGTCAATGTCTTCACTCGGCTCCTGGGATAGAATGCCTGCAAGCAAACAAGACAAGTGTCAGAGTTTCTTTTCTACCCTACGTAGCCCAAAGTCGAAGTAAGTCGCATCTGTATTTCGGCGCTAGTAATTTCTGGCCACATGGTTTATCAGGTACTCGTCTCGGGATAGGACTTGATTGCGTCAGGGATGAGGCAGGATGGCCCGCTTGTTAGCATCGGATTCGAGAATACCACCTGGGCCACCTGTCAGACTGGAATAATCATCGCATAAAGAGCGCACAAAGAGCTAATGTAAACTTAACTGTAGGAATCTGTCCCGGATGTGGCCCTCGGAAAGCAAGCCAGCTATTTCCAATGTTATCTGAAATTAATCAGTAATTTTAAGTTCATGTATCTCTATCAAATTGTCTACTTGGTTGAACACTTACTTACTGGCTTTTAAGGAACCCGCAGGTTCATTGCCGCCCTCACATAAGCCCGCCATTGGTCCCTATCCTGTGCAAGATTAATCCAGTCTCTATCATCATATCCCACCTCCCTCAAATCCATTTTAATATTATGTTCCCATCTACGTCTCGACCTCCCCAAAGGTCTTTTTCTCTCCGGTCTCCCAACTAACACTCTATATGCATTTCTGGATTCGTCCATACATACTACATGCCCTGCCCATCTCAAATGTCTGGATTTAATGTTCCTAATTATGTCAGGTGAAGAATACAATGCGTGCAGTTCTGTGTTGTGTAATCTTTTCCAGTTTCCTGTAACTTCATCCCACTTAGCCCCAAATATTTTCCTAAGCACCTTATTCTCAAACACCCTTAACCTATGTTCCTCTCTCAAAGTGAGAGTCCAAGTTTCACAATCATGCAGAGGAAATGTTATGTTTTATTTAACGACGCTCGCAACTGCAGTGGTTATATCTGCGTCGCCGGATGTGCCGGAATTTTGTCCCGCAGGAGTTCTTTTACATGCCAGTAAATCTACTGACATCAGCTTGTCACATCTAAGCACACTTAAATGCCATCGACCTGGCCCGGGATCGAACCCGCAACCTTGGGTATAGAAGGCCAGCGCTATACCAACTTGCCAACCAGGTCGACTCATGCAGAGGAACCGGCAATACAACTGTTTTATAAATTATAACTTTCAGATTTTTTGACAGCAGACTGGATGATAAAAGCTTCTCAACGGAATAATAACAGGCATTTCCAATATTTATTCTGCGTTTAATTTCCTCCCGAGTATAATTTATGGTTGTTACTGTTGCTCCAAGATATTTGAATTTTTCCACCTCTTCGAAGGATAAATTTCCAATTTTTATATTTTCATCTCGTACAATATTCTCGTCACGAGACATAATCATATACTTCTTTGCTATGATCGTGCCAGAGAATCAGTCCTATTCCGAGGCTTATTTTAAGGTTTCGTTTGGTGATGAGTTGTTAGCCCTTCGCCAACCCCCAAGCTGGAGGACCACTTTAAATGTAAATTTCAATAGATCGTTAGTTAGCCTGTTAAACAGTCTTATATACCTGAATCCCCTTTCACGTCTTTCATATTACTAATTGGGTTGGGAAGTGCTTTTTACAACATCGAGTAAAAGTTTGAAAAACGAGCAGAGATCGTTTTTCAATTTACAATATGTTTTAACGTACTTCACAAACGTGTATTGTACAGTTAGGTACGAAAGTCTTGTCTCCCCCCCCCCCTTATCTGTATGTTGATGTGCATCCATTTTGAACATGTCGTAGTAGATGTGTGACAATGGTTGATACTTTACCTTCCAGCTTGTTTAGTGATCTAGAATATCAGTATGGGACCATCATTGTCGCGGCACATTGTGATTTCCCTTTGGGGGATAATTAAGCAGCATGTCTCGAAAAATCGATACCAGACAATTGAAGATTTGAAGCAAGCTATTAGGGAGGCATTCAGAAAAATCACACCGCATTTGGTGCGGAAAATTTCACACAGAACACGGCGCTGCATCATTTTGTGCCGCGACAATGATGGTCCCATACTGATGTTCTGGATCACTCAACAAGCTGGAACGTAAAGTATCAACCATTGTCACACATCTGCTATGACATGTTCAAAATGGATGCGCATCAACATACAAATAAGGGGGGGGGGGTACAAGACTTTCGGACCTTACTTTACAACATTTTTTGCACAATCAAAATATTTCATGATCATCATCATATTCCAGGGACGAAATTAGGCCATTGTTGGCCTGTTTCGAGTTCCTGTTATACAGGATCCAATAGACGTTTCTGTCCTGGTAGTCGTTGTCCTTGAAGGTGGTATTTTAGCATTTCTTGGGGTGTCCGGCCAGCTTCCATACGAGAAACGTGTTAAAGCCATCTGTTTCTGTATTCTGTAATTTTTTCTTCTAATGGTTGCATGTTCAGATCCTGCAGTATATCCTCGTTCCTCTTGTGGTCCAGAAGTGTGTATCCTGCAGTTCGTCGCAGATATTTCATTTCAGCTGCTCTTAATCTGCTGATATCTCCTTGTTTCAGAACCCAAATTTCGCTTCCATAGAGGAGACTTGGTAGTGCAAGGGTTTTATATAGCTTTACTCTGGAATGTTTCTGTACTAAACTTGGTTTTAGGGTATGGTTCAGCAGCCCTAATATTTGTAAAAATTTGTTAATTTTTCTGCTTACATCATTCTCTCCTTCGTATGATATATTACATCCTAAGTATGAAAAGGAATTCTTCTGTTCTAAAATCACAAAATCAAAATATTTTCAATTGTAAATACAACATATTTTACATTGAAAATTTAGAGCAATATTGTTGCAAAGTCTTCGCAAAACTACAACTGTAATGGTAATTAAGTAACAGTAAGTGCACTGTAATGAGTCTATTTCAGTATAGTTTGGTGTTCTGAAGAATGCTTTCCCCAGCAACAAGTTTCTGTGTTGGAATTCTAAGTTTCAAGGCCTAACAACAATAGCTGTAAATACAGCAAAAACACGATCGTGCAAAAAAGAGTGTTACACCCTTGTTATTTATAGTGCGTTCATCGATTGACTGCTTCATTCTAAATAAAGTTTATGCATAGACGCAGTAACCACCAGTGTGAAATTGTTAAAAAGTAAGAACAAGAATCCTTCTGGCTCCCAGAGGCTTCTGCTCTTATAAAAGTGTCGTAGGACTAATACTGTGTAAACTAAAAAGTATTAAATTATCACCTCACCTGGTGGTAAACAAGACCTTATGATGTTTGAGATAAGGAATCTGCTTGTCGCTATGTAATGTGTTACGCAAGTCTGCTCTCTGAGGGCAAGGTTGCGTTAAGAGTAAGGAGGGGAAAAAGTTCTTGTACAGTGAAATGCCAACATGTCATCGAGGTCACGAAAGCCATTTAGCTCTCAAAATGTTAAATTCAGAATGTGATTTAAGTTTCATATACTTTTCCTAGCTGTAGTAACTTTCTGTAGTAACTAACTAACTGTAGTAACTTTAGAGGAATATCGCATTTATCGGCATCGTACAAAATGTTGTCAAATATTCTTTTGAGAAGATTAACTCCATATGTAGATGAAATTATTAGGGATCATCAGTGCGGTTTTAGGCGTAATATATCGACTATTGATAAGATTTTTTGTATTAAACAGATATTGGAGGAAAAAAGAGAGTATATTCATAGATTTCAATAAGGCATATGGCTCGGTTAGGAGAGAAGTTTTATATAAAATTATTATTGAATTTGGTATTCCCAAGAAACTAGTTCGATTAATTGAAATGTGTCTCAGTGAAACTTACAGCAGATTCCGTATAGGCCAGCTTCAGTCTGATGCTTTTCCAATTCACTGCGGGCTAAAGTAAGGAGATGCACTATCACCTTTACTTTTCAACTCTGCTCTAGAATATGCCATTAGGAAAGTTCAGGATAACAGAGTGGGTTTGGAATTGAACGGATTACATCAGCTTGTCTATGCGGATGACGTGAATATGTTAGGAGAAAATCCACAAACAATTATTAGGGAAAGCTCTTTCTTTTTTTGCGTAAAACAACTTTAAAATGACATAGAAAATGTGTTCAGAAGTGTACACTGGACATTCCAAGTGCTAATAAGTACCGCACTCACTGTACTCACTACATTAGCACGAGGTATGAGGTTCTGTCAATATAATTATTATTATGTAAACTTTGCACAGCATTCATGACTATAGCTTTCCTAATGACGGTCACTTTATGTTATTTACATTCTGTTAAGAGTTGAATGTAAATAATCTGGAACAGTTTCTAGAAGTATTGTCTCAGTTACATTATAAACGTTAGCAACATAATACGGGGTTGCTCACTGTTAAACAATTATTTATCGCCAATATTAGCAATACCCTTTTGTTATGCGCAGGAATATGTCCACAAAATGATATACCTGTAGTTCCATAACTTCCTCTTTCAACACATAGTGGTCCAAAGCATAAATCTAGCGGGAGAAAATTAATAACTTCTCTCCTATCTAACAGATTCTTATGAAACTTTGCACAGTATTTACAGGTGGCATATTTGTTTTATATATAAACTCTCATTGTGTTTCAATAAAAAGGAACTACCCCATTATATGGGGATATTTATTTATTTATCTATTTATTTATTTATTTATTTATTTATTTATTTATTTATTTATTTATTTATTTATTTAATCTGGCAGAGTTAAGGCCATCAGGCCTTCTCTACCACAGCACCGGAATACAAATAGACATATACAAGAAACAAGTGCAGAGAGAAGAAGCAAATAAGAAATAGAAGTAAAATTACAAATACAAATATAAAAAGCACAAATGCAAAAAGAATAAGAGAATTTAGACAAAATTATAAATTTTTCTCCTATCAAACAGATTTTCATCAAACTTTATATACGATATTAGTTACAGGTAACATATTTGTTTTATACAGGGTGATTCACGAGGATTTACCGTCCTTTACGGATCTTATTTCCGAAGACATTCTGAGCAAAAAATATATAAACATGGATCCTGTTCTCAATATTTACAGAGTTACGTTTCGTTATTGGAACGCATTGCTGTGAACGTGTGATCTTGGTCAGCGTGCAGTCAGCAGCCAGCGCGAGCGCTACGGAAATCAAAGACAGCCGTATGCAGTTACGTAGAGCGACGAGTACCGTTCACAAGCGTGCGGCCAAGTGTACTCAAGCGGACGGTGACATTTTTAAAAATGTGTTGTAAACTCTCCAAGACTGCAAATTAAGATGAAAAATTGAACTGCAAATAATTAAGTCGGTGGAAGTAGTATGATTTGTATTAATTGTTGTGATAAGTGCGTAAGAATAATGTAATTTTCTAGTTAAAAATAGAAAAAGATGACTGCACGAAGCAACTAAGGAGTTCACAGCACATTTCTAGCTTCATAATACTTGCCAATTAAAGAAATGATACTTCTGAATATTTCATTATCTATTTTTTTATTATTCTTTTACCTTCAAAGTAAAGAAAAAACGTATTTTACAAACAACTTAAAATTAGTGTACCTCTGAAAATATTGAGAATAGGAACTATGTTTATATCACATTTTTGCTCAAAATGTCTTCAGGAATAAGATCCGTAAAGGATGATAAATCCTCGTGAATCACCCTGTATACAAACTCTCATTACATTTGTATAAAATACAATACACCATTACAGAAAGTTAATTTAGACAAAATGATCAACTTTTCTCCTATCTAACGAATTTTCTTCAAACTTTATTTTGTAGACCTTTTCGGAGTAGTTTGTATTCTGTCTTTTATTACAGATGCTGCATCCCTCCACTTCTCATTGAGAGCCGACTTGCAAGACGCAGTTCTTTTCATCTCTCCACAAACGACTGTACTAATCTACATCTTGCTTTTAAACCGCCTTCCGAAAACTATTTTCTTCGTTTTTTTTCAACACATAATGCAGTAGGAACAGGCTCTATGGTACTATGTGAACGTAATAATCTCTCGGGAAATTAATTTTTGAATTGGAACATTTTTTATGTTCTAGCACAAACCTGTGACATTTTCTACCACATTGCTTCCAAAATATCTTAAAGCCAGATTTCCGTTTTCTTAATTTTTCTTGCAATAGTATCACTACAGTCCTATAGTATTCTAATTTGTCCTTTACATAATTACATCAATCATTCACTGTATTTTTTTTTTTCTGGAAGTTTTCCATATGGGTCACCATCCGTAATAAAATTCGACCCCTGTTATTAAGCAAACGAATTTAACGAGAAAAAAAAACTTTTATTTCAAGACTAATTCTGTAAGATTTTTATTATTATTTTTTTATTTTATTGGGTTATTTTACGACGCTGTATCAACGTCTAGGTTATTTAGCGTCTGAATGATATGGAGGTGATAATGCCGGTGAAATGAGTCCGGGGTCCAGCACCGAAAGTTACCCAGCATTTGCTCGTATTGGGTTGAGGGAAAACCCCGGAAAAAACCTCAACCAAGTAACTTGCCCCGACCGGGATTCGAACCCGGGCCACCTGGTTTCGCAGCCAGACGCGCTGACCGTTACTCCATAGGTGTGGACAATTCTGTAAGATTGATACATAAAATTATTATAAATTAAGTCCAGTTGTTTAATTTATTCAGTATCTTTAAATTGACATCTATTTACATTTTTATTGGAGTTTATGTCCGTCTAAGATACCGACCGACGCCGTTTTCTTTTCGAATACTTCTTGTTAAAGGCTTTGGAAGAAATGGCAACCATCTTAAAAACGTGCAAGTGACGCAGTTTGCAGTTTAAAGCCGCTTATAGCCCTTATATTTCTCTACAATATACTAAATTTTTATCGATATGTTCGGATATATAGGTTGTTAAAGTTTGTTTAGAGTTATAGAATAAAAATAATGATTCTTTTCCACTACGAATAATAATCTGTGGTACGACAGCCCATGAAGGACCATGACCGACCATCCGGCTGCTGGCCTCACGACCATATGCCGAAGCAGAGGTGGACGATCATCCAACCAGAATGGAGGTATCGTGTGGTTAGCACGATGATTCCCCCAGCCGTTATAACTGGCTTTCTTAACTGGATTTCGCTACCTATTGTAGCTTCCCAAGTGCATCACGATGCTGGGTGGGCACCGGTCCCATATACTGGCCGAAATTTCATGAGAAAATTTCTTCCCCCATGAGGACTCGAACCAGCGCGCATTCCGTAACGCGAGTCCTAGGCAGCATGCCTTAGACCACGACGCCACCCCCTACGAATACAAGTTAATATTACCGACACACAGCTCTCAGCATATGTATAATATTATATAAAAAAGTTACACATACTTTTATCTTTAAAATCCAGTAGCTGTGGGAGCTTCCTCTTGTACACTTCCTTGCAGTCACTAACTAATCTCACAATGGCAGTAACAGTCTGATGGCAGACGCGAAGTTAGCATGTAAACATTAAACTTTGAGGCTCTGCCACACAGTGTTATTTTAGATTACTCTTGTTTAAACACTGAATAATGATAGGGCGATATGTTTTGAGTAACACCACAGTCTAGTATATACAGACACGAAGCTCAATACGTAGTAAATATGCATCCATAGATAGTTGCTATCCACTAGGATCGCTAATATCGCCTCATTACAGACAATGTGAAATAGTACCTGCACAGTCTATTGTTCCTAGCACCCTCACAACTCAAGCTTCGTGACTGTATATACGACTGTAGTAATACTGAACTATTTTACTTACACTTAAAGCGTGAGTAAAATTAGTTTTGTCCCGCTAGATTCGTGTGCAACGATCTGATTTCAGAGTACTGTTGGTTATTTTACGCAATATAAGTTAATGTAACATGCTTAAGATCATATTCTGAATGTCTAATTCCTTTCAAAATCTATGGCACTTTTAAATACTGAGTTTTCTTAGATAGAAAAATAATACATAAGCCTGTACGAACATTTAATTACATAACTACGCCTATTGAAATCGCAAAGTTAAAAATGAATGCAGATGTGGTACTTTTTGGAAGTAATAAAAATGTCTTTTTGTGTAATTCAGAAAACGAACGTTCGTCCTTTCGCTGGAGTAGACAGTAAATGACCTCATGTGTGTGTTTTTGTCTGTCTGTGATAATTCGAGAAAATAAACTAAAAATGGAAATATCACTGGCAACATGATGAAAGTACAGAATTTCTTCGAGAAACCTAAAGCGCATAATGACGAGTAATTGTCATCTCCGTGGTATCACAGTCTAGTATATACAGTCACGAAGGTCAATACGTAGTAAATATGCATCCATAGAAGTTGCTAACCACTAGGATCGCTAATACCGCCTCTTTACAAACAATGTGAAATAGTACCTGCACAGTCTATTGTTCCTAGCACCCTCACAACTCAAGCTTCGTGACTGTATATACTAGACTGTGGTGGTACTGTGTTTTAAATTGACCCCGTCATTTCCTTTGGCAACTCATAAGCCAAGCCATACAGTCTTTCATCTAGTCTTGGGAAACTGTTTGTGATGTGGCATTTGTGCAATATTGTTTTAAAGTCCTAATATACTTCGATTTCTTTATATATATATATATATATATATATATATATATATATATATATATATCTTTTAATAACAGGAATGACTTCATATTGAAGTTGAAGATTCTGAATTTTGTCCTTTGAAATTTTTATCTATACCGCCAAATTTGACGTAGCTGAGCGATAACTCCTTTAGTCTTGTTGATTCGACTTTTCTTATCGACTGCTGCTTCTCTACCTTCGCTGACCATACTTCCCAAATAGCATAACTATTCGGTCCGCTGTCAACGTCATCCAGGTCAGCTTCGAATTATTACGTTGATTTATTCTCAACTCTTTGGTTTATGTATTAATTTTAAGTCCGATTTCCTTAGCTTCTACTCTCAGGTACTTCTTCTACTCAGTAGGCCTTCCTGACTATGGTCAGGAATTGTAACCACAACGCAACACATAAAATAACTATTATGTATTAATATTAATACCGTTATTAATTAATTATTACTGTGTTCATATTTCACTAGCTTCCAGTAACCGGTTCAGAAATCTAGTACAATTTTAATTGCATAGAACTTTAGTACCGACAACGTTTATCTCAGCTGCCAACATAACAGTTACAAAATAACTATCATTTGTAGTATTTGTCAGTATCGAAATTCGAAACGAAGTTGGCAAAAGAAAATTCAATCTGCAAACTATAAAATCACCACAATACAATAGCATATGTAATAATGGGGAGGGGGAGGGGGAAATGGTTAGTTTTCACCCTTAGGGTATGAAGTAAGCTGACCCGGTCTATAAAAGACACCCTTGCTTCATTTCAGACTCTACGGTGGTGGTGGGTTGGGATAATTTTCTCGTGTTCCGCTTCGCAGGTGTACTCATTTTACAGTGCCTTTTTAAGACGACCAATCCTTTACGGGATGTCAAATATTGGCATTGCCGTCCACAACTTTCTCTATTAGGACAGCCAAAGGCCAAATTCGATGAAGATCATAAGTGTACAATGCTGTCTGGTATCTTGTTTCTTTCAAGTTGTCAATAAAAAGAACATCATCATCATCATCTTCTTCTTCTTGTCGGACTTATCAGACGTCAGGTCCGTAGTATGCTTGCCTGTCTGTCATTACTGGTTTATTTCAGTACACTAGGTCTTTCTTGTTTCCAAAAACAGCAGGAGAATTTATTATATAACATGTAGTGGGAATATGGCGATTATTTTACATTTGTTTTCCAACCGCTGAAATGACTGTTCTTAAATTTGTTACATCTGTTAACATAGTACAATATTAATATATTTATTGTTTTTTTTTCCTTATTCTGGTTAAGATATGTAAGCCAATACTAGATATTTACAAGTAGCGCCACTCCTGGCCATGTAGTTAACATAACGTAAGGCCATCGAGTTAGGCAACAACGTCGAACGTAAGATAAGACAGACAACCTAGTCCAAAAAGAATAGGTATAAATATGAATTTTCTACCCGGAAGTTAAAACCGGATCCGCTGGATTTCTGTCTTTACAGTACAAGAAGCAGAGTTCCTGTTACAGTGACTAGCGTTCGCTGAAGACAGCAAAAGACGAACACAATTCAAGATACACTAACCCACATTCTGAGAATCAATCCCGGATCTGCGCGATTTCCTGTCGTAAATTTCATCCAAAACGTAGGATTAGGTAATGATATAACTCACATTATTAGCCATAGACCTGCATTGTATGTATAGGGTGATTCAGGAGGAAAAGTAAATATTTAGAGTGGTAGTATAGACTATTATTATTTACTTATGGTTTTTAAGGAACCCGGAGGTTCATTGCCGTCCTCACATAAGCCCGCCATTGGTCCCTATCCTGTGCAAGATTAATCCAGTCTCTATCATCATATCCCACCTCCCTCAAATCCATTTTAATATTATCCTGCCATCTTCGTCTCGGCCTCCCCAAAGGTCTTTTTCCCTCCGGCCTCCCAACTAACACTCTAAATGCATTTCTGGATTCGCCCATACGTGTTACATGCCTTGCCCATCTCAAACGTCTGGATTTAATGTTCCTAGTTCTGTCAGGTGAAGAATACAATGCGTGCAGTTCTGCGTTGTGTAACTTTCTCCATTCTCCTGTAACTTCATCCCTCTTAGCCCCAAATTTTTTCCTAAAACCCTATTCTCAAACACCCTTAATCTCTGTTCCTCTCTCAAAGTGAGAGTCCAAGTTTCACAACCATACAGAACAACCGGTAATATAACTGTTTTATAAATTCTAACTTTCAGACTTTTTGACAGCAGACTTGATGACAAAAGCTTCTCAACCGAATAATAACAGGCATTTCCCATATTTATTCTGCGTTTAATTCCCTCTCGAATGCCATTTATATTTGTTACTGTTGAACCAATATATTTGAATTTTTCCACCTCTTCGAAGGATAAATTTCCAATTTTTATATTTCCATTTCGTACAATATTGTGGTCACGAGACATAATCAGCATACGCTCTAATATTTACAGTTCGTCATGAATAAAAAATTATTAGGCCTATGTGTTTTACGTATTAAAGTGTTATCACTTCTTTACCGTGTCTTCATCATAATCTCTCAAGGGTAGTGATTCAAGTATTGTCATTTTTTGTTGTAAAGGTCCAATATATATATATATATTAAAGTGTGTTCCATTTTATAAAATGGTAATAAATGTAATGTATCAACCAGATATTGCACTCAGCGAAGTTTCTCCTACGAATACTCAATCGACGTTTATATTGTAAGCTGGAAGAAGAATTATAGGAAGAGTAATCTGGTTTCAGGAAGAGAAAACGTACGAGATACGAGTGTACAATTGGACTGCTGCGAACAATTGGCGAAAGATACCTAGACAAAAAGAAAGGAGTGTATGTAGTGTTTGTTAACCTGGGAAAGGCTTTTGACAGAGTGGATTGGAATAAACTTATGGGGATCCTGAATATATTGGTGTGAATTTGAAAAAGAGGACGCTATTCAGTAATCTTTATATTAAACGAGTCAAAGTCAGAATAGGAGAAGAATGGATGGAGTTACGCAATAATAGACCGAACCGACAATTTGAAAAAATTAGATATTTGCACAAATCTGTTGATGGCAGACTAATTTAACACGGAAAAAATCAAGAATGCGATATCTGAATTTTGCTGCTATTTATAAGCAAAAATTCGTTTATTGCATAAAATTCATTTATTTCGCTTTCAAATATTATACTTCAGCTGCTGGTCTCTTATCAAAAATCGGTTAGTCTTTTTTGGTATTATTTATGCTATTTTTTTGTAATAGCATGAATGTTATAATCAGGCTTCGGTCCTGGGCACAGAAACGCATGAAGTTCAGAACGCACGGACGGTAATGTTCTATTGGTCGAGTGGAGTGGGGGATGGAGCGCGATGCAGAATATACAGTACATTCC
Organism: Periplaneta americana; assembly: GCF_040183065.1. Lineage (NCBI taxonomy): Eukaryota > Metazoa > Arthropoda > Insecta > Blattodea > Blattidae > Periplaneta > Periplaneta americana. The sequence continues at coordinate 110,105,066 of NC_091130.1, read as the reverse complement.
TAGTGTAGACAATAAATGTCTACCATTAAAGTATTAACGTGAGTTGTAACCTTCAATCAGGTGTCCCTACGCCGAAGCCTGTTACACGTACCGCAGCCAAGCAGCAATACACACAACGGTAATGCACATTACGGACCCACCTGTGCTGTTGCAGTCGGGTGACTGCACACGGGTCATGACGTCATTTATGCTCCGTGTACTCTAAACCTCATACTGGTTACTCTGTGTCCCTAGGCCGAAGCCTGGTTATAATACTTCTTGCATAAAATTGAGCTGGTTGGCACAGTTGATATAGCGCTGGCCTTCTGTGCCCGAGGTTGCGGGTTAGGTCCCGGGCCAGGTTGATGGCATTTAAGTGTGCTTAAATGCGTCAGGTTCATGTCAGTAGATTTACTAGCATGTAAAAGAACTCCTGCGGGACAAAATTCCGGCACACCAGCGACGCTGATACAACCTCGGCAGTTGCGAGCGTCGTTAAATAAAACATAACATTTCTTGCATAAAATGTTTTATAAAAAACAAAAGATTTATTTCAATGGTCAATATCTCGAAACAGGTTTTTGGCGTTTGGTCTATTATTGCGTAACTCCGTCCAAATGTGAGAGAGAAGTCGAATAGGGATTCTCTCTATCACCTACCCAGTTCAGAATCTATTTGGAGGATTTAGTACAGAACTGTTTTCAGAACATGGGAGAGGTGACAGTAGGAGGAAGAAAAATAAATTGCATAAGATTTCCTGATGATATGGTATTGTTACCAGAAGGGGAGATGATACTAAAGAATATGCTACTAGAGCTAAATGACAGCTGTAAGCAATAAGTATGGGATGGAAATAAAAGGAAAAAAGAAGACATGGTTATAGGAAGGAAAAAAGAGGCTAAACGTGCGAATTCGAAATGAGGCAGGGGAACAAGTGGACAGCTTCAAATACTTGAGTTGTACTATATGTGGTAACATGAGCTGCTGCTAGGAAGTCAAAAGGAGGATAGCAATGGCAAATAAAGCTTTTAATAGAAAAAATTAGAATCTTCTGCGGATCTCTGGAAAAATAATTAAGAAAGAGTCTAGTGAAATGCTATTTATAAAATGTCGCATTTTATGGGGCAGAAACATGAACATTACGACGAAGTGAAGAGAAACGACTAGAAGCATTTGAAATGGACCTATGTTAGAAATAATAATGCTGAAACTGATCAGGAAGGGGAAAAGAAATTGGCTGGGTCAATGGCTGAGAAGAAACTGTCTATTGAAGGATGCACTGGAAGGAATGGTGAACGGGAGAATAGTTCGGGGCAGAATAAGATATCAGATGATATTGTTAATATATATGGGTCAAATTCGGAAATTAAGAAAAAAAGGTGAACAATATGGAAGACTGGGGAATGCTGGGTTGTGTAGTGAAAGACCTGCCCTTAGTCTGTAAACTATGAATGAATGAATTAATCCTTATTTTTGTTCGCATAAAGATGCTATTAAAAGTTTATTACAATATTGCTACCAGTATTTTGTAAATTTGTTTCAAAATTAATTACATGTAAGCTTAGGTAGCCTACTTATACCGTGCAATGTCCGTATAAATGAAGCCAATGTCTTAATTTTGCGATTATAAAAATGTATTTTGTATGCAGTCTAGAAAATAAAAATTCACCTTTTTATTCAGGTGTTTAAACAAAATGTATCATTAATGTCATACACAATATGATAGAGGAAATGAGTTCATGAGAAACGCGTAATACGTGTAGGCCCTAATGACAATCTGCTAACTCTTGTGACATTCATTTTTTTCGTGGAATGCGATTCCAATGACAACAGAAAATTTATTGCTTATAATTTTATTTCAAAATACAGCCGCACAATTACAACTTCATGCTTTACAGATTCAATTACCGTCTATTTTTCTAAACATCTTATCAGATGCAAACATAATAATAGATCTACAAGGTCCCTTGTTTATCCGACTTCACTGCTAAAATGTAAGCAAAGTCTTAAAGGTAATGTTAATGTGCAAACAAGTCGTGGAACAAGACACTTGATGAACATCACAAACAACTCGCAAAGTTTTAAAACAAATGATGGGGTATGTAATTTACGTATTATACACTTATAAAATCGTAAGCCATGCAAAATGTTTCACAACTGCGTTTTTAATGTTTCAAAATATTAGTTCCAATGGAAATTCGCAGTTAGATTTCTCCTCATCATTCATTAGGCCTACTTCATGGGCCAGTACACGTGGTTTCAAAGAAGCTAAAACAACAAAATATCGTGCTGTAAACAATCAACCTAAAATCTCAACCTGGTTGTCCGTGCGCTTAATAAACCGCTTTCTCCAGCTACAAACTATAACATTTCTTTGAAATCTTCAAAAATGTTATATCATTTGGATAAAAATGTTCTAAATAAGTTTTTCGTAAATATGTAAAAGTAGCTTCCAAGGTTCATATAGAGCGTTCACTTACATAATGTAGGTCGACGAGGCGGCGTGCGACCGGCACGAAGGCAAACTATCTTCCGCATGCTCGACAGTCCAGTTCAGTTTCTCCGTAGGAGTAGTTGTGTTGACGTTAGATTGCGTGTAATTCTTCTAATTATGTTAGTGGAGTGTTTATGTTTAGATTTAGGAGTGGTCTTTTGTTGCTGTTGCTATATGGAACGGTAACATTAGGAAATTTTCTAGGAAATCGACTTTATACCTTTCCGCAATCACTCTTTCCCAGATAAGTCTCTACCATAAAAATCCTTTGCTTTAATATAAATTTCTGTGGTGCCATATGAGCAACCTAATCTAAACACTTCCCTAACACAATCAGAAGAATAACACGCAATCTATCGTCAACATAACCACTCCTAAATCTAAACACTTCACTAATACAGAAGAATAACACGCAATCTATCGTCAACACAACCACTCCTAAATCTGAACAATTCACTAACACAATCAGAAGAATAACACACAATCTAACGTCAACAAAACCACTCCTAAATCTAAACTTTTCACTCACACAATCAGAAGAATAACGCGCAATCTATCGTCAACATAACCACTCCTAAATCTAAATACTTCACTGACACAATCAGAAAAATAACGCGCAATCTGTCGTCAACACAACCACTCCTAAATCTAAACACTTCACTAACACAATCAGAAGAATAACACGCAACGTAATGTCAATAAAACCACTCCTAAATCTAAACACTTCACTAACACGATAAGAAGAATAACACGCAATCTAACGTCAATACCATCACTCATACAGAGAGACTGTACTGGACTGCCGAGCGTCGGGAGACGGTTTGTCGTGTGTTGCATGGCCTTGGTCCCGATGGCGCGCGGACCGGTCGATCTACATTATGTAAGCCAACACTCTGTATTTAGTCTACGTCTTAAAGTGTACAATGAGTTATTCTTGGTCTTTGGGATATATTAAAATAAATTTGTGATACTAAATATAATTTCTACAGCGTATGTACACTGAGTACTGGGTCTTTGGTCTTTCCCTCATTTTAGTGCCGAGGTCAAGAAGCCTGGAGCTTCTATCGCCATGAAGGTGCTTGAGGGGCAAGGAGGTAATCCTTGCCCCTCAAGCACCTTCATGGCGTGAATAGGGGATATGTGACTATCTTACGTATATGGGCTACCTTTTATCATTTAATTCTCCAAGAATCCTCTGTGGTGAAAACATTGACCCTAGTATACTCACGTAGATGACACGACTTACGATGTTACAGGGCTGAGGGACCATCCCTTACTTATTGCAGCCAAATAGGCTTGGTGTGCACCTCTGTGGAATGAGTTGCTTTCCAGTTGAATACATCTGGTTCATCATCCCACATCTGTCGCATCATCCGTTCTTTTCCAGTCTTCTATAGGCTACCCGCAATTATATTGCGTGTTGACGGTTTTCCGTACATCAGTCTCTTGAGTCATCGAGACTTACAGGAAAACACAAGGTTTCCGAATAGTATAGGACTATAGTTCTCAAAATGAGGTCCCCGAAGCTCATTCTAGGGGTCCGCGAATATTATGGAAAGGGACATTTTTTCCTTCCTTCATAAGGATTTTTATTTTTTATGTGGTAATAATGTTAGAAGCGCACTGACCTTTGTTCTTGTCGGTACAACTTAGTAATTCGTTCATTTGTTGTCGACAGCTTCCGTGTGTTATTAAACAAGGCTTTTTTGTGTCGCAATTGTCTCAGGCACATTGACCGTTGTTGGTACAATTTGTCAATTCGTTCGATTGTTTTTGACAGCCTTCGCGTGTTATTAAAGTTATTAAACAGTGTTAGACAAATTTAAACACAACAACCACAAACATTTTATGTTTTGTCTATAAGGGATCGTTAACTTAAACGTTATCATAATATGAGAGGAACTCAGACATTGTTCAACTCGAGCTAAACTGGCTTCAGACAAATGTCCGTATAGATAAGCTTATCACTAGAAAAATGTGATAGTATAACAAAGCAGACATTAACGGTCTGCAAGGTTACCTTATAGATCAATATAACAGACGAGGGGATAAACCAGGGTCAGGTTTGGGAAAATTTTAAACGAATAATAACCGAGGCCACGTGCAAATACGTGCTATACAAAATAGTAAAAAATAATTCAGACCCGGAATATTGTACAACATATGTCATACAACTTAAGAAAAAGGCTAGGCGAGCGTATAACAAAAGAAATGTTAGTTCCGAAAATTACCAGAAATTCAAGCATCTATAATGGTAAAAATTTGGCGTATCTCAGTGATTAGAGCGCTTGGTATATAGAACCATGTACCCGGGTTCGATCCCCGGCGCCGCGCCGGAGCGAATTATTTTTCTCTAACAACAGTTGTTACCATAACAGATAAATTCTGTAGGATCAAAAATTAATCTTTGTGTAGATTCTTCTCCCAACAGTGCATATATTGTGGAATCCCGGCCACCAAGTTACTCAACTGAGTGCGCTCCTTGTATAATGGCAGTAGACTTAATAACTTATAATATGTCAACATATTTGTCGAACATGGAGTAAGGCCACAAAGGGAAAAACACTAGAGGAAAGGGATTCGATCCAGTGCTGTGGATTGAACTTCGGCGTAGCTCAATGTTTAGAGCGCTTGGTACGTAGAACCAAGACCCGGGTTCGATCCCCTGCGCCGGAGCGAATTTTTCTACTCTAATAACAATTGTTACCATAACATAAATTCTGTAGCACCAAAAATTAATCTTTATGTAGATTACATTTTAAGTCTATTTTCTTCTAAAACAACGCCAATCCTTGTAGAAGTTTGTGTTATTGTGCATGTCACTTGAAAACTCCCTCAGACAGTAGACCGGTGGATAAAAAAAAACTAGTCCTATCCTTTCATAAAAGTGGACTTAACGCGTTTTGGGATCACACTCTTCAGTTTCTTCCTCCATGTTTCCAGTTATTTCTGATGCTCTTTTCCTCTTCTTGGATACCTACTGTATTTTATTTATCACTCTTTGTCGTCTGTATGAACGAGCGGATTTTGCTGTAGTTGGTTGCATAAATTAGTTCTTTTCCAGAAATTCCTCTAACAGAAAAGTATAAATATGGAAATTAAATATCATTCCATGTTGTCTTATTGACAAGAACGCTAAACAAAAACATACAGTGATGTTGTATGACCGACTTCTCAAACATGTGACGAGAATACAGCGCGAATTGCATTACATAACTCGCTATTCATGGCTCGCCTTCATTTGCATTTCTTTAGGTTCACATCTTCTACTTTGTATTTCCTGTCATCAGGATGTCCCGAGTGACCTCCATTATAACTGGAAATGAAAACGTAACGACTGCAACAAGCGAATCTAAACGAATGCATTGCGCAACGTGCGTTTATTTCTCCCATTGTTTATAAGAAAACGCATTAGTTATTCTCTATCTAATATTGTCCATATTCTCTCTCCAGGTTTACTCTCCATTTTTTACTGAAACGATTGTTTGAAGTTGCTGATAGAAGACAACTTTCTTCGTGGAGGGTTCACAATGAACAACATCCCCAAGCAATGGCGTACGCAGGATTTTGTCTTATTATAGTTGTTTACAATTTACATTATCGGTATTATTATTATTATTATTATTATTATTATCATTATTATTATTATTATTATTATTATTATTATTTACTGTATATTTATTTATATTACACTATGTTCTAACAGAACATATTCTTGAATATAATAGGGAGAGGAGTACGACAAGGATGCCTTTTATGATCTACCCCATAGATGTCCAATTGTAACTCGTACGAGGTAACCCCTGGCTTAAGCAACCTGCAGCGCATATTCTTTAAGGTCGTTTTTCCTATTTTATATAGAAAGTTATTGACCTTAGCAGAGCATGCTTGACGTGCAATATCTCCTGGTTCTTATAGGCGTCTGGACACCCATGATCTACCCACATCTACTTGGAGGATTTGGTGAAGGAAGAAGAATAAAATGCATAAGATTTGCTGATGATATGACGTTGTTAGAGAAGACGATACTAAGGGATATGCTACTGGAACTAAATGACAGCTGTGAGCAGTATGGGATGAAGATAAATGCAAACAAGACGAAGACCACGGTTGTCACACTTGCGAATTCTAAATGAAGAAGTAGAGCAAATTAACAGCTTCAAATACTTGGGATGTACTATAAGCAGTAACATGAACTACAGCCCGGAAGTCAAAAGGATAACAATGGCAAAGGAAGCTTTTAATAGAAAAAGGAGGAACTTCTGCGGACTTCTGGAAAAAAAAAAAACTAAGAAAGAAACTAGTGAAAAGTTTGATGTGGGGTTTGGCATTCTATGGAGCAGAAACATGGAAATTACGACGAAAGGAAGAGAAACGAATAGAAGCATTTGAAATGTGGATATGGAGAAGAATGGAGCATGTGAATTGGACAGAGAGAATAAGAAATGAAGCCTATCTGTCTGTCTGTCTATCTGTCCGTCCGTCCGTCCCTCCGCCCGTCCGTCCCTCCCTCCCTCCCTCCCTCTCTCCGCCCGGCCGTCCGTCCGTCCGTCCATCTATCTATCTATCTATCTATCTATCTATCTATCTATCTATCTATCTATCTATCTATCTATCTATCTATCTATCTACCCGTTTATTTATTTATTTATTTATTTATTTATTTATTTATTTATTTATTTATTTATTTATTTATTTATTTATTCTGGTGTATGTAGTTATGGCCATCAGGCCTTCTCTTCCACAGACCTTCTCTACCATAAATACAAATACAATAATAGAAATAAAAAGAAGAATCACACTATAAACAAAATAAAGCCACACAAAAATATACACAGGCTACAGTCACACAATCTTTAAATGTGTGATTAAGTATCATAATTAATTATATCCTAATTAACGAACATAAATAAGAAACTTGCAATTTTAATCTAGAGTAAAAAACACAAATCAATACTTCTATAAATATCTAAAAACCATTAAATAGGACAAAATTTTTAAATTTAATTTTGAATTGTGATAAAGTCCGGCAGTCCCTGACGTCATTATAGTCCCGTCGCTCTAATTTCCGGTAGCCAATCGCGTTGCAGGTCGGCTACATTTAAACGTGTGCGTCTTGTGATTCGTTGATGAAGACGTTATTCATTTTTTAAGGCCTCTATAACTACTTAATATAATCTCCCGCTATTTTGGCTTTTTCGTTGGCGTTCGCAGAAAGCACACGAAGACGTTATTTGCCGCTCAAATATTTGCTGAATTACATTGCGTTTGATTTATTATCATAGGAGCTACGACATGATAATGTTTAACGGTGTGGGAAATAGATTCCTCGTATGGTAGCTCGGCATCGAAAGAACAAAAATGGCGAACGATACTACCTATCTAGAATTTATAGAGCCTTCACTTCCTAAGACGTAAGCAAAGAGGAGGAGTCACGCCGGGAATAACAGCGTCGCGACTATAGGTAACGAATTCTAGAGGTGAGGTATTTCTACAGTTTTTCTACATTCATCGGGGGAGGAATGCATTGAGATGATATTTGACGAGATAAGACCGAGGATTCACCATACGTTACCTGACATTGTCTTACGGTGTGGGAAACCTCGGAATAAAAAGCAACCAGATAATCACATATTTATTAGTTTGAATTAAGTTACTTACTGTATTTAGTAAACTGTCCTTGTAAATATTATATTATATTATTGGCTAAGACCACACCGTACACGAGCCTGGCTCTTACGGTAGTGGCTACAAACATTTTTGTTTTATAATTCTAATTTGTAGTCACTTGCGAGCTAGTTAGTTAAATAAATAAATAAATAAATCAGCCCGAGCGCAACTTCGGATTGGCAGCCAAGCGTCTTAGCCGACTGAGCTACGCCGATGTTTAACATGTAATTGAACTAAAATAATGTCACATAATGAAATTATACTTTTATGCACCGCGTTACAAGGTTGCGCGCAGAAATCGTTCTAACGATAAAAAAGGAGTGGGATTACTCTTGTTTGTTTGCATTAATATTAGAAAAAAACAGTGAACAAACTTTATCCAGCTGTTTAGCATTAACGCTAATTCTTAGCCTGTCAGCTTCCAGCCATATTTAAGGTGTTTACATTGTTACTGTTTTGTGTGACGTAGTAAATTCGCTTCTCATCGAGCTGACAACTGCGAGAGGGGTGGACGTTGAGAGCTGTGGGATGTCTGCTGTACATTACCGAGAAATGAAGTGACGCCGGAAAATTCCACAAAACTCGTCGGTCACGAGTTAGAATTATTCCGTTCTGATTAAAACAGAGTTTAATGTGACAATCCCGTGTAAACAGATATCGGTGTAATGTGACAATTCCGTGTCCTATCACTTCGTGCATTGCAATTTCGCACTACTGTAAACAGATATCGGTGTGTTTACAGTTCTTAAATTGTTTTCGTCAGAAATTAAATTAAATATAGTTAGTGCAAACAAATTTTTATGCTGGTTTATTCCTGGCAATCTACTCAAATTGTTTTCTTTTTTTTCGATATTAATGATGTTGTCCTGGTAAACTGTAATTTTCTCCCAGACTTTAACTATAAAAACTAATTCAATATACTTTACAAAACTTATGTGCAGAATTTTTAATTACTTTTTTACTATCATAAATGAAGTTACATCCATTCAAAGAGTACAGAGAAAGAATCAGCTTTGTCCAATATTTTTCAAAATTGATTTATGCGTGTAGTGGGATTCCATGGAACTTAATTCTAAGAAAGAAATACTGCAATAATATGAACAGTCTAAGTGCTCTGACAGATTCTAGATTTGGCGTACAATGGAAAGTACAGCGACATCATTTTATTTTTACTAACATTTCTAATTAAGCATACAAAGATATAAATTATTACAGTTGCATGAACACTTTTTGATAATTGAATTAAAATTAGTATAATCAATTAAAAACCAAACATGTTTCGGAGGTATGCTCCTCCATCTTTAGTGACAATACCACGACGCTGGTTCTGATGTTTGACCGCATATCGTGGCTTAAAGGAGACTGTCTCCTGCCACTGAAGATGGAGGAGCATACCTCCGAAACATGTTTGGTTTTTAATTGATTATACTAATTTCATTCAATTATCAAAAAGTGTTCATACAACTGTAATAATTTATACCTTTATATGCTTAATATCTCATTCATGAACACTGTTGAATCTGACCTTACTTGTGTAAATTCAACATTTGTAATATTAACCTGGCTATATCTTTGGATTAACGGTTGAGAACCGGAAACACCGTTTGCTACCCCCTTGCACGACTGGAGTTCATGATACTGGCGTAAAATACAGTATAACCCCGATTATCCGTCACCCTATTAACCGATCAGCGGACTATCCGACTCTCTCTCTCTATTCTTTCTTTCTTTCTTTGCTGCGGAAAATGTATGTAGTGCTATACCTTATATTAGTACCTATTCTTTTCTAGGGTCTATTATTACAAGTCTTTATCCTTACTTATTACAAGTGTACTGCCAGTAATAGGAACAATTACCGCTAGGCCTACTTGAAGGTGTTTTTCCCAAATTGTAAAATAATCGCTACCTGCTTTCAAAGAAATGGTCCCAAAAACTTCCGCAAAATTTAGAGCAAACCTGTGCAGCATTCAGTCCTTGGTCTACTGTTCGAATGCTCGTACTTCATAATTTCTATCCAAAATATCTTCAACGGGTGTCAAAAGTGTTTTACAAAGTATCAAAATAAAAATACAAATAAATAATTGATCAGTTTGCGAAAAGAGAAATCGCGGTTTCTCTCGCATCACAATACGAGATTGGCATTACAAATGTGCGCGATTTAATTAAAAACAAGAATGAAGTGTATACAATCTGTAAATCTACAACAAGAAACGTCTACTATTCCTATCTTTCCACAAAGATTCAACGCAAGAAATTTACTTGGCCCTTATAAAATCATTTTTGACAACCGGACTTAAATTATTACTGGTAAACTTCTGATTGACTATCTAGCATGTTAAACAAAAGACCAGGGCGGAAATTATGAAACTGTATTATGCACTTAATTTACGAAAATGTTTTATGATACGGATTATCCGACTTTTTCGATTAACCGTTTAGTCCACCCCCTTGATTACCACGGTTAATAGAGGTTCTACTGTACAAACAAATCACTTTACTAGGTATAGGAGGGAAGAAAAATAGTGCATCCATTTACGTAAACTAGGAAATATCGCGATTTTGTGTTTGATAATTTTCATTAGGTTTTTGTTTAATCAAAATACAATACTATATTAATAATAAGTGTTTTTACTCACGAACTGAACTATTCATTCGGACGTGTTCATTATGCAGTGTATATTATACTGTCTACAGCACATTAGCGTACAGTCTAGAGCAGCGTTTCTCAAACTATGGTCCGCTGACCACCTGTGGTCCTCGAGATCTACCCTTGTGGTCCTTCAAGAAGGACAGAAGAAAAAATGAAATTCAAACGAATTGCGTATCACACTATAGCTGAAAATCTCAGAGTTTGGAATTACACACGGCAATCGCCTTTCATTTTTTCTCCCAGTACTGACATTTTATGAAATTTATTACCCTACCTGTCTGTCGACTTCCCACTCTACTCTCAGCAACAAAAGAGGGATTTAAAGCACTATGAACGTGGTGTTTCTCGCCATCTTTTCCCTGTACATCAGCTGATGACATGTGACAAAGCACATTGGCATATCTTTCAGGTATATTCTCAAAATTAAACGAACTAAATCTCTCTCTGCAAGGTAATTCTTTGACTGTTCTCAATGCGCATGAGAAAATAAACTTGGTTTGTGGGTCAGTTCAGTAAAACAGACGATTTTTTCACTATTTCCAACCCCAGAGTCATTTTGGTCGAAAATGATTTCGTTATTGGAAAAGAATTATGCAATGACATATGTTCGCATCTCAAAACTACGAGGTCACAATTTTAAACTTATTTTCCAAGTAAATATGACGAATTTTCATGTGTTCCTGGTCCCTTTCATTGCGATATTGAAAATAACAAACTTCCATTGAGTGAAAGAGAACAGTTAATTGAACTCTCGAATGACACTGGACAAAGTGAAATTCCAAGCGGAAGGTATGGTTAATTTCTGGACCTCATCACAAGTGAAAAGAGAATATAGTGAATTGTACAATGATGCTTTACTGATTATTCAGTTTGCTTTTACGTATCTGGTGAGAAAGGGTTTTCATCACTAACTCTAATAAAAACAAAGTACCGAAATCGACTCGATGTATGTGACGATCTCCGACTTAAGCTTACCAGCATACTTCCAAATATAGAACAACTGTGCTAGAATCGGCAGGCTTATTCACCTCATTAATGTGAGTACCGACATTTATTTAGTTTGTTTAGTTAATAAATTAAAGATTTTATCCAAATCTCTAATAGCCTTGATTTATTAAAAAACGAAAATGATTTTTTTTCTATTAACATTAACTTAATTAGTTAATACTAATATAAAATTATATGAATTAAATTAATTTTAATTAAATAATTCTGTTTTAAAATATAAGTATACCGGTATTAAAATATGCTACAAAAATGATAAATTTGCTTTCCAAGGAAACAAGAGGAAGTGGTCCCCGCTTCAAAAAGGTTTGAGAAACGCTGGTCTAGAGAATGAAGTTAAATTGAAAAATAATCATTATATAGATATTTAAATACATTTTTGAAAGTGGTGGCCGTTCATTTCGATACAGGCTTAAGTTCTTTTATGCATATTATTGCACTATAGACTATTGTACCGGTACCTAATTCCAGTTACCAGTTTCGTCCTTCGTACTAGTAACTCATGTTGAAATAATTCTGTATCTACTCTATGAAAAAGTACCTTACGTACTGTAAATTGAATCTTCACTTCTGTCCGATCCGAAAAGATAAAATTACTCAGACATGTTATCTTCTGTCCGTCCAAGTGGTTTTGTCGCAAGGTCGTAGAAAGGGAGGAAATCACGTGACAGTTAATTACTTAACGTGGTCCTTTTATTTAAGTTATTTTAAACAGTTGTATAATATTACGTAAAAGTCCAATTCCTAACAGATGTTTTCAGAAAAGAGCTAAGACAGCCCAGCGACTAGCCTTTACAGAGGGGCGAGGAGAAGGGGTGGGTTAAACCGGGATGCGACGTTGGCAAACGGACGACAGTACGTGTGCGAAAATAAGATTCAATATTGAAAGCTCTTTCGTCACTGGAAAACGCGAACATATTTCTGGAACGTACTATACTCACTAACTCAGTACTGTTTACTGTGACCGTAAGACGACTTTGACAGCATACGCGGCCTTGGTTCTGTGTGGTGGACGGTTGTAAATTTATTGTTAGAGAGGGGAGGAGTGAAGTAAATTAAAAAACTCAGGTACAATAAAAATTGAAGTAAAAATAAAATGATGTCCCTGTATATGCTAAAGAGAGATTTTACTGGTCTTTTGAGCAATTTGATGAAATGTATTGAGCTCTTTCTTTTCCTATACCTCTCATTTTTAGCCGTACTCGACGTGGAGCTCCGAATTTCAACAAGCTAAATAAGTATTATAACTTAACTACACCCGAGCACGAGCTTTTTTCCCTTCAGGTGTACTAATTTTATGCGTAATCTTTATAATCGAAAGGAAATTTATTGTTATAAATTAAATTATTATTATTATTACTATTATTATTATTATTATTATTATTATTATTATTATTATTATTATTTTATTTCCAATGGAAACAATTTCCTTCGTATCTCTATATTTTACCACCACATATACATCCCTTCAGAGAAAACTAAAGAGAGGACAATGAATCAATTCAGAACACAGCTCTAACAATGTCCTTTAGGTCAAAATAATCATGAAATAAACAACTGGACTAATTAACCTATTTGCCTGGCACCGTTCTGACACTCTAAGCCTAATTATTAAATACGTAGTTTGTTACAACGATTCTCATAATATGTAAATTAGAGATAGCAATAATAACTCACCATTGTCTCCACGACACATGATGCTAGAAGACATGCTTCGTAATTCGATTTAAGGATCAGCTGTGAGTGACACTGGCAGTTCGAATGAGAGGCATGACCCCGTTATTTTAACGATTCTCGACCCAGATTCGACAGGCGAAGGACTTTTTTTTAATTGATTAAATCAAATTTAATAGCACTACGTAAATATTATCGAAGGGACATGGCATTGTTTTTATATTCACAAGGTTTGCGATTCATTTTCGAAGACGATATACAGTAACTGGAGTTAGGGCTGATTTACAATAAACCGGGAGTGAAAACGACAACGAGAACTGGAGCGGGAATATTGTTAAAATAAATATAATTAAATGTGAGCATTCACAATTAACTTTCATGTTCCCGTTCCAGGGCTACGGTAAGCTTTTCGTTAATTGTGAATGCTCACATTTAAATACATTTATTTTAACAATAGGGTAAACTAGGATCTGTTGGACAGTCGGGCATGTTGGACACTTCATACTTTAACGTGTTACCTCGCCACTTGTGGGCACCACATTCTGCTAGAAGTCAATGACGGAAGTAGCCACGAATGGGGCTACTTCGGTCATTGACTTCTAGCAGAATGTGGTGCCCACAAGTGGCGAGGTAACACATTAAAGTACAGAGTGTCCAACATGCCCGACTGTCCACCAGACCCTAGTTTACCCTATTTCCATTCTCGTTCTGTTGTCGTTTCCGTTTCCGGTTTATTGTGGACCAGCCTTTAATCGTGGTAGTTACATTCGATGTAAGAGCTGCAGTACACGTCGTTACTTCTCCTCTTCAAGCATTGCAAATTCCGATTTATCACTAAGCATTAAGCTTTTTTTTGTTATCAATAAAGATAAGTAGTTCAAATCAAAACATTGATTTCAGGTTGTGTGCAGCCATCTTGGTTCTATTACACTAGCTGTCTTCTGTGTATACTATACTCTGTTCACATTATCAACTCAGTATAGATAGGCAGACAGACAAACAGACAGATATTTATTTGTCCTTCAAAAACCAAAGGTTATAAGGCAAGTCACCGTTTTCAATACTTACAATATAAAATGTGACTAAAGAATCAAGTCAAAAACAATATTAAATATACATTATGCTAAAACATTTCCAACACCTTTGTTATCATAAGGGCATAGTGTTAGAAAAATATATTCTTTCACTAATTTCCTAAATAATTTTTCTCTCTGATTTGTTTAATATTTTCAGGTAGATTGTTAAATAACACTGGTCTACAAAATCAATTTTGTTTTAATCATCAGAAATGAAAGTATGCGTCTCTAGATAAGTTTTTCGTACTGATTACGAAAATAATGTTTAATTTTTTTTCTAGCACGTGCAGTTTTTACAGTATAGTATATGATATTATGTTGCTGCGGCAGGATATATTGATATCCGTAAATCTAAGACCTAAAATATGATGAAATGATAATAGTAAACATACCTTCTGTGATTAAAAGGTAGTTGACTTCCTCTTTTTAAGGTTTCTGGAGCATTCCAGTACAACATTCAGCAGTAATTCGCCATCATGTAATGATTCCAGAAACCTTGGTAACGTTGCTCCATTGACTTTATAACGTGGTCGAAACGTTCCCCTTGCTCATCGCTTACTTCACCAAGGTTTTCTGGGAAGAATTCTAGATGGGAATGCAGAAAATGAACGTTTAATGACATACGATACCCAAGTTCTTTGTATGAGTGTAGAAGTTTGCGGATACCATTCTTGAAATCAGGAGCTTTCTTCATGCCTAAGAAATTGCCGCAAACCCATTTGAAATTTTCCCAAGCTGCTTGTTCTTTGTCTGTCAGAATAGTAAAAAAAGCTTCATCTTTAAGGATTTCTCGGATTTGAGGTCTAACAAAGATACCCTTCCTTTAATTCTGCTTCGCTAAGTCGAGGATATTGAAATCCTTGTGACTCTGTCTTCGCCATTGTCTTTACTATGCACTTTATCAACCCCAATTTTATATATAGTGGAGGAAGAAATACCTTCTTGGGATTCACAAGGTATTGGTATTTAACAGAATGATCTCCTGGTTCATAGATTTTCCTTAGTTTCCAGTCATGTTTAATATAATGCTGATCTGTATTGCGACTAAGGCATAAGAAACAGCAAAACTTTGTAAAGTCAGCTCGCATCCCCATCAACATGCCAAAAACCTTGAGATCTCCAGAGATATTCCACTGGTAACGATCATAACAAAGTGTCTCCAGTAGCAGTTTCATATTGTCATAGATTTTCTTGAGATGCACAGAATAGGCAATTGGAATGGAAGGTTTCAAATTACCATTAGGGAGAAGTACAGCCTTCAGACTTCGCTGTGGGGAGTCAATGAATAGTCTCCAATCTGATGGTATACTCGTATACTCTTGATGAAGTTCTGTGAATAGGGCATTAATGTTATGACTATAAACCATTGGACCATCAATCACAAAAAATTGCTTAAGTTCTGATTCCTTATACGGAAATGCTAAACTCTGACAACATCCTTTAACATGTTCCTTTCCTTCAGTCTAGAAGCAAGAAGTTCTGCTTTGTATTTCGGTAAAAAAAAAAGAATCTCTAATTAAATCATTCAGTTCCTGCTGATTAAAAAACTTTGATCAAGTATCGAACCATGATCACATTCTAGCTCTTCAAGTACCAAAGGCAGAACTAAAGCATTCGAAAAAGTATCGTCATTGCATTTGTCTTTTCTGTTGTCTCAATTTAATAGAATCAAGTAACACGGCAAACTAGCTGCGGATGTTATGAGAATTAAACAAATAAAAAAAATTAACAAATGTGCATATAAAGCATTCTATCTGCTTAAAAACAGAGAATTTTCTGAAGTTATTTATACAATTTTCACATGGATAACAGTCTATCATCTCTCCTAATTATCTCAAAAACTGTGCGTGCTAGAAAAACTAATTACAGGTTTGAAATCAGCAGTCCATACTTAGCCAAATCCCCATATTACGTTCCTTTATGAATTTTCTTTGTAGACCAGATAATTTTAAACGTAGGACCATGGGTGATTTATTGTACTTACACAAATTATGTTTTGGTGTTACGTACATGTCATAGTTTCTTGTATTATAATCGCGACATTTCTCACTGGAATTATAATGAGTGATCTTGCTATATACACTCGGTCAAACTTAAAAAATATACACCATATACTGTCAAAATTTTGTAATATTTAAATAGTCTCTACACGAACTCCTAGGTGCTATTTTAAAAATACAACGTAGAATGCGCTTTTGAATCACAAATATATTTTGTATTAGGGGCCATAACTCAATCTGGACTCAAAATAAGCATAATAAAAGGATAATAGTGTTTATAGCTCAACATACTACTCAGTATTCTTAATTGATAACCAACCACATTTAATTTATTTAAACAAATATAATGTTGATTCCAGATCATACATTCATCAAACATTACACCTAAAAATCTGACATCTGACCATAATCTGTGCGTTGTTGATATTTATTATTTAAATTCGTATCTTTTCTATTTTGCATTGTATGAAAATTTATGAAGCCTGTTTTGTTAACATTGAGATGTAGCCTATTAGCACAGAACCATTTTCTTATATCTTCTAATAAAATGTTCCAATTTCATTCCAAAGTCTGGAGATTGTCCCCAAAAATCATGATAGAAGTACTGTATATCCTCAAGTGTGTATGGATGACTTTAGTAATTATATTATAGCAATATGCACAGTAGAGAAATAGTTATAATACGTGCTAACATTCGCAGTGAAGTTGTGCAGTGTAGTGAGCGGTTTTTAACATGGCAGAATTGAAGTATTTTAATCATAAGAAGTAGGATGCAATAGTTACTTCAAGATTTACTGGTAATCATAGACGCCTATCAGCAAATGAAGATAGATCTTAGTGGAGCTTATTTAATGTGCATACATAATGTAAAGAAGGAATATTATTTCAGGGAAGCTGTGCTACGAAATACTTATAAGAAATACGTTTATTTGCATGGGGATACAACAATCAAGAGAAACATTCTACTTCAAAATTTGACTCAAAACAGATATAATTTTATGTTTTCTTGACCTATACATGATGTTAGTATGTTTCAAGATCCCTTCAAACAATTTCTCGCAGCAGTCACTCTGCTGCAGTCCAGGAATGGCTGACGCCGCGAGATGTGGAAGAATAGGTCTAATTATTGATTAAATATATTCCAACCCACAGTAGTTCGAATAGTCATTAAAAAATTGAAAAATGTTCTTGAAACGATTTGTGGGTTTAATGTGATGTGCCATATACGAAATACATTATTAGATTCATTGTTGTTCACTGGTGATAGAGTAAGGAATAGTTTATCATGTTTCATATTGTTCCAGTTACGTCTTGTGACTTAGAACGAACATTTTCAAGGTACAAGTCACGAAGCTTGAGTTGTGAGGGTGCTAGGAACAATAGACTGTGCCAGTACTATTTCGCATTGTCTGTAATGAGGCGACATTAGCGATCCTAGTGGTTAGCAGCTATCTATGGATGCATATTTACTACGTATTGAGCTTCGTGACTATATATATATATATATATATATATATATATATATATATATATATATATTACACTGTGGTACAAGTATTACTTTTCTGAACATAGAAAAGTATGTTTTTGATAAACTGAAAATTAATATTATTATTAAAACTGTAACAAGACTAGATACATAGTATTACGTATTTTGTTTGTTATTCTTATATGTATGAGTAAATTATTTTATATTGAAAATTACAAAGAATGTAATTGCTAATTATTATTTTTTACACAATTTTAAATGTTCATTATGTTTTTTATTCTAAAGTCATGGATCACTAGCCCAAAGATAAGTTTGGTTACCACCCGAGTGTACATGTTTATTTTGTTGGTTTGTTGACGTTCAGAGCTGCGTCACTACTGTTCATTCGGCACATATATAGCCCAAGCTCACACAACAGTTTCGTTACGTACTTCTTATCTCTGGTTATCAAGAAATCACCATACTTCAAGGGTCAGTTCAAAAGGGATACAACTCAGAATTTATAGTTTTGACATACCGGCATTTTAAACTCTAATGTTGCTGTGAAAAATCCAAGGATCGTTTAAATTACTCCAAATTATGTTAATGATGTTTAATATATAATGCTATATAAGTTTCGAATTAGAGTGAAGTTAATAACAATTTTCACAGCAACATGAAATTTTAAAATGCAATTTTCTCAAAATTTTTAATTTAGAGTTGTTTCCCTCTTTAACTGGCCCGTCAATTTGTATTTGGACCTGAACTTCGCAGGCTGAAATGTGACAAAGGTCAATGGATTTTAAGAGGAGATAAAATACTTCTTCCAGACTTAAGTAAAGCTATGGAGTTCATGTTCTTTATTTAAGCCATTTAAATGAAGTCTGTCTCTTACAGAGAGATTCGGACAAAATCATCAAACTGTTTCTTTCTGTAAAGAGTTGCCTTTCTTCTTATAGAACTGTCTGCGATTACAAGATCACTAGATGTCGCAGTTGTACGGTTAGCGAACTTGCGTCCATTTGAGTTACGATTATACTCGTAATAGTTAGGTTGTGTCCCAGATCACATATAGATTGCTCATTCCTATGTTAAAATCGGTTGCACTTTGAAGAGAACAACAGCCAAGATAACCACCCATCCATCGTAAACGAACATGAGATGGCAGTACAGTCGGTAATGCAATTTAAATGGGAGTTATGAGTGACTCCTTATGTAAAAACTAGATGGCAGCATAGTAAACCTGACAAAAGTTGTTACCGTCAAAGCCTATAATGCAGAGCAATCTGGGTATATATGATCTAGGGTTGTGTATACGTACGACAACAATTTATTGTGTTTCACTGCGAAAATTCCTGGATGTGTAGCACTAAATTTTTCTAGACTTTCACGAAATGGCTACTAAGTTGTCGTACAAATCAATAGGAACGCATGCTTCCACTCATCTTGCAATAGTTTATTGTGGTAGGACTTCTATTCCATAAGCTTATTTTAATACCCTAAAGCACTGAGTTGCATGTTTTTCTCTTGCAACTTGGATTTTTATGAAGCACCTTTGTTCATATCTTTAGGGTGTATTGTTTAGCCCTACTACAAGTCAGAAACAGCCACTGTATTTACAAAATATGGCTACTTCGAGACTTTCAATATAGCAAATTCATGAAACAATCGCTGTTATACTGATTGCGTAGTACAAGATTTCAATGGTCACTGATTTACAGAACTATTGCCATCACTTATCGAATACCCTAGTACATAAAAAAAATTATCTAAAAGAAGATGCTGACTTTCGAAAATAATTGAAAAAGTGTTCCCTGTCTCTTTTCCGGGGATACAGTGTGTAGAAACTACCATGCAAATGTCTCTCACTGTAAATTGGGTGCACCCACTACTTCTTCTGTTTTTTCCTTTTCCTTATCACAAGAAGGGGAAGACCCACTACTGAAACCATCATTTAACACTGATAAATAGAACCAGGATTTTATGTAATATGAAATGATAAATAGAGTAAAACCTGTATTAAACGACCACTGCTGGTTCCATGAAAAATTGGTCTTTCGGAGGGGTGATCTCTCAATAGGGGGAATTTTTTTACACAAATAATTGGTTAAAACGTTTCTATGTTAATCAAATAAAAAACATTGGGAACATTGCTAACAATGAAAGCTTGAGATAAGAACTTTATTTCTTATTTTAACTTATTTTTACAATTTTCTCCTTTGATTCATTACATACTCCGCTTCACAAAATCATAAATTGAGCTCTATCTATCTATCTATCTATCTATCTATCTATCTATCTATCTATCTATCTATCTATCTATCTATCTATCTATCTATCTATCTATCTATCTATCTATCTGTCTGTCTGTCTGTCTGTCTGTCTGTCTGTCTGTCTGTCTGTCTGTCTGTTTCTGTCTCTGTCTCTGTCTGTCTGTCTGTCGTTACTTGTTAATTGCAGTACAATGATTTATTTTTTCTTACTTCTACTGATCAACCCACCGATGACGAGGTTAAAGTCAAGAGAGAATTTCAACCCGAAAAAATTTTACTCAGCTAATTCAACAATCGGCATCAATGAAAGACTATATGAATGGAGAACATATAAATGAACTTTTTTAACATATTAAAGGATAGTTTTGAAAATTAGGTCGTAAGAATAAATAAATTAATTAATTAATTAAATATCTGTCCGTCCGTCCGTCCATTGATTTACTTACTTATTTACTTCCTTATTTATTTATTTATTTATTTATTTATTTATTTATTTATTTATTTATTTATTTATTTATTTATTTATTTATTTATTTATTTATTTATTTATTTATTCTTACGACCTAATTTTCAAAACTATCCTTTAACATGTTAAAAAAAAAGTTCATTTACATGTTCTCCATTCATATAGTCTTTCAGTGATCCCGATTGTTGAATTAGCTGAGTAAAATTTTTTCGGGTTGAAATTCTCTCTTGACTTTAACCTCGTCATGGGTGGGTTGATCACCGGATTTTTTCTAATAGGTAGAAGTAAGGAAAAATAAATCATTGTGCTGTAATTAACAAGTAACGATTTGATTTTTCTATACAAAACGAAAAGCAAAACAGTCATTCGGCATGAGAAATCTTACCTTCCAAGAAACTGTTAAACAACGGTGCAAATAACCCCTTGTCATACCTCGGAAACCGTTAGCAAACTGTCATTGTACCCTTTTCCTAACAATACCCAACATTCCTTAAGGGATTAAGGACAGAGATGGGCGTTCAACGTGAATACGGTATCACTTAACAACTTTGCCCAACATCATTTTAACTTCTAATAGGCTACTGTAACTATTTTCTTGGAATTTATTTAGGTTACAGTAATGTAATAAACGACTAAATTGCAAATTTTAAAAATACAGTTTGGTCTTTTAAGAAGGGGTAGGGGAGAGGTGCGTAGTATCGGACATGGGTAATATCGGACAGTGAGTTTCTTTCATCTACAACCAGATGATAGTACCTGAATGACATGGTTACGTTTCTGTGATGTCGCACACAGTTACATAACCACGTCATTCAGATACTACCATCTCTGGTAGATAAAAGAAACGCACTGTCCGATATTATCCGATGTCCGATACTACCCAATCTCCCCTAAAATTAAGAAAATGGCTATTCAATCACTAGTCGGTGGTCGGGGAGAGAGGTGATCTCTTAAAAGGGATGTGATTTACATTGGTTTTATGGATGTTTAATTCGTTTCTTTAAAAAATCGGTCTTTAGGAGGAGTGGTTCCTCAATAGGGGTGGTCTTTCAGACAGGTCTTTCTGTACTCGTATGTATATAAATTTGTAGCCAAAACTGGGAAAATGTGTATATAACTTAAATATGTAATACATAAATTTAAAAAATATATATGTAATTTAAAAATCTAAGCTTTATTAAATGGATTTATTTTACACTGATTCTGAAGTTAGAAAAGGCAGCTTAAAACACTTGATTTTGGGACAGGACCAGAATGAAGAATTTAACTCCATTTACATTTTATTACATCAATTGTCGGTTGATTCTTTCGAGGCACGATTAGTAATTAAATAATATTTAAGTAGCAGTATAGCAATTATACAAGGGAACCCACTGTTTGCAATAGGAATTATTATTCACAAAAACATTATTTACCGTCAGCCGTTAAGGAATATACAAACAGTTCAACAACATGGCAAAAGAATATCCGTTCTTTAATTGTCAGAATCTGAATCCACTCTGGCGCAAGAATAATATAAATATGTTTGATTGGTGCGTGTACGAGAGATAAAGAGATAGGCAATATAAATAATTCCAAAACACTTATTAATTGATGAGTAAAGCCGTGACATGTAGGCGTTTAGCATTGGCGTGTTAGATTAAAAACCCCGCTTAAAGCGTTAGCAAATTGCACGCCAGTATCTCCCCTGTGTAATGGTCCAGAGTCTTTTCATAGCTCTCACAATAAAGACTTTCATCATCCGCACCCAAACATTCACGTCGCCATCTGAAAGTTAATGGAAATTCGAGTAGAGAGCTATACGATATTAATTCAATTAATAAGGATGTAACGAACAGACTAAGAAAAGATTCTATAGAAGAAATTAAGGTAACACAAGATACATGAAGAACATGCCAGAAAGCTGAAAGTAGTCACTTCAATTATGCAAGGTGTTAAAAAAAGTATCCAATATTTTAAGAGGTGCTAGTATGCATCAAAACAAGAAAATAATGTCTAATAAACATGGGTCCTACAACATATACTTTCTGAGATCTGAACACTTGTTCATAACAGGTGCTCATTGTCACGTCCATTCATGGCAATGCATTTCTCTGCCCTTTGGTGTAAGGAATCACGCACTCTTTGAAATTTGTCGTTAATACGTTAATAAGAAAGTCCTGATAACGAGCCCCATTTAATCTCTGTGGTAGCACGTATGGTGCTATTAATCTATCACCAAGAACGCCTGCCCATACGTTGATTGAGAATCGGTGCTGATGAATTGTTTCTTCAACTGCATGGGGATTTTCATCAGCCTACACATGTTGATTACGAAAATTCACAACACCATCTCTGCTGAACCCCGCTCATATCCGCAACCAGACTTTTGTTTTCAATATTCCTTGCGACGTATCATTATTCCATGCCAGGAGTGTCAACTACGGTATGATTATCTGGTAGTCTGCTGTATTGTAGGGCAGAGAAATGCATTGCCATGAATGGACGTCACATTAAGCACCTCCTATGAGCAAATGTTCAGAAAGTGCGTGTCGTAAGACCCATGTTTATTAGACATTGTTTTCTTGTTTTGATGCATATTATCACCTCTTAAAATATTGGATACTTTTTGAACACCCTGTATACAACGATTGGCTTATAGATACCAAAGCAAAAAGTTATACTAGATATTGAAATGTTAAAGCTTTTTTAACTTCGTGTCGCTGTTGTTTTTATAGGTAGGCTGTAGTATTTAAATATGTATTAACTTTTTTAATATCCAATGTGAAATTCGTTATACTCCAATATTCACAGCTCTGAAATTCTTCATCACACTCGCACAAATGATACTTTTCAGTCTGAAATTGGTCGCACAAATGATGGCTAAAATTTGCCCAGCTAAAGATCGTTAAGGGTAGCTTGCCTAAATGAAAGGCTTCGGGACCAGGACACGATGAACAGGATTTCTGGGTACTACTACTCACCCATTCTTGCTGAAACCTTGATAAATCGTTCTTGAAAGAACCGGATGAATAGTGCGTTATAAGAGAGAAAATGTTCTAAGCGGGAAACGGGATTTTCTTAAACAAATGCAGTCACACTATAACACTTACTGTGTTCTGTTACTGAGAGTAAACATGGGACGCCTAGGTCAGTTTACATGAAAACAATTATTGGACGATACTAAAGTGTTCTTTTAACGACACCTTGTGCATCTTATCTGTCTCCGTACATACAGCGTCGCTCTCACTGTGGCGGAGACTATAAAATAAATCGTTACGCACATCAGGGAGAGAAATAAAAATGCTTATGGACAATGCATCCAGCGCAGTTGACTTCGACGGTGGAGAAGGCGGCACGACATCGTCACCTTTTTCATTGTCCTCCTGTGTTATTGATTGTCAGTATGCTTAGTAATGATCTTCGATGGTTTCTGTTGTTCTGCAGTAACGAGATCGTCGTCAATAGGTTTATTCCTAAAACGAGTTTGCAGTGTCCATTTTTATAACCCAAGTTTTATAATGTGTGATCTATCCATTATAGTACAATTCACAATTGAATCGGTTTTTATTAAAACCGAATAGTCAGTTTTGGCGATTTTCGTTTTCTTTTATACCGATTCATGTACTTAAAGTCAAGGCCTATCGATTGGCATTAACATCGAAAATGTCATGGTATCCGTTATGCTGTATCTGATCTCTTCTTATATCCTGAATTGTGTTAAAAGATAATAAGTCGTTGACTTTTTCGTTTTTAACACAAAACGGGCCGAACGAATGCGTTCTACCTTTCAGTAATTGGTAAATTTTTATTGACATTCCGTCAAGCGCAATAATGAATATTAAATTTTCATCATTATTAAGCTGAAATTGGTTGTGCTTCCCTTCATTAGACCATTTCACCTGAGAAATACATTAGGGAACAATAACATAGAGTCCACACTTGTGGAGTAACGGTTAGCGCGTCTGGCCGCGAAACCAGGTGGCTCGGGTTCAATTCCCGGTTGGGGCAAGTTACCTGGTTGAGGTTTTTCCGGAGTTTTCCCTCAACCCAATATGAGCAAATGCTGGGTAACTTTCGGTGCTGGACCCCGGACTCATTTCAACGGCATTATCACTTTCATCTCATTCAGACGCTAAATAACCTAAGATGTTGATAAAGCGTCGTAAAATAACTTACTAACTTACAATAACATAGATATATTTTAATAGTGCCTACATTAGAACCAGTCCCGCGCCGTGGCGTAGTGGTCTACGGCATCCTGCCTAGGACTCGCGTTACGGAATGCGCGCTGATTCGAGTCCTCATGGAGGAAGAAATTTTCTCATGAATTTTCTGCCAGTGTATGGGACCGGTGCTCACTCAGCATCGTGATGCACTTGGGGAGCTACGATAGGTAGCGAAATCCGGTTACGAAAGCCAGCTATAACGGCTGGGGGAATCATTGTGCTAACCACACGATACCTCCATTCTGGTTGGATGATCGTCCACCTCTGCTTCGGCTTGTGGACGTGAGGCCAGCAGCCGGCTGGTCGTTCTAGGCCCTTCACGGGCTGTAGCGCCACGGATTATTATAATTACATTAGAACCAGCATATCCAACAGGCAAAATACATATTGGAAGAAAAAAAAAGTGGAAGACATGAAAAAAAACAATGAAATATGACGTTCTCAGAATCCATATACTTCCATGATGAAATAATCTTATGGCCTATCACTGAAGAAAGAAAATGGTAAATTTTTGGTGTACTTGTTACACGGGTTTTTTATGTCATTTCTGAAAAACTTGTCTATAGTACAGGGACATCACTTTATTTTTACCAACATTTTTAACGTTAACCTGGCTATACTCGGAAACACTGTTGCCCCCTTCCATTACAGGAGTTTGATGTTACTAGTGCAATATGTAAACAAATCATTTTACTAGGTATAGGAGGAGAGAAAAGTAATGTATCCATTTATGTTGTAGGGAAATACGATATTACGATTTTCAGTTTGATCATCACTTTTACGGAATTTATCAAAATACAGTAGAGTAGTAACATTTTTTTTTTCAAAAACTCAACTTTTCAGGCGGCTATGTTCGTTATGTAATGTCTACTTTATTTAGCATATTAATTATTGGTGTTAACATACAATATAGAGAGTGCACTTAAATTGAGGGGGTCATAAGTAAAGGGCTGTAAGTGCACATAAGTTACTTTTGAGAAAATGGGGTTTAAATATTTAAGCTTTCGTAAAATCGGTGAAATTTTTATTTAAATTTTAATGTGTGATGCGATTAAAATATCCCTTTGCCACTAAAATTGTAGATACTTTAGCTTACGCTGGATGCACTTAACTCATGTTATTACAAATGTCACTAGCATTCCTTTACTTCTAGCCACCTCAATTCAAAAAAAGCTAATCTGAATTATTAAACAAGTTGCTGAAAATGGTTGCCGTTCATTACAACGCAGGCTTCAATTCAGTACGCATATTATTAAAAACATTTTGAAGCATATTCTCTGAAATTGAATTTATCGTTTCTTGAATATAATTTTTAGTACGATATTATTAATATAGGTTCTTTCTTCTATAGAAAAACGCAATCATATTTATGAAACACACTATACACTGCAGTGTTTACTTCACTGCTTGAAGACTTCGAATGCAACAGCGGCCGTAAGTTTGTGTGTCTGACGGGAGCAAGGACATTAGTGAAGGGATGGGAGTGAAGTACATTCAGAAATGCAGGTACAATAAAAATGCAAGTAAAAGTAAAATGATGTCCCTGTATTATTGTATGTAGTTATTTCAATAAAAATAAACATATAATGTATATTGAATTTAATCATAATAATACTTTGTTATTTTAATACATAGTCATTTTTTCTTGTAATAATTCAATATATTAGTTTTGTTTAAGTGTCAATATATATGTTTTAGTTTCTGCAGATTACCAGAAATCTACGTAATGAGTATAATTTTGAAAGAAACTGTTAAAATTCAGTAAAATAAATACTTTAAGCGAATTTATGCACTTTACGGATTTTTTTTTTTTTTACAGAATAGGTCCATTTGCAATGGTAGCTGAAAAAGGAATGCTTGAAAGTATGTGTAAGCATACTCATTTCCATGCATTTAGTATTAATTGGAATAAACGGCTTTTTCTGTCTACTGCAAACCTTGAAACTTCGACTTATTTGGTTTTCACAAAAACCAATACAATTTCAGAATATATTGGAGTACCGTGCCTCATCTTCTTTCGCGACTATTTTTAAATGTTCGAAAATATAAGTTCACGTGACCATGTCAAGCATGTAGATTTGACTCTCTACAGTACACTGAACAACAGATAAAAATTCCCATACAAAGTTGTCAAGCAGCCTGAAGGCCGGTTTCCGGCTCAAATCGGGGATCCTGTTTCCTTGTCATTATGTTCGCTCACTTGCGGTGGTAGGGAGGAATAAAGAAACGCAGCAATGCGAATAACGTTCGTGTACGACTTCATTAAATGCCTACCTCGTGACGACGAAGTCCCATTCTGAAGAACATTGTGTTCAAACACTAAAAAGCGTTTTCGTATAGTTAAGAAAACTACATACGTAACAGAAGTTTTAAAGCGATTAAATAAACTTCTAGAAACAGGTTATTCTGTCACGTTGCTAAGCAGAAGTTGTTCATAAACAAAATACATCAGATACATAAAGAATAACAATCATTATCATAAGTGACGTCAATACCTACTGGGCTTGCTGTAATAAATCCCACAAGTGTAGCTGCCCTTCAGTAGGTTGCCAAAAGACATTACTATTATTATTATTATTATTATTATTATTATTATTATTATTATTATTAATTTGGTATACCCAAACTAGTTCGATTAATTAAATTGTGTCTCAATGAAACTTACAGTGAGTCCGTATAGGCCATTTTCTATCTGATGCTTTTCCAATTCACTGCGGGCTAAAGCAAGGAGATCCACTATCACATTTACGTTTTAACTCCGCTCTAGAATATGCCATTAGGAAAGTTCAGGATAACACAGAGGGTTTGGAATTGAACGGGTTACATCAGCTTCTTGTCTATGCGGATGACGTGAATATGTTAGGAGAAAATCCACAAACGATTTTTTTTACTTGAAGCAAGTAAAGCGATAAGTTTGGAAGTAAACCCCGAAAAGACTAAGTAATATGTTTATGTCTCGAGATCAGAATATTCAAATACGAAATGCAAATATAAAAATTGGAGATTCATCTTTCGAAGAAGTGGAAAAATTCAAATATCTTGGAGCAACAGTAACAAATATAAATGACACTCGGGAGGAAATTAAATGCAGAATAAATATGGGAAATGCGTGTTATTATTCAGTTGAGAAGCTTTTGTCATCTAGTCTGCTGTCAAAAAATCTGAGAGTTAGGATTTATAAAACAGTTATATTACCGGTTGTTCCGTATGGTTGTGAAACTTGGACTCTCACTTTGAGAGAGGAACAGAGATTAAGGTTGTTTGAGAATAAGGTTCTTAGGAAAATATTTGGGGCTAAGCGGGATGAAGTTACAGGAGAATGGAGAAAGTTACACAACACAGAACTGCAAGCATTGTATTCTTCATCTGACATAATTAGGAACATTAAATCCAGACGTTTGAGATGGGCAGGCCATGTATCACATAAGGACGAATCCAGAAATGCATATAGAGTGTTAGTTGGTAGGCTGGAGGGAAAAAGATCTTTGGGGAGGCCGAGACGTAGATGGGAGGATAATATTAAAATGGATTTGAGGGAGGTGGGATATGATGTTGGAGACTGGATTAATCTTATACAGGATAGTGACCGATGGCGGGCTTATGTGAGGGCGGCATGAACCTGCGGGTTTCTTAAAAGCCATTTGTAAGTACGTAAGTATAAGATGGCGTTAGAGTTTAAGAGAAATCCCTGTTCACAGAATCCCAAGACGTGTGCTAAAGTTTCAATCTCCGGGCAGCCATGCCTGCACCGGGTACCGTCAACAGATCTGCCGGGAACGGAATGAACAGCTGCTAAATTTGCTATCATTTTCAGGCTAGATATCCATTCACTAGTCGAGAGCCCCTTTTTGTTAGCAGTCCAACTGTTGGCGGCTGTTACTTCGATGTACATCTCAAAACATTTTTCTCGTCTTAAAAGGGTCTTCCATAATTCCTATCACGACACGACAATTCTTCTCGAAAATTTCGAATTGTAGCTTTAGTAAAGTTGTCGGGAAAAGAAAGATAGAAGAAATCACACGACGATTTGAGTTAAACATCTGTCTCATCATGTTAACATGCTGATTATCTGCTCTGATTAATGATGACAGACAATTAATTCTTACAATGTTGAAGAAAAGCTTCCCACGAAGCGCTTAAAGTCTTTTAACTTTTGACTACAGTTCTAAAATCAGAGTTTTTAGAAATCGCCATTTCTGACCAATATGTAAATGCATGAATGAATGAATTATAATTAAGTATATTTATTGACACATAATAGATACTAACACAACATGTACACATTATCCTTCCCACTAGCCTTTACGGCCATTCGTGCTGTAACTAGCCACAGTTGGAATCTTTAGAAAAAATATAGTAATAAAATGATAAAAATAATAAAATAAAATGACGACTGATGTATAGCTCGCGCAAGGAACGATTACCGAAAAACAATGATGGCGTTGCTGTCTGTTTTGACGTGCGTATGTAGGCACGCCGAGGGGGGAGACGTACGGGCCGATGGAAGTACTGTCTCTTTCAAGAAAATGAACAGATGAAGACATCGCTGTGGAAATAAAGAACGTAGCAAGAGAAAAATTCGAAGCTAATTAAACGTGCAACATATATTTACGAATGAAATAATAATACCGTGCGATACAAGACATGTATTCACATGTAATGGAACAAACTAAAGTCGTAATGTAACTAATGTAATGATTCTATCGTTGTCATTTCTCTTCCAACTGTCCTCTTGAATATGATTCAAGTTATCTCGTGATCTTTCCTATCGCCCGCTCTTCCTTATCGCAGTGTTTCATTCTCAATCCTTTCGTCGGTATTCCGTGCTTGCGAGACATGTGACAGCTGCAGTGTCTAGACAACACCGCAAGCCAGAAGATTAAATTGAAGGACAACATAACTGGGATCTAATTAATTATCGTCCATCTTAGAAGGTTAAGAATGATTCACCTAATCATTCGTGAACATTCTTGGGCGACTATACGCGCCCAAACATCGCGATAACACAGCTCAGAACGTGTTTATTATACTCGTCACGTCAGTATTATTGATATAAGACATGGTACCGCAATCAATTCGCAGAAGAGCGATAGACATAAAAATCTGTCGGCTCATTATGTAAAACATTGGCAATCGCCAATAATCATTCGAATACAAAGATCACACTGTAATAAAATCGTTATGTCATAGTGATTTTTCCGGAGTTGTCGTATTTCCGAGCTATGACGGCAAAACGCTGTCACACCGCACCTCTAGTTTGCTTTGGCTTATACCGTTATCCATTATGTATACAGTACATTGTGACCTTATCATCTTTGACATTTTGTTGCGAAGGAGTTTAAATAATTCCTCCCATATATCTCCACCATCGTAGTGCCTTAATATCTCGTGCGAATACACATCAAATACTTTCAGGGTCGCATTTTGTGTTAGTAAATCTAAGATTCTGTATCTAGTCCATAGGAACTTATTTCTTGTTTTGTAGTGATTCTTTGGTATTTAAAGGAAGATTCTGGCTACTCGAAATTCGTCTGCAAGGTAAACAAGGAACTCAAAATAAATATAAAAAAAGACGGTGACTATTGTAAATATTTCAAATGTGATTATTAGGTTCCGTATTCCAGCTACCTATAAACTGGAATGAAGTTGCCTGATTCGAAGTATATATGACGTCACAGTGCAGGTACAGGTGTGATCGTATACAAAATAGTTACGCATTCTCTGCCCTCTTCCTCTAGAAAATCAAAATCGGGAGGCAGTCATAGTGAGTAGTCTTATCGATCACTGCTCTTAGTAGTCGTATTATTTAAATAACTACATTTTTGTGGCTGATTGAAGGTTCACTGCAGAGATAAAATGCTTGGGTAAAACGGTCAAGCATGTAATATTGCAGGGCATAGTTGAGGATATTTGAACTGATATTTTCACTGCCAATATAGACAACAACAACAACATATAAATTGTGTGACAAAAACAGTGCACTGAAAGACACTGCAATACCAAAAGGCACGGAAAGCGTGTTGAACGTAATCTAAAAGAACCAGTACCATCAAAATCTGAAAATTATGAAGATATTAACTCGACGTTTAGCATGGATTTGTGTAGCCTACCATGATGTTCAATGCCAACATCCCAATTAATTAATTAATTAATCTACATTTTAGGGAATTTCTATAAAAGTACATATAAAATTAGTGGGATTTCAATGATGAGCAACATGCAATATCCTAATGAAAGACGAAAAAATATCAGACAAATAGGCATATCTTGTACTACATCACGCACCAATAACGTCATGTGCTATTGAAAGAATTTCATGTAATATAGAATCATTTCAAATGACATCCGCATATGCTCAAGTTCCGTAACTTACGAATGCACGTTATTATTCACTGCAAATATTACGACGAAAATGAACATCACGGCTAAAGCATAATATATTTTATGCTCGACCATGCCGAAATGTAGTATATTACACCTGGTAGCATCCTTTAATGCATGTCATTAAAGTACACCTACTCATTAAAGTACAGGTGTTCAGCCAATGACAACTCAGCTTACAGGTGTTCAGAAAATGACAAGTCAGCTTTGTACCGTTATAAAACCGCAAGTATCGATTATTCTCGGATATGCAATCGAAAGAGAATTAGCGAAAAGTCACGGAGGCTGGAAATCCAATACTGTCGCAGAAGGTTATGTTCTGTTACTATAATAATTAGCGTTAATTGTAAATAATATTCAAATAAATTCAATTTATCATCTCGTTTTTCAATGTCGAATTTAATAACCAAGGTTATATCAAGTTTAACGGGATTACATCAAGGTCAATGACATTATTGTTCCTCGGAAAAAATCAATACTTTCGCGTCTGCGCACATCGCACAATTCACGACCTAGAACAAGGTCACTTCCGATCTTGTCAGATACAAATAAAATGTATACATCTGAATAATTTCAAGTTATAAATATGGTCGAGCATAAAAAGTCGTATGAAACTTGCCTATAATGGTAATTAAGACACTCGTATGAATATTATGAAACTCGCTTGCGCTCGTTTCATAAATATCCATACTTGCGTCTTAATTACTATCATTATAGGCTCGTTGCATAAGGTACTATACTAGTATAGCTTCAGAATGTCGGGAGTTGACTGTACTCCACGAACACGCAGCGACGACCTGTTTGTTTATATCCTTATCCGTTGCATTACATATGTATCTTTAATTTCAGTCTTTAGGTAGCTGGAATACGCAGCCTACTGATTATCATATAATTTTCATTAGTGTATTTCGCAACATAATCCGATGCAATTTTAAAAACCAATACAATAAATATTCAGCAATTATGATGTGAGCGTAATAATTCGGCATGCTGATCGCCTTTAAGGAGGACTTTAGAGTAGATAACTTTGTCATGACAGATAAATGTAATGACCTGTGACAGTACACAAGCAGCCATATGAAAGTCTTAAATTCCTCCTATTGAGAAACCCCGTCTTAAGCGAACCATGACCTTAATTTAATTATACTAATATGGCGACCCGCATATCATTTTGAAACACCCATCTTAGTTATTTACTGTAGATGTACACTAAGTGTGCAGTTACTTTTTAAAATTTATGGAGCGATAATGAGACAATAGGCATTAAGGTATTTTTATTTTTTATTTATTTAGGAATATTCTCATAGCTGAGGTTTTCTTCGGCCCAAAACAAATAGAGCCTATGATAGACAAACAAGAAATCTCCTGTCTAACTGAAAATGTGTCGAGACGAGTAGACATTTTAGCGTACAATAATGACACTAAACAGGGCATCATTGTGGACCCAACGACACGTTTTGAAGTAGGATGTCACCAGTTAGCCGAGGTCCACTATGAGAAGAAGTCGATCTATGAGACTACAGTTAATTATTTCAAGCTGAAATATTCCTTGCAGGTATTCGGCTTACTCATAGATGCTCTAGGGACTATACCAGTTTTTTTTTTTTTTTTTTTTCAAATAATTTCGACAGCAATTTGCTCTGTCTATATCTTTGAAGGATAACATCGTGTCAAATCCTAATTAATCGGATGGTGACACATTAATGCAGTTGTAATTTTTCATACCCTTTTCCTTGTTTTTGTTTTATTATTCATTACTTATGTTTACATATATAGGCTATATTTTTTTTTGTATACTGAGTTCGTAAGGGCTACCCTCGATGGGAGGCAGTTTGTAAATAATAAATCGGAACCAGTCACAGCGACAAAATCATAGGCATTCAAATCACACCCCACCACTAGTAACAGTCTTACTAATAAACCGTGTATAGTTTTTATACGAGACTTATGCAGAGTTGAGACAGAAAACGTTACTAATAAACCGTGAATATGCTATGGACGTATAAACAGGCTGTAACTATACAATGGGAATTGCTTTGCAGTAGTTATATACACGAAACCCCTTGTTTAAGCGTTGTATATAGGGAAAAAATGGCCGCCCCTCTAACAGCTGTTCGTATCGACTGTCATTTTATGATGATGGTTACCTTGTAACCACAGAAGAACAAACCAAAGATCATAGAATTATTAAAATAATATTGCTGTAGCTTGTACTCTTTGACCAAAATGTAGTGTGGTAATCAATTAGAGCCAGTTGTACTATCGATATTTAACACGCCACACTAGAGCGCTCTACCGGATGCAATAGAGAACCTCAGATATTCTATTACCTTTCGTAACGAAGTAATGACGAAACTATGACGTAGCTGTGTAACAGTTATACTGTTATACACAACGTATGTAGTGATTATTAGTAAGGAATTTACACACTACTTATAAACGAGCTACTCATTGTATAAGTATAAGACAGTTAAACGTCTGTATATAGAGTGTTTATTAGTAAGACCGTAAATATATATATATATATATATATATATATATATATATATATATAGTAGGCCTATACAGTATAGTATGTATATAGTACATAGTACATTTGGAAAGGAACTTCTACTAAGATTATTATCTTCTTCCTTTAAAGTTCTCTGTTTAGGAGAGAGTCGGGTAGTATCGGACAGTGCGTTTCTTTCATCTACCATCATATGGTAGTACCTGAATGACATGATTACGTTTCTCTATGCGACATCACAGAAACGTAACCATGTCAATCAGGTACTATCATCGTGTGGTAGATGAAAGAAACTCACTGTCCGATATTACCCTATGTCCGATACTACCCGACTCTCCCCTACTACATCTTTTCTAACTCCATGTTTCTGCTTAGTTCCTTGCACATCGTCCATCCATCCCTTTGATGACTTGCCCTTTCTTCTGCTCTCCCGGAGGAACTTGTAACCCCTAGAGCAGGGCTGGGCACATTACGTGATTCTGAGAAATGAGCGCTGTGTGCTTTAAAGAGCGGTTCTTGCGAGCATGGTGACGTATGCATATTGTACGTCATTCAGTGTCGGTACAGTGGTGACTCTGCAATATGATGGCGAACTTTGAAGACGGAGCTTCCGCTCATACACTAAAGCGGCTGATGAACATGATACTTACTTACAAATGGCTTTTAAGGAACCCGAAGGTTCATTGCCGCCCTCACATAAGCCCGCCAGCGGTCCCTATCCTGTGCAAGATTAATCCAGTCTCTATCATCATACCCCACCTCCCTCAAATCCATTTTAATATTATCCTCCCATCTACGTCTCGGCCTCCCTAAAGGTCTTTTTTAGTGATGATAAGTACTGTATCACAGAATATTCCGAAATGACATTAGTAATGCAATATTTTTGTTTAATATAACCTAACTGATTAAGAAGTTCAATATCCAACGGCATTATTCTTTACAACATGCTACTGAATATGACAAATATGTTGGTAATGAACGCCATAAATTAATACAACTTAAAGAAAATGTTTCTCAGGTACTTTATATCAGAGTATCTATTTGATATTTATATTGCATTTTAAGTTATTATACATTTAGTAATGTATAATTTTAAATTATACAAGTATTATGTTATATCACAGTATAGTATATTACAGTTTATCATATATCATATCATATCATATCATATCATATCGTATCATATGCCATGTCATGTCATATTATATTATATTATATTATATTATATTATATTATATTATATTATATTATATTATATTATATTGTATTATTATATCATATCGTATCGTATATTATATTATATTATATTATATTATATTATATTATATTATATTATATTATATTATATTATATTATATTATATTATATTGTATTATGTATTAACATGATGATAATAATGCACTTAGTGAATCGGCTATGAGAATTAGCTACAAAATTTGCCACGAAATTGCAAGGGAATTGAAAACATTCAACGAAGGTGAATTCATCAAGCGATGTTTAATTATATTGGCAAGTGAACTCTGTCCACAGCAAGTAGGGGAAGTGGAAGCCATACGCCTGTCTCGTAGAACCGTGGTGAGGAGATTGCAGTATGTGCGGGTGGGTTATGTAAATAAGCCTAATGATTTGTGTGTGTGCATAGAGCGAAGTTTATTCCATTAAATTAATAAGAGTGGTATAAAGTTTGTACTGTACAATAGACTGATGTAATATCCTTATAAACTATTATGTACTGACAGACTGAATGAATAGAACAACCGTGGCTCTTGTTATATTAATGCAGGGAAGATAGCTGTAATGCGAGTCCGCCACTGCGTGAGCGTTCTGCTCTGGCTTGGAATTGAAGTGCCTTGCGGAGTGAGAGCAGCTCTGGCCGGACATATGGAGCCGCTCTCATGCCCGGCCCTGCCCTAGAGACAGCAACTCCATATGCCAATTAGGGAATGCTTCTCAGATATGAGTGGTAGGTGAGAAATCAAATACCTCCCGCGAATCAACAGTAAAAGAACGGAGACTGACCTCTTAAATCCAGAGAGACAACCAGTTTTAGGGAGGAAAAAACCCTAAAAGAGAAAACTGCCCGACACTTGCCCACTGTTGCTGCAGTGGGACAGCTCCCCGCTAAGCGCAGAAAACGTACTATTGCAATGCTAAAAGACCAAAAGGTAATGATTTTAGGTATATTAATCTAAAAAATAAAAAAATAAATTATTTCGTTGTAACTGAAGCTGCGGCATTTATAGCTATAAATCTAGCCAAACGGATTCGAGTCCAATAGAGAAGTCCATTGTCTTGAACTTTCGCCATGCTGAGCACATAAGCAGAGAGATCTCACAGTCCACCGCTGTGGAGTAACGGTTAGTCTGGTTGACCGTGAAATGAGCGACCCAGATTCAAATCCTAGTTGGGACAAGTTACCTGGTTGAGGTTTTTGCCGGGGTTTTCCCTCAACCCATTAAGAGCAAGTGCTGGGTAACTTTCGGCGTTGGGCCCTGGACTCATCTCGCTAGCATTATCACCTTCATCTCACTCAGGAAAGATTGGAGAGTGCTGGGTTTGCAGTGAAAGACCTGCCCATGGGCATAACACTTATGTATGTAGTTGTAGAATTTAACTTGTGTATTCACCTGGGGAACACAACTCAATTTGCACAAAAAATGACTTAACCCCCTCTACCGGAACACCATAGAATTATCATCGTACATTTTAGGTATACATATTTTTTCTCTTCTCCCCTGCATTCCTTCCATTCATTAGTGTTAACTGTGCCGATTTCTTACATTCTTCATAAATCGAGTACTATAGACACGATGCGAATTAAGATTTCTGATGATGGGGGGGATAGAATCCTAGATAGAAAATACCATACATAAAATTATTATTATCCTCATTCGATACGGCTCAACGCTTGGTTGCACTGAGTTGCTTGTCTTGCATCTTGATCATAATAATAATTGTATCCATGGGCAGGCTTAAGATAAGATGTGTAATTCATAAGTTATTGATTGTTGTCAGCTTCTCGGTGATGAAAATGCATTAATACTAGTGGCTTATGCAGCAAATACTGCAAACTAAGTTCATTAGACGTTCAAATAAAAATTTTTCAGATTTATTTTCAATGAAAAATACCAGACATTTCGAAGTTATTTGCTTCCATAATAATGAAACATACTCCCTCTGAATGTTTTTTATGCCAAATACTTTTTTTTTAACCTATCCACTTTCAGTTTTTGAGTTTCAACGCGAAAGCACAAGTAACAATGTCAGGACGATTAGTGGCTTTTTCATGTGTGAGTAAAGCAATAGCTCAGGTCATTGTAGATTTAGGTAAAAGTTTATAAAAAGTCAGGTTTGCTATGCTTTCGAACAATAGACATAGCATCTTGGTATAGTTGTTGCATGTAGAGGTGGAAATGTAGAGGGTAAAATCATTTTATCCTGCTGAGAGATCTTGATGAAATGATCGGGAGACTACAAAATTTTGTAAGCCTCTTATTTTATCAGTAAGTAATACCTTATGGTCTTTCCTTAGAAACTATAATTTTTGCGCTCTCTCGAGTCAATACTGAAGAGAATGACGCATATAAATATCTACACCACACCGCCATTAAGTATATGAAAAAGACCCAACCCCACTTGATTAATAACTATAAAAAATTTGATTTTTAATAACAATATTATTATCTTACGCAAGTTTTGTAGTTTTATATGTATAATAGCCGCCACTTAGTAAATTATAGAAATGAAGATCTAATTTAAGATATTCTCTACATCTACTTATATAACCCCAAAACGTTTTGACTTTCATATCATCAATATGGCATTAATATGTATAATCAATGAAAAATAGTCACATCATGGCATGAACTATAATAATATTTCATTTATAATGGTAATAATGTCATCAAACCATCTCAAGTTTTGTAGATTTTAATATCCAATACACAGCTGTACTCAGAAAATTACACACCTCAGAATCAGATCTGTAAATTATTTTTTGTACGTCTTGAAGTTTTAATAACCTATTGTTTATTATAGTGTGTGTGTTTTTTTATTCTGAAATGCAATTAATTCTCAAAACTGAAGAAAGATGAATTTTGGAAAATAGGAAAATTATGTAGGAAAACTAACGCTTCATTGAAAGTTACTATTTTTCTGAAAATCCTTGGATGCCAAGCTTCAAAATGGCGAGTCATTCATTAAAATCCGTTCAGCTGTTTTCCTGTACTTTCCATTACCAGTTCTAATTTATATATATACATATACATACATACTTTTCTTTGCTTACTTTATATTGTACTTTATAAAGTGTACTTGTATTAAAAAAAATTATATTTTGTGAGGTGGAAATAGAAGTTATCCCTGGCAGGGATGTTAATATGAATTTATGAGAGGAGGATAACGTTCCAAGAGGGGGGGATCCCTCCCATCCCTCCCGTTAATTCGCACCCTGACTATAGATTAGATACATTATCTGAAGACTGTTACTGTGTTTTCTTGTCTTTTTTTTCATAGGTAGGCCCTAATATCTTCCTACTTGTTCTATATAAGTTAAAATTAGGCTCACCTACCATAAGTTGCTAAATTATGAAATGCATAAGCTTACAAACAGTCTCGCGATTTATTTGAGCACGTTGACTAATAAGAGCTAGTTAGTAAACTAGCGACAGAAATACAAAAATTGGACATCCCTAACGTATTCGTTCTGTTCTTTCAAATATGACGGTTATTGTTTGCGTTTACCGGTGGTGCTTGACCACCTGTCTTTCTAGTACACAATAATAATTATTGTGGTTTTCACCCAAAGTTCAGTCGTTATGTTTGAAAAGGTAGGGTTGCAAAACGAAAAACCTGCATTTATCTATGTTTATGAATGAAATTCACGGCAGTTGCTTACTGTAATTCACATAAATAATTAAAAATAAAACTCCAAGTTTGTGTATTATTTCTCTGTAGCCTTCCTACTCAGTGGGTTATAATTTAATATTAATAAGGCACAAAGTTGCCAAGCGACTAGCTAGAGCGTCGGTTTGCTTACCGGAGTCCCGAGTTCATATTCATATTCTTTATTTGCCTGAAGGTACAATGGTACAAGCGGCCTCGTCAATTTAATATTATAAAATACAATATCAAAAAGGTTAAAAACTGCAAAATAATAAAATTCAACTAAAATTCATTCATATTGTAAAAAGGATTATTTTGTAGCCATCTCTTAGTCTGAAGTTTGAATTGTTTGTCATTTTGTGCCTTTATATTTGTAGGTATCTAATTATTTATAAAATTTACTGCAGTAATTACATAACTAGATTGTGTTTTTTTCAACCTGACAAATGATATGTTTAGTTGATCAGAATTTCTGGTTTCATAGTGATGCAGATCTTCTATAATTGTATAATTATTTATATTCTTTTTTACATGCATTATTTATTTATTTATTTATTTTTATTGCTAGTAAGTTTGAAATGAATACAATGAAAGATAAACTAGCCCACTCCTGAATGAGTAAGACTCGTGCTCAGGAGGGGATTCCAATACAGACAAAAATAAAATTAAAATTGAGAGTTAATACAGATTAAATAGTGTTTAATATGTTTAAACCCAAACTATAAATCCAATACAAATTGTTTAATTTCTTTTATTAATTTGGAGAGGATTCGTGGTTGGAATATTATTGGAATAAAATTTGATTCATGCTATGATAAAAAGCTGCAGAAGTTCAAAAATATATAGATTGTAAATTGTCATAAACTTTTCATTTTTGAAAAGAGATCTACATGATAATCTGGGTGGTGATATTGTTAAAATAGGGACTGCTTTTTTCTGCAACAACAGAATGTTTGGAAGATCAGAACTATTTCCATATATATAAAAGTAATCCATATCAAATAACATTTTCAAATAGTGCATAGTAAACTTGTTTTAAATAATGTTTGGGAATCTTGTACATGAGACTCCTCAAGAGATAAATTACTCTAGAAATTATTTTACATGCATAACTAACATGGTTGTTCCACCTTAGTTTAGAATTCAGATATATACCCAGCATCTTTACAGACTCATTTATCACATTGTTTTGAGTTTGTTTCAAACTAAGAGTTAATACATGAGTTTTTTCATCATTAACAGTAAGTCCATTAATTGAAAACCACTTTCTTATTTCAGAAAATACAACTTGCTTCATATAATCTAACTCAACAATATTATTATGTCTGATAGAAATTGTATCGTCAGCATACATCAAGTCATAATAAGTCCAAGTGAAGTGTGTGGTGAATAATTACAGTATTGTTGCTGGGATACCTCTTTCATTTGGCATTAATTTCACTATTTATACGTTCACTGTTACTATAACATCAAATACATATATAGATGGAAAAAAGCTATAATGCTTCTTAACTTGCTCACACATTTAGTGATCGACTACAGTTACCGCATTCGTAAGATGGAATCTGCTCAATAGACACAGGACTAAGTCACACATACGCTTCCATATTAGTAATGCGGATAGAAAGTCAATTCTCACTTTCTTGATCAAACGATACAGACGAGTCCAACTAATTCAAATTTGATCCGGAGACTTTTTATTTATTAACACTAGCCATACCCGTACGCTCCGCTGCACCCGTTAGAAATAAATATAAAGTAATTAAGTAATTACATAATTAAAATAGGGCATTTGATCCAGGGAACATTCGTGTTTGATAGAAGGATAAATCGTTTAATATGTTACTTAATTTAAATTGCATCCAAATAATTAAAATGCGATCATTTTGGTTCAGAGACACTCATTTGGTGCAATGACAATTCCTTTAACATGTTTATTAATTTTTATTACATACAACCATAGTTTAATTAAGATTGACATCATTTAGATTTAATGTGTATATTGTATTTTACTTGTTATAGGTTTCCATTGAATTATGGTAATAACTTAATTTTAACCCATGTTTTCTACGTATTCAGTAAATGGCGCTTGGCCCACTATGGTTCTGAACCCTTCAAATAACTTAAATTATATTATAATATTACATATTATATTATATTATATTATATTATATTATATTATATCGGAAGTTACTGTAATAACGTTATAGCATTATGTCCATCTAGCGAAACTACACTTTCCAATGGTGAAATAATAATTAATTATACAAATCGGTTAATTTAGCTTCCGATATTACTTCATACAAACACAGAAACATTCTCTGTAAGCTATCTTTCATAGCTTTCGATTGTCGCTGTCCAAGGCCCCTTATAGACGAAGTCATTTGTTTTTTAATTCATTACACCACCTTAGATGGCCTTGTTATTGTAATTTTGAAACTCATTTATCTCATTAAATATCAGTCCTATCAAGATTTTGCAAGGAATAAAACTTATGGAAAATTATTTTTAAAGAAACTTTTGTTATGTAACATTTTTCACAAAAATCAATAATAAGCGAGATATTTCGATTTATTTAATTCAGGCCCCCTTATAACCCCCCTTTTAAATAATGTATTTTGAACGCCATATAGCCTAAAATCTAAGTTACAACGAACTTAATTTATATTCCAATTTTCATCGAAATCCGTTCAGCCATTAT
Organism: Periplaneta americana; assembly: GCF_040183065.1. Lineage (NCBI taxonomy): Eukaryota > Metazoa > Arthropoda > Insecta > Blattodea > Blattidae > Periplaneta > Periplaneta americana. Next base: position 110,063,628 of record NC_091130.1, on the reverse strand, counting down.
CGCGTGAAAATGTAACAAACATACAGACATACAGACAGACAGACAGACAGACAGACATACAAACAAAAATGTCAAAAAAGCGATTTTCGGTTTCGAGTGGTTAATTATATATGTTAGGACCAATTATTTTTGTAAAATCGAAAATTACCAGAAAAATTTCGGCTACAGATTTATTATTAGTATAGAGTGCATATTATTTAAACAATTTAAACCTTGAATATTATTCAAAATACCCCCAGCTTATAGATTTTTTGTCAGAGGATAGAGAGCTTCTTTATTCATTCTTGGTTATGAAGCTATTTCCACATGTCTTTCATCAACAAGTCATTCGTAAATTTTTATTCAAACAGGTGATAGTTGATAAATCCGAGCCATATGAAGGATGTGGCAGCATTTTTAAGCCAAGTTTAATCAGGGTATTTTGTATGATTTTTACGCCTTCGTAGGCATGAAATTAGAATAGAGCGGCGTTTCTCAAACTGTGGCCCCCGGACCACCTATGGTCTTCGAGGTCTGCCCTTGTGGTCCTTCAAAAAAGACGGAAGAAAAATAAATTCAAACGAATTGCGTATTTAATATAGCTGAAAATCTCACAATTTGGAAATGACACATGGCAATCGCCTTTCACTTTTTCTCCCAGTATTGACGTTAATGAAATGTATTATCCTACTTGTCTACTGACTTCCCACTCTACTCTCAACAACCAAAGAGGGATTTAAAGTACTACGAACGTGGTGTTTCTCGCCATCTTTTCCCTGCACATTTGGCGCTTGTAACCCACCCAGGGACCCCCGAACTCATAACAGAGGACCAAAGTACCGAACCTTTTCATGTACTTATGATATTCTTAATAGTTTTGCCGACACCCAGTCTGCACATTGAAATGGTCACGTACTGTACGTCGTACACCAATAATACAACCCTGAGGTCAAAATTTAAAACTTATTTTCCAAGTAAATATGACAAATCCCCTGGTAGAGGGGAAGAGAAGGCCTGATGGCCTTATCTCTATCAGGTTATATAATAAATAAATATATAAATACGAAATGGAAATATAAAAATTGGAGATTTATCCTTCGAAGGGGTGGAAAAATTCAAATATCTTGGAGCAACAATAACAAATATAAATGACACTCGGGAGGAAATTAAACGCAGAATAAATATGGGAAATGCGTGTTATTATTCGGTTGAGAAGATTTTATCATCTAGTCTGCTGTAAAAAAATCTGAAAGTTAGAATTTATAAAACAGTTATATTACCGGTTGTTCTGTATGGTTGTGAAACTTGGACTCTCACTCTGAGAGAGGAACATAGGTTAAGAGTGTTTGAGAATAAGGTGCTTAGGAAAATATTTGGGGCTAAGAGGGATGACGTTACAGGAGAATGGAGAAAGTTACACAACGCAGAACTGCACGCATTGTATTCTTCACCTGACATAATTAGGAACATTAAATCCAGACGTTTGTGATGGGCAGGGTATGTAGCACGTATGGGCGAATCCAGAAATGCATATAGAGTGTTAGTTGGGAGACCGGAGGGAAAAAGACCTTTGGGGAGGCCGAGACGTAGATGGGAAGATAATATTAAAATGGATTTGAGGGAGGTGGGATATGATGATAGAGACTGGATTAATCTTGCACAGGATAGGGACGATGGCGGGCTTATGTGAGGGCGGCAATGAACCTTCGGGATCCTTAAAAGCTATTTATAAGTAAGTAAGTAAATAAATAAAATGTTCATGGATTCGTGATCCCTTTCATTGCGATATTGAAAATAACAAATTTTTGATTGAGTGAAAGAGAACAGTTAATTGAACTCTCGAATGACACAGGACTTAAAATGAAATTCGAGGCGGAAGGTATAGTTAATTTCTGGACCTCATCACAAGTGAAAAGAGAATATAGTGAACTGTACAATGCTGCATTAGAGATTATAATTCAGTTTGCTTCTACGTATCTGTGTGAGAAAGGGTTTTCATCATGAACTCTAATAAAAAACAAAGTACCGAATTCGACTTGATGTCTATGACGATCTCCGATTTCTTGCCAGTATACGTCCAAGTATATAACAACTGTGCAAGAATCGGCAGGCTCATCCATCTCATTAATGTGAGTACCAACATTTATTTATTTTTTTTTTTTTTTAGTTAATGAGTTAAAGATTATCCAAACTGTAATACCTTGAATTATTAAAAATAACGAAAATAAATTTTATTCTATTAACATTAACTTAATTAGTTAATACTAATGTAAAAGTAATTTAATTAAATTAATTTTAATTAATTAATTCTATTTTAAAATATGGGTATACTGGTATTAAAATATGCCACAAAAATGATAAATTTGCTTTCGAAAGGAACAAGAGTAAGGTGGTCCGCGGAACTGTTCTGACTTAAAAAAGTGGTCCCCATTTCAAAAAGGTTTGAGAAACGCTGGAATAGAGGATCGATCCCGATATGATCTCTTGAGGTTTTTGATCGACAAAATGGATGTAGAACAAATTTTCCTCCGAGAACTTCGATATCGCTTCCCTCTGTAGCTCAGAAAAGACACTAAAGGATTTAATTAATATCTGTCAACTCTTCACATTGAATAAGCCTTTCGACCCCATCCGTTCTCATTGTAATAATTCATGAACCAACTGTTGTCATTCACAATAATTTATTAGAGTTCATTGACTGTATAGTTGGTACGGTACAACAGAATAAACTAAAATCAAAATAACTCATTACTTTATTTTAACCGAAATATAATTGAAATGTATGACCCCAAAATGGCTCAGTCCATTGGCCATTTTTGATACATATATACAGTGTACCAAAAAAGGCACAAAATTAGAAATGCTCTATTTTCGTAAATACATAACATTAATTTATAATGAATACAGTGTTGGAAAGAGTAGACTTTAAAGATGAGCAGGACATTTTATTATGTTTTTTGAGGCTCAATTAAAATCTTATGGAGGTCAATACACAATGATGCGAAAAATGTGTTTTTTGAAGACAATTTATTACTTTAAAATGCAGAAACTGAATGTTGGTCAAATTAATAACAATTAATATTCTTTCAAATAATCGAAATTAAAAATGATGCTCTATGTGACCGCCATTTGCCCGCACAACTATTTGTAGGCGTCTTCTCCATTGTCTAATAGCACTGGATACCTGTCTTTGATTAAGCCGGTCCCAACATTCAAGAAGGCGTTGTCTTAAATGTTCAATATTACGAATTCTTGTTTTGTAGTAAACTGCTTTTTGTAGTTGACTCCATACAAAACAGTCCATAGGATTAAGATCTCGTTTGAAACTCCAGCGGAAACCATCAGAGAATGTGAGAAATGCGATCTTTCACGCAATAATCTCTCAGGAGGAATATCATGTCCGTATCTTACTAATCAATCGTTGTACACTTGAAACAGACCATTGTCGATGAGCGTAGTTCCTTACAATTTGACGGGCAGATAAATTATCATATTGGTGCAAATGTTTAATGAAAATCTTGTCTTCGTTCGTTAAGCGATCCGTTATTCACAAAATGAGAACTCAAAACGGAAGAAAACAAATGATGACAGCACAACAAACTGCTTGGCCTGCTGAACTCATAAGACCATAATGCTTAGTTCGGCATAAACGATCGATTTTGCACTGCCTTACAAAAAAATAAAAAAATAATCTATACTAATAATAAATCTGTAGCCGAAATATTTCTGGTAATTTTCGATTTTCCAAAAATAATTGGTCCTAACATATATAATTAACCGCCCTGAAACCGAAAATCACTTTTTTGAAATTTTTGTTTGTATGTCTGTCTGGATGTTTGTTACCTTTTCACGCGACAATGGCTGAACCGATTTATATGAAAATTGGAATATAAATTAAGTTCGTTGTAACTTAGAATTTAGGCTATATGGCATTCAAAATATTTTATTTAAAAGGGGGGTTATAAGGAGGCTTGAATTAAATAAATCGAAATATTTCCCTTATTATTAATTTTCATGAAACATATTAAATAACAAAAGTTTCTTTAAAAATAATTTCCGATAAGTTTTATTCTGTGCAAAATTTTGATAGGACCGATATTTAATGAGATAAATGAGTTTCAAAATTACAATAACAACGCCATCTAAGGTGGTGTAATGAAATAAAATACAAATGACTTCGTCTATAAGGGGCCTTGGTCAACAACAATCGAAAGCTATGAAACATAGCCTACAGAGAATGTTTGTGTGTTTGTATGAAGTAATGTCGGAAGCTAAATTAACCGATTTGTATTTTTAATTATTATTTCGCCATTGGAAGGTGTAGTTTCTCTAGATGGACATAACGCTATAATGTTATTATAGTAACTTCTGAGTGAATCGAGGACAGGTAAGATTAAAATAGCTTCTTATGCACAGAAAAGTTGATACGCTATTCTGTACATTCGTTTCCGTATTTCCTAAAATAATTTTTATGACCGAATTAGTGGTCTCTGGATCAAAATGATCGCATTTTCATTTTTTTAATACAATTTAAATTAAGTAACATAATAAACGATATATCCTTCTATCAAACACGAATGTTCCCTGGATCAAATGTCCTATTTTAATTATGTAATTACTTTATATTTATTTCTAACGGGTGCAGCGGAGTGCACGGGTACGGCTAATGTTTAATAAACGGTAAAAAATTAAATATTACAGTACTTTCCCGGTCTACAAGGGCTGTGAAATTTGCCTTCAAGTGAAATAATTAGTTACTATTTACTGGAATATAGCCATTTAAATTCTGTGACTTTTTTTTGGCCCACTGTGTATATGAATTTTTTTTTCTTCTTTCCCCCCCACATTATATTTTAAGCTTGTTTTCTTCCAAAACAACGCCAATCCTTGTCTATAAGTTTGTGTTATTATGCACGTCACTTAAAACCTCGCTCAGTCCGTAGACCGGTGGATAAAAAAAACTAGCCCAGTCCTTTCATAAAAGTGGACTGAACGCGTTTTGGGATCACACTCTTCAATTACGCTCAGTTTCCTCAGCAGGAATCGAACCGAAGTGAGATGCGCGCAGAAATGTGAGACGTTAGGCAGGCACTTACCTATGATGGGTCTGTCGTTGAGGGCGGCGGCGTGGGCCAGCAAGCACAGAGACGCAACCACAGCACTCCACATCGCAATCAGCACTGACACACACGCACGCACACACGGAACTAAACTTGTTCGCTGCTTGCTCAACACAGGAGACTCTCGCTTCCGGACGCTCTACCGTACTGGCAATGCCAACACGTTGGGGTGCTAGATAACGGGCCATTCACACGGTAAAGTATCTACGCAGATGTGACGTCAAGGAAAAATGTATTGCAATTGTCATATAATTTATTATGTATGTACAATATAAATAAGTAAATATATATGCATTTATATACAAACATCAATATAAATATCGTCGTTGTTCCTGCAATAACTCCTATGTGACATAATTATTGATTTTCAGATTTTTGCTCTATTAAATAACTTAAATATTGATACAGCAAGTAATAAAATCTCCTAAATGTAATTATATTTCTTTGTTTCGAAAATGTAAGACTTCACTGACTCCTATGTACGGCTGCCATAGGATGAAAGATTTTATATTTTGCACATAGGAATTATTGCAGGAACAACGACGATATATATAGTACTATAATATGCATAATCAAGGATTACACTATTTCGTTCATTCAACTATTGACCACATTTATTTATTTATTTATTTATTTATTTATTTATTTATTTATTTATTTATTTATTTATTTATTTATTTATTTATTTATTCATTCATTTACTTATTCACGCACCAATTACTTCCTTATTTATTTATTTATTTAATTATTTATTTATTTATTTATTCTATTTCATGTTATTGATTTATTTATTTACTTATCTATCTATCTATCTATCTATCTATCTATCTATCTATCTATCTATCTATCTATCTATCTATCTATCTTCTATCTATCTATCTGCCTCTCTCTCTCTCTCTCTCTCTCTCTCTATATATATATATATATATATATATATATATATATATAATATATGAAGAGTCCACTGCAAGAATGATGGATGTCGCTTTCTTGTCGATAATGAACCAAGACTGTCAATGCATAGCTTAAGACATATAGAATATGCATAGAGAGTTATATGACATTAACACTGATAGTCATTGTCCAGTAATGATCGGAAAATCACAGTTAAGCTTTGAGCGCTAAGCATTTCAAACTTTCAATTGCTTCTCCTGCAAAATGAATTCCAAATGACATCCATCATTCTTGCAGTGGACTCTTCATATATAAATCCATTTATTTATTTATATATGTATTTATTTGTCTGTCTGTGTGTCTGCCTGCCTGTCTATTTATCTAGCCTGCCTGCCTGTCTGCCTCTCTCTATATATATATATATATATATATATATATATATATATATATATATATATATATTTATTTATTTATTTATTTATTTATTATCCGTAATAGCACCAGTCGCAGCTGAACTGGACATTTTTGAGGCATGAAGTTATTTGAGTTATTTAGGCTATTTCTTTATTTAATGTGTCAAATTTAACCAGCTGTAGATGAATCGGCTGACGTTTTCTCAATAAACGGATAGTAGTTTTATCTTGCTTAGGTTATTGTCGTGAGATGCATTTTCTCCAATTCCTTTCCAGTAGCTCCCGTAGATAAATTTCCATTTTCTTATCTAGACTCGAAATGCTTGCTTTGAGACTTACAGTAAAAGCTGTAATCATGTAATTTGTTATTTTCAATTGAAAGTCATTCAATATCTCTTTTAAAGTGCAAATGTTGCTCAAAATGCGATCGTATGCTAATATGACGAAAGTGGAGAAAATATGAAATTAAAACAGAAACAGAAACTGAAGCACTCGGAAAAAATCTGACCACGATATATTTTGTTTACATGTCCTGTTGTTACAACTACTACAGTCCCGTCGCTCTTATTTCCGGCAGCCAATCACGTTGCAGGTCGGCTACATTTAAACGTGTGCGTCTTGTTATTCGCTGCTGATGACGTTATGCACTTCCTTAGGCTGGATAAATACTTAATATAATAGCCCTCCATTTTGGCCCCTTCGTTGGCGTTCGCAGAAAGCACACGAGGACTTTATTTGCCGCTCAATTATTTGCTGAATTACAGTGCGTTTGATTTATTATCATAGGAGATACGACATGATAATGTTTAACCGTGTGGGAAATAGATTCCTCGTCTAGTTGCTTGGCAACGAAAGAACAAAAATGGTGAACGATACTACCTATTTAGACTTTATAGAGCCTTCACTTCCTAAGATGTAAGCAAAGAGGAGGAGTCACGCCGGAAATAACAGCGACGCGACTATAGGGACCTAACTTCGAATTTTTTGCTGCGAGAGAGAGTAAGTTGGGCTTTACAACAAAGATAATTGTCGGCGATGATATGATGAGAGCTAGTGCGATGTAGGCAGAGTAAACGTTTGACCAGTACGAGACAGTAGGTAGGTTATGTCTGTTGCCCTCCTATTCAGGAACCAAAGAACGTAGGTAACCAGTTTATTAACAAAATAAGCGATAATTACATTAGGAATTTGAGATAATGAGAAAATCATACAATTTCTTATTTACAGTCAGTACATTTAACAATAATCATTCAGTTGTAGATCGTCGAAGATTTGATTATCGACGGAAGAAATGCAAGTCCCTGTACCCTGAGCTTCCCACGCTGTGACCCACAAACAAACATCAGTGCTACATCAGTTCTAATATCTATCTCAAAGATATGATAAGGTATAACCTCAATATTTAAATAAGTTAACTTGTTCGAATATTGAATTTTTAATACAAATTTTGCTTCGGATGGGTAAATTTCCTTTAAAGGCAATAACTTCCTCCCCCCATGTTAGAATCTTGTGCAATAATATTAAGATGGTGAATTGAGTATTGTAATTCATCTGCTGCATTAGCGAGAAGAACTTGGTCATCAGAGTGTATGAGGATATCTATAATAATATTTCTATGGTTATGAACATGTCCATGAACTGTTACTCTCTCCAGTGTCTGATGATGGCATTAATATAAATGATAAACAAGAGAGATGATTAAAGACAGCCCTGTCGTACTCCACAATTTATTCGTTTTCAATCAGGAAATTCTGCTCCTACTTTTATCGCTACGGTATAGCATTAGATTTGTACAATTGGAAAATTGTGTGCATTAATCATATGGAGTCTTATCATCTGTCAACACATTCAAATGCTTTCTTATAATCAATAAATATCATATGGGTTTCTTCATTAAAGTCTTTATTTTTTTATTTAAAAAATGAAGATGAAATAGCCATCAACACAAGATCTGCCCTTTCGGAAACCATTTTGCTCTTCGCCAAGTAAATTTTCATAATGAACTTGTACAGGGTTGTTTCCGATCTCTGATAACGAATTTGAATGACGTCACGTGCGTCAGGAATCACACCGACAGCTGAATTGCGGCGCAAGGTGACAGACCAGTAGTGAGTGATTTCATAATCAGAGTGCATGGTGTATCGCAGTAGCAATGTCCAAGAAAATGGAGCCTTTATGGGAGGGGTACATAACTCTTTCCGATGCCAAGTACAGTTACGTGAAAATCATAGGAGCCTGTAAAACAAACGTGGTTTTGTTATTTCCAAGAGAGGCACCTTGTGTGTACCTAATAAGACTGGCAAAATTCGGATGGGATTAATTCCAGAGTGGAAAAAGCAAGCAAATCCACCCCAGTCACAAGTCGCTGCACCCCACGAGATGATACAAATTAATTGCATTCGAGCTTTACCAATCTTATTAAGCACACAGAAGATGCCTTTCTTGGAAATAACGAAATCTCTTTTTTTGCAGGCTTCTTTTATTTTCACTTAACTGTATTTGGCATTGGAAAGGGTCATAATGTACTCCTCCCAAAAAGGCTCGATTTTCTTAAGAATTTCTGCTGTGAGTCGCCGTGCACTCTGACTATGAGATCGCTCACTACTGGTCTGTCACCTCGCGCCGCAGTTCAGCTGTCGTGTGACTCCTGACGCACATGACGTCATTCAAATTCGTTATCAGAGATCGGAAACAGTCCTGTAGTTTTCTAGCTATGACTCTGGTTAATATGTTATATCCATTATTTACAAAATGCTCTGGTACATCCCCAGAAAAGAATATCTATGGATCGATCATTCCGAAGATGGCGGGAGACCGTAACAGGGCACTAGAACCATAACTTTAAATGCAGTTGATGATGATGATGATTATGCGAGCTATAATATATAATGAAAACTTTGTCGTGCTATATTAACAATTATTAATCCAACATTTAATTTAAAACGTATAAGCACTTTTTTCTTTCTTTTCTTCATTAATTCCTGATGGAAACACAGGGCATTCTTAAGATGTTTACTCAACCAGCATTAGACATTCATAAGCAACTAGACAAGGACACATAGTCTGTTCTTATAGACTCAAGATACGTTTCTATTTCCCTGCTGGTAACCTGATCTGAGTTCACTGGGTTTGCAACCAAAAATCTTAGTCTCTGGTAATATGAAAGTCTGAATTCCAATTCTGGACTGTTACCCACAATCGGCTTAGCGAAGGTCAGCAGGTTCAAGTACAAGCAACGTGGACAAAGACGAACTCACTATCCCATATGGATGCATTGTAGTAGGCCTACTGATTATGCAGATTTATCGCTTGAAAGGTGCACTACACGTATGTCAAGGGCTGGTGACAAAAGTGCTCCGAAACCAGTATTACATTCAACGAGTGCATCCAAAGAACAAATGAAGGGTTCAGAACCATTGTGGGCCAAGCGCCATTTACTAAAACCGCAGAAAGCAAGGGTTAAAATGAAGTTATCAACAGTAATCTCACTAGACGTTTCGATTTATCTAGAGAAAATCAAAACTCGAGTGGGATTTAATTGACTTACACGATTAGAAGAAAGTATATAAAGATTAGAAGTAACGAAGTACTCCAATACAATAAAATATTAATTGACTTACGAAAATACAACTGTCTTCAAATGTATTATTGTACCATCTCAACATTACAACTATTACGCTAGAGGCTTTGCTGATTCAGTTTCATTTTTATTAAAATGCAACATTCCACTTCAATTATCCGAATCCCAGTAATCAACGTCACTTGACAGATGATTTTCAATAAATCTTAATATTAAACAATCTCTGATACGTGACTATCCATAATATCATATAGCAGAAGCTATAACATAACCTAACTAATATACACAAGTGTTAGAAAAGTTTTAATTAACGACGATGACATAAAAAATAAACGTGAATGATTTTAAAAGGTATAATTATTGAATGTACAATTTCCAAATTTGAATGTGGTTGGTGGTTCAATTGTTGTTATATTGGACGTGTGCGTAATAGAAGTGGAACTCGTTGATTTAGGCCTACATGGTGTATTCAACTTATTCAGGATTTCCGAATGGTGCTCTTCATTTATTTGTAAATCGGATTTCAGAAGATGCATAGGTATGATCAGTGATTTTTATTAATTCTTGTTCTTGAATGCCAATGCGAGTCATATTTGAAACTGGTGTGCATCGACTGTTGTGGTTTGTAATTATATATATATATATATATATATATATATATATATTTTTTTTTTTTTTTTGACGTCCAGACCAGCGCAGTTTCAAATGTTGGCAAACAAAGAAACAAATGCTAGGGACGCGATAAAATTAAACAAATGCTAGGGACGCGATAAAATTAAACAAATGCTAGGGACGCGATAAAATTGTGCGATAAGCAGCCATGATTGGTTGAAATACGTCCTTTCGTACCGTTTTATTGGTCAAAAGTAGTATGACGTAGTAGGAGTGTAATAGTCACCATAATTCAATGGAAACATATAGCAAGTAATATAAAGTATACAAATTAAAACTAAATGATATGTCAATCTTCATTAAAGCATGGTATTCACTTAACTTTAACCCTTGCTTTCTCCGTTTTTAATAAATGACGCTTGGCTCACTATGGCTCTGAACTCTTCAAATCTGGGACGAGTATATAGGCCTACCATAGTTTCGTTGCTCTAGAAATCATTTTATATTATGTTTCCCATGCAGCTTTTAGTATAGTCAGTGTAAACGTTCGCAAAATAACAGTATCGCTTCCTCTTGATCTCCTAATTCAGAAAATTCAGAACATCAAACACACATTGTACTAATGAGAAAAAGGATTTTGACACTTTACAGCGAAGTGATTAGTAACTGAAGGATGTGTATGAAGTTTCTTGTTCATGTCATGTTTTCTAAGAACATTTAAAACAAAATATCTATACTAATAATAAATCTGTAGCCGAAATTTTTCTGGTAATTTTCGATTTTCCAAAAATAATTGGTCCTAACATATATAATTAACCACCCTGAAACCGAAAATCGCTTTTTTGAAATTTTTGTTTGTATGTCTGTCTGTCTGTCTGTTTGTTACCTTTTCACGCGATAATGGCTGAACCGATTTCGATGAAAATTGGAATATAATTTAAGTTCGTTGTAACTTAGATTTTAGGCTATATGGCATTCAAAATACATTATTTAAAAGGGGGTTATAAGTGGTTCTGAATTAAATAAATCGAAATATCTCGCTTATTATTGATTTTTGTGAAAAATGTTACATAACAAAAATTTCTTTAAAAATCATTTCCGATACGTTTTATTCTTTCAAAAATTTTGATAGGACTGATATTTAATGAGATAAATGAGTTTCAAAATTAAAATAACTGCCATCTAAGGCGGTGTAATGAAATAAACAAATGAATTCGTCTATAAGGGGCCTTGGTCAACAACAATCGAAAGCTATGAATCATAGCCTACAGAGAATGTTTTTGTGTTTTATGAAGTAATATCGGAAGCTAAATTAACCGATTTGTGTAATTAATTATTATTTCACCATTGGAAAGTGTAGTTTCTCTATATGGACATAATGCTATGTTATTACATTAACTTCGGAGTGAATTGGAGACAGGTAAGATGAAAATAGCTTCTTATGCACAAACAACTTTATAGGCTATTCTGTGTATTCATTTCCTGTATTTCTTAAAATAATGTTTATCTCAGAGAATTAACGAACCACAAGAGTGTATTGATTTAGTATGCAGTAATAATATGTTAGCTTAGCATTCCATTATTTTATAATCGAAATTTTAACTATGCTCAATTGAATCGTGTTAAAATACATATGCATTAAATGCAATGCCAAAAAATTGGGTAATGAGCCAAGCACATTATGTTGCGCTGTTGTAAAATAAAATTTGTTCCTCCTGAGATTCAAGAGCCCCCATAACAAATTAAAAACTTACTTATCGGTGTACATCCATTATCAACACATTTTTATATAATATAATATAATATATAATATAATATAATATAATATAATATAATATAATATAATATAATATAATATAATATAATATAATATAAGTTATTTAAGTTATTTGAAGGGTTCAGAACCATAGTGGCCCAAGCGCCATTTACTGAATACGTAGAAAACAAGGGTTAAAATTAAGTTATTATCATAATTCAATGGAAACATATAGCAAGTAAAATAAAGTATACACATATCTAAATGATATGTCAGTCTTCATTAAAGTGTGGATGCATGTAATAAAAATTAAGAAACATGTTAAAGGAATTGTCATTGCACCAAATGAGTGGTCTCTGGACCAAAATGATCGCATTTTAATTATTTAAATACAATTTAAATTAAGTAACATATTACACAATAAATGTATCCTTCTATCAAATCTTCCCTGGATCAAATGTCCTATTTTAATTATATAATTACTTTATATTTATTTCTAAAGGGCGCAGCGGAGCGCACGGGTACGGCTAGTTATTATAATATACCACAAACTTTTGTGAACGACAAAAATGTGGTTAAAAACGTGAAACTAACCCCACAGGGGGCTTAGAGTCATAACGACGTCTCTACAAAATTCATGTTTTGAGATAAATGCAAAAGAAGTTTTGCAACAACAGAAACACTATCACTATTACAGCCTATGTTATTGTGTGCGACATACATATATTATGATAACTCGTTGTTATTAGAGTATATTTACATCCGCTCTAGAACTTCTTTTTTGTGGTTAGCTAAGTGTTACGTAAGAAAAAAAATTGTGTAGTAGATACGTTGTTTTGACTTTAAATAAATGTTCTTTTTGCAAGTTATTCATAGATTTCAAGAAGGCATATGACTCTGAAAGGAGAGAAATTTTATATAACATTCTTATTGAATTTGGTATTCCCAAGAAGCTAGTTCGATTAATTAAAATGTGTCTCAATGAAACTTACAGCAGAGTCCGTATAGGCCAGCTTCTGTCTAATGCTTTTTCAATTCACTGCGGGCTAAAGCAAGGAGATGCACTGTCACCTTTACTTTTTAACTTCGCTCTAGAATATACCATTGGAAAAGTTCAGGATAACACAGAGGGTTTGGAAATGAACGGGTTACATCAGCTGCTTGTCTATGCGGATGACGTGAATATGTTAAGAGAAAATCCACAAACGATTAGGTAAAGCACGGAAATTGTACTTGAAACAAGTAAAGCAGTTTGGAAGTAAACCCCGAAAAGACGAAGTATATGATTATGTCTCGTGGCCAAAATATTGTACGAAATGGAAATATAAAAATTGGAGATTTATCTTTCGAAAATGTGAAAAAATTCAAATATCTTGGAGCAACAGTAACATATATAAATGACACTCGGGAGGAAATTAAACGCAGAATAAATATGGGAAATGCCTGCTATTATTCGGTCGAGAAGCTTTTGTCATCTAATCTGCTGTCAAAAAGTCAGAAAGTTAGAATTTATAAAACAGTTATATTACCGGTTGTTCTGTATGGTTGTGAAACTTGGACTCTCACTTTGAAATAGGAACAGAGATTAAGAGTGTTTGAGAATAAGGTTCTTAGAAAAATATTTGGGGCTAAGAGGGATGAAGTTACAGGAGAATGGAGAACGTTACACAACGCAGAACTGCACACATTGTATTCTTCACCTGACATAATTAGGAACATTAAATCCAGACGTTAGAGATGGGCAGGGCATGTAGCACGTATGGGAGAATCCAGAAATGCATATAGAGTGTTAGTTGGGAGACCGGAGAGAAAAAGATCTGGGGAGGCCGAGACGTAGATGAGAGGATAATATTAAAATGCATATGAGGTAGGTGGGATATGATGGTAGAGACTGGATTCATCTTGCACAGGATAGGGACCGATGGCGGGCTTATGTGAGGGCGGCAATGAACCTCCGGGTTCCTTAAAAGGCATTTGTAAGTAAGTAAGTAAGTAAGTTACACTTTATTTTAACATAAATAACAGCAGAAATAATGCACTCAAGTATTTATATATTATTGTTTAATTATGTCTAATTATTGTGAAACAAACAGTTTTATAAGTCTTTCTTCTAATATTGATTAGCAAGATGCTGGATAATATGCCAAAATGTTTAAAACACTAATTGATGGCAATATACCATAATTTATCATAACCAGGACGAATAGGGTTTCTTCTACTTCTTTTGTTTTTCCTGTACGCGGACTCTCTTTACATCATAAGTTTCCGAATATTTTCTGTCATCCACGGGGCCGGTGATCTAGTCACTCGCTTCTTTTTCAAGGGTGCATGTTTGTCATACAGTCGTATTATGAGGTCGTTAAGTATTTCAGTTTTTTCGTCGATTGAGCGTTTAGTCCAAATTGTATGCCATGGAAATTCCAAATTGTCAGCTGTTAGTTTTATCTCGTCAAATCTCTTTTTTAGGTTTTGTTTTAGGACATTTTAAAGACTATTCAACATAGATTAAGTCATAGTGTGAAAGACCAGGGACAGAAACCTGACCTTGATCTTTCACCTTATCAGGATGTGTGGTTGCAATTATGTCAATTAATGTTTCAGATGTAGGTGTGTGATATGTGGGAAGCTATGTGACGTGTGGGAAGCTTTGTATGTGTGAAATAAATATTTGTATGATTTAAAAACACAGGTTTAGAGTCGAACTTGGGATATACCTTTTTTTACAGGATGGTAGCTCATGCAAAACAAAACAATCTCACTTAAAAAGTAAAATTCGGTAAATTGTGGACTTAGGATGTTCGCCAATTCAGGTCTTCAATTATGCTCTGAATATATGAAGCATAAAAAACTACTACATAAATTCAATTGCTGAGAAGGCCAAAGTAAATCTGGAGCAATGTTTTGAAAATTCTGGGTTCTTGAAGAAGTTTCAGAAAATTATTTTCGGTACATGTTGAAGATCAATTTGAATAGCCGCCCAGAACAAGATTGTAACTAGAAAATACGAAATTATTTAAAAAAAATGGGGAAAAGCACATTATACTTTGCATACTTTTAATTTTCTAGAGCAAGGTTGGCAATCAGACGTGTATTCTTATTTTAATACCAGTACAAGCACTACACATAGTGCATCATTAACAACCATTACTCACGAAAAAGTCAACTTATGAGAAATGAGGGTTGTAGCCTTGTTTTGGGTGGCTATTCAATTTATCAACGTCTGGAAACGAACGTCGTACTTATTCTGACACTCGTGAAAGCCAGTTACTAAACATGTTATGTGAAGCATCTCGAAAAAGACCACTTTAAATTATTTTCTAATATTTATAGTTCGGCACCTGTGATACAGGCCTACTTCTTTACAAATTAACAATTTGAAGGAATTTTTAACTGATTGTTGAACTATTTACATTTTATCGAACATAACCGAATGGCTAGCGAGCATAGACTTTTCGCACTAGTAAACAAGATCCAAATCTCGACGGTTTCAAATGAAATTTGTATTGGGAAAAGTCGGTGCTTGCTGGTAGGTATTCGTGGGACTTCCTGGATACATCAGTCACTTCTCTTTGTCCTCTTCATACATTATGCTCATTTATCTTTTGGTTATCGTCACATCGTCTATAACTTTATGTTCACATTCTGTAAGTCCAGCGTGAAGAGGGGTCATTGAATATGCTATAATGTAACCTCTGTAACAGATATTTCGATCACCGTGTATTTCCGGTAACAGATATTTCGATCACTGTGTAGCATTAACTGAATTTGTCATCCAGTAATACTGAACTATAAATATTTGAATTATTATTATTATTATTATTATTATTATTATTGTTATTATTATTATTATTATTATTATTATTATTATTATTATTGAAATGAATTGTTTAATATTTGGCTTTATATCAAAATTATGGCGTACTTAATTTCAATAACAAAAAGTCCTAAACTCTTAGTCCACAACTCTCACAGGTACCACTTCTATACTAACAGCAAGGTCGTAAGAGTGCGTACCGGAGTTATGAAAAGCATGACATCTGAAAATCACTATCACTATGAAAACTCCTATATCTCCTCATGAGGAGCATAGGACATTCACAAAGTGCCTCCATCGGACCCTATTTGTAGCCAACTTCTTCACTTCGCTCTATGTTTTCCCCTCCCAGCAATTTCCTCCAAAACTGTTCTCTTCCATGTATTTTTTTGCCTTCCTCTTGTTCTACTACCCTGGGGGTTCCAATCCAAAGCCATTCTTTCTACTGCTGCATCTTCTTTCCTGATTGTGTGCCCTATCCAATTCCACTTTCGTCTTTTGATTTCTATTCTGATTTCTTTCTGATTTGTTATCTTCCATAGTTCTGAGTTTGTGATTATATCTGACCATCTAATTTTTAATGACATCTGTAATGGGAGGTGTAAAACCATTTCCGATGTTTAAAATGATATAAGTATAATGAAAGAAGGAGAAGGAGACTGAAACCGCTGAAGTTTGAGTGATGTCAGTAAGTTACCAACCGAACTAACCTTCCACCGTCCGTTGTCCTTAGGCAGCAAATTGGGATTGTTGAAGATGAGGGAATACTTTCAATCCTACCAGAAAGAAATACTCTTCTGCAGTATGTTAATCGGATGGTTCAAATGCAAACAGGTCTCCATTGCCTGGAACATTCCAGTATAATATCACACTTACTGGAGAACAATTTTTGTTATCTGGTAGTGAAATGAATGATTCTAGTCGTCATGTTATATTTTATACACGTAAGCCATTGAAACAACTAGCCACGTCCCTCATATCATATTGTGATTGAACATTCAAGACGGTTCTTCATACTCCTACCAATTCTTTACCGCTCATGATGTTGCTTATGATCATGTTTTTCCATTTGTGTACGTCATTTGTGCAACAAAAAATGAAGCCACCTTAGGCCTACATTCATTTTTCTAGAACTTGAACAATTAGGCCTAACAGTTTGAACTGGAACTTAACCCGCAGCATTTCATGATGGATTTCAAGATCAGTGCAATGAATGCAACCCAGGCTGTTTGTTCCATCCATTTCACCAGTGACGTCAGCGAGAGCGCAAACGTGCCTCATCGCCCGTTGTTCAGAGCACGTAGGGCACGCAGGTACAAGTCACTGATGAACACAAAGGTTGTACATTACACATTGAAGAAGAAGTCGTTCAGTAAGTTTCAGGCTGATTGGACTCTTTAACTTCTTATGTAAGTGAATAAGTGAAATAAGAGGTGATGTTCTTTGTTTGTTATGTGCAAATTATTTAGTTGCAAAGAGAAGCAGTATCAAACGCCTAAAATTATTAGTCGATCTACAGGATAAAGTATTCAAATTTTGTTGTTTTTATTGACCTTAAATAGTAGTAAATATACGTGTAGATGTATTCTACAGTTTCTTTCTCAATGCATTGTATTTACGTTTACAGAACGAAGTACAAACAAAAGGATGTGTTGCTAATAGCATAGACTCGTTACATGTCAGTTACGAGTTCCAAGTCCAAAATTTACCGAATTCGACTTACCTGACATATTGTTGTGTTTTGCATAGACTACCATGCTATAAAAAAGAATATCCCAAGTTCGAGTCTAAGTCTATGTTTTTTAATTATACAAGTAGACCTATTTCATTTTAATAGATATTCTTATATTGAAAACCTATATACTTAGTTTCTTTGCTGCCCAGAAAAAATTTACTTCAATGGACTTGGGATGTTTGA
This sequence comes from Periplaneta americana, assembly GCF_040183065.1. Lineage (NCBI taxonomy): Eukaryota > Metazoa > Arthropoda > Insecta > Blattodea > Blattidae > Periplaneta > Periplaneta americana. The sequence continues at coordinate 110,045,542 of NC_091130.1, read as the reverse complement.
CAATTCAAATCTTCCGTTAGAAAGTATTGACTTCATCAATGATGTACCAGCAAAGACACACTATGACCGTAAAGTTCTTCCCACATTTTAGAAAGCAATGCTGATATACTATATTCGGGGATACGAAGATTTGCGGTGCAATTTATTTCTATATTTGGCAGTACGTACTATGTGAATAATTTTCCCTCACTTCTAAACCTCAAAAAACCAAATCAGCATTATCAGATGATAATTTGCGGGCTATGCTACAGCTTTCTTCAGGAAACATTTCGTCCGACATAAGAAGCTGGTAGCAAAAAGCAAAAAAATTGTTTCTAAAAGTGTGATGTTCATATAATAAGTACATGATTAGTGCTATGTAATTGTTACATAATAATTAATTAGATGGGCCTCATTATCTAAAACTGCTTAAGTTAAAGAGAATATATATTTATTATTTGTTATAGGCCTATTATTTCTTTTCACCATATGCAAAATGTCCTGTGATTTACTTTCCTTTTGTATTAGTTTAAAACAAAAGTAAGGTTTATGTACTAATTGCATTATTAGATAACTATATAACAATTAATTAGATCCTAGTTATTATCTGAAACTATATAAGTCAAGGATAATATATGTTTATTATTAAATTGTAGGCCTACTTTGTAATTATTTGCATTTATTAGAGGGAAACATGCTGCAAACCATGCTTTGATTTCTTGTTGTCTTGTATGAATATAACACATTATCTATTGCTTAAAAGCAGTTTAATTTTGCAGTGGTAGACCAATAGAGTTCATTTAGTCACCCCTTCTTATTCACCGCTACTGTCTGCAGAATAGATCCATTACAATCACTCAGTGCTTTATAGCACTGAGTTATATATGTGCTTCTGACCTTGACATCCCTGCATTTCACGCAAAAAAAATTGGCGAAACGTTTTAAATCTTGGTCTGAAATAGAGATATAATGACGCTGAAGAAGTTAGACGAGATATCCAGAAACTCATTCATTTACCTTCCGTTCCTTTGGATGATTTGTAAAACACATTTGATGACCTTTTGGATACGATGCATAATAATGTAATACGTTGTAATTTATGTGAAACTACTTCTATCAGAGAACTTCCAGCCAGAGGTAAGAGAAGAGCTGTTCCACCACGTTTTGGACTAAAACCTGAAGCATTCATGACCTACTAATAAACAGGACGCAACGCACCAATAATTATTTAGAATGCTGACACTGTCGGTTTCATTCAGAGAATGTTAGTCACAATCTGACATCACGCATCTATTTGGAAGTTCGTAGATAACATCCACAGAGATGAAGGGTAATTCTGTGTTAATATTACAAGTCACTGCACATTATGGCAGTGTCACATATCCGACAAATAGAATTATAAAATGAATCAGCAGCAAATTGAAAGTAGCCTGCTATTGACAGATACCAAGAATATAAAAGAATTAATGACTCGATTTCTACCTGCCATAAAATATGAATCGGGGATTGCAGAAACAGCACATGTCATGAAAACTAAATTTTTCAGTGGACACAAAAAATGGTATTACTGGTAGTAGACCACATCATTGGTTATAGTACTGGCTTCTTCAGACAGAAGCCTAATAGTTGTGTCGTTTTATACCAAATTTATTGGAATCTAATGAATTGTTAATGAAATAAATCAATATATATTAGCTTTACATGTGCTGTTTCCGCAAGGAATCAAAATTGTAGTATAATAATTTCAGTTCAACTAAAGTTTATGTGTCAAATTAGTGATATAATATAGGCCTATGCATAGGGCCTACTGTGTACTTAATACATAAGTGCAGTATATAAATGAACTTATTTTTCCACAGTAGGACACTGAAGAATATTATTGTAAAATTCTTGATATTCATGTGGTATGTAACGCATTAGCTTGCGTATATTGTCAAGCTTCTCTCTTTGAATTGGCACGATTTTGTCTTTATATGCCAATGAAGAAGGTAAATATGATATTCTCCTTTGTACACTTACAAGCAATCATTCTCATGGGGAAGATAAAAAAATTAAACTTTTTTCTTCCATCATTTTAATAATGTCAATAGAAGTGCTTACACAAATTTTGGCCACTCGAGCGCAATTACGAAGACCGTAAAAAATAAGTTTCCCTGGGGTCGTTTATAGAAAGAGAACAAAATTTCAAGCAAAGTTTTATTGGAACAGATATAGCAATTGTTGAGTTATTTTTCAACGTATTCACCACCAGAATTGAGACATTTGAAATTTAGTGGGATCAATTTTTGTATCCTTGTGTCGTAGATGTCTGCCGTCTGGAATCGGAACCAATGTGTCGGCACATGTCTTTGACATGAGCTGTTTCTGCGCTCTTCCAGGATTTCACAGGTCTCCAAATGTGAGACGGCTATGCTGACATAGCCTATGTGGTTTCTGCATGGAATGATAGCCCTATATCAACAGTCCATGAAACTGGAATAAACTTATTTCGCCATAAATAGTGACATGTGCTGTTTCTGCAATCTCTGATTCATATGAAGTGTGACCTAAAGAGGAAAGCCAACAGCAAGATTGCTAAGAAACATTACGATCCAATAATTGTAATACATTCCACGTTGTATTAGCATCATTTTTAACAAATAAATTCTGAACAAAATAAATTCATTGACCAGAAATAGTGCAGACTAATTAAATTATGATAAAAATATACTGGCCAAAAATAGCCTGGACCAAAAATAGAGAGCGCTTCAAAGCACCCATATCATCTCTTCTTCTCGAAAATTACATGACTAGGTGTTAGTGAAAGAAAAAGATTCGTTGCCAAAACCTATTATAACGAATCGATTAGTGGCACTTAAATGTTGCGGAACAAACTGGAAGATTAACTGGGGTCAATTTAGAATTTTCAAATGAGAACCTAGGTTGTGTAAGATATCTTTGGATAAACTTTTAGAGAGAAACAAATTTTACTAAAACCTATTTTTCTGACGTGATTCTTCATTCACAATAAAAGAAAACAGGAAAATAAATTGTAAATACGATATTTCAGTTACTGTGATATTGCGATCACTCATTTTCACACAACACTCTTCATAAGTGCTCAGGATGTCCACACTTTCTGTTAAACAACGCTGTGAACTTCTACTTATGTTCTGGATTGCACAGAGGACTTCAGCACTCTTGAGAGACCCACTGGCTGTTCTAATTGTTTCTTTAATTCGCCTTCACAAAATAAAATCGTTTGGAGATAAGTCCGGAGATCGAGATGGCCAAGCTACCGGTCCTCCTCCTCCAATTTACGTCCGAGGAATAACTAGTTAACAAGTTGTCGAGTCTTGAGTGAAAAGTCAGCTGCACACCCACCATGATGAAGCCACGTTGTTATCCTTACAGCGAGAGGAACGTCACCGAGTAGTTGGTACAAAATGTTGTCGAGGAAGTCTGCGTACGTTGTTCCATTCAAAGTCCCCTCAAGTCCGAGGATACCACACCGTGTGTTGAGGCTCCACACATGCTGGTTATCCACTTGACGTAGCCAGTGTGAATTAACTGCAGACCAGTACTGGACATTATGAATGTTCACCTTCTGAGTACTTTTGAAAATGACCTCCTCATTCTATAGAATTCTCCACTGAAAAGTATCGTTCTTTTTCAAGAGCCACTTGCAAAAATTAACGCGATTTTTGTAGTCATTTGTGAATTCTTCAGACTGTACCGTGGTGCAATCATAATCGCGGACAATCCTCCTTGTGGAGTCGTGAGGATTAACCACCACCATAGCGCGGACGTCAGCAGCTTTCTCATCCTTGACAGGTCGTTTGATATGATCACCCTTGTTGTATTTCCGCTGCACCGGTCCGGTTGTGCGCACACGATTTGCAAAACGTTATAAAGCACTGCAAAACTGCATATCGACGAAACGAGACTATCACGCGCGGCCGCCTCTCGCGGCTGACTCGCTTGTTGTTTGCCTCTCGGTTTTGTTCTTTTGGTAGCGAGGCAAGAAGGTGAAGCAGTGTGAGCCACCAATTAGTGTGCTTCAATTGAAGCAGTTAACATCAGGTTGCGTGATGGCATATTTATTAAGGAATAGTCCACACGTAGCGAGTTAATCATTGCGAGGCACTTTCGATCGCATCCAAAAACGACTGGAATGGGTTCATGGCTGAGGCAGCCGTGAACTCTTGCGAGGCCGGCGCGCATTATTGCGAGGCAAGGCACGCTTTGTGGAAAATATATAAGCCTAAGTGTCCGACTACATACCATTTTCCAGAGATAAGTCGGAGATCCAAGTATATAACCTACTTTTTTCAATCACTATTTATTTCTTCGATGGATTAAAATCACTTCAGTGTACAGAAAAAAGAGTTCTTTTTGTCTATTGGTGGGTACTTGACTGTTCGTCATTCACCCATATTTATTTATTTATTTATTTATTTATTTATTTATTTATTTATTTATTTATTTATTTATTTTGCTAACAATTGTAACATAAAATATAATAAAAACAGAAAAAGCATTAGCTCATCCCTGAAAGAGTAGAACTCGTGCCCAGGGGCGGATTCCTGAATTGCAATTAAGAAGTATATAATACAATTTGTCTTATGTCTACTACACGATACGAATATATAAATTTAAACTTACAATTTTCCATTATTAATAACATCCATAAATAAATTTTTTAAACAAATCAAGCTTTCAGGTATAACTCCCTCGAAATTATTCAACTTTTTTTTAAATTTAATACTAGAACCATTAGAATTGACAAGATTAGGATATTTGAATATAAATTTGTTATATATGCTTGGGCCTAAATTACTACTATGATTAAATACTGTAGCAGTGTTGCATTTTGGTTCAGACAATTTTTAAAAATTCATACCTTTTGTTTCATAACTATGAGAATACAATTCAAAATTATTTCGATTTTTTTTAATTATTTCGATTTTCTATACAAAGCTAGTTGTTTTGACCAATTTATCGAAAGAGTCGTTGCCCAGCGTGCGCCACAGAAGGCTGGTCTACTCTACACCAGCGACGAGATGTGATGACGATAGAGATTTGTTGGGATGGCACAAGTGAACCGGAGCTCCCGAAGGAAACCCCTGTGTTCCCTGGACCACGGGTACGGCTATGATCGAACCCGGGTCCATAGGACTGTGATTCCAGCGCTATAGCCACTAAACTACCGTGGCGGCTCGTATCAGAAACGTATGTTGAGTAAAAAAAACTGCCAAAAGTGTCGGACTCCAGACTTGTTGAAATACATAGAAATGAAGAAGAATCGGAAATGAGGGGCGATAACAATCAGGTAATGAAAACGAATTCCATTTCTTCCGCTTTTAATTGCAAAAGCGGTACTCATTATACTAGAAGTAACGATAATGCGAAAGAAATCGTGTTTGGTTTAATGTGATAGAACTATTCTGGTAGCGTTCTTTTTTTCCGGCGTCAAAGCGTTTCTATCTGATGCCGCTATTCAAGAATTCGACACCCGCCGATGTTTTGAATTACATGGTAACGCAATTACACTAACACGTTGCGTTTTTGCAGGTACCGTTTAAAACACCCCCGCTTGACGGGATGTTCTTCATCCGTTCAAACACTTTTCGCTAAAATACAACTCCCACGCTTGGAGATCGTAAAGTTGAAACCCAGCCGTAGGTTCGTCAATGTATTCCGATATCTAGTCGTTATCATGTCGTCAAAACTATAAGTTGCCTGTTTGCAAAGCTGCTATTTTGCTTAAGAGCGTATTCCGAATCTCACCGGTGAGCAATACGATGGCATCACGGTGTTCCGAATTCCACCGATGACGTCATTGATGCTCCACCGGTGTCGCACCGGTGGCATCAACTTGCAGAGGTGGTGGCAGTCTCCATCAGCCGCCATCAGTGAATCTGATTGGTTCTTGTATAGGGCGGGAATTAGCAGACGAATAACATCGTGCACTGTTGTGTCATGGCGGTGTGTTCTGCTTTAGTTCTGCTGTATTGTTTGTAATGAGGAGAACGTAAAAACAATATGTTAATGGCTTATGAGCGAACATTTCAACGGACCCGTTATTACTACTGGTTCAAGAAATAAATTGTTTATGCTATCTTTTCTTTGAACGAGATAGGAGTACGAAAATTTCGCAAAATTTTGCTAGCGTAGCACAGATAACAACTTGTACAGTCGCCATGACAGCCATCGATCCTTCCAGCAGTTTTGTTCCTTATTTCGCTGCAACGTGACGTCATTGATGCCACCGGGCCGGTGAGATTCGGAATACGCTGTAAGGAACCGGTGTGGAAATCCTCGGAGAAAACCCAACCAGGTATTCAATCCAAGAGGGAATCGCAACCATGCCCAAGCGCAACACCCGAACAACAAACGCGCTACCGTCTGAGCTAGGCCCTAAATATGTGCGGTGGCTACTGCTTTCATCAAAAGAGTAATTTATTTCCGCTCATATGATTCTATCATGAAAGCAATGTATTCATTTAATATTTCGTAATTATAGGAGTAGTCCTCAAATATGGCTCACATCAGAAATTAAAGACAAATGAACCAGTCTGTAGAGGCTGGTATTTGCCAAATAAGGAATTATTATTGTAGACGTCCATAGTACCTCGTAGGCAAATAAGACAGTGTTTTATAATATTGCTTTATTAAGCAGAATATAAAATATGACATCATTTAAACATTACTACTTAACTAGGTGTCTTTGTCGTGGATTGTATTGAAATGTTATGCATTCATATACTTGAATGTTTCATATACAAAGATGTGAATTCTGAGAATGAAATGCATATTGGTATGTTTATTCGCTGATGAAGTAACACTGCTCGAAAGTGGAATCATTTCTTCCTGTATACGTTGGTAGATAGTTGTAGATTAATGCAGCCTCTTCTAGATCTTCAGTCGGAAAACTGTGGTTGCTTTTCCGGGCTGAAATAGAAGTGAAACAAAATTAAACTTCAATTCACCTAAATATTTAATTGTGTTCATACACTATAGTATACAGGGTGGATTGTAATCTCTGCATCAAAATGAAACTGGTAATAGATCATGAAGAGTGATTTGAAAAATCTAAATAAGTTCTTTTTCTAACATTCACCACTTTAGAGGAAAATCGTTATGTTTATCTGAAGCATTTGACAACATCACGGCTAATGCAATAACTCTTATCAAGCGCGGCCTGCACTCCATACCTTCCCCTCTCCTACTGCTCTACTCAGTCGATGACAGGCGGCAATCTGTTGCGTTGCTAGATTTATTTCAACGATTTTCGCAAGTATTCAATTTAAATTCAAGGTTAAATGGTTTAATTTGCAAAAAAAAAAATCAAGACATTAACTGTTTAGATTATTTCTACTTATCTGCTTGTATAGCAATCAGCCCTTTCTCTCCGACTATTACCGCAATAGAGCTCTACAAACATTGGGCAAAGACTATTTTTTTAACGCTGCTCCATCGAAGGAAAAGTGTAATAAAAGTTTTGTTATATTTAACGTGTAGAATCGCCTCTTAAAATTAGAATTAAATTTTATCATATTTTGGTGGTATCTACTAGTTTTGAGTAAAATTATCATTATTTTCGATTTTACAAGGATTTATATTTTTCGAATGGATTTAGTACCGGAACGGTAGTGGGTGAGGGATCGTAAAAAGAAAGTCTCGCCCAAAAGTGGATCGCGTCTTCAAAAAGTTTTGGAACCGCTGCACTAGTTTAGAGTGAAACTTGAATAACAAAATCCGTCCATTGTTAAAAAAAATCGTTGGAAACAGATATATGAAGGGCTCAGAGCTATAGTGGGCCAAGCGCCATTTATTAAAAACGGAGAAAGCAAGGATTAAAGTTAAGTGAATACCATACTTTAATGAAGATTGGCATATAATTTAGTTTGAATGTGTATACTTTATATTACTTGCTAAATGTTTCCATTGAATTATGGTGATAACTTTATTTTAACCTTATTTTCTACGATTTAGTAAATGGCGTTTGGCCCACTATGGTTCTGAACCCTTTATATTATATACGGAATATTAAAAGAAACTTTTTTATTAGTAACAAAGATAATTAAAGCTTGCATTTACGTTAAAATCTCAAAACGTGATTTCTTACATCCAATAATTTTTTATGCGCGATAGAATGAGAAAGAAAGAACGAAAGACTTGTACCCAGACTTCATCGCGATCACCAATATAGGCATCGCGTGGGCAGCACTCATATGTAAAATGAAACACCTGCGCATTACACATGATCTCTGAACGCCAACGCACCTATTACCCACACCCAACGCTACATGCAACTCTATGCCAGAAGAGTTCCCGGTCAATACAACTTTTATACAAACTAGGACAGAATTAATTGTTATTGTACATTCAACACTTTTACTTTCTCGTTAGATAAAGTGCAGAAACAATATTGTGATCACTAGCAAATATATGTTCTAATTTTCATGGACGATAGGGTTTTAACACACTTCAAGTCGAAAAACTGATTTTAGCACGTTGTCCGTTTATCTCATTATTCATATGCGTAGGGAAAGTCGTATGTCCTTTCTTCACTATGAACCTTAGCAATGAGAATAACACGAAATGAAATATCCTTAAGAGCGGACTTACATCCCGGAAATACTACAGAGCTAGCATTTTGCAAAATAATCAGTAGGTCTACCAATATGCTAACAGGTACAGCCAACGCAACGAGGCGCTCCACACTAGCCCCGTACATTTCGCAAAAAGATACAAACTAAAAGTCTTAATCGTGCTGATCATTTCAAGATTCCATCACCTAATATCGCTATGTTACGATGTATTTCCTTCTTGAACCAACGTGATAGGATATATAAGGTGAAATTAGTACAAATGAGAACATCGAGAGAATGAAATTGAATTTTCGGGACTACACCTCGCTGCTCTTCACAAGTAGGCGATGCTATTCTAACACACGTTCCATCTTTACTCAGTAGTTACCGCTTGTTCCGCCAGGGTGACATCTAATCGAGACATTGCTGTCTGTAGCGCAAGATTCAAACTATCTGCCAACTTTGAACGTCCTAACCAAAATAGTATACCTTAAAGAAATTCTGCGTTACTTTCCGATCCTCCCTAGTATCTACTCGTATAAAGCATAGGATAAAAAAGAAGCATGGTGAAATGGAAGAAGTATGGAAGAGAAAGCGAGAAAAGAAAATATAAGAAAAGGTGAAGTAAATGATAGTCTATACATAGAATTAAGAAAAAGAGAACAAGGAGTAAGCGGAACAGTAAGAGGAAAGGGGATGAAATAAGAAGAAAGAGGGGTAATGAAAAAGGAAAGGGGTGAATAATAGAAAGATAAAAGGTAATGGCAAAAAATAATTAAAAAGAGAGCTATAAGAAAAAAAAATTAAGGTAAATACAAAAAATATATGAGAAAGACAAGAAATGCGCGCTAAGGACATAGGTATATTTTACATGCAACCGTTTACGAGATTATGTAATTTTTTTCTGGGTGGTGCCGTCAGTGAACCGAGCGCCTGGATATGATAAAGCGGCAACATTCATGCTTCGTAGAGCCCGAACAAAAACTCGTGGCACCTGCGCGAAAGACGAATTGGCATCCACTTGCATGGACTCGCCCAAAAGTCTTGCTGGACAGTACGCTCTATGAGTAAGCAGTCGCCCGCACACACAGAACCCCCCCCCCCCACTCCAAAGCCTCCGAAAGAGGCTCGCGCATGTTGGTGCCACGAGTATGCGATCGGGCTCTACGTATGCCGCATTGCCCCTCCCCCATTTCCTTTTAAGTGTGAGACGATATGGTGAACGGTAGATTGATAGAGAAGGACCTGTACCTAGATCATCAGATTGAAATCCTTTGCATTTTTGTGTATGGGGTTATGTTCAAGCGCATTCTTGGGTCTTTGCGGAGTAGAGTAGATAGCTGCATTCAAGTGCATGGTTAGCATTTTGAACAGCTGTTGTAAAATTCTTCAGTTAACATGTTCATGCTGTACTATATCTTGTTTATGCACAAACTTTACAAAACCTACAAAAAATTTCTTTTATTTATGTTCAATCACATTTCTGTTGTGTTTGAAGTCAAAACTATTAATTACACTGTTTCGTGATAGCTAAATTAAATAAAATTGTCACTACTTTTGTTGGAATTAGTACTTATAATTCAACGGGCCCCAACCAGCACAAAATGATATTACATGTATCTTGTAAACTGTTAATTTGTGGACCCATGTTCACTGGAACTCTTTTTGCTTCTCTTCGTTTTTATTTCTCATCCCTAAATTTTTACCCTCACTTTTGAAACACCCTGTGTCATATAAAAAAATCGCAAAGAAAATCATCTCATTTGATTTTAAGAAAATCAACATTGTGTGCTGTTAATTTTTAAAAAAACCTAATAATGTTTAATATAATTGTTGCCTTCTACGTACATAATTCAAGTATAAATTGACTTTCACACACAAAATACCAAAACAAAACTTGTGAAATATTCCAAGAGAATTTTTTATACAGCACACAAACAGATGGCGTGCTCAAAACTACTCCATCAATATTAGAAACACTAAAAACATGCATTTCCGTGAAGATCTTGGAATTTATTTTTTACAGCATCATAACATTTTCTCTTTATATTTCATATGTACAGCAAATAATGAAATAAAGAAGAAAAATAAATATTATAAGGAGGAAAAATAATTAACCAAGAAACTAAAAAAGAACAGGAAGCAGTAATAAATATAAGCAAGAGGAATAAAGATAGCAAGAAGAAGTAAAGCGAGGGGTGAAAGAAAGAACTACAGTTGATCAAGTTTACCTTCGTTGACAAAGAAGTTGGCGAAGTACTGTTCTGTCAAGATAGCGTTGGCAGTGTGAGGGTTAATTTTTTCCGCATTCCATTCATAGGTGTTCTTCTCAGGATGGAATTGCACTCCATAGATAGGGTATCGTTTGTGTTCGAAACTGGACACGAACTCAAAACCCAGCCTGTCTTTGTTGAGAGACAGAACCTGCCAGTCTCTGTCCAATCCCGCAATTGTCAAATTCTGCAAGAGAAGAATACACTTTATTGTGAGTGAACAAGGAGACGATACGCATTTTCAGATCACATATTTTGATGGTAATATTTTTAAGGACAGTTAGTAATGCAGGACGAAGAATAGACGAGGCATACGATCAAAGGCTGTCGTGTTATTGGCAGCGAAAGCTGAGGTATTCTGCCTCGTCATTTGACGTACTTCTCTCTCACATTCGTCACTCCTCAGCAGATCAGTGCCAAAGAATTTATTTTGATTTCACTACTCATTGGCGATTCTCAACAATGTCATCGTTACCAATACATGAGGAACTTTTGCCAAACATTTATCGTCCATTCTTAATTCCTATTTTACAACATAAGCAGTCGTTTTCGTGGCACACTGTTAGCTAAACGGCTCAAACGTCAGTTTTCCGCTCTGGTACTTTGGGTCCGAATTAGGACGGGTTCACATGGAATTTGTCGTGGATAAACACGGTGCTAGATAATAGGGTTTCTATCATTATCCCATTAACCATCATGTGGCGCTATATACCAGGACTGGGCACCAAAAGCGAATCCAAACTCTAAACGGGGACGCTTAATATTCATTCGTCACGGCATCAACGCTGCGCGGTGTTCGGCGGGGAAGAAAGTGGTTGAAGAAAAGTCATATGGTTCCCCGTGAGAGAGCAGAAATTGCTCTTGGTGCCCAGTTCTGCTATATACAGACCGTCTCCCATGGTGCACTGAGGTCAATGCTACGGAGGCAAAAGCACCTACAGTTTCTGTGCGTCACTCCTAGAGGAGTAAAGTTAAGTATCCGCCAATGGATTGAAAAACACGCTTTCATCAATATGCTGTTGATATAGAGAAATTTACCGTTTATGTTATTAAATTTTAGTAGGCCTAAGTGAATATAGCAATTAACACGGAATTGGCTTTTTCAACTCTGATTGCAAAATCTATTAAAGGATCATCATTCCATATCAACTGGTCTTGTATCTAAAACAATATTGTTCATAAAAAGGCTCTTTCTGTAAGTTAAAATACGCAACATAGTCCAGAAGACATGGTTATATAGCATTTTTAATAAAAATCTACACGTTACCATAAACAGCACAGTTAAACTGATTAATAATTTCGATCGTGGTTTTCTTTCCTATGTTGGCTATAGGGGGAGTTCATGGATCTGGCCAAAGAATGAAAATGTATCTATGGAGAAAGCTTCTGTCGTAGTTAAAAACATCCAAGACTTATAAATAAGCGTGGACAGTTTGTTTCTATTTTAAAATGATTCATTTTAACAGTAAAATCAAACAGTAAACTTTGTGATTGCATTTATTTCCTTTTATATCTTTAATTAGTTTTATTTTCAGATGTTTGGAGAAGATAATATTAAAATAATTGAAATTTCATATTTTAACTATTCTGTCACACCCGTAATGTCACACCCGTAACATGTTATACACATCCTGTACGACCTTGGTCAAACGCAAATCCAAATTTAAAAAAGGTAATCTTGTTCTGTGCCTCAGTGAAACTTAGATCAGAGTCCGTATAGGCCAGTTTCTATCTGATGCTTTTCCAATTCACTGCTGGCTAAAGCAGGGAGATCACCTTTACTTTTTAACTTCGCTCTAGAATATGCCATTAAAAAATTCCAGGATAACAGAGAGGGTTTGGAATTGATCGGGTTACATCAGCTTCTTGTTTATGCGGATGACGTGAATATATTAGGAAAAAATCCACAAACGATTAGAGAAAACACGGAAATTTTACTTGAAGCTAATAAAGTGATAGGTTTGGAAGTAAATCCCGAAAAGACAAAGTATATGATTATGTCTCGTGACGAGAATATTGTACGAAATGGAACTATAAATATTGGAGATTTATCCTTCGAAGAGGTGGATAAATTCAAATATCTTGAGCAACAGTAACAAATATAAATGACACTCGGGAGGAAATTAAACGCAGAATCAATATGGGAAATGCGTGTTATTATTCGGTTGAGAAGCTCTTATCATCCAGTCTGCTGTCGAAAAATCTGAAAGTTAGAATTTATAAAACAGTTATATTACCGGTTATTCTGTAAGCTATGGTTGTGAAACTTGGACTCTCACTTTGAGGGAGGAACAGAGATTAAGGGTGTTTGAGAATAAGGTTCATAGGAAAATATTTGGGGCTAAGAGGGATGAAGTTACAGGAGAATGGAGAAAGTTACACAACGCAGAACTGCACGCATTGTATTCTTCACCTGACATAATTAGGAACATTAAATCCAGACTTTTGAGATAGGCATGGCATGTAGCACGTATGGGCGAGTCCAGAAATGCATATAGAGTATTAGTTGGGAGACCGGAGGGAAAAATACTTTTGGGGAGGTCGAGACGTAGATGGGAGGATAATATTAAAATTGATTTGAGGGAGGTGAGATATGGTGATAGAGACTGGATTAATCTTGCACGGGATAGGGACCGATGGCGGGCTTATGTGAGGGCGGCAATGAACCTGCGGATTCCTTAAAAGCCACTTGTAAGTAAGTAAGTAAGGAAGTAAGTAAGTAATCTTGTTCTAAAAATCTTACAGTTATAAAAAAGTCCTACTTTTTCAGAACTTGCATATTAGCAGAGTTACTGAATGAACTACATGAATGCGCAATTTCAAAGAAAAATCTTGTCACACCCGTAATATTTAGTCTTTCCCCTCCCACTTTTTATACAAAATATATGGATTTCATAATTCTGGATCAACAGCTAGGTAACTAGAGGTATATACCATAGCTTTTCAAGTGCCTACAAGATTAGAAATTGACATAACCTTAAGTCTTTTAGTCAATGTAACTAAATATTTGTCACACCCGTAGCAATGGAATGACCCTAAAGTGACTACATTTCAATTAAACACAGTCGCAGAAAATAATAGCCTACTATGAACATAAAAAGCAGATTAATAATTAATTAGTCACGTACGTATATATTTCCATGTGTCAAGTAATCGAGGCGTTCTCTGGAACAAGAACTTAACTACAAAATCTTGGAAACTGACAAGCAAACGTTCTGATGTGGGCAGATAAAAAAGTTAAATTTTTTTCTTCCACCATGTTAATAATGTCAACAGAAGTGCTTATACAAATTTTGGCCACTCGACCGCAAATACGAGGCCTTCCAGAAAGTGATTTTCCCTGGGGCCGTTTATAGAAAAAAGTACAATTGCACAGAAATATTTATTGAAACAGATACAGCAATTGTTACGCTATTTGTCAACATATCTCTCACTGGGATTGAGACATTTGTCATACCATAGGATCAATTTTTGTGTCGTAGAATTCAGACGCCTCAGATCAGAACCAGCGTTTGACTGCGTCTGCACATCTCTCTGTCGATCCTATGATATGAGAAAATCTCAATTCCGGTGGAAAATATGTTGAAAAGTAGCTCAACAATTGCTGTGTCCGTTCCAATAAATTTTTCCAATGAAATTATGTTTTTTTTTATGTTAGCGGCCCCTGGCGAACTTATTTTATACGGCCCTCGTAATTGCAGTCGAGTGGCCAAAATTTGTATAAGCACTTCTTTTGACATTATTAACATGGTGGATGAAAAAAATTTAACTTTTTTATCTGCCCCCATCAGAACGTTTGCTTGTGAGATACAGAACAGCAAACATTTTAGATCTGTTATATAACACTGCGAAGAAAACATTGAAATGCTTCTAGAGGGCGCTGTGTTTGATGGGAAATAACATTTTGTCAAGAGGGAGATGTATTATTAATGATTCAAGATATACATAACGTACGCTAAGTTGTTATTCCAGGGAACGCCTAAATTGAAATTTATAAAATTCGTTAGACTTAAGTCTATCAATGTGCAAGACCCACTCGTATTAGAAGGTATTTAATATGATCAACTATCAGCATCTATGACAGCTATTACAACACGTAGAAGTCTAAACTTACTTCTTAACAATCATCCAGAGTTATTAGTGAGCAGGGAAAGGATTTATATGTAAATACATATTTACTTATAAAGCTAATATAATTTATATTTTGCATTATCTTTATGTTTCACAATGTGTAGGGTTGAAAAATCCTACTTTTATTTTCCATATTTTTCCATATTTTAGAGTTTAGTACATATTTTCGTTAATTTCCATATATTTTCCATATTTCATATAAAACAGTCCATATTATATTAGGTTTAACAATAAAACAAAACAAAATTCCATTAACTTTTAAAAATACATTTCAACAATAGAGATTTAAACACATGTTCAGTAATCCCTTTAACATCAGAGTTATTTGAAAATTAGCAGTCCTATCAACAATGGGAAAGTAAGTTACAAAACTGTATTAATTTAATTTAAAATTTTTAACAGACTTCAGTTGTGTAGCTCAACAGTTAAATGCCAGTCAGAGTACACATAGGTTCAGTTTTGTAAATCATACTATAAAGACGGTAAATATGCCAAAAGTACGTCATTCAGTCAATTTAAAATCAAAACTAACAAGTTACATTTCAGAATTTAAAGAAGATGGTTTATCAACTGACAATAAAATATTATTTTGTAATTTGTGTCAGTGTGCAGTATCATCTACACAAAAGTTCCTGGTGCAACAACACATTACAACTAGTAAACATCAGGCCAACAAACAACTAAATTCCAAGCAGAGACAATTGTTTTTAACACAACCAACAACATCGAATGTAAGATCTGAGTTTAACATCGACCTGTGCCGTTCTCTCATCTCTGCTGATATTCCTCTCTACAAACTAAAGAATAAGGTCTTCAGGGAATTCCTTGAAAAATATACTCAACATACAATCCCGGATGAGTCAACACTTAGGAAGACGTATGCTCCATCCATCTACGATGAGACAATACAGAAGATAAGAGATGAAATTAAAGATAGTTCAATTTGGGTTTCCATTGATGAGACTCCCGACAAAGAAGGTAGACTTGTTGGTAATGTAGTTATCGGTTTGTTAAGTGAACAATATTCTGAACGAATTCTTTTACATTGTGATGTTCTAGAAAAGTGCAATAACAAAACTATAGTTAAACTGTTCAACGAAGCTATGGGTATCCTGTGGCCAAAGGGTATTATGTACGATAATGTGTTATTCTTTATTAGCGATGCTGCCCCTTATATGGTCAAAGCTGGACAAGCATTATCTGTTGTATATCCTAAATTGACTCATTTTACTTGTGTGGCGCATGCATTTCATCGTGTGGCAGAAGTGGTCAGAGACAATTTCCCTAAAGTAGATTTGTTGATTTCATCAGTGAAAAAAGTATTTCTCAAAGCTCCCAGTAGAGTTAACGTGTTGAAAGAAATGTACCCTGAAATTCCATTGCCACCAAAGCCAATTTTAACTAGATGGGGTACATGGCTAGAAGCAGTTGAATATTATGCCGAACATATAGACTCTATTAACAATGTTCTCCTTGCATTGGACTCTGAAGATGCAGTCTCAATTGATACTGCGAAAACAGTTACCTGTGACATAAGTGTGAAGAATGACTTAGCTCACATTCAGCATACATTTTCATGCATCATAAAAACGCTCAAAAGTCTCCAAAATAGGCACCTTTCACTATCTGAAAGTTTTGAAATTATAAATAGTACTGTGGAACAACTGAATCGTGGTAGAGGTAAAGTTGCAGATGCAGTAAGAGCTAAGGTGGACACTGTACTTTCAAAAAACCCTGGATATGAAGAACTACAAAAGGTTGTTGCTGTGATGAGTGGTGAATCAACAGTGAAGATTAACTTGGACTTATCCCCAGCAGACATTGTGAAATTGAATTATGTACCAGTTACTTCTTGTGACGTCGAACGCTCTTTTAGTCAGTATAAATCTATCCTCAGAGACAATAGAAGAAGATTCACTTTTCAGCACTTGAAAGAAATGTTTGTAACCTATTGTTATGGTAACAGACAATAAAAATTGTGTTTTGTTGAAACTACATTGGAAGATAAGGTACGTCCATTATATTTTTTGTTTAGTTTGATTAAAATGTACCAATATTTAACGTACATAGTCATTTTTTTATAATTTTAAGTCCATATTTAATTCCATATTTTGGTAAAAATCCATATTTAATTCCATATTTTGGTAAAAATAACTACATATATATTTACATATTTCATATATTTTTAGTCCATATAAATCCGTTCCCTGTTAGTGAGTATAAAAAATTATCAAAATGAAAACAAAAGGCCGGTATTAGCACAGATATGTATATAGGCCTATGTATGTGTGTATGTATGTATGTATGTTAGTGCTCGCCCGTGACGGAGTGGTTAATCTCTCTGCCTTCCACCGTAGTGGTCCAGATTCGATCCCCGCCTGAGCTGGGAATGAATTTGTGGTGAATAAGGCGAACGCGAGGTGTTTTTTCCCCGGGGTTCTCTCGTTTTCCCTCACCATTATCATCGTCATTCCACTATACTCCACAGTGACCATCAGTCTTTGAAGTCCCGAACCAGGTCTCCAGAACAAATAAAAAAAATGGCTAAAATTCACACATTGTGTTTAATGAAGACTATTATTGCATAAGTATTTAGAGCAAACTGGCAACTTGGGTATGTCTCATACTAGTTCACTGTTGCAAGTGTTTCACCAAAGAGGATTTCGTTATCCGTTTCAGTAAATCTGTACTGTAATTATTTCTTAAATCACTAACAGTGTGATAAAAGTCATTTTCAAGTAAATTCCTCTCGTTTAATCATATCAATAATGTGCTTCAATTACTGATAAACCCGTCGGGTCAAGTAGGGCTTATCTTTGCTCGTGTTCTAATATTTTGTTCAAAGCTGAGACCTTAACTCCTAACATTCACAGCTCTAGTAATCTCTTTTAGTTGTACTCGTATTTTTCTTAATAGGTATTAATATCATTCTCAGACGTTAAACCACAACTGTTGGTTACCGGTAATAATTTTGGTGTTGTGTCGCATCGAAGCGAAAAGGACTTCATCAACGATTATAGCGAAAACAAAATTATTATAGCCTAAAGACCAATGTCCGTTATTATTTATTATTATTATTATTACTATTATTGTTATTATTATCATATCATCATCATCATTATAATATTTTATCACATGAGAAGAGTATTATTTCCACCAACATGAATCATATCGCATTCTTAACTTTCTACTTAACGTTACTGTTTAAAGAACATTACTTTACATACAATATTATGAATAGGCTTCGTAATCCAGCTACCTAAAGACTGAAGTTGAAGACACATTGGGTATACTCGTATAATACACAGGTGATGCAACGGATAAGGATATAAACAAACACATCGTCGCTGCGTGTTCGTGGAGTACAGTCAACTCCCGACATTCTGAAGCTATACTATAAACACATGCTTGAGCCGCGATGTTCATTTTCGTCGTGATCTTTGCAGTGAATAGGCTAATAACGTGCATTCATAAGTTACGGAACTTGAACATATGCGGATGATGCTTGAAATAATTTTATATTGCAAGAAATTCTTTCAATAACACATGACGTTATTGGTGCAAGATATTCCTATTGTGTGATATTTTTTCGTGTTTCATTAGGATATTGCATCTCACTCATCACTGAAAACCCACTAATTTTCTATGTATTTTTCTAGAAATTCCCTAAAATGGAGATTATTTAATTTATTATTTGGGATGTTGACATTGAACATCATGGTAGACTACACAAATCCATGCTAAACGTCGAGTTAATATCTTCATAATTTTGAGATTTTTATGGTACTGGTTCTTTTTTATTACGTTCAACACACTTTCTGTGCCTTTTGGTATTTAAGTGTCTTTCTGTGCACTGTTTTTTTTTTGTCATTTTTACGTTTATTTTATACAATTTATATGTAATGTTGTCTATATTGACAGTAAAAATATTGGTTCAAATATCCTCAATATTACACGCTCTGCAATGAACCTTCAATCAGCCACAAAGGTGTAGTTATTTAAATAGCTCTAATACTACTAGTAAGGGCAGTGATCGATAAGATTACTCACTATGGCTGCGTCCCGATTTTCACTTTCTAGAGGAAGAGGGCAAAGGATGTGTAATTATTTTGTATACTAACGTACCTGTACTACGCTGTGACGCCACATATACTTTGAATCAGGCAACTTCATTCCCGTTTATAGATAGCTGGAATACGAAGCCTAATTATGAACATCAATAACTTTGCGGCATAGACCCAGATATCTATATTACCATCAACATTATGTGGAATATCTTCGATATCTACCATACATATATCTTGTGGTTCATTATGTTGATGCTACTAGAAATCGGGCTGCCTTAAATAGGGCCTTAACCTTTGTGCTTAATAAGATATATTTTATTTTTTATTATACCTGAGAATTTTTAAGGTTTCAGCGAGGCTAATGAGACTTTGTTTCAGTCTTCTGTCCGTTAGCTTCTTAATTTTGGGGTGAGTTGAAGTGATAGCCAAACGGATAAGTCATAATGTTGTAGCTTAAACACTGTAATGGTAGAAATTGCAGTTTCACAAAGATATGTGGTGGAAAAACATGTTGAAAGATTTCTAAATCTGAAAAATTCTCCAACATTAAAAAATAAATGTCTTGGTCACTGATAGATTGCTAAAAAGATGTTATTTAGTTAGATTTTAGAATTTAGAGTTTAGAGACGAACTGGATCTGCCCGGTGCTGGGCCGAGGCACGGCGGTTGAGAGACTCTGGTTTAGACGGAGCTTTTTACTGTATGCAATACTGTATTTTATATGGACATTAATGTCATAACATATTTTATTAATGGCCCTACTCAAGAATGGACATTATATTATCTATTTAGTGATCCCACAATTAAAATCTTTCGTGAACTTCAGGAATTATGTACAATCTACATTTGGTTTATTTATCGTGGACCTTATTTCATAGATAATCAAGTAGTGGACATAAATAAGTGGACGTGTAATTTATGAAAATTACCAAATAGACAAGGTGTCTATGTTTTCATTCTCGACTTCGTCATATACTATAAAACTGGACATGGCCGCCTGCAGTTCTTTTTTTAATTGTAAAGTCTATACTGAGACACCATCCATCTCAACTGTTGTTCTATATCCATTCTCTTCTTTACATCCTCTATAGCATCCATGATTATGTCTCGTGACCAGAACATAGTACGAAATGTAAATATAAAAATTGGAAATTTATCCTTTGAAAAGGTGGAAAAGTTCAATTATCTTGGAGCAACAGTAACGAATATAAATGACACGCGGGAGGAAATTAAACGCGGAATAAATATGGGAAGTACCTATTATTATTACTCGGTTGAGAAGCTTTCGTCATCTAGTCTGCTCTCAAAATAGCTGAACGTTAGAATTTATAAAACAGTTATATTACTGTTCGCGTAGGCTTCCGCGGCTGGTGTACATGGTGTGTGGATAAGCTTCAGGGCTTCTACCGCGTTGTTTTGGTGTTATTGGCTGACGTTTCGACCGCTGTGTTGTGGTCATCTTCAGAGCAGTTATTGGATAAGGAAATAGTCTGCCAGCTTGTATATATATATATATATATATAGTAGTCTCGATGGGGGGAGTACTTGCGGTGATAGGTCGTAGGTTCTCAGATGCCAGAAGGAGAACCTACGACCTATCACCGCAAGTACTCCCCCCATCGAGACTATACGAGCTGGCAGACTATTTCCTTATCCAACAACTGCTCTGAAGATGACCACAACACAGCGGTCGAAACATCAGCCAATAACACCAAGACAACGCGGTAGAAGCCCTGAAGCTTATCCACACACCAGTTATATTACTGGTTGTTCTGTATGGTTGTGAAACTTGGACTCTTACTTTGAGAGAGGAACAGAGTTTATGGATGTTCGAGAATAAGGTGCTTAGAAAAAATATTTGGGGCTAAGAGAGATGAAGTTACAGGAGAATGGAGAAAGTTACACAACGTAGAACTGCACGCATTGTATTCCTAACCTGACATAATTAGAAATATTAAATCCAGACGTTTAAGATGGACAGGGCATGTAGCACGTATGGACAAATCCAGAAATGCATAGAGAGTGTTTGTTGGGAGGCTGGAGGGAAAGAGACCTTCGGGGAGGTCGAGACGTAGATGGGAAGATAATATAAAAGTGGATTTGAAGGAGGCAAGATATGATGGTAGAGACTGGATTAATCTTGCTCAGGATAGAGACCGATGGCGGGCTTATGTGAGGGCGGCAATGAACCTCCAGGTTCCTTAAAAGCCATTTGAAAGTAAGTACGTAAATAAGTATAGCATCCTTCATATTTCATTTAATATAGGCCTAATTGCTGGAGAGATGTGGAGACATTTAGAATTCAATGGAGGCCTGGTCTGTTATTAACAAATTCATTGAAGATACGCAGTCCTAGTTATTCGCTTGCACTTTCACTTCTTTTTCCTACATTTTCGAAACTCGTTATATCTCTTGCAGCCACAGATTTTTCTCACCCTTAGTGAGTTTCGAGTTTATACAGCAACATGTATTTTTCCACCCTTCCGCAACCCTTTGTAAGTTTCTGCTTCCTGATCAAGTCACTGAACCCGGGTATTACCGTTTCCTTGCTAACGTGAACACAGCTAGAAGTCCTGGTGTGTACTCCAGGCATATTCGCCTATTGCTAGCGAACCATGTGCATTGTTTTCTTACCGTCCACTTTTTCCTTTGATCATTCAAGCAGTCCCTACAAAAGAAAGGATCGGCTCCATGGCGTGGTCCATTCCTTTTCTGGCATCGGGCCACCGTGATCAGCGCACAATCTTCGAGCTCTTTCACAACAACGGTTTTTTTTTTTCATTTTGTTTTTACGACTCGCCATCCACCCTCCCACTCTTGCCCCCATTTTTTATTTATCTCACAACCCCGTCCAATGAATCAGTGGTAATTACCCTATTTAAAACAACTGAGCTAATTTCAATCTCCCCCTCCTCAACGCCAACCCCCAGCCTTCTTGTGATCCCCTCATCATCCCGACAACGACAGAGGGACGCACTGCCGAGTCCACGAAATTATTGGGGTTGGTTATGAAATTCAATCAAAGGGAAATGTTGCTAGTAATTGCTTAATATTGACACTAATATTAATAACAGGATAGATTGTTTCCGTGTAATATGAATTTAAATATGTTTGTCACAAGTTAAAGTTTACCTTTCTTTCGGTTTACAACAAAAAAAACTTTATACACTAGACGCCTGGAATCTGAAAGCATAGCGGTCGTTAGCTTCGTCTGTAAAACAGAGAGCATGCGCAAGCATATACCACAGTACTGCTTCTACCCACCGCGTGACGTCACTCATGCTTTCAGATTCCAGGCGGGAAATGTACTTAAATTACTGGCACTTTGGCAGGTATACTGTATAACATCAGTTATTGACACCTCTTACACTTCGAGCCTAATTAAATTATAAATACTAAACCAGTAGAATTATTCTTTTGCTTTCACCATTGCATAATAAATACATGAATCGTTTATTGTAAAAACACCACAACCGACATTTTTTACAAAATGCGTTTTTCTGTGGATTTTGATTGCCAGCATGAATACTCATCTTTTGATGTAGAAACCTTGTATCTAGCATGACTGTAACGTGTAAAAAATTGGATAAGAAATATGCATTTATTGTAAAAACCCCACAACTAACATCACACATGGTGTTCTTCAAATAAACTAGTCTGCCACACTAGCTGACAGCAGCACTGTCGCACCCAACAACTGATTTCAGACACAGCCGGATCAGCATTTTGTTCTGTCTATTGCTGATTAAATGTTGCCCTTACTATTGTTATCTGTTTTGAGTATTTTGTTACAAGACGGTTAGTTCAAGTGATGAAAATGTTGCAAATGAGTATTATTGAGAACTCGTCTAAGTTCAAGGTAAAACGAGTCACAGCTAAGGTGGCGAAAATTTTATAAGCTATCTAGCATGTCTGATTCATCTTATGGCCGTGGTGTACCAAAGGATAAAAAGGTACATTTTAAAATTTCGAAGGTGAATGAGTTTTTTCACTGCAATGAACAAAACGGTAAAGTTCTTTGTAAATACTTCATTAACAGCATTGTACCGCAGAAGTATTCACCATTCGAATTCCTGAGAAACGTGTTTGTGCTGAAAACTTACCGTTTGAACTGCCAACAGGTCTAGCTTATAACAGCTCGAGGCTACCAATCAATGTTAAAAAATTGGAGGACCTTAAGAAGATTTTGAAGTACATACTGGATGAAGTGAAAGGATTCTACACAGAACTGTAAACATGGTCTCCCACCAACAAAGATAGTAATGACAGTGGAAGCGAAGCCTAGAAAAATAATAAGTCCTGATAGGAAAAATTTATGTTGCAAAAGAAAAAACTCTAATTTTTTTTGTGATTTTATACTGTAGTTTTTACATGGATTATAAAGTTTGTTCATATTTACTTTCATTCACTCTAATACTTGGAAAAAGGCAATGTTTTGCTTAGTTTCAGTTTGTCTGTTTGAAAACCCCATAACATCCTAATTAATTCAATTTTTTGTGGGACTTTATATATATATATATATATATATATATTATAAAACACAACTAATTGTGAATAAACCTCATATTTAGCAACTGATATCATTTGTTAAATGCATTTTGACAATTAAAATAAAAGCAATGAAACTAAATAGCTTTTATTGATTTCCCAAAAGTTTTGTTTTTGTCACTTGTGGGGTTTTAGAAATAAACGATTCATATATTCATAAAATATACATAACCAGTATGCAACCAGGTATATGACAAATCAGGTGTAGATAAATATATAAGCTTTAACGTGCCGTTAATAACAATGACAAAATAAAGTATCACATCGTACAGAAATTGGTGTGAAATAAGACAAAAAAAAAAAAAAAAAATCCGCTATGACGCTGAAACAAATGGCACATGGCAAGCAAGGAATGAAGCTGTTGAAATCTAAAATCATGTTGGCACACTTAATAAAACGTTCACTATCACAATCTATAAGAATGAATGCCAATAATTGGAGAGGTGCCAACAATAAGGTGTTTTACCCTAATCTACCATAACTATGAAAATGCATTTCACCAACTTCAATTCGTTTTTTCTTCTGAGGTGTTACGTTTTCAGATCTATCCTTCTATAGATCAGACAATATCTAAAAATATCTTAAACCTAACTTTAAGATTGACATGTTTAAGAAGAAGTGTTCTTTCCTATGTACCGAACAAGTGTAAAAGTTTAAGTAACTCCAAATTTGTGTTCTTTGAATGTGTATGTGAAACTTCACGTTCTAAGTATTTTAAAAAACTAACTTTATCGTTCTTAGTTGTTTGATTATCTGAACATTTAAAACCTGTTCTTTAATACAACTTCATATAGGGTGCCGCAGTGGAATATGGCGATTTTTATAGCCCTGTTTTGTGACACTCAGGACGAATTAAATGAAAATACATATACTGGAAGTAATCTAGTACATTGCAATTTATTAATGTCTGATTACTTTCTAAAAACTACATTTCGTAAGTAGCCTCCACGGTAACGAATACATTCCTGCAATCTGCTATGAAAGTTCTGCATAACTCGCCCCAACAAAACAGGTTCGATGACGCTAATTTCGTTCTTTATGTTTTGTTTCAGCTGGATGATGGTGCCAGGCTTGTTGCGATACACCCTACTTTTGAGATAACCCCACAGGAAGAAATCAGCACACACTGCTCATGGTCCAATGAACTGTCTGCGAAACATGTTCCCAGGACTAATTATTTCACGATTTGAAGACATTGCCTGGCCATCAAGATCTCCTGACCTGACTGCAGCTGATTAATAAGGCAAAATGAACTTTCCTGGTGATATGAAATGACATCTTTTGAATGTCGTACCCGATGAGTGGCCTACCCATTAGGAGCGAAATTTCGCGTGGTCTAGTGACGAAAGGAGGAAATTCTTACCTTCAGTTTATTAGAAAAATATGTTCCTTATAGCACTTACTTCCTACCCTGAAACATTGTAACATGAGTTCATTAACAGTCTGTTTACCAGGGGCAATCAGTACGTTTTCGGACTGTCCTCAATGTAGGCAACACACAGGACATAAGAAATGGTGAAATTACCTAGAACCAGGGAAACGACTGGAATTTACTGAATATATCACTTGAAAAGCAGAGAAGAAGACTCGCCATAAGGTGTACATCGAAAGATTCCAGGAAAATCGCAATAAGTCCTTGATATGTTTGCATAAAATCAGGTGTAGAAAATCAGTTCTTAATGTAAATCTAACGCTGTTTGATAGATTGACTCCACAGGCATGGAAGCAATGATTTCAGTAACGCGCATATACAGGGTGATTAACGAGGATTTACCGTCCTTTACGGACCTTGTTTCTGAAGACATTTTGAGCAAAAAATGTCATATAAACATAGTTCCCATTCCCAATATTTTCAGAGGTACACTAATTTAAAGTTGTTTGTAAAATACGTTTTTTCTTTAATTTGAAAGTAAAAGAATTATACAAATAGATAATGAACCATTCAGAAGTATCATTTCTTTAATTGGCAAGTATTATGAAGCTAAAAATGTGCTGTGAACTCCTTAGTTGCTTCGTACAGACATCTTTTTTTTCTATTTTTAACTAGAAAATTGCATTATTCTTACGCACTTATCACAACATTTATTACAAATCACATCACTTCCACCGACTTAATTATTTGCAGTTCAATTTTGCATCCTAATTTACAGTCTTGGAGAGTTTACAGCACATTTTAAAAAATGTCGCCGTCCGCTTGGGTACACTTGGCCGCACGCTTGTGAACGGCACTCGTCGCTCTACGTAACTGCATACGGCTATCTTTGATTTCCGTAGCGCTCGCGCTGGCTGCTGACTGCACGCTGACCAAGATCACGCGTTCACAGCAATGCGTTCCAATAACGAAACGTAACTCTGTAAATATTGAGAATAGACCCATGTTTATATGACATTTTTTGCTCAGAATGTCTTCGGAAATAAGCTCCGTAAAGGACGGTAAATCCTCGTGAATCATCCTGTATGTTTAACGTATAATAAATACTAATGAAGTTCGGAAATATATTGATTGCACATTGTATTTTATTAATATCTGTTACTTTCATTCATTGGGATTTTAAATATGTGGAATTTAGGAGGAATGTAAAGAAACCATGTTGAAGTTAAATTCTGAAGTCATGTGCGCACATTCACATGTAAAATTGTATGTACTAAACACCTTAGATGTATATTATTCCATTATGCCAAGTAATTACGAAAAAATATAAACGCCTATATGAAATTGTATATCGTAAGACAGAGTGCCAGTAGAGAATTTATTGTAAAACAGCAACTACTTCTTTCACAACTTACCTGTTTTCCTTATCATTACGCCGATCTCTGCAAACACTCCGTATCTGCATAATAGCGGCAATATATCAATAAGCTGACTCGTTGTGGTTAATAGCAGCTCTTACATTGAAATCCTTTGACGTACAAGTATGGCAAATACACTCAAGGCTGCAGTGAACCATGTTCGCTCCAAATGTGTAGGCCTAGTGTGTAGACGGATGATAAATTTATTTGCTAAGAATTCTGATACTCTGTATAGCACTTGTGTACACTCATAACCGCATATAAAACAATACACCGACAACAAAGCTCCTTTCGATTATTGCCTCCTACATGTACAAGAAACGATTAAAGAGTTGCGTGTACGATCTCCGAAACAAAAGGAAATCATTTGAGGAGCTTGGTATCAAAGTTGGACAACTCCACTCTTGCTTTTTTTACAGGAGAGGCGAAAAACTAGATAGATCCTTGAAAACCTATGTCACCGTTATACGTACATTTTTTTTAAACATTCTCATGGGTCATAGAAACATTTTTTCAGTCTCAAAATGTGATTAAAATTAATATTCAGGTCGCAATTTAAGTTTAAAAAGTGGAGTTATCCGTCTCTGAAACCAAGTCATGGAGTTGTCTGTCTTTGAAACCAAATGAAGCCATATTTAAAATGAATTTGTCTGTTTTTGAAACCAAATGAAGCTTCCTCGCTTCCTTTTCAGGAACTTCTTTGACATGAACTTTCATATTCTTATTGAAATAACGATGTACCGTAATTTTACAAAGGAAATTCACGTAAAACAATACGTCTTATTCATCCACAAGCCGATTATATACACAATCAGCCATGTTGGATTCGCGATGCGTGATGGGAAAAAGGTGGTACGAATGTGGACTTCTCATTGGCTATTTTGAAACCAAGCCACAGTGGAATTATCTACTTTTTGAGTCTAAAGCACACAATTAAGTGCTATTTTCGCTGTGTTCTGTCCGTTTTTTAACCTAAAAAGTTCCAGAATCGAATTCAGCATAGAAAGTTCTATGAGAAACAATCGATATCTCGAAATCGAAAAAATGGAGTTGTCTAACTTTGATACTATGCTCTTCATTTAGTACATTGCGATAAAATAATAAAATTTCATTAATTTATAAAGTGATATTAACATGGGAAGGTTAATGAATGACAAAAAGATCTTGATTGAAAATACATTGTGAACTACGAGGGTCGTTCAATAAGTTAGTTTCCCGTAGCTTTTAAATTATTGTTATTAATTTACACTCATCTACTTTACACATCCTTTAACTCTCCGCATAAGCACCTTCGATGTTGAGGTATTTGTTCCATCACTGTACCAAATTCTGAATGCCCTCTTCAAAGAGCATATGACTCTGGCTGTGTAAAAGCACCGCACCGCTGTTTTGATCTGTCCATCATCAATCCTTCTTCAATGCTGGATCGCATGAGAGTCGCTAGGCTCCAAGTCAGGGCTGTAAGATGCGTGTTCCAGACGGTTTCAGCGAAACCATGCAATTTGACGTTGGATTTGATTTGCAGTATGCGGTCGAGCGTTGTCTTCATGAAGGAGAATACTTCGGGTGAGGAATCCAGGGCGCTTGTGACTGATTGCAGATTTGAGTTGTAAGGTTGTACAGTAACGATCAGCATTTACTGTTTCTTCTGGTTTGATAAAATCAACAAGAAGGCCTTCTTTGGAATCCCAGATGCTACTGACGGACAGCATTCAATAGACGTGATTGTGAAGATGACGGCAGCCCTGAAAGGTCAGTGCGCTATGTGGCTCGAGAAAGTGGCATCAGTACAGAATCTGTTCGCAGAATATTGAAATCTGCACGTTTTCACCCCTACAAATTACAACATTTACACACAATGCAAGAAGAGTATCCACTCAAGAGACGAACATATTGCAACCGTATCACACAAAGTTTGCGTACTGATCGATCTTTCCTTCAGCATGTTCTGTTCAGTGACGAATGCTTATTCTTTCTGGATGGGCACGCTCATACACAAAATGAACAATACTGGTCCAAAGAAAATTCAAGATGAATGCGTGAATTTAACAACCATCACGCTCCCAAAGTTATGGTGTGGTGTGGAATACTAGGTTATATGGTTGTGGGACCATATTTCTTTGATGGAAATTTAAACCAACACGCATATGGGAAATTTCTGGACAGCACTGTAATGGAGTTCTTGTATGATTTGCCACTGAACAAACGGATAACAATGTGGTTTCAACAAGATTGGGCCACGTTTGTCAGACACTAAAGGAGATGTCCGGTGTGCACTGGGTTGGACGAGATATGGTCTACACGGTCACCAGACCTCAGAGTTCTTCATTTATTTCTATGGAGATTTCCAGCACAACCCACATGCAACACTTTTAAGCGTGACAGAAGAATGTCAGGATCCAGTGAGGCACTGTCTTCACGTAAATGGAGCACATTTTGGACATTTGCGGTAGTGAACATACTGTATACAATTGTATTTCCAATTAGAGTAATGTTTCCCATTTGTCAACTGGCTTGTGTCACATAGCACTTCAATCTCTTGTATCATAAATAATATTATTGCATCTGCTTACCAAAAAAAAATGTTATAGACTGTGCACACTTATGTTAAAATAATAGTGCCGCCATTAAAATAAATATTTATATTCTTCAATCTTTTCTTACTCAGTAGTTCTCAGAAAAGAAGCTCAGCAATGAATACAAAAAATTCAATGTGGGAAAAAATGTTCCCACATTGAAATTATTAAGCCCTGACGCGCTGTTCATATGAGTTACAGCAAATTGCAAGTCAGATGACGACACATAACCTTTGCTTAGTTTCCAACTATAGTAATTCATCACTGTCGAGTCGTAAGATGTGGACGTATTAGCTCCGTGGTAGAACCTGAAGCTGTCAAATGATAAACATCGTGTATGTCAGGGTTCACGGTTCAAAACTCCCAGCTATAGTTTCTTTAATTTGGCTCGAATAATGCTCTCCTGAGTAGTCCTTATTCTTTTTTGTGTAGGAAATATCCTATATATCCTAAAGAGGTTCATTCACTTATGATTTTCTGCCAAAGGGCAAATCTTTCACTGCAAATCCAGCACTCTTCAATCCTCCCTATTTTTCGCTTTCCTCTTAGTTCCCTTATACGATCGACATATCTTAATATTCTCATTCATCTGATACATTCTTCAGCCACGAACTTTTCTTCCATTCACCATTTCTTCCAGTGCATCCTTCAGTTGGAAATGTTTTCTTAGCCAGTGACCCAGTCAATTTATTTTTCTCTTCGGCATCAGTTTCGTTATTAGTCTTTCTTCACTCTCTCTTTCTAGCACAGCTTCATTTCTTATTCTTTCTGTTAGTTCATTTCAAACGTTCCGTTATTCTTCATATCCACATTTCAAATGCTTCCAGTCGCTTCCCTTCACTTAGTCGTAACGTCCATGTTTGTGCCCCATACAATGTCATGCTGTACACAAAGCACTTCACCAGTCTCTTCCATTTGACTTTGACTCATTGTTTCATATAATGAATACTGAAATAGGCTCCTTTTTTTCTAACCCACACCAATTTTCTTCAGCATCCCCATAAGTTTGCTCTGTCAAAAGCAGAAGTCTCCAAAAAGCGTATAGTCGTTCGTGATCCCGATGCTGCCCGCCGAACACAGTGTGCTGTAGAGAAGGGGGAGAGACTCGTACCTTAACAGATGGGAGAGGTCAGTGAGGGATTGCGGCAACGATATGCTTACGTTTACAAATAATATCAAAAGGATAACAAAATATCATACGTTTGTATATTATTTTGACATACTATGAAGTTTCTACTAAGATTGGGGAATATTCAATAATGGAATAATTCATTTCGCATTACATCTAGAAGACATTCTGTATGCACGATTTACAAATGCTCATTCTGTAAAGGGCTTCATTGATTTTCCAATATTCCAAGTTAGAGCATAGCTAGCAAGAAGTTTTTTTGTTATGACTCAGGATATTTGTGTGATTTGTGTTTGTATTCTCTTGTTTCAAATTTATCAAAATATTTGTATGTATTTCACCTAAAATGAAACGAAAAACTATAAGTATGTCTTGCGAAACTGAGTGTAAACGTATCCTAATATACTGATTATTCTGTATAACCAACAGTTATACAGACGTCCCAAAATAAATTATTTTCACATGTCCAGCATTCCAGTAATTGTATGATATTCCTTGTGAAGAATCGAGTAGTGTCGTCGCATGTTGAATTTTTAGATTTTTCGAACAAATTAAACATTTCATATTCTCCCCACTAACACGAAAATATATTTATCTTCCCTTTAATACTTGAATGTACTACGGCCATCATTAGAAGACATTGTTAAACGGTGGAACACTCCGACCAACACAATGATAATAGCAGTCCACCACTGCTCTTCGTTTGCGCATAAACATTGAGTACATTACAGGTGGGGATGGGTGAGGCGGAGCGCGCTCATTACGTACTGGCTTCGGTTCCGTTCAGGGGCTTACTCGCGAGTACGCTTTTGGAGACGTCTGGTCAAAAGGTTTTTTCAGGTCCACAAATACTACATATACTTCCTTATTATTCGCAGCATTCCAATTGCATCTCTCGTACCTTTTCTCTTCCTGAAGCCAAATTGCTCTTCTTAAAAACTTTCCTTCCATCTTAGTATATGAACGTCGATTCATTAGTCGTAGGAAAATCTTCACCAAGTGCGATATCAGACTGATATACATTTATTGACATTATGTTTCTTCGGTATTCGCAGCAATACTGACTCCGTGAAATCTTCAGGCCATTTGCTTTTCTCATATATTTTGTTGCATAATAACAGAATTTTCCTCTTATCTTTACCCAAGCATTTCAATAATTCAATGGGGATTCCATCAACCCCTGTTACTTTCCCATTCTTCATTTCTCTAAACGCTAGTTCACCTCTTCCCTTAAAATAGAAAATACATTTTCATCTTCTGATGCGGTTGCTTCTTCTTCTATAGCTAAGTCATCTGGACGATTTCCTTGTCTCATATAACTCTTCTACATATTTCGTCCTTCTGTTCAGTATTCCGTGTTTATCTGTTATTTCATTGCTGATTTCGTCTTCCATCCACTACATAGACTTTCCGTTCTTATTTGTGAAGTCCAAACCTTTTTCTTCGCGGTACATTAATTCATATCTTCCTTTTCTGTTTAAATCCTCTGTTTCTTTACATTTCTCTTTCATTCAATCTTCATTTAGTCTTATCATTTTCTTTTCATATCATAAGTGCAGATGTAAAGGAAATATGTCTTCAGAGGTAGACTTTTTCAAGATTATACAGAATATTCTAGAAAATGTATTTTCCTGAAGATGGATACAATCGTGCCTTTGGAAGCGAGTTCTGTTCCTGCAGTTTTAGTGTCAAAAATCTGTACCATCTGTTTTAAAACATTTAAATCATATACAAATCATTTAGCTAGCTTCTGTTGATCACATTTGGTTATAGATCAGCTTGGGAAATAAAACTTGTAGTAAATGTCGCATCTCATTTCAAATAACGTCGTTCTGTGCTAAATTTGAATATGCAGCATTGATTTCATAGCAAATCTGATAATTAAGTACTACTTTTTTCTTCCTTTTTCTTTGAAAGGTCATCAATTTTAGCAAGACACAAAAATAATTCTTCATTTTTAGTTGGACCATGTCAATCAAATGATATTTCCCCTGTTTTTCTCATTTCCCTATCACACTCACATGTATACTAGTAATAAGTAACAACTGCATGGCACCAGCTTATATTATATTAGTCTTCATTATAACTAATATAAAATTTCGTTGATATTTAAAACCTCGGAACTGCATTTGAAGAAATTGAACGAGAGCAAAATGACTTAGGCATATTATTCTTTTTATACCTCAGCTAACAACTGTTGTGCATTCGTTGTTTATAAAATACAGAAACATTTGCAGATTTACGAGAGGTTATCAGGAGACGCAGACACATTTTGATATTTCGGAAAAATTGGACACGGGATTTTAGAAGTAAGTCGACGATATAGGCCTACTCTTTTGGATTTGTAAAGGAACGAAAATGTTCTAAGAATAAAATTGTAGGTTGAATCTGTTGAAAAGAAAATTAATAGGGACAAGTCTAATTGACTACATCATGTCTCCAGAATGGATAACACAAGAATCCCAAAGATCATATTCGTTTACATACCATGGGGACAGAGAAGACCAGCCAGATCTCTTAAACGACTGTTAGATAGGACCGAAAGAAGTCTGCAAAAGCCTAATTCGTGAAAGATGATGATAATGTTGATGATATGATGATGATGATGGATGATGATAATGATGATGATGATGATGATGAAGAAATAGGATGTAATCTATGAAAAAATACAAGGATCGTAAAATATTTGCATAAGCATGTTTTATTTTCATTTTATTAGGTTAATTTTGAATGGGTACATAGCAGTAGCATTTAAACTAAGAATGTTTTAAACTGCTTTGGTTATTCAACGTCGAAAATGAACGTAAACGAAAAATGGGCAACAAATGTTGCCTGGCTTGGAAATTCCTGTCAGGGACTGGATTCTACGTGCCGCAAATATGTTATTATATAGATACAATACGATACGACATGATATATGATATGACATGACATGACATGACATGACATGACACGATACGATACGATATATATGATATGATATGATATGATATGATATGATATGATATGATATGATATGATATGATATGATATGATATGATATGATATGATATATGATATGATATAATATGATATGATATGATATGATATGATATGATATGATATGATATGATATGATATGATATGATATGATATGACATACGATATGGTATGGTATGATATGATATATGATATGATATGATATGATATGATATGATATGATATGATATGATATGATATGATATGATTATGATATGATATGATATGATATGATATGATATGATATGATATGATACGGTGTGGTGTGGTGTGGTGTGGTGTGGTGTGGTGTGGTGTGGTGTGGTGTGGTGTGGTGTGGTGTGATGTGATATGATATGATATGATATGATATGATATGATATGATATGATATGATATGATATGATATGATATGATACCAAACGATAGATACGATATATGATGCGATATGATATTATGACGTGATATGATCCGATGTGATATATTTATTTGCCAAACAGCATCTAAATCTGTTATGGTGTAGGCTACCTTCACATTCCTGTATTTAGATTACATCATAACCTTCTATTACATGCTTTCTGTCACGTCTTATCCATCTCCTTTAACACTACTTTCTATATTTTACTCCAAATCAACTCATTATTCTTCGTTATCCATTCCAACTCAATATAAACTACTCAAATCCTAACCGTTTTCTTATTTATCATAATATGATACCTCAGTCGAATTAAGTCTCTTATTCCGATGCAGTTCATTCTAATGCTCTCGCTTGATATTTGAACTCCCATTTTCCTCTTTTATTTATTTATTTATTTATTTATTTATTTATTTATTTATTTATTTATTTATTTATTTATTTATTTATTTATTTATTTATTTATTTATTTTACTGCTAATACCTTTTAGTTAGGTTACGTTGAGTTACGTTTCTTTAGGGAAGTTTAGGTTAAGTTAGCGTCTGCCGGGCTAAATTATATTAGATTAGGTTAAGGCATAGGCTCTAAATGAACTGTACGCGGCAAAAAGGATGAATAGAGTTGCCGGAACATTCAGCGTCATATACCATTGTTGTATGAAACTTAGAAGGCAGACCAGATCTAACCGTAAACACAGAAATAGTGTCATTCTACGAGTATACGAGTGTATAGTATACAGGAAGAAAAGACATAATAGCCTGAAACTTGTCAAATGTACGAGTATTGCAAATGTCACGGCGTGGATATCCAAATAATATGCTAAATCTGGTGTTGAAAATCTTTCTTTAATATTCGTGAGACACATTTTCATGCATACCATATTTTTAATGTTGAGATTGTTGGGAAGATATATTCGATCACTTTTTGACTGACAATAATGGCTTTTCCTTCCCTTGAATGATTTAATGTGGTTGAGCACACTTTCGAAGATATCATCAGGTTCTTTGTTGTTATGATTATGATCTTTAGGTGGCATACCTGTAGACTTCAGAGAGTTCTGTAGTACCTGAACGAGCTTGTAAGAGATCCCATGCAAGGAAATGAATGCTTTCAAACACACTGGTTTCTTCCTTGTCGTTAGATTTTAACACCTTACCTTATAAGAATGCTTCATGTAATGTACAGTAATTTAGTTGCTGCAAAGGAATATTTCAGAAGGTCCCTCATAAGAGGAAATAAGCCTATAATTTCAACAGTCAATGAACTTCTGTTTTTATATGTGAATTCATTTCTTATGACTGTACCTAGTGCCTCTTTATTACATTATGCATTAATTGTATCAAAGCACCTAGAGCATATTCATATTTTTTCCTTAAGAATTTAAGCGCATTAAAGACTCGATTTAAATAGCTATTAGTCTATATTATAACAATTTATTTGGTTTTCTTCTTTAACTCGATCATTCATTCTCTTCGCTTACATATTATATACTCTAATAGTTATTAAGTTAATTAATATCGTAAATTGTATGCATTAAACAACATAGACCCTATGACTGCATCACAACAAAGTACTAGACTAGACGCATTTCGGAAAGCGATCAGCTGCTACATGCGCCGTAGCATTTCTGGTATGTGACGTCACAAACGTATACAGTAGAACCAATCAGAATCAGTCTATAACAAGTACTTCCAGAGTTCGTTTATTCACGTGTGAATGTTTCAATACATTGAATAAGTAAAACTAACATTTACTGTGTATGTGTAAGATAACTAAATGGAAGAAGAGACTGTAAAAAGACAAGTATTACACAGGGAGGGCAGAAAATTGTGTTTAAGGTGTATAATTATTTTAAAAACGTTGACGAGCAGAACGCTGCCGGCCATCTTGATGCTGACTGCAACGTTGCCAACGTGCAAGAAACGACTGTAGAAGCATGTGGTGTGGGATTGAGAACCGTGCAAAGAATATTGTTAGTGAAGGAAACAGGGTTTGTTTGGTGTCATGCTTACAGTAATCAACGGCTAAGGTCATTATTGTCTTTTGATAATTTAAATTATCTCCTGCACTATTTGCATCGCACGTGCTCGTGAAGTATGATGTGGCAATGTTGTACGCTGCCTTGCCCTCTCTATCTGTCTCTCTCGACGCAAACGCTAGCAGATTACCGCCTTCCGAATTGCCGTCGACTCTAGTAGAGTAGGAAGGACAACTCCTTGGTTGCCGCTCCTTACTCCACGCAAGGAAAGCACAAGGAACGTCATGCGCTCGAATGCTTATTCATCCTTCTTGCCGTGTAGTCCTCAAATGTATCATTTGATTTCAAGTTCCAAGAAATGGTGAACACATCACGTGTCACAGAAGTTGGTCCCGTACTTGTTAACTGCACATTCTATACCGCTTGGTGGCTCTAGTGTCTGCTCCACCAGTCCGTTGCCAGGCAACGAGTGAGATTAGCGTACAATTTTCAGTCTGTTGGCGAACAAAGCCGATGCAAGTAAACCACCTGTTGCTAGGAGACCTCCCACACACTTTCTTGCTTCTGAATTCTCTGTTAGCTTGGTACACGTGATTCTGGGAGTTTTCACTTGAAGAGATAATTGGCATATAATTATTGGGAAAGTTTAATTTAATTGACATACTGTCATGTTATCCATTTATTTTTTTTTACTAGCCGTACCCGTGCGCTCCGCTGCACCCGTTAGAAATAAATATAAAGTAATTACATAATTAAAATAGGACATTTGATCCAGGGAACATTCGTGTTTGATAGAAGGATAAATCGTTTAATATGTTACTTAATTTAAATTTCATCCAAATAATTAAAATGCGATCATTTTGGTCCAGAGACACTCATTTGATGCAATGACAATTCCTTTAACATATTTCTTAATTTTTATTACATGCAAAAATAGTTTAATGAAGATTGATATCATTTAGATTTAATGTGTATATTTTATTTTACTTGTTATAGGTTTCCATTGAATTATGGTAATAACTTAATTTTAACCCTTGTTTTCTACGTATTCAGTAAATGGCGCTTGGCCCACTATGGTTCTGAATCCTTCAAATAACTTAAATTATATTATATAATATTACATATTATATTTTATTATATTATATTATATTATATTATATTATATTATATTATATTATATTATATTATATCAGAAATTACTGTAATAACATTATAGCATTATGTCGATCTAGAGAAACTACACTTTCCAATGGTGAAATAATAATTAATTATACAAATCGGTTAATTTAGCTTCCGATATTACTTCATACAAACACAGAAACATTCTCTGTAGGCTATCTTTCATAGCTTTCGATTGTTGCTGTCCAAGGCCCCTTATAGACGAAGTCATTTGTTTTTTAATTCATTACACGGCCTTAGATGGCAGTTATGCTAATTTTAAAACTCATTTATCTCATTAAATATCAGTCCTATCAAACTTTTTCAAGGAATAAAACTTGTCGCAAATTATTTTTAAAGAAACTTTTGTTATGTAACATTTTTCACAAAATTCAATAATAAGCGAGATATTTCGATGTATTTAATTCAGGCCCCCTTATAATCCCCCTTTTAAATAATGTATTTTGAATGCCATATAGCCTAACATCTAAGTTACAACGAACTTAATTTATATTCCAATTTTCATCGAAATCCGTTTAGTCATTATCGCGTGAAAAGGTAACAAACATACAGACATACAAACAAAAATTTCAAAAAAAGCGATTTTCGGTTTCAGGGTGGTTAATTATATATGGTAGGACCAATTATTTGTGGAAAATCGAAAATTACCAGAAAAATTTCGGCTACAGATTTATTATTAGTATAGATTACAACCCATTCCTCTGCGTCATAGAGCGGTATTAATACTATTCGTGTTGTAGAAATATGTAGCAATAAGACTTGAAATCGTGACCCACTTTGAGGTAGTCTAATAAACATTATCAGCCGCGATATAGGCAAAGACTTAAGCAAGTAGCTTTTAACATTGCGTCGAGACTAGAGTTATGGGTTTGAATTTCGCCATGTGCATGAATGTCCTTTTCCTGTATGATGTATTGAATCGCGTCACAGAAGCTCCGTCATGACATGTTCGTGTATTCTATTGGTTAAGATATATAAAATAAGTTTATTTAACGTTTGGTTTCTGAAAGGTTCGTAACTATTATGAAAATATGAGTATCCCCATATCAGTGTTTCTTGTATTATAATAACTAGGAACCGTACTTTGTTCCAGAAGGTGCAAGATTAAATATTAGCCTAAGTTACTGGATTTTTTAAGTGGCTGACGCATGTGCTTCTTGGCAAGCGAAGTACTTAACAGACGGCTCACGCGAATCCTGTTTCGTAAAGTGGGGCAGAACAAAACATGGACCTCTTTAATAATTACACTAATATTTACAATTTACATTATTTATACTGTATACACTAGAATCAGCTATTTTTACTATTTACACTATAATAAAGAATATAGGTCTACGTTGATTAAACATTATTTATAATATTAAGCTTATGTACAGTGTTGTGTATTGTAATGCAAGGTATTTTATTTAATAATACTACGGCCTACTTATTTTGTAAATTATTTACAATAGTGTAAATAATATTTGATCGATGTAAGGCCTAATTATTTACGATAGTATAAATATCATCCAGTCTGCTGTCAAAAAATCTGAAAGTTAGAATTTATAAAACAGTTATATTACCGGTTGTTCTTTATGGCTGTGAAACTTGGATTCTCACTTTGAGAGAGGAAAATAGGTTAAGGGTGTTTGAGAATAAGGTGCTTAGGAAAATATTTGTGGCTAAGAGGGATGAAGTTACAGAAGAATGGAGAAAGTTACACAACACAGAACTGCACGCATTGTATTCCTCACCTGACATAATTAGGAACATTAAATCCAGACGTTTGAGATGGGCAGGGTATGTATCACGTATGGGCGAATCCAGAAATGCATATAGAGTGTTAGTTGGGAGGCCGGAGGGAAAAAGACCTTTAGGGAGGCTGAGACGTAGATGGGAAGATAATATTAAAATGGATTTGAGGGAGGTGAGATATGATGATAGAGACTGGATTAATCTTGCTCAGGATAGGGACCAATGGCGGGCTTATGTGAGGGCGGCAATGAACCTCCGGGTTCCTTAAAAGCCAGTAAGTAAGTAAGTAAGTAAATAGTGAAAATACCGTATTTTAGTGCACATAGTGTAAAGGGCTGTTAGACATTGACTACCTACTTTCAAAAGTCGATTGTCAGGAAGACTGTTTCTCATCTGTAGAATATGATCTTTTTTCCAAATATTACTTTTTCAGAATATTTATTTTAAATATATTTCTATCAATTGAGAGGTTTGAGGGAAAAACCAGGCAGCTCCAATTTCTTTTTCATTTCTGAGCTATTTATGCACAGAGGAATAAAAAATACGCTCTATCGTTTGGTCGAAGAACCAGGTAGTTCCAAGAATTACATTCACAGTTATAACACAGTCTACTATATACAGTCACGAAGCTTGAGTTTTGAGGGTGCTAGAAACAATAGACTGTGACGGTACTATTTTGCATTGCCTGTAATGAGGCGATATTAGCGATCCTAGTGGTGAGCAACTATCTAATGTTTGCATATTTACTACGTATTGAGCTTCGCGACTGTATACAGTAGACTGTGATTATAATGCATTCTGGACCTGCCTCTTTCTGTACATCCTTATTCTTTGGCGGTAAGTTTTTCTTCATTATCTCGAAAAGTACTGAATTGGAACTGACAGGTTTTTCCCCCAAACCCTCAAATTTTCCTTCGTTATATTAATCATTCTTTCGATCCAAATTATCTTATTTAACACTAAATTGTAATTGTTTAACTGTTAGAATTATATGTAAATAAACACATCTACATTTTCTCTTACTATTACAGTATTATCATTGCTATTATTATTATTGTTATTATTATTATTATTATTATTATTATTATTTTATCATTATTATTATTGTTATTATTATTATTATTATTATTATTATTATTATTATTATTATTATTATTATTCCATTGGTTTCTGTATTAATATTATTTATATTTGCTATGTATTTTTTCCACTGGTTGAGTGGAAGAGAAGGCCTTAAGGCCTTGTACCAGTAAAAATAAATAAACAAATAATTTAAATTGTAGGAAAGCAGTATCAATCTTTATCACTAGAATGCATTTGAACAGTCTTCCAGGTTTAGTTTTGAATCATAAATAGAACGTCAACTGTAGCACAGAGAAGAAGGAAGGAAGTGTTCCGTTATAGTATCTGTGCCAGGCACTAAATTAATGACGTTACGCGAATTCAGTCTATGAACAACTAACCTTATCTCCGTACGCCCTGGGACAGAAAACAGTCTCTATTTATTAACTTCAGAATGTATGACTAAGGAAATACCTATTGTGTTCTTGGGTTATTAGTGGGGAAAATGACTTCAGTAACGAAGAAGTTTGCAAAATTGAAAGTAAGGGATTAGAACATACCAAAAC
Organism: Periplaneta americana; assembly: GCF_040183065.1. Taxonomy (NCBI): domain Eukaryota; kingdom Metazoa; phylum Arthropoda; class Insecta; order Blattodea; family Blattidae; genus Periplaneta; species Periplaneta americana. The sequence goes on along the minus strand of NC_091130.1, from coordinate 110,005,542 downwards.
TGTATAGTTTCAATGAAAATTATACAATTCTAAAAGACACACATCGGTTCTAAACGCCACCTGACGATGAAGGGACTCTATGAATTGTACTGAAAAAAAAAAGTAATAAATAATATGAGTTACCGATCTCGGCAAGGTCCATACAAATTGACGAATATACGGACCGAACGACGGATTGTGTTTCGCTGTTAACTACAACAAAACTCTTTACGTGGCTTATTTAGGAAACGTGAACGAAAGGTAGATCTTTTTACGTAATCTGGGAAAAGTAGGCTAGTGTTTATTTTGAAACCACTGACACAATCGTTGTTCGACTAAACTTCTTAAGCACAAACCTATAATGTGTGTTTGATTTAGCCTAATTGGAATTTTGAACATATTGGAATTCGAATTTCGAACTTATTCCGCATTTTCGAGCCGTTGAAACTAAATTAGTCTCTTAAGAAGTTTGTCGTGTATATATAAGTTTGCACAATCGCTATCCGTCTTAATCAAAAGAAAGTTCTTTTCCAGTATGACAAAACTCTAGTATTGTCCGTTACTCAGGAGAAGACGAGCGGAAAGAATGTGACCTTCTTGACTATCGCTGCTGATTATTATAAACATCGCTCAGATAAGCATCCCAGTAGCCAGGTTATTACTCGTACAGGAAACATGAGTAATAATGCATATGGAAATTAAAGCTAAGTTGAACAGAAGGAGACCTAATGTTTCCGCTTACTGTAGTACAAATATTGCACGTGTTGTCGTACGTTATCTGTTCACATCCCTTCCTCCTCAGTCCGCTCTCGTCTTCTCCTGAGTCACCGACAGTACATACCGTGGGATCAACAGAGCTGTCACACACTGGTTCCGATCCCAGACGGTAGACTTCTACGAAATAGGGATACAAAAGTTGATCGCACGGTATGACAAATATCTAAATTCCGGTGGGGAATAAGTTGAAAAATAGCTCAATAAATCTTTCCACGAAATTGTATTTTCGTTCTGTAAACGGCCCTAGGAAATGTTACTTTCTGGACGGCCCTTATACAAAGCGGATGATAAAAGTTCGCCTTGCATCACACCAGAATTGATATTAATTAGAGGCGTTCGCTTTGCATTAGCTTCGATGTAGATATTATTTGTCCACACCTGTGGAGTAACGGCTAGCGCGTCTGGCCACGAAACCAGGTTGGCCGGATTCGATTCCCGGTCGGGGAAAGTTACCTGGTTGAGGTTTTTCCCGGGGTTTTCCCTCAACCCAATATGAGCAAATGCTGGGTAACTTTCGGTGCTGGACCCCGGACTCATTTCACCGGCATTATCACCTTCATCTCATTCAGACGCTAAATAACCTACTAAAATAAAAATAGATATTATTTCCAAGTTTTAGATTTAAGATTGAGATATACATCGACCCTAGAGATGTCAAATTTCTTCAAAATCTTGGTAAATAATATTTTTGCCTCATCAGGAAGCCACATTTCTTTTAGTTAAAATATATATATATATATATATATATATATATATATATATATATATATAAAACTTATACCCATTATCTCAATAATTTCATAATTATTTGGACATTTATAATATATGCGGACTATACTTTTTATACCTTACGGCATCTTCAGTGTCTGTTTTCTCCTATTTCATATTTTCCGACATTTGTTAGCCTTCCGACGGACAAAAAGTAGACTTCCAATTGGGCAAAAGACTTCATTAGGTACCAAATTAAATCTTAAACATGTGACTATGTTGTAAACTGAAATTATTATTTTCAATCTATTATAATTATTTATCCCAAAAATATACAAATATACCTACATATTTTTCTAAAGTGCTTATATAACGTGTGTATCTTTTCAACAGTTCAAGATAAATAAATAATTTTAGTTTGTAACATTCTCCATATGTAGAGGATCATTTTGGAGAAACAAGTTTTACCCTAGGTCAATTTCTAATGGAGTATGGTCGGTCCAAAATTTTATTAATTTTTTTCCAAAAAAAATTTTCTTTGGGCCCCCATATTTGATTTTCAAGTTTGAATTATATAAATTGCTTAGATTACGCCCAAGAAACATGTCACCAAAGTTTGAAAGACATGAAGGAAGAAATATGGATTTTTATCGTATTGCGAACGCCTCCCTCAAGATTTTCACGGCAACTCTCTTGTGCAAACCGACGGGAACGAAAGATACTGGACGACCACGAAGAAGGTGAAGTGATCAGTTTTCAGTCTGGATCAGATGTAATAAGTCTCAACCTTGTTAGGAAGAAGAATAGTAATATACGTTACAAGAGCGGTATGTTGACGTTTTCATGGTCGAGGAAAAGATTGAAAAAGCGAAACGTAGTTGAGCTTTTTTAATTTCCGAGAACATGAAAACAAACATACCGCTAGTGTATCGTACATTATTTTGTGCGAAGATCGTTTATTACATACCTGAAAGACGAATTTCTAATTAGTGGCAATGAAATCTCCATGTTGGTTTCTGTTTAATGACGGCAACTTCGGAAAACCAAAATATCTTTCTTCAACATTGTTGCTATAAAATGTTTTCTGTGTTTACTATACTCCAGCAGGCCGTGATATATGTCTGTCTTTTTTTTTTCCCCCTGTCTATAAATGTGAACTTAAAACAAACGGCAAGGTTATGTAATGATTTATTTTTCATTCTAATATTTTAACAATATTATTTATATAACATATTGCAGTAATAACATCGGCATCTGGAATCTTGTTGATTTTTTCACGGCTTCCTTAATGTTACTTGTATCAGGAATGCAATAAGTTTCGTGGAGTAGTAGACTTTACTTAATTTTTGCAAATATTTGAAAACAATAATTAACATTGCAATTTAGGTGAAATTGCAATGGTAAGTTTCCAATTTATAATTATTACTATGTTAAACGTCTCTAAAAATAATATGTTAAAAGCCTAAAGCAGTAAAATGAATGTCGCGCTTAAGCGGTAAGAAGAGGGAAATTGTTATGTGTGTTACGTTGGGAATACCGAATGTGGTATTTCACACTTACCGCGTATTGGTTCTGTGCGGAAAACAAGCAAATACGCACGATCTCGTACAAAAATATTTAATTTAATTATTTAAATGATTTGACGTAATAAAATACCGCAGACATTCACACTTTCCATTTCATTGGTAACAGATCTGTACTCGAAGTCTATGATTTCATAATAGGCCTATTAGTACATTATATGAAATTGGTTATAATGATTGCTTGCTGCAAAATTGATGATACGAGTACTAGGCCTACTTACCTCCTCGGTGAGACAGAAATGATGAAAATTTGCAGTGACATTTTCTGTTGCCAAGATGTTCAGAATCTCTTGTGATGCGTCACTGAAGAGACGACTGCTGTTGAAACCTTAAAAAAGATTGGAGATTGGAGATTGATGACATGTAGAATAACAACTTGGAATGACAACAAATAATGATTTCACAGTCAGATCCTTGCCTATACCTTAAATATGAAATGAAACGTGATACAAGATGAACATTAAATTAATGTTCGTTAAATTCTGCACGTCGCGTAGGTATGCTTTCCTAAGCTGTCCACTGTTTTCATTGTTACAAAGATTGCAAAGTATTCGAAATCATCGATGTGTTCAACATTAGCCTATATCAAACTTCGTTAATCTGCGAATTAAGTCAGTTGAAACTTCATTTGGTGTAAAATATTGCATTGAGTTATCAAAATGAAATTTATCGAGGCTTACCATCAGCAGAGGATAATTTCCCTGCAATTTTATTGAGACTACTGAAGCTAGGGTGACCAGACGTCCTCTTTTGTCCGGACATGTCCTCCTTTTTAGGCCTTCGTCCGGAATCGGGATTTTTTAAAAACCAAGGAATGTCCTCCTTTTCGTAACTTGTATGCCTGATATTTTGAAATTATCTGATTAGACGCCTTTTTCAAGTAATTTCCCTGTAGGTGGCAGCAGCATCGACGGAATATACTATTTGCCAACATCATAATCTCTTTGCTCCTCCTTGTTATGGTTGTTGCTCACTGGCAGCTATAGTCCCGTCGCTCTAATTTTCGGCAGCCAATCGCGTTGCAGGTCGGCTACATTTAAACGTGTGCGTCTTGTGAATCGCTGAGGAAGACGTTATTCATTTCTTAAGGCTCGATAAATACTTAATATAGGCCTAATCGCCCGCCATTTTGGCTCTTTCGTTGGCGTTCGCAGAAGGCACACGAAGACGTTATTTGCCGCTCAATTATTTGCTGAATTACAGTGCCTTTGATTTATTATCATAGGAGCTACGACATGATAATGTTTAACGGTGTTGCAAATAGATTCCTCCTATGGTAGCTCGGGAACGAAAGAACAAAAATGGCGAACGATACTACCTACCTAGACTTTATAGAGCTTTCACTTCCTAAGACGTAATCAAAGAGGCGGAGTCACGCCGGAAATAACAGCGTCGCGACTATAGTAAATCGAGAGATCCAGATGCGAAAGTAAACCCGTTTCTGCATACTCGCCTCTCAGTCTGTCCATTCTGCCCATTTTCTGTCCTGTTAATATTTATAGTTCCCTTGACTGTTGTATGTAGCTAACTCCAAAATCATTATTATTGACGATGAAATAGTAGTGGAACGGAGAAAAATTCTCTCCGGCACCGGGATTTGAACCCGGGTTTTCAGCTCTACGTGCTGATGCTTTATCCACTAAGCCACACCGTATTCCCATACCGGTGTCGGATCGAATCCTCTCAGTATAAGTTCCACCTCTATATATTATAATATAATATATGTACATTATTATTGAGTTTTATCCTAATTATTTTGTAATGAAATACGTAGATATTAACATATTGCTTTAAGCATGATATAAGCCTAAATCTGTACTGTAAATATTTTGTAATAAAATAGTTATTGACGTAATTTAAAGTAGGCCTATAGGTATAATATACAGTAGGCCTAAGCCTAAATCTAAGTACATATTTTCTGTCTTCTTTTTTCGAACGATGTCCTCCTTTTTGAAGCTTTGTGTCCCCTTTTTTTTATCGATGTGAATCTGGTCACCCTACCTAAAGCAATTGCATAAAATACCAGCAATATATAAAACAAAAATGTCCTGACATTATGAGTACTAGAGGAAAGTAGCCTAATATGGAATGGTGCTTAATCTCAACTGTTTGGCGCTGATATAGCTTAGAAACTTAACAAACAACAAAGGCACAGGTGACAACATTTTCTGTTAGTGGGACACCATATTCCTGTGTAAGAAGCCGCCTCAGTGAGTAGAAGAAAGAAGTTGGCACCTTGAACATTTTTATTGGTAGTCTATGCATACAAATACAAGAAGAGAATTTTTGTTTTCAACAAATTTATGCTCAAGTGGTAGTATGAAAATCATTCTGTCTGACGCTACTCCATTCTTGGCCGAACTCCATTCTAAAGAATAGCTGGATGCTTAATTCAACATGAACAGTACCCTATGTTTGGGAATATAATCTGACAGCCACCTCGAGACTCGAACACGCTTCCCGCAAGAGAGCAGGTCGCGCGCGAGTCGACACGGGCTCCACGGAGCACTGGGAGACGGCGCGCGGCTTGGAGAGGCGAGGGGAGGTTGCGCGCGCAACTGCTATGTGCGGAGTGAAGGGGGGGAAGGACCCTCCCGAATCGTCCGGAAGTCCGTCGAAGTGGAGATATCCAGATAATTCGAGAGAGCTATCCCTGGACATCCGTAGAAATTTCTCGTAACTATGGTTTAGCTATAAAAGAAGAAACGCGAGCGGACTTGAGCAGTTTTCAGTTTATTCAGCCATTCAGTGAGTAAGCCAGTGAACAGAGCAAGCCAGCCAGTCTTGTGTACCGGAATTCGACTTGAGTGTGCGTCCGCAACTGTGTCAGCATCCGAAGGCCTGAGTTCGAGTGCAGTGGACCGCAGTTGGAGGGACCTGAGTTCGAGTGCAGTGGACCGTAGTTGGAGGGACCTGAGTTCGAGTACAGTGGACTGTCTCTGAAGGTCTGTGGTTCGAGATACTGTGAACTTGAGTGACTGAGCTAGAAGAACTGTGAACTGAGAACTGACAGTTCTGTGTTGTAAATAGTGCTTTGTGAATATTAGTTAAGATTAACAGTTCATTGTTGTTCGTAATAGTCGAAGTAAATTGACATTGTCGTTTGTGGAGTGCAATAACGAACGCTGTGTTACTGTGTGGAGAGCAAATCCCATTGTTGACGGGAGTGAAATTAAATTGTAGAGAGTGAAGAGTTTTATTGTTGTAACAAAAAAATTACATTGTTGTTCAGTATAAAAAGTTACAATACATTACTACTTCATAGTGTGGACGGGAAGTAACTTGGTATTTTTATGTGGCTGTAGAATTTTTAATATCGATGGAATAATAATGAAAATAGTGTGAACATATAGGTCATTAAATAGGAGTTAAACCTTTGCGCGTCGGTAGTATAGACGGTGGCCGTGAGAGAATGTACGCGCAACAATAGCAAAGATGACCGATCGCCTGACCGTTCGCGAGTGAGCGCAGATTGCTGCATACTATGAAATGTGGAATTCCGTTGTTATTGTACAGAGATGGTGACGTACGATGAAGGAAATGAATGCCACAATCCGTCCAGAGACAAAAAAGAATTATCACAGGAAGCTAATCAACACAGGTTCGATTAAGGAAGAACTGGCCGTCCATTGTCCATTGTCCATTGAACTTGAGGATTGTCAATGTTGCTTGATGAAAGAATTAATTCAGTTCAAGAAACTAATCTATACTAATAATAAATCTGTGACCAAAATTTTTCTGGTAATTTTCGCTTTTTCGAAAATAATTTATGTTAACATATCCATCCTGAGACCAAAAATCGTATTTTTGAAGTTTTTGTATGTATGTCTGTCTCTCTGTCTGGATGTTTGTTACCTTTTCACGCGATAATGGCAAGTAAAACAGTGCAGTTTGAAATACAGAAAGATATGAGCAATATTAAGAAATTATTACACATTTTGTTGTATTTTTCTGCAAACGTTACTCGAATCGAAAATAGTATAATATAAGAATAAGCCTATTTCTAACACGCTCGTAGTTTCCGATTTTGTTCACTCGTTTCCACGAAATATTTATTTTAATAGTGGAACAGAAAGTATTCATTTGAATTTTGATATCCTCTAAAAACCGCCTTTATTAACTTGTGTACAGCGTAGAGAAAATTATTGCCACCAGTGATATTAACCCGAGCGAGTTAAGTTCTTTATCTAAACGACGGAATATGTAGGCTACGAGTGAATGAGGAATTTTTCACGATATCGTAACTTATAGAACTGACCCAAATTCAACTTACTCTATTACAAAACTGAGTACCAAACATTTTCCACGATTAAACGATGGCCGTAGGATGCCGTTAGCCACATCACTTCCTACTATTGCCAAGTCTAGGAAGCATGACGTTGATCACATCACTTCCTGCTAGTGCCAAGGTCTAAAAAGCATGATGTTGGCCACATCACTTCCTGCTAGTGCCAACTCTAGAAAGCATGCTGTTGACGATATCGCTTCCTGCTAGTGCCAAGATCTAGAAAGCATGCTGTTAACTGCATCACTTCCTGCTAATGTCTAGAAAGCATGCGATCACTACCTCTCTCCTCTTCGTGATTGTCAACGGCGTAAACACGGACGTTAATTTTACTGGTACCTTCACTAGTCTTAATTCAACTACAGCGAATTATAACTCTCACATAAAATATTTACACTTTCATTTAATCCACTGAACAAAAAGAATTTTGCTCCGACTTAAAACAGTGTGTACCTTATGGTTTCGTGTGCGCTGATTCTGAAAATGCATGTTTTTTTCTTCATATCACGTAAGGTTTTTAAGATATACTATGATTTCGCTTTTCGATAAACACACTCCCAGGAAACATCTGGCACGGGTTGGGGATTGTAAAGTAAAAAAGAAAAGTTAATGCATTTTATAAGTTTATTACCTATTTCCGGTTTCTTATGGTTGTTGGCATGTTCTTTTGTACTTCTAATAAATAAACAGATATTGGTCCCTTCTATTAAGTAAATTTCATAACAGTTCAAAGTGAGGTCTACGCAATAAACAAACAAGGGTGTTGTTTTCAGTATTTAAAAGAAAAATTTATCAGTTTGAGTGAAGCCAAATTAAAAGAGGACATTTTGATCAGTCCACAAATTCGCAAAGTTATGGCTCCTGACTCTTTGTTTGAGGAAAAACTTTCCGTTACAGAAAAAATGGCATGACGCGCTTTCAAAGATGTTTGCTCAAATTTCCTTGGAAATTCTAAGGCAGACAACTACATCGAACTTGTGCAAACCATGTTAAGTTCATATGAGAAAATTTGGTGCAACATATCTCTCATGTACACTCTCATTTGGATTTCTTTCATCCTAACCTTGGAGGGGTAAGTGACGAACATGGGGAAAGATTTCATTAAGAAATATCTGAAATGGAAAGGCAATATAAAGAAAAGTAATCATCCAGCATGCTTGCAGACTATTGTTGGTTCCTTATAAAAGACAGTCCCTGGTCTAGTTATAAACGGAAATCATCCAGAAAATCTCTTTAAATGGTGAGTTCAAATTCCGAGATTTTTCTCGTTATACACATGAAATATTTTTATTGTTGTTGTGTTTTTGTGCTTTAAACTATGTAACATCATTTTTGAATTCAGTACACATTTTTCAAGTATTATAAGGCATTTTGAATCCCTAGGGTGTTGTAATTTTATCAGTAGCAGTGAGAAATAAAAAAGAGAAGTTTCGTAAAAAAAATTAATTTCACTTTCCCCAGAAAATGGTACGTGATGGGACAATTTGGATTTCAAATTTAGATTTAGGAAACACATATTAGTAATATTCGCCTATTTTTATTTCGGAGCAAGACAAAAAGTAAAAATTTGTTGTTCAGTGTTATAGTTACCTAATAGTACATTATGCAACGAGTCTATAATGATAGTAATTAAGAAGCGAGTATGGACGTTTATGAAACGAGAGCAAGCGAGTTTCATAATTTTCATACGAGCTTCTTAATTACCATTATAGGCGAGTTTCATACGACTTTTTATGCTCGACCATATTTCTAACTTGAAATTATTCAGATGTAACTTATACATTTTATTTGTATCTGACAAGATCGGAAGTGACCTTGTTCCAGGTCGTGAATTGTGAGATGTGCGCAGACGCGAAAGTTCTGATTTTTTCCGAGGAACAATAATGTCATTGACCTTGTGTAATCCCGTTAAACTTGGTATAATCTTGATTATTCAATTCGACATTGGAAAACGAGATGACAAATTGAATTTATTTGAATATTATTTACAATTAACGCTAATTATTATAGTAACAGAACATAACCTTCTGTGACAGTATTGGATTTCCAGCCTCCGTGACTTTTCGCTAATTCTCTTTCGATTGCATATCCGAGAATAATCGATACTTGCTGTTTTATAACGGTACAAAGCTGACTTGTTATTTGCTGAACACCTGTAAGCTGAGTTGTCATTGGCTGAAAACACCTGTACTTTAATGAGTAGGTGTACTTTAATGACATGCATTAAAGGACTGCTACCAGGTGTATAATTACTACATTTCGGCATGGTAGAGCATAAAAAATTAAGCAACACGAAGCAGACCAATAAACGATAAAGTGAAAACAGAGTTCAAGTGTTGCGTACCTGGTTTGAATGCAACTGGCAAGGCTAGATTCTCAGAATCGCAGGCTGCGAGTATATTGACCAGCTGAGTAGCAAGGTATGTCAGCAATTCAAATCCCAAGCAGGTTCCCCAAACAGGAAAATAGTCGCCAGCTTGGTTTAGCCTTATAGCGTGGCGGTACAGTATCCATCCAGCATCCGCGTAACCACCGGCAGTTGCGAAATTAGCACCTCCTCCAGGAAAAAGCACTCTGTGTGTGATACCAAAGAAGCACAGGACAGCTGTAGAATGGGTTATTAATTATCATATTCTTAATACTTCTATGTTTCTTAGATATTTAACCCTTGTCATGATTTAACTTATTTTCCTTAAATCATACCCGCTTCGCTTTGTGTTAAGTATGTATGTATGTATGTATGAATGTATGTATGTATGTATGTATGTATGTATGTATGTATGTATGTATGTATGTATGCATTTATTCACATTGCAAATGAGTAAATACCCAGCGGCAATGGTAACTAATTACACTGAATAATGACAATGTATAATAAACACAATTAATAAAAATACAATTAATAATACTAATACTACTAATAATTATTAATACTAATAATAATTAATAATAATAATCATAACAAGGACCATTTTAAATTAAATGAAGCACAATCATTTAAAATAACATTTAAAGTAAATCTAATTTGTATCTTAACCCTAAGTTCGAACTAAAATTCACGAGTATGATGTGTTCATAACTGCTCAAGTACCTTTCAGCACTACACTCATTTCGTTGTTAACTCACTCACTGCACTGGTACTACGACACATTTCACTGATACTATCCTGATTTCGCTAACACTTCAAAAACATTTCACTGTTTAAAGACTTTGCACTATCACTATAAACTATAAAACTTCACTGACACAAACACACTTCACTTACACAACACACTTCACTGTCACAACACACTTCTTCATTGATACAACAATTCAAATAACAAAACATCAATTAAACCCTTTAATAGTGTGTATAATATACTATCGTCTGTTATATTAAAGTCCTCATGCCTGTTTTTAAATATATTTTTGGTTATTGGTAAAGCCTTTACTAAGTCTGCAGGTAAAGCATTCCAGTCTCTGATAGTACGATTGAGAAAGAAAACTTTCCAGTGTTCGTCCTCTGTCTTCTTTCCCTCGATTTATATGAGTGATCGTTCCTGAAGAGTAATTTGGCGGCTGCAACCTATTTGTTATTTCTCTCCAGGCAGGTTCACCTCTGTATGTTTTGAACATTGCGCATAATCGAATTCGCGTTCTCCTGTCCGTGAGTGTGTCCCACTATGAAAGAAGCTATGTGACTGCTATCAAACTAGCAGGTTTTGTTACAAACGCAAGAAGGGTCAGAAATGGCTGCGGAAATCTAAATAGATGGTGCCACATTCAACTTAATCGTTGTTCCCAATTAGTTCGTGAATAACTCTCGCTCCACAGATATAAAATTATCCTAGAGAATTCTACACAAAAATTATCGTGATATTTCTAAATTTGGACAATAGCTGAGTAAAAAAAAATCTTAAGATAAATTAGGGCGACATATATTTCCACAATAGAGAATAACTTGCGATATTTCTTTTCTGTTATTTGATGTTGCATTCCTAAGATTAAAGAAAGCACTGTATAAAATAAACACGCATAATCAATGTGCAGGTGCTGTATACAGGATGTTTCCGAGGTGGTGTTACAAACTTTCGGGGATGATGGCGAAGAGCACATGTAGCAATTTGAGATAAGGAACCCTGGTCCGGAAATGACCGAGTCGAAAGTTACAAGCAAAAATAGTTGTGTGGAAATGAAATAATTTTATTCCTCTGTTCATCTTATTTATGTGTATTTATCTGTACATCTTACACATACTGGATTCATCTGACGTTGTTTACGTTGTCTACCTACAGTATTCCGTTCAGTGCGCTGTCTGAGGGATGAGGACAGGAAACTACACTAAAGCAATGCAGATAGCGTAATGTGTAACGGACATGGTCGGTCCTGATATGCACGTCTGTACACAGCAGTGTATGTGTAGAATTTGCAGTGTCCAGTCGATCAGTCCTAGTGAAATGGAGGAGTACACGAGAGCGGAATAAGCATATATAATTTTCGAATACGGATGAGCCAATTTCCACGACTGTTCCAAAAGTTAAGAGAAGGAGGGCACGTGGTGCCAAATTACAATTTTATTCCATTTCCACACAACTATTTTTGCTTATAACTTTCGACTAAGTCATTTCCGGACCATGCTTCCTTATGTCAAATTTATACATGTGCCCTTCGCCATCATCTCTGAAAGTTTGTAACACCGCCTTGGAAACACTCTGTATTTTGTTACTCAGTACACTACCTCTATACTTTAATGCAAGCAAATATTCATAATATAACATAGGGGATTGTGTAACAAATTCGAAACTTCATTACATTTTGTTAAGTGATCAAGGCAGTACTCCGCGGTTAGTTTTGGCTTCCTACACAAGCTCTAGTCAACATTGCAATACTGTCCGAGTTACAGGCATATCGAATTTGAATCGAATATGTGATTCAGGGTTGTTTTCGTAATCCGTAAATAACTTAATTTTTATATTTAAAGTCGACCCGGATTCGATTCCCGGCGTAACCACGATTTATAACGTGTTGGACAAGACTGTGGTCCAGCTAACTAACACAGGGATTTTCTCCAGGAACTCCGGTTCCCCTGTGGTCAACAAGTCTCCATCATCATCATCATCATCATCATCATCTCATCGCGGGTGTAGCGTAAACTAGTCTCCCATGGCACACCCTAGGCGATGACTCTGTCTGTCATTTTTTCTACACAACTAATTTTGTATGGGTGAATGACGATGAACAGTCAAGTACCCACCATTAGTAAAAAATAAATATTTATTTGTAGTCTAATACATATAGAATAGCGATACAATGTATGTTATGCACATCATAACTTACCCATTAATGGAGTTCACTAAGTCGGAATAGTAGAGTTCGCTCTGGTTAATCCTGGAAGATTAAGCAAAAATAGGTAGTAAATCACTACATGAAAATAATTTAACTGTAAGAAACATAATTACACGTTACTTTTTTATCTGATGAACATTAACCTTTCACCGCAGTTAAATATTCCTGACTTATTGTATCCACAAAACTTTATTAAGATTTCAACTCCTCCACTAGGAAGTTGCCTGATAGACAAAACATACCAAATATTAATGAATAATGAAACAAGTAGGATACAAAATATTAGATGATAAAAGGCACAAAAATAAAGAAATGGAAAAAATGAAAAAGAAAAAGGATAGGGTAGAGATGAATACAATGGAACATATAGATGACTTTTAATAACTTTTACTGATTCTTTAATGGCGGCAAGTACAGGGTGATTCAAAAGTCGCGCGACATAGGACATCTCCGTTATTAGTGTAAGTACAAAAAATAGTTTCAAATAAATATTTTAGATATTGGTACGTGTAGTTCATGTGCGAAATTTAAAGAAAATCGTAAGAGCCATTTTTGAGAAAATTGCAACAAACATGTTCGCGTTTCAAGTAAAGTACAAGGGAAAACGCATCTCTGGAGCGTACGAAACTTAAATTAAAAATGTGGTTTGGGTCGCGCGCCGTAATTAATAAATTGTGTTTTTTGTGTTGACAGGTGAGTAAGTTGAGAGTCACAATGGCAAACTGAAACATTTTAGCACTTGAACTTTCAAATTTAATTTAATGTAATGTAAATTAATTTAATGTAAATTTATTTCCTTCTGTTCTTATAGATTTTTATCTAATTCTGATGATTATAAATATAAGGTTAACTATATATATATATATATATATATATATATATATATATATATATGAACCTCTGGAAAAAGAACTAAGGAAGAGACTAGTGAAGTGCTTTGCATGGAGTATGGCATTATATGGGGCAGAAACATGGACATTACGACGCAATGAAGAGACGCGAATAGCATTTGAAATGTGGATATGGAGAAGAATGGAGCGTCTGAAATGGACAGACAGAATAAGAAATGAAACTGTGTTGGAAAGAGTGGGTGAAGAAAGAATAATGCTGAAACTGATCAGAAAGAGGGAAAAGGAATTGGTTGGGTCACTGGTTGAGAATACTGGTATTCATTTGTAAGCCAATTTCGGCAAACCTTTCTATAGTTACATCCGGTACTCTCTGTGCTGAATCTGCACCTATTGCAATTATTTGTGCCATCAGCGAAGCCATTAATATTTCATAATTCCTATCTACATGTTTTCCTTTTTGCGTTAAAAACGATGGTACTCATTTCTGTTAGAGGCTGTGTGATTCCCAGACTACGCCGAAGAGATTTAAATCGAGAATCCACGAGCTCATCGGATATTGAACCTGCAACCTTCCTGCTTGCATTACAATCCATAACCGCGCGCCCCTTAAAATACAATACGCAAATAATTGTGTAAATTACATAGAATAAATGTCAAGCTTTCGAAATATACGACGCAAATTTGTCGCAACTCACAAAGCAAACACCTGTGGAATAACGGTTAGCGCGTCTGGCCGCGAAAGCAGATGGCCTGGGAATAGTTAGAACATTGAGTGAGAAAGGTTTAGAGGAGGGAGATTGGGAGAATAAAGGTGAATGGAGAATGGCTATACATGTTTGAAATGGGTATAGGAAGATGTCAAAGAGATTGTAAACCTGTGAAATAAATAAATAAATAAATAAATAAATAAATAAAATAATAAATAAATAAGTGAATGAAGAAATAAATAAATAAATAAGTGAATGAATGAATGAATAAATAAATAAATAAATAAATCAGTGAATAAATAAATAAATGAGTGATTAAATAAATAAGTCAATGAATAAATAACTAAGTCAATGAATAAATAATAAATAAGTGAATTAATAAATAAAGAAATAAGTAAATAAATAAATAATTGAGTGAGTGAGTGAGTGAGTGAGTGAGTGAGTGAGTGAGTGAGTGAGTGAGTGAGTGAGTGAGTGAGTGAGTGAGTGAGTGAGTGAGTGAGTGAGTGAGTGAGTGAGTGAGTGAGTGAATGAGTGAGTGAGTGAATAACGATCCAACCAACGATGTTCGCCTGTTACTTTTTATTCGGACTATCATTTTGTCCTTTTCCGTTTTTAATAAAAGTAAAGTCAACCCCATGACAGGCCAAATCGATGTTAATGTCAGAAGGGATATCAGTTATCCCAAGGAAATGTCCGCGGTACTCATTTCTGTTAAAGGCTGACTATACCCCAGGCTCATAGTGCGGCTGGAAGGATTAGGTCAATGGAAAAAAATCCATGATCACATCGGGAATCGAAACCGCGACCTTCCGGCTTGCAGCGTTACGCCTTAACCTCGACGTACCTTACGCCCCTTCTGTTTTGAATAGAAAGAGTAAATGAAGTGGAAACACGGAAAGGAATGTTATACATTATGAAAATGCATAAATGAATGAGTAGTATGAAATGAGAAGGATTCAATCATAACTACTACACTTTGCTGTACGCACTTGATGGGTACCACTCGAGCTCCGGCTCCTTCCAGATACTTGACGTAAGACGCGGCGATGTAGCTGGAGTAGTTTCCTGGATACTTGTTCGCCATGTATTCTGACAGTTCCTGTGACAGGACCCCTGCAAACCACCATGAAATGCATTACAACCTCATTTTCTCCACTAGGAATAATAAACGGCATTCTCAAAATGAGAAAAAAAAATTGTAAATAATATTCAAATAAATTCAATTTGTCATCTCGTTTTTCAATGTCGAATTCAATAATCAAGGTTATATCAAGTTTAACGGGATTACATCAAGGTCAATGACATTATTGTTCCTCGGAAAAAATCAATACTTTCGCGTCTGCGCACATCTCACAATTCACGACCTAGAACAAGGTCACTTCCGATCTTGTCAGATACAAATAAAATGTATACATCTGAATAATTTCAAGTTAGAAATATGGTCGAGCATAAAAAGTCGTATGAAACTCGCCTATAATGGTAATTAAGAAGATCGTATGAAAATTATGAAACTCGCTTGCGCTCGTTTCATAAACATCCATACTCGCTTCTTAATTACTATCATTATAGGCTCGTTGCATAATGTATTATTTTCTATTAACTGTTGTGGTTTCCCTGTAACAAAATGTTATCTTTGAGCCTAATGTTTTGGAAATCATAGTAGATAGTCATTATTTATTTCTGTCCGCCACGTACATTACAACTGTGGTGATATCCTTGTTTACAAATCAGGGTGCTTTGTTGTCTCTCTAGTTTGGTGGTGCTAGCATGTGTTGGATGGAAGTATTTGACAATGACGTTCACATTTACTCGAACAGTAAATATTAGACTACTATCAATCCTAAAAACATGATATTTGAGGAATTAAAAACAAAAATAAATAAATAACCAAATTTCACTATAC
Source organism: Periplaneta americana (assembly GCF_040183065.1). NCBI lineage: Eukaryota > Metazoa > Arthropoda > Insecta > Blattodea > Blattidae > Periplaneta > Periplaneta americana. The sequence continues at coordinate 109,989,421 of NC_091130.1, read as the reverse complement.
ATCATGTTTAGTAGACCGAGATATTCAGTGTATTAATTTTGGCAGTTTATATCGTTTACACTCTGTACAGTATAACGGCGGTTTCATGAAAACGATAGATATAATACTAGTACTAGTTCTAAGCTTAAATTTCACGATAATGTTAGGTTAAATTCTGGTACAACCTGTAAACCTTTATTTCATGATAGGTATAATTCTCGTACTAGTTGTAGGCCAATATTTCATGATACCGTGATGTGTAATATTCATAAACCTACTAGATGTAGGCCTGTATTTCATGATAACGTGAGGTATAATCCTCGTCCTAGTTGTAGGTTTATATTTCATGCTAACATTAGCTAATTCTCGTGCTAGTTGTAGGTTTATATTTCATGCTAACATTAGGTATAATTCCCGTGCTAGTTGTAGGTTCATATTTCATGATAATGTTAGCTATAATTCTCGTGCTAGTTGTAGCTTTATATTTTATGCTAACATTAGGTATAATTCTCGTACTACAGTAGTTGTAGGTTTACATATCATGCTAACATTAGGTATAATTCTCGTACTAGTTGCAGGTTTATATTTCATGCTAACATTAGGTATAACTCTCGTACTACAGTAGTTGTAGGTTTATATTTCATGCTAACATTATGTATAATTCTCGTCCTAGTTTTAGGTTTATATTTCATGCTAACATTAGGTATAATTTCCGTACTAGTTGTAAGTTTATATGTCATGCTAACGTTAGGTATAATTCTCGCGCTAGTTGTAGGTTTATATTTCATGATAATGTTAGGTATAATTCTCGTGCTAGTTGTAGGTTTATATTTCATGATAACGTTAGGTATAATTCTCGTGCTAGTTGTAGGTTTATATTTCATGATAATGTCAGGTATAATTCTCGTGCTAGTTGTAGGTTTATATTTCATGATAACTATAGGTATAATTCTCGTGCTAGTTGTAGGTTTATATTTCACGATAATGTTAGGTATAATTCTCGCGCTAGTTGTAGGTTTATATTTCATGCTAACATTAGGTATAATTCTCGTGCTAGTTGTAGGTTTATATTTCACGATAACGTTAGGTATATCTCGTGCTAGTTGTAGGTTTATATTTCATGATAATGTTAGATATAATTCTCGTGCTAGTTGTAGGTTTATATTTCACGATAACGTTAGGTATATCTCGTGCTAGTTGTAGGTTTATATTTCATGATAATGTTGGGTATAATTCTCGTGCTAGTTGTAGGTTTATATTTCATGATAATGTTAGGTATAATTCTCGTGCTAGTTGTAAGTTTATATTTCATGCTAACATTAGGTATAATTCTCGTGCTAGTTGTAGGTTTATATTTCATGCTAACATTAGGTATAATTCTCGTGCTAGTTGTAGGTTTATATTTCACGATAACGTTAGGTATATCTCGTGCAAGTTGTAGGTTTATATTTCATGATAATGTTGGGTATAATTCTCGTGCTAGTTGTAGGTTTATATTTCATGATAATGTTAGGTATAATTCTCGTGCTAGTTGTAGGTTTATGTTTCATGATAACGTTAGGTATAATTCTCGTGCTAGTTGTAGGTTTATATTTCACGATAACGTTAGGTATAATTCTCGTGCTAGTTGTAGGTTTATATTTCATGATAATGTTAGGTATAATTCTCGTGCTAGTTGTAGGTTTATATTTCATGATAACGTTAAGTATAATAATTCTCGTGCTAGTTGTGTGTTTATATTTCGTGATAACGTTAGGTATAATTGTCGTGGTAGTTGTAGGCCTAAATTTCATGTTAATAATAAGTATAATTTTCTTACTAGTTGTAGGTTTATATTTCTTGATAATGTTAGGTATAATTCTCGTGCTAGTTGTAGGTCTATCTTTCATAAAAACGTTAGATATAATATTAGTCCTAGTTCTAGGCCTAAATTTCATGCTAATATTAAGTATAATTTTTGTACTAGTTGTAAGTTTATATTTCATGGTAATGTTAGGTATAATTCTCGTGCTAGTTGTAGGCCTATCTTTCATAAAAACGTTAGATATAATACTAGTCCTAGTTCTAGGCCTAAATTTCATACTAATATTAAGTATAATTTTCGTACTAGTTGTAGGTTTATATTTCATGATAACGTTAGATATAATTCTCGTGCTAGTTGCAGGCCTATCTTTCATAAAAACGTTAGATATAATACTAGTATATGATAACATTGGGTATAATTCTCGCACTAGTTCTAGACTTATATTTCATTACATGACAACGTTAGGTACAATTCTTGTACTGGTTGTAGTCCTACACTTCATAATAACTTTAGGTGTAATGCTCATACTAATGGTAATGGTAGGACTATATTTTTGTTTATTTAACGACACTGTATGAACTACTGGGTTATTTAGCGTCGATGGAATTGGTGACAGGGAGGTCATATTTGGCGAGATGAGGCCGAGGATTCGCCATGGATTACTTGGCTTTCGCTTTATGGTTTGGGGAAATCTCTGAAAAAAACCCAACCAGGTAATCAGTCCAAGCGGGAATCGAACCCACTCCCGAGCGCAGCTCCGGATCAGCAGTAGATTTAATACTCGTACTAGTTGTAGGCCTCTATTTCATGATAACGTTAGGTTTTGTACTCGTACTTGATGTAGGCTTATAGCTTATTATCATAACGTTAGTATAATACACTTTTCGTGACCTAATTTCACGATAACATTAGGGATTACTCCTACTAGTTGTAGGACTTACAGTTCATTTGCCATTCTTGTTCTGTTTTTGACATTTCTCAACTACATAATTTACCTTTCCAATGGAATTTGTTGCTTTTAATCTACAACTGATAATTTTATTCTCCAATATAGGGTAATTCCAGTCTCACGATCCGTCTATTGTGTCGTGTAAGTTGTAAGTTTTTTTAATGCTGATAAGTCTGAACCTGTTCCCATTGCGTTTGATAGTATGTAAACAACCTGTCGCGTTGTTGACACAGGTTGTGCAAGCTACTTCCTTTTTGTGCACACGCTTTGTCATGTTAAGGCTGCTATAGCACTACCAAAGTTCTTTGACAAAGAATAATTTAAAATATTTTATGAAAGATATGTGATAAAAAGTAGGATTTTGAGTATAATGCACTGTAAAATATTTTATCAAAGATAATATAAAATTGAAGAGTTGGGTGCAAGAAAGACAGTTCTCTCAAATGCAAGTTTTGATCAAATTAATGTTGAAAATTCAAACCGTAATAATGTTATCTATGCACGTCTTTACATTTTGAGTACTCCTGACCTCTATGATCATAGTATTGAACTACAACGTGGTGATCATATGCGTAACAGATCACAGAACATAATAAAGCGTTTTACTCAAAAAGGGCACATCCTCTAAAATGCCCTTCTTGCACCCGGTTCCTCAATTAAGAAACAAGAATCATCAACCTTTATTTATCTATACTAATAATAAATCTGTAGCCGAAATTTTTCTGGTAATTTTCGATTTTCCACAAATAATTGGTCCTAACATATATAATTAATCACCGTGAAACCGAAAATCGCTTTTTTGACATTTTTGTTTGTATGTCTGTCTGTCTGTCTGTCTGTCTGTCTGTATGTTTGCTACCTTTTCACGCGATAATGGCTGAACGGATTTCGATGAAAATTGGAATATAAATTAAGTTCGTTGTAACTTAGATTTTAGGCTATATGGCATTCAAAGTACATTATCTAAAAGGGGGCTTATAAGGGGGCCTGAATTAAATAAATAGAAGTATCTCGCTTATTATAGATTTTTGTGAAAAATGTTACATAACAAAAGTTTCTTTAAAAATAATTTGCGATAACTTTTATTCCGTGAAAAATTTTGATAGGACTGATATTTAATGAGATAAATGAGTTTCAAAATTAAAATAACTGCCATCTAAGGTCGTGTAATGAATTAAAAAACAAATGACTTCGTCTATAAGGGGCCTTGGACAGCAACAATCGAAAGCTATGAAAGATAGCCTACAGAGAATGTTTCTGTGTTTGTATGAAGTAATATCGGAAGCTAAATTAACCGATTTGTATAATTAATTATTATTTCACCATTGGAAAGTGTAGTTTCTCTAGATCGACATAATGCTATAATGTTATTACAGTAACTTCTGATATAATATAATCTAATGTAATATAATATAATATAATATAATATAATATAATATAATATAATATAATATAATATAATATAATATAACATAATATAAAATGTAATTGGGAGACCGGAGGGAAAAAGACCTTTAGGGAGGCCGAGACGTAGATGGGAGGATAATATTAAAATGGATTTGAGGGAGGTGGGGTATGATGATAGAGACTGGATTAATCTTGCACAGGATAGGGACCGCTGGCGGGCTTATGTGAGGGCGGCAATGAACCTTCGGGTTCCTTAAAAGCCATTTGTAAGTAAGTAAGTAATATTATATAATACAATTTAAGTTATTTGAAGGGTTCACAACCATAGTGGGCCAAGCGCCATTTACTGAATACGTAGAAAACAAGGGTTAAAATTAAGTTATTAGCATAATTTAATGGAAACCTATAACAAGTAAAATAAAATATACACATTAAATCTAAATGATGTCAATCTTCATTAAACTATGGTTGCATGTAATAAAAATTAAGAAACATGTTAAAGGAATTGTCATTGCACCAAATGAGTGTCTCTGGACCAAAATGATCGCATTTTAATTATTTGGATTCAATTTAAATTAAGTAACATATTAAACGATTTATCCTTCTATCAAACACGAATGTTCCCTGGATCAAACGTCCTATTTTAATTATGTACTTACTTTATATTTATTTCTAACGGGTGCAGCGGAGCTCACGGGTACGGCTAGTAGTTAAATAAAATAAAATCTTTTTTATAACAGATATACAAAAATTAATTATGAACAGTACTATGCATGTTTAGCTACAATTAGTTCAAAATATTAGGTCTATAAAACGCATATTGCTGAAAAAAGAAACAGAAAAGAAAACGTCTGTTGGTTAAGCAATGGATTGCTAGATGTGACAAAAAAGAAAAGAAAGAAAGAAACAAACAAACAAAAGAGGTATAGTGCGAGTACTTGAAAATTTATACACATTATTTGAGAATAATAATCCTTGGCGCTACAGCCCGTGAAGGGCCTAGACCGACCAACCGGCTGCTGGCCTCACGCCCATATGCCGAAGCAGAGGTGGACGATCATCCAACCAGAATGGAGGTATCGTGTGGTTAGCACGATGATCCCCCCAGCCGTTATAGCTGGCATTCGCAACAGGATTTCGCTACCTATCGTAGCTCCCCAAGTGCATCACGATGCTGGGTGAGCACCGGTCCCATATACTGGCCGAAATTTCATGAGAAAATTTCTTCTCTCACGAGGACTCGAACCAGCGCGCATTCCGTAACGCGAGTCCTAGACATTATTTGAGAATGGATGGAAATAATTTTCAGTTTTTCCAGACTTATGCAAAACTCCTGTACAGCAGTTACATTCTCACTATTTTATGTACACTTCTCGTCTTTTATTTCTGTTTTTGTAGTCTGTGTTTTATGTTTTATATCATTTCATTTGCTTCATATTCTCATTATCAGCATTTTGGTCGTAGTAGCAGTCCAACAATATTTATGCTCCGCCATATTGGTTCCAAACCAGGCCGATCTTTTATAAAAGATAACAAGATGCACTTATAGTTTATAAAATATCTTATATCAAATAAACTTTTATAAAAGAAACCCCATTACGCTGTTATATATTTTACAAAACATCTTTATCAAAGAACTTTTTACAATGTAATACCAGCCTAAGGACTAACAGCTTGGTGCGCTTCTTCAGTTTACGAGTGCGGTGCATGTACCTGTATAAGTGATAGACTACAGTCTCTAATAGCGATTAGCTCTGGTCGCGATTATCGAAAATGTATTTATACATGAGGTCATATTTGATATCTTCCTAGTCAACAGCTGCATTTCATACTTTTGGTATATCTTTATTGTGTATTGTTTGTTGCAGTTTATCATATCAATTCATTCGTTAAAACTAGTGGTAGAAATTTTATATTTCATTTATAGCATTAGACGCTACTGTTGGTGTATTTTATGTATATCAGTACTTTGAAAATAGAACATATTTTAAAAATGAACCCTAATCTCATTAATATCGCCGCAATACAGGATCAAATTAATAGTTTATATTTTCTTGCATAATAATGTAAATCAACTAAACACCTTCAGTAACGTGTCTTGGTTTCCTAACTGCATGTTCGAAACCTAATTTTCGTCCATTAGGCCGTGCGTCAGCACGATTAACCTATCTAGTTTTGAAAACAGGATTATCTTGATCGCGGTGGGGGTAGCTTCTGATATGTGCACACTACAACCACGATGGTGTTGAGGTCGAAAATCGCGATTAATATACCCATAGAGACTGTAATGTCACTAGTATTATGTGCAGACCAAATAGTTTCTACCACTGTTTACGTAATATATTATTATGTAAGCTTTCTACCACTGTTTACATAATATATTATTACGTAAGCAGAGCTTTCTACCGTAATTTGCTCCAAGTACGTGTATATCGTACCGTTTTCATGTAGGCCTACAGAGAGTTGCTATGCAGACCGGTCCCAGGTAAAGTAGATAACAGCTTAGACCTATAAGAAATTTTTTCCTTGGAATTCCTATTAACCCACCCATTCTATCTTTCGAGTTGTTAAATTGTAATACCATGGATATATAAAAAATAGGATGCGAAACTGCGGTCAGCACCATCTGGCCGCGGGGGGCTGAAATAAGATGATCAGCGCCCAAACGTCGTAGGTGGTGAACATTAGAACTACGTGTTGGGTACATTACCCAGAGTTCTCTATTTATCCGTTCGAGATATTGCTCGAGAGTCGAGGAGACGAGATGGCAGACAGAAACTTGCTAATAAGTGAACATAAAGTGACACGTGTGTGTATAAGCAGTGTATGTTAAACAGTGATGTTTATGGACGTTGTAAAAATAGTGTTGTTGAATGTATTGTAAAGTAATAGTAATATTGAACTAAGTAGTTCTTGCAGACTTTTCCATTCCGCTGTACAATAAATACCCAAAGAATACAATCCCAATTACCGTATCTAACCTTTTGCTTTATTTTTTGTCTCTGTCTGGTTATATTTTAATCGGGTAGTGTAAAATAGATCGTCTCTTTTACCTTCCTGTTGGCTCCGGTAAGAATTTTCAGTAGAAGATGCAGTGAAGAATAAAAATTTCAATGTTTTATTTTAAATTGGGTTAGTTTTGAATATCGATTAGGGTGGGAGGGAATACTTTCTGCACAGTTTAACGTTTTCGTTACCAGGTGCGCTGCTAAATGCATGGAGTAATTACTCTTTTCGCTACTTGGTGCGCTGCTAGATGTAATAACGCCCCTCCCCCAACAGGTGGCAGCAGGGTCAATTTCTACAACAGCGCCTCTAGTATGTGTTACAGGAAACTCAGTAAGTTTCGCATTCTATTATATATTCATCCATGGTAATACTACAGCTATACAACGGAGGCCAGCATTGCCAATTCTAATACCTGAGGAGAAGTGTGCTGTTATTCAATTTTACTGAAGGTCTAAGTTTGTGATATATATGTATTTATGGAAACTAGTGTTGATATAGTATTTTAGTTAGTTTGTTTTTCTTTTGATTTTGTCTACATATCTGTGATACCAAGACTGTTTTATCAATAAATCAATAGTGATTGTGTCAATAATAGCGAAGAAATATCTATTTTTTTTCGATCATGAATAAATTCAGGACAGGATGATCCTCAGCCCTCATATTCCCAACATTTCTGCATTTAATCCTCACTCTGTTAATGCATTTCTGTTCCTTTCTGCCCAACTTGACCAAACAAGAGTCGCGTACGCAATCAGTCAAGTAGGGCCTACTAGATGCACGCACGTCGTCCACTTAAATCTCTAGCAATACTTAATCTTGTAGCCTCGTGTCACAAAGTACGGTCACTAATAACTAACATTATTACTTAAGGATAATGGTTTACACAACAGTTCAGGCGCAACCTTATTGTGTAGAATTGTAGAGGCTTTATTCGTTGATTCAAATCCTCTTTCGAGCATTGATGTTTATCTTAAGTAGAGATCTGCCGTCCAGCTAACTCCATGTCACTAGAGCAGGCCTGCACAAGGTTTGCGCTCTCCGAGTCGGCTCACAGCTCGAGAGCGGAATGCAGATATTGGCTGTGCTCTTTATAAGGGTGGACTGGAAGAAGAGGTGATCTCGTACAAAATGTACACAAAAGTACTAGTACGAGTGTTCATGAAATGAATTCCCGTTCAGTGTTTACAAAACTATCATGGACTAGTATTAATTAATAAAGAAATATTTATTTTACAGAAATATTAGAAACTCTATAGCTACTTAAATATACAATATCATTTTGTTATATTTTTATTTATCAGCACATCAAAACGGGGTTTTATGCTGTTGGCAGCTGAAGGGAATGGTACTGATCGTAATGAAACATCAGTTACAGATGTTCGATGCCTGCCTTTATTAAAGTTGGTAATAGAAAACAGTTGCTCACAAATATAAATGTTGAGGCAAACATAGCCATCATTTTCACAGCCAGCCTGTGTAGTCGTAGATATTATTGCTGAGGTTTAGTCTTATAAAACTCAACCAGACTAGTAGTATTATTCAAACGGTTTTTAGCTCTTAGGCCACATTGAAGATCAACAAGTTCATGCTGTAAATCGTATGACACTGTTTCAACTAGTGTTGAAGGAATTTATTATGATAACTTTTAACTTCTTTCCAATTAAGACAAGATCTTGGAACCTAGAATTAAATTAATTTTGAATTTCAATTAATATTTGCACATAATCGTTTAACATGGCTTCATCACGAACAGTTTCTATCGTTCGAAAGTGAGCCATATTACCTTCCCGAAACTGACTTACGAAAAGTGTAAGTTTACGACTGAAATCCCGTAATTTATTCAACATATCAACAATGAGCTGTCCTTTTCCCTGAAGAAGATATTTAAATTGTTGAAGATTAATAAATTATAACGGACCCTATCACATGTAATAATGCAACTTTCAACTCCTGAACCTTTTTACTGCGATCTTCACCAACAAAACCATCGTATCTGTATGTGTGGACTAGTAATGACGTATTATTATGTTTTCCTCTTTCTTTCAAACCGTTGTGGCAGATAAGTATTGACTCCAGCTGCTGTGAAGAAATAAGCTTTTTCCCATGCAATATTGAAAGAATTTGCCTGATGATCACTTTTCCGTCTTTTAGATTCCTCCATTATGTAGCTGTAGATAGGCAAAGTGAAACAGCTATTGATAATACACACTACACCAGATAGCTGCGTGGACTATCCTCGACCTTAGGCAGGCCTACGTCATTCCGACGTACCTTTCCGGCCGAGCTGTTAGACGGCTGCCGCGCTCAATGAGCGCCGTTTGTGCAGGCTTGTACTAGAGCCTTGCTTTGTATGTGATGAGTATGCTGAAAATGTATGAGGCGGCAAAAAAAAGTTTAATTATCCAAGAAAAAGAGAAATAAAATTGCCTAAATAAACTTCAGTTAATAAATGGATTTCATGAACATTATGCATTATATTCGTATAGCCTAAGTAGTAGAATTGCTCAAGTGTAACACATATTATATAATACTTCTTGCTACTGTCGCTTTAATATCTCATAGATACGATCTTCATGCTAGAGTACACACATAATCTTATCTGTTCATACTTCTTCACAAATAACAACGAACACTTGAGATTTCAAGATCTCATTATTGTAATTATTCCTCTACTCTTCTCTCCTTCCATAAATTAAAAGTAACTTGAGTCTTATACTACCAGTACCTGGAAAGAGGTACAAAATCAGAATAGGTTGCATAGAAACCGGAACCTTGATTTAACGGATGTCATTCATTATGTACGCGTGCCAATTATCTCGTCGCCATGGCCAAGGTTACTGTGGCAACGGTGCACGGTGTGCGAAATGAACGCTTTAAAATTGGTCTGTTTTATGAGATGCATATTAATAAAACTGCAATCAATCCGCACCTTGTTTCCCAGCTTATAGTCTTAGAAGAAAGAGTTGTATTATTATTATTATTATTATTATTATTATTATTATTATTATTATTATTATTATTATATCTTAATAATATCATAATTACTAGGAAAGATTGTATTAGAGATCTTGGTGTCTTACTTGATTCTAAATTATATTTCCATGATCATGTGCAATATATTTATACCTATTCACTAAGAATGCTTGGTCTAATTAGATTTATAACTTATTCTTTTTCTACTCCTATGTGTTTATTAATTTTATACTATACGTTGGTCAGATCAAAGCTTGAATATGCATCTGTTGTATGGAACTCCATTACTTCCACTGACTCGGCTAAATTGGAGAATATTCAAAGTAAATTTATTACCTTGTGTTCTTATAGATTTTTACCTACTCTGATGATTATAAATATGAAGTTAGCTGCATATATTTCAATTGCTGTAGGTTATTTTCAAGACGTCAAGATCTTGATTATTTTTTTGTAAAGTAATTAAGGGTGATATTGACTGTGAAGCCTTCTTAAGCATTATCAGTCTTCGTATTCCTGCTAAGGGTTTAAGATTTCATAAAAATGTTTTACAATAGAAATTCTAAGTCTCTTTCTCCAGTCAGCAGATGTATAAAATATGCTAATTTGCATGGATTGAATTTGGATCCATTTAATGTATAGTATATAGGCTACTTTTGGAGTTTTATGTCAGTTATTAATTTATATCTTTTGTTTAGATAACAAGGATTCTCTTCAAATATTACATCATCTCTATTTCAATTAATGTTGCCTTCAACAATTAACTTTCTTTTTTTTCTTTAATGTTTCAAATCACAATATATTGTACATGTTTATTGTATTCAGGACCCTTGTGGTCACTCAAATTCTTCGAGCTGACGTCTTTAATGAATAAATTAATTTAAAAAATATTATTATCGTTATCTTTTATATCATTTGTATTATATTCATTTATATGATTCCATCCTCTCATTTTCAATTACAATTATTTTTAACTGTCATTATTTTAATAACTATTTCTATGTACTTTTATTGTAATTTCTATCATTATTAATGTTCTTGTTATGAAATTGTCATGTGCTGAACTGTTATTGACCCTGACTTTTGTACAGCATATAAAATATTAATAAATAAATAAAATTATTATTATTATTATTATAAATATCAATAAATAAATAAATTATTGGCATTAGCAGTAGTAGTGGTAGTGGTAGTGGTGGTAGTAGTAGTGGTAGTAGTAGTAATGGTAGTGGTAGTGGTGGTAGTAGTAGTGTAGGCCTAGTGGTAGTAGTGGTAGTGGTAGTGGTAGTAGTAAAATATTCCTATTATGCCGTACGGAGGCCCACAAATTAGAAGGACGTTAATTCTCATCATTCAGCATTAATAGCAGTAGGGACATCAGTTCTATGTCTTTGCCGCCTTTACTCCCAAGGAAATAGTACCTCCGGTACTTAGAGGCTGAGTGAACCCTTGGATCACAATGGGACCGGAAGAGTTAGATCATTTGAGAAAACTCATGATATCATCGGGAATCGAATCTGCAAACTTCCTGTGCAACAGGTGGTAAATAATACTGCAGAGGCTCTCAAAATAGGAAAGAACACCATCGTTAAAATAGGAAAGGAGAAATTTCAATTGAATGAGCAAGAGAATGAACCTTTTCGACTTGAAACCCCGGGAAATAAAAGGAAAGTGGAAAAGCAAGTGACAAATTTAGATGCCTTTCAGGAGGATGCAAACTGGTGCCATGTATAATATTTAGGGGAACATGGGGCAGGACGGGGTTGTCAATGTTTGAATGCTTTTATTTGGTATCAAATAATGTAAATGTATGGGTTTTATGACATATATGCTTTTATTACACTGTAAACAAGTAAAAAATATACACTTCGAGTGAAATCCGGTCATTATAACCTTAAAATAAATTAGATTTTCGAAATGTGTGTTTTGCCCCGTTCTGCCCCACCTATGGGGCAAAATGGGGTATCTATTTTTGTAATAATTAAATGGCAAAAGTGACAAAAATTATATACTGAAAGTGTGAATACTACAACATTTTACAAGTTTACTTGAGAAAAAGTCATTCGCAAAATAGCCAAATGTGCGTGGCATCCTCGTCTTCACTATCTACTTCTGCGCAACAATTGTGAGCCCATTTCAGACATGATATTCATCTAATCCAACCTTCTTCTGACAAACAACAGAACGAACAACCCGTTACAGGAGATGAAATTTAATTAAATATGACGTGGGGCAGGACGGGGTACTGCCCTGTTATGCCCCACCCCGTTTTGCCCCATAGTCACAATTTCTAAGTTATGAGGTATTGGCAGGAAAAATAACGCACGAAATTTAAGAAAGTTTCGGAATTAAAAGCCAGGTAAGCACCCTATAATATGACATTAAAATAGATTATCTAAATAAACCTCATTTCTACTTACGTGTGACAAGAGAACACTTTAAAGTTGCAAATGAATGATACAATATGATGCAGCAACCGAATAACATACAACAGATGCAAGGAAAGGCAGTAAGTGTTGTGTGATGATATATTTACATGAGTTGACGAAGTTCTAAAAAAAATTCGGTAGATTGCACTACTTGTTGGGAAGATAGAGGCTATACCCCGTCCTGCCCCCCTACCCCGTCCTGCCCCATATTCCCCTATATTACCGATGGAAAGAGCATCCTACGTTAAAAAAAGATGCAGACTTCGCTTCGAGATGCGGATCTTTTCCATGGCAGTGTTTCTTTTCTGCACACTGTCTTAAAGAATTTAGGTTTCAAGTATAAAAAAAATCAATGGTCGTAAGGTATTAATGGAGAGAACTTATGTACCTCCCACCCTTAAAACTCATGTAACCTAACCACTTTTCTTGCAGTAAAATTTTATTTCACGTACATTTCTTTGGTTATATTGTTTATATTATTTTTAATAGAGAGATATGGTAGGATAGAAATTTACTGTTTTCCTCGAAACATTAATTGTATTTTTCAAGGAAATGTAAAATTCCACGAGATGAATTTCTTATGTCCTCCGATAATTCGCACACTTCCTTGCGCCACGCTCACCACATGACCAGAAAGTCCCTATGCTTAATAATGCGTAGTCCCAAAATTAGCACAAGAATGAAGGCAGAACGCAAATGAACCAACGTTTTAAATAATTACACAATGACGATGATAATTATTGTTATTACAATGATAACGATGAGCATTACTATGACGAGGGCTTCATTATTACCTCCTGCCGGAATTATAACTGGCATTTATTCATTGACTTACTTCAGGAAATGTCTGTTGCTAGGACACAGTGTCGTAGAAACATTGTACTTCAGACATGGTAATTAAAAAAAAATTGTGCGCGTCACACATCTGTTGGCTCGTAACGAAGAACGAACGCACCTGGTCATAACTGCACCCCTTCAAAACGTCGCGTGCACTGCAGCTGTGAGGGACCGTTTGTTTCAGATTACGGTGATCATGAGACTTTAGAACATAGCCCCTAATTGCTGCACTCGTATGTTCTGAGCGGTGTATGAAGTCCATGTGACTTAATCTTCTACTCAGTATAGTCCAGGGACCCCACTGACGTACCCACTTCTAGATATTAACTCTGAAAGCAATATTATACAATATAATGGCATTATTTATTTATTTATTTCTTTACTCCTTTATTTATTTATTTATTTAGCCTATTTATTTACTTATTTATTTATCTATTTATTTTTTATTTATTTACTTACTAGCCGTCCGTACCCGTGCGCTCCGCTGCATCCGTCAGAAATAAATATAAAGTAATTACATAATTATAATAGGACATTTGATCCAGGGAACATTCGTGTTTGATAGAAGGATAAATCGTTTAAAATGTTACTTAATTTAAATTGCATCCAGATAATTAAATTGCGATCATTTTGGTCCAGAGACACTCATTTGGTGCAATGACAATTCCTTTAACCTATTTCTTAATTTTTATTACATGCAACCATAGTTTAATGAAGATTGATATCATTTAGATTTAATGTGTATATTTTATTTACTTGTCATAGGTTTCCATTGAATTATGGTAATAACTTAATTTTAACTCTTGTTTTCTACGTCTTCAGTAAATGGTGCTTGGCCCACTATGGTTCTGAACCCTTCAAATAACTTAAATTATATTATATAATATTACCTATTATATTATATTATATTATATTATATTATATTATATTATATTATATTATATTATATTATATTATATTATATTATATTATATTATATTATATTATATTATATTATATTATATTATATTATATCAGAAGTTACTGTAATAACATTATAGCATTATGTCCATCTAGAGAAACTACACTTTCCAATGGTGAAATAATAATTAATTATACAAATCGGTTAATTTAGCTTCCGATATTACTTCATACAAACACAGAAACATTCTCTGTAGGCTATCTTTCATAGCTTTCGATTGTTGCTGTCCAAGGCCCCTTATAGACGAAGTCATTTGTTTTTTTAATTCATTACACGGCCTCAGATGGCAGTTATTTTAATTTTAAAACTCATTTATCTCATTAAATATCAGTCCTATCAAAAGTTTTCACGGAATAAAAGTTATCGCAAATTATTTTTAAAGAAACTTTTGTTATGTAACATTTTTCACAAAAATCTATAATAAGCGAGATATTTCTATTTATTTAATTCAGGCCCCCTTATAACCCCCCTTTTAGATAATGTATTTTGAATGCCATATAGCCTAAAATCTAAGTTACAACGAACTTAATTTATATTCCAATTTTCATCGAAATCCGTTCAGCCATTATCGCGTGAAAAGGTAACAAACATACAGACAGACAGACAGACATACAAACAAAAATTTCAAAAAAGCGATTTTCGGTTTCAGGGTGGTTAATTATATATGTTAGGACCAATTATTTTTGGAAAATCGAAAATTACCAGAAAAATTTCGGCTACAGATTTATTATTAGTATATATTCTATCTATCTATCTATCTATCTATCTATCTATCTATCTATCTATCTATCTATCTATCTATCTATCTATCTATCTATCTATCTATCTATCTATCTATCTATCTATCTATCTATCTATCTATCTATCTACCTACCTACCTACCTACCCACCCACCCACCCACCCACCCACCCACCCACCCACCCACCCACCCACCCACCCACCCACCCATCCATCCATCTATCTATCTATCTATCTATCTATCTATCTATCTATCTATCTATCTATCTATCTATCTATCTACTTATTTCTTTCTTTCTCTCTTTCTTCACTTACATATTTTATTTATTTATTTATTTATTTATTTATTTATTTATTTATTTATTTATTTATTTATTTATTTTTTATTTATTTATTTATTTATGTATTTATTTATAAGTTGTTACAGCATAGAGAAGAAAGCATTTGTAGGATGATAAGTAACCCCAGTAGTTGGAGAAAACACGCACTGCAGTAAATGTCCGCCATATACCTTGCTCGATATGCCGAGAGTCGAAATTTTAGGAAGGAGATAAACATAACCAAAAATAAGAATAGGAAAAATGCAAAGCGATAACGTGAGAACGAAGGGAAAAGAAACAGAAGTGGCAGAAGGAAAAAAGAAGGAAAATAATGGCCGTAAGAAAGACAGAAGAAAACATTTAAACAGAGAAAAAAAGGAACTAAGGAACGGAAAGAGAGAGACAGGAAACATAAAAAAGTGTAATCATTATGTGACGCGTATTTTTCTGCTGAACGTATTACGCAGAAATAAAAATTGATGCGTATTTTAGCCTATTTCTTACGTTAAGTAAATTGTTTAATCTTTAAAGTTATTCACAAACGTATTCTTTCAAATTCTTTCCTTATCTAAGACAAAATGTAAAGAATGGAATAAATTAAGATAAAAATAAATAGGCCTACATTAATAACGAATAGACGAAAGAACAGAAAAACGAAAGGAAGGCTCGAACTTCTTTGAAATATTGGAAGGCAGGACACTGCACAAAGTCCAATACAACTTTAATTGCTTTTACTGAAATATTTGAGAGAGCGGGATATTACAAAGGAGCCATAAAATGAAATTATGTTGATGGAATAATATTGTAAGGACGTTAGGAAAGAAAATATATCAATTAAAATGTACAAGTCAATGTCTCTTACAGTCTTTTTCTAATGATCTTAAAATCTGAATAAAAATTTAAAGAGTTTTAAGTTATTAAGAAACTGATCGCAAATACCGTAAGCAAATCATACAATATCTCCGTATTATTAACATGCATACTAGAGATGAACAGCAATCGAGAAAACGAGACTAACAGCGCCCGCAAAGCCGAAAACCCGCACGACAATGTTGTATTACGTCGCGTCCTTGACGTAAAGACTGGTTGTGAGTGTTCCGAGACTCGATATTGATCATCTCCCGAAGTCCCGAAGTCAGCAGTTGTTTATACCTGACTGAACTTTTTATCTACTTTGGCAACTGTTATATATGTATAAACAATCAAGTAGCCTATTTGAAACATCTCTACCTTTCAGTGTATAATAATCCGTTCCCCAGTCTTTATTTAATTACTAGGCCCTTATTAAAACGCTAGGAATTTTCTTTTCATATGTTTAAGATCAAGTGTGCAATCTCAAGTAAAAATATATTAATATCATGTTTTATGTTTCTTGGAAATGCAAATTTATTTGAGAATTGTTTTTTTATTTATATTACCATCATATAATAGAACCAGAACATTTTGATAACTAAGATACTGTTCTGTTTTGTATTTTTGTCTCATTTAAACATTTATAATGTTATTTATTTCAATTATGTATGTTATTCAAAGTTACGAAATCTTTCCACGTCGACCAAATGCTATTTCGAGAATGATGAGCGAGACTCGAAGCGCAGTGAGAATGACGAGCCGAGACTCGAAAGACAAATGCAACGAACACAGCGAGCGAGAGCGGCAGTTAGTTTTGTTCATCTCTAATGCATACGGTATGAAAAAAATCTACAATAGAACAAAGTGGAAGCAATACATGGAAAGAATGTGGGCCTACAAACAATTTTCTTCATATACACATCTACAGGGAAATTGGAAAACTAGCATATGATAGGAAAAACAAATCTAGAGGCAAGAGATAACATGGCGACAGACGTTCCACAGTTACTCTGCCATAGAGTAGTTTTTGTCTCAAGCCGTACAATTCTTAGAGGAACTCATCCAATTAATTTTATTCATTGTAATGATGACGATGACATCGTCGATATCAATAAAATGAAATGTCCATTTTGAATCTTGCGCACACCACTTTTAACACTTGAATATAATTAATTGATGAACTAGTGGACTTACTCGTATTAAATATGTAATATTTGTGCGGCTTACAGCTGTTTCAGTGCTTCACGCACCATCATCAGAGCCTACTAGATCGCGGCGTCATCTCGAACTTATCTGCCTGTTAGGAGGGTGTGTTTTATTGTTGGAAGGTGTTGAAACACACACACAAACACACTAAAACACACCCCGATCAAATCCTCAACACACAGATCAATTTCAGTACACACACACTATTTGACTCCACACTTCAACACCTTCCAACAATAAAACACACCCTCCTAACAGGCAGAGAAGTTCGAGATGACGCCGCGATCTAGTAGGCTCTGATGATGGTGCGTGAAGCACTGAAACAGCTGTAAGCCGCACAAATATTACATATTTAACACGAGTAAGTCCACTAGTTCATCAATTAAAATGAAATGGATCTGCGCTCATGCATAAACTCAATTATAAACTATAGTCTAAATTCATCACAATATGATTAAGCTTGATTGTTTATGTAAAGTACCTATATGATTATGTTTGAGACTTGCAGACACAAAATTTTCTAGACATTTTAATGACGTATTAAGAGGAAATAATTTTAATTATCCGAAACAATTTTTCCTTGAAATTACTCACGTCATCTTCACAGGGAGGTATACCTGAAAGCAAGATTTTTAAATATAATTTCTCACTATTAAAATCGAGAATTTCTTCCCTTTAAAATTCATTACTTTCAGGAAGTTTTCATTGTTCCAGCTAAAGAAGAAAGATAGCATTTCTTTACTTTATCAGTGTAAAAGGTGTGACATCGCTATCAACAGAACTTTCGATATTCAAAACTATCTTCTGTTACTAGGTTTCTTCGTGTGTTCTTTCCTTACTCGGGTAGAAATTACGGATCAGTTTTAGATAATTTTAAATAGCAGAAGTGTCTAGTATGATGATAACATTACACTTGACCACAATAAAAATAAAATAAGTTACATCCTAAGCAGATAAAGAAATGACATTGTTTTTCGTCGTAAATCGGGAATGGTAACCACAAATTTCATCACTAAACCACAGACTCTATCCTCCATGAGACGATTAGATAAAAATTTGACGCAATAGTACTTCAGTCAGCCAATTCTCATTAAAAGTAACGGAAATCGACTTCTGACGGGTTCTAGAAGATGTGTTATGGACAAAACTGTCGTGGGTTAGAATATCTGCGAGTATATATTTTATGCTCACGTCTCTTTACGAACGGCTTTAGAGCTATAAAGGAGGAAGTTCCAAACTATTCGTTTTACTTACATTGTTGTGGCAACTCCCAGAGTCTATCCGCTGGAAACATACAGATCAAGCCTGTGATGTACTGTTGTTCTTGTCTTCTGAGGCTAATTGTGGAGCTTGTTTCCAAAAGGTACCAAATCCAACTGAACAAATTTTACAGGAGAATAAAAAAACTTACTGAAGCTACAATAATTATTGTAATACGGTATATCAATATCTGATTTAGGGTTTATCTGCACCTCTTTTAAGATCTTTATAACAAATTTTAAGCTATTCCACATTTTTTTTCCGAAGTTATTGTGAGTTTAATTTTTGATTTGGTGCGTTTTGGCATAACATTTCGAAAAGTTTCTATGCAGTGCGTTTAATAACTAAATTACTTACAATAATAATATATTTTGTGACATTTAGTATTAATTACATTGTTGTTTCACATATAAGACAACATTTGCAATTAACATATTGTCTCAGCAGCAATAAAAGCAAAACTTTTCAAACATTATAGTGAACGTCAATAACATTATAAAGGTGCTTCTGATGCCATGTTATTTACTTTCACAACTCTCTTGTAAAGTGAAATTTTCTATAATTCATGAGACATCGAGTCATTTTTTTTAGTTTGTTTTACATTGCTACAGTTTGGTATTTCTTTCAGTTGGACCAAAATATTACAGTCATATCTTATCCCATTTCTATATTGGTGTCACTGCATATGCAGAAGGCACACCTCTGTACGATGAATAATAGGTCGTTTGGCTTCACTAATTTTAAAGCTTTTAGCCTTTGGATCTGTCTTTTACGAGATTTTAAGCCTTTGTATCCCATTACAATTTTTCTTTGGCTCACAACATCTGTATTGGCCCAGTATTGCTTGTTTTCACGAACCATATCCTTATTTTATATGGACAATGCTTTACAAAAGTTATTATGTTTGTATGAAATTTCAGATTTTGCACTTGCAGTAACTTTACGTTTTTCTGTCTCAGTATACTTTGTTTACAATGAATTCGCAGACATTTTACGATTCATTTGTTTGCCAGTACATTCTGGCATATCGACATAGTCATCTCAAATATCAGAATCCATTTTTAAGAGTTTACCATAAAGCGATATAACAAGAAGCACAAAAATATTATACAGAATAACACAAAACGCACATGGCAGCCATTATTGAAAATGTAAGAAAATTGACGTAATAGCACACAGCCACTTCGTTGAAAGCTGAAACGGATATGGTATGTTTTTGTAAAATGTAAATTTAGACGACCTCTTTACACGGGATTAGGTACTTTTTGACAAAATTTTTTCCGTATGCAGATGCCGAAACCTATAGGGGAACAACTTAGTAAACTCCGTTGGTCTGCGCAGGCGCCAATCTTAAAGAGTGACACAATATTCTATTCACCTCCTCCTTTCTAATTGTCAGCCAATAAGAGGTTTAACTGATAGCAGTGATGCGTCAGATGACTTGTCAATCAGTAGCGACAATGGTTCAGATTAATGGAGGGAAACTCCGATCCCGCCTCCTCTTTCAACGGAGTTTTGCCAGTTGTTAACCTATAGTAGGTATGCGCAGCCACTTGTAACTCATTTTTCGAAAATTATGGATTTGGTGCCTTTTGGAAACAAGCTGCACAATTTTAGTGTGATATTAATCAGCAATATAAATTATCATAATTAGCATTATTCTATACTCTAATCCTTTGTCCTTACTTGTACTGAATAGTGATATTTAAACAAACACTAGACATTCCTAAACAGCAGGACTTCTCATCATGTGGTCAACATGGCGCAAGGTCACAGCTTGAGAACAAGATATGCTTAATCGCTATAGAAGGAATATAAATTTCTACTCTGCTGGTGGTGGATATCGCACCCGGTTCCACTGCGTTCGTCGCTACAGACTTGAGCCACAGCGGAGCACTTGATACTACAGAATGTCTCAGGAGGAATGTAAAATACTTCCGGTTGGGTTAAACTATATCGATTTAAACTGATATACCTATATCCAAAGTCTAAAGCTTGGGGAGAAATTAATGAGAGAAATATTAGAACGTCTTGCGGTTCTGTTTACTATACTTGACGTGTTACTCCAGATCTTTTGCACACGGTAGCACCTGAGCACCTCAACACCAACGAAAAACACACAATTGAATACACGTTCACTTGAAATTTAATTCGTGTATTCGAATAATGAATATGCTGACATGCTCCTTGTTTATGGATTTTGTGATGGCAATGCATTGGCTGCTGTTGAGGAATGCAGATGATGTTTTCCCAAACGAAGGTTTCCATTTAGCTGTGTGTTTTCTCGTGTTTACCGGATGTTATCTGAAACTGGCAAGTTAATAAGTCTTCCATTGAGATCATAATGAGAACCGGTACCTGATATGAATTTACAATTCATGAAATCCATAAGAAGGGCAACCTTAGTAATTTGTCATGTGAAATTATTTTATTTTCTGAGTTTGTACTAAATTATTGAACAAATTATTGGAACAATACAAGATGCATATTTTCAGATTCTTTAAGCTCATTAAAGGCGCTGAGTAATGTATGGACAACTGATAAATTAACACAAGACATTCAGATCTTATACCATAAACTTATAGCAAAAGGAAAAGAAGTTATTTTCATCTGGATACCCTCTCATTGTGGCATTGCAGGCAACGATGCAGCTGATAGAGAAGCCAAACAAAGCACCAAAGATTCTACCAACCCGTCTATACCTTCTTACCACATCAAGATTTCATTTCCCTCGTAGACAATAAATGTAAAGAATCATGGATTACACTTTGGACTCTCAATCCCTCCAGAAAACTTTTCGAAGTCAAATCAAAATGCTCTATTAATATACCGATCCACAAGCTTAATAGGTTTTATTATCAAGATTAAGAATTGGACATACAAAATTAACCCATTCCTACTTCATATCAAGAAATGAACCACCAACCTGCGAAACCTGTCACTGCTTCCTCACCGTCAAACACGTCACCATAGAATGCCGAAGATACCACACCTCAAGGAAAAAGTACAACATACCAAACGATATATCTACAGTACTCAACAATACAAATGTTCTTCTACAAGTAATTCAATTCTTTAAAGAAATGTCCTTGTATAATATGATTTGATTGTAAAATTTATACTGTTAAAATACTCTGTTTATTAATTTTTGTTTATTTATTCATTTTTTTTTTACCTCCAGATACTTTGTAATATATTGTGTATTTTGTTTGTAATCGTCATTGCTTGTCTTGTATTGTTCTGTATATTAATATCGTGGTCACAAAAAGACCCAGCAGTTATGCGACCTAAAATAAATCTAAAAAAAAATGCAAGATGCAGAATTTTCAATAATGTATAATATCACAATGTTCTAAAACGTATAAATACGTCTATAAACCTCCTCTCAATTTAAAAGTTCGCCCATCAATACTGTGTAATTACATAACAGATGTAGGCTACATTACAGTGCTTCCCTCCCAGCTTGAAGGTGCACAACCATTTTCATGAATTTTAGCCCGAAAGAATAAAGTTCGTCGTTATCTTATTTCACAGGGCACAAAAAGTAATCAGCACTTCATGAATGACACGTTTTCTTCTGGCACAATCTCTTATTCTTGTGTAAAATGATGATCACAATAGATTTTCAAGAGATTCTTATCTCCCACTTTAAGCAGTACGCTCAAGTCTGGGGGCAAATGAACGTCCATGACATGATTGGAGATGATTTGCTTTTAATATTGACAGTTTTGTTATACGTCTGAATGTAATCTTCTTTTAGACAGAGAGAGACATTTATCTTTAATCGGTGATCTAAACTTGTTCGAAGTACAGAAATCTGCTTCAAAGTAATGTACAGTCCCAAAACAAAAAATGGCCCGACTCTTGAAGCTCCTCACAGAGCACGATTCACACCACAACGATTTCACAACGGTTTTCAACCCAGTATTATTTGAATAGTATTACAGGAAGGTATTTCACAACTAACGCAAAAAATACGAAATTAATCTGAAAATAAGATCAAATTTACGTCTAAGAGTCATTGTTAAACAAACACGATACAGTACGACACCAGCGTGCTTGCCGCATACTACAAACTTCAGGGCTCGGATACTGTTGAGGAAAGAGTTTTTTAAATTAATTATGGAGGTTCATTCCGTTTAACAGCATTCTATTTTACTGCACGATTTATATGTAAATATACATCTACTATTAAGACTAGACCACATCGCATCTTTTCAAATGCCTTTCGGGTTACGACAACAATCGACGCAAAATAAACAACTACCAAAGCAACCTCGTGTGTACCACTGCTTTGGAGTCCTGAGCATGCACAATGCGTTGGATCTGAAACAGAAAATTCAGACGGGCCATTTTTTTTCTGGAATTGTACTTCTAGTAATAACGCAGTAACTATAGACGTGGATAAATTATTATTAGACTAAATATAATTATTTTCATACTTTTTCATTTGTTTTTAAAATGGAGTACATTTACGTGATGTACAATCTATCATAACAAATATCGACCTGGTTGGCGAGTTGGTATAGCGCTGGCCTTCTATGCCCAAGGTTGCGGGTTCGATCTCGGGCCAGGTCAATGGCATTTAAGTGTATTTAAATGCGACAGGCTCATGTCAGTAGATTTACTGGCATGTAAAAGAACTCCTGCGGGACAAAATTCCGGCACATCTGGCGACGCTGATATAACCTCTGCAGTTGAGAGCGTCGTTAAATAAAACATAACATTTTTTTTCATAACAAATTATACAGCTGTAATTTTAATTTTAGTTCCTATTTTATTTTATTTTGTATATTCTCTTATAGGCCTATTAATAATATATCTGAACTGCGACCTAACACGAGCGCTGCTCGTTCGGTCCTCCTACTTTGTTAATATGAGGCGTTCAGAAGTCAACACGATTAACTCCACTTTTGGTTATTTCAGAGTTTCTAAGTTGGCAATGTATTAAATTGACCACATTTTCAGTGGTCAAAGTGATTAACTCCATAGTTCAGTAAAAAGCCCACAGAATGCAGTATTCTTCTTGACTACAACACAGAATCAATTGTGTCTTTTCAACTTTAACCTTGACTATCTCAAAATCTTTGGAAAAGGAGTTAATCATGTTGACTTCTGAACGCCTCATATTACTGTATCTCCTTTTTTATATTGATTGTATTATTTTATCTCTATTTCTCTTGTTGTAATTATATTCTGTATATTTCAATTTAAATCATAATAAATACTAACAAAAAAAATATATAAATATTCTGTACGAATTCCTTCTGCCTTGGTGAGCATTTCAATTTTCTTTTGCATACTGTGTATAAGATTTCTGCAAGACTCCCGAATTTCAGTGTCCATGTGATTCTAGTAATTTTGAATTTTGTTTAATCTCTTCTTAATAAAAGACTAGAGATTCTCGATTGGGTTCATATCAGGACTGTTACCTGACCAATTAATTATTTTGATGTGAGAATCCTGAAGAAATTTCGAAACCTACATCGTTCTATCCATGGCATGGAGCACCATCTTGCCTGAATGTTCAGTCATTACCAGAAAACCAGTCTATTATCTGTGACAGAAGCCTTATCTGTCACAATAATTGAAATAGTAATAGTCAGTTTTGTGAATATTGTGTGCTCATTTCCAAAACTATAGAATTATAAACACAAAAATTTGAAAAATTATATGTTTACTTGCTTACTTACTTACTGACTGGCTTTTAAGGAACCCGGAGGTTCATTGCCGCCCTCACATAAGCCCGCCATCGGTCCCTATCCTGAGCAAGATTAATCCAGTCTCTATCATCATATCCCACCTCCCTCAAAACCATTTTAATATTATCTTCCCATCTACGTCTCGGCCTCCCCAAAGGTCTTTTTCCCTCCAGCCTCCCAACTAACACTCTATATGCATTTCTGTATTCGCCCATACGTGCTACATGCCCTGCCCATCTCAAACGTCTGGATTTAATGTTCCTAATTATGGCAGGTGAAGAATACAATGCGTACAGTTCTATGTTGTGTAACTTTCTCCATTCTCTTGTAACTTCATCCCTCTTAGCCCCAAATATTTTCCTAAGCACTTTATTCTCAAACACCCTTAACCTATGTTCCTCTCTCGAAGTGAGAGTCCAAGTTTCACAACCATAAAGAACAACCGGTAATATAACTGTTTTATAAATTCTAACTTTCAGATTGGATGATAAAAGCTTTTCAACCTAATAATAACAGGCATTTCCCTTATTTATTCTGTGTTTAATTTCCCCCCGAGTATCATTTATATTTGTTACTGTTGCTCCCAGGTATTTGAATTTTTTCACCTCTTCAGATGATAAATTTTCGATTTTTATATTTCCACTTCGTACAATATTCTCGTCACGAGACCTATTCCTTTGCTGTGGTCGTGCCAGAGAATCAGTCCCATTCCGAGGCTTATTTGAAGATTCCGTAACAAGCTGTTTTTACGGTGATGGGTTGTTAGCCCTTCGCCCAACCCCCAAGCTTGAGGACCACCCCTCATCGGCTGTCCGCGACTGCTTATTCAATATATTTCCATCTACCCTCCATATCTGGAGGCCGTATTCTCGATCCGCAAATTATATGTTTAGTCTAAAAATTTGCCCACATCTGTACTGGGAATCCTGTTCATATCCACATTAACTGTGTCAATGTAAAATTAGCTCAGACATAAGTGCGGGTCTATTTTAACTGTTAGTCCCTCTTGAGGGGAGGAGCACGGGTTGGGGACTGCCCTCGCACGTAAGCCGCTTTGGTGGGGCTATTTCATTAATACTACCCGGAATGGAATTTTATGCAGGTTACTCTGCGGGTCGCATCCAGACTCCCCTGCAGCCTACACAATCCCTTTACCTTTCTGCGTAGGCATCATCGCAGTCCCTTATCCCCAGGTCCCACAAGTACTGTGAATCCCAGGAGAGAACTCACAGTATATAGGCTAGTACTACCACCAGCAACTAATGACCAAGTTCAGTGACAGCCCGCAGCCGACTCTATAGTGAGGATCACGTAAGAGCAATTCCCAAAAGGCTAATTTGACCGTCTCTTCAGTGTTGCCAACTAATGCCAGATATCATCAAAAGAGAGTAAAATCATAATGCCATGTACTATAATAATAATAATAATAATAATAATAATAATAATAATAATAATAATAATAATAATATAGTATTAACAATAACGATGTCTTACTTATTTTCCACATGTGGGAGGTGTTTTCTAAATGATTCAATAATTTGTGAAAGAGTATATTTTCCTTCTGTGGATCTATCGAACATTATGTTAGTAGTTAGTAGATTAGTGTATGATCTAATATTAAAATGTATTTTGTCAGACAACATGAAATTCATTGCTTTGATTACACAGTTTACGATTCACGAGACCTAACCTAAAATGTATTTTCTTTGATCACGTATGAATTTCGAAAATGAATGCCACTTTGAAATGTATGCTTTAGAATATCTACCGGTACTCCATTATTGTAATAAAAGTCTAAACACTAAAAAAATTATATGATGAAGGATGGGTGGAACGGAGAAAAATTCCCTCCAGCACCGGAATTTGAACCCGGGTTTTCAGCTCTACGTGCTGACGCTCTATCCACTAAGCCACACCGGATTCCCATCCCAATGCCGGACCGAATCCTCTCAGTTTAAGTTCCTCTTAGGTTCTCTCTAGTGGCCAACCCTCATGCACTGTGTCACAGATACGTGACAGTGGCACAATGTCCAACACATTAATGTGCAGGGGTGCACTCATGATGAGTGACTAAGTGGCCGGGACCCGACGGAATGAGCGCCGGTGTGGCTTAATGGATAGAGCGTCAGCATGTAGAGTTGAAAACCCGGGTTTAAATCCCGGTGCCGGAGGGAGTTTTTCTCCGTTCCACCCATCCTTCATCATATGATGAAGCAGAATTTCGGCAAGGAAATATCATACAGTATATACTTTGGTACATCGTAATAATACGAAAAAAATTAATTAAAATGTGAAATGATATTTATATCGATTACCCAAGGGCATGTATCACACGAAATATGTTATAATTCATTTACACTTACTGTTGCCTACGTGACTATAATCTTGAATTGTAACCACAACACAAAGCAACACATATAATAACTATTATTTATTAATATCAATACTGATATTAATTAATTATTAGTATGTTACAATTTCACTAGCTTCCAGTAATGGGCTCAGAAATGTAGAACAATTTGAATGTTCACTGCTGCCAACATAACAGTTATAAAATCACTATCAGTTGTAGTATTTGTCAGTACCGAAATTCGAAACGAAGTTGGCAAAAGAAAAATCAACCTGTAAACTAGAAAAATCACCATAATCCACTATCTTATGTAGTAATGGGGGGAAAATGGTTAGGTTTCATCCTTAGGGTATTAAGTAAGCTGATCCGGACTATATATCCGAGCAAGCCCCAAATATGGAAAAAAAAAACGGAGATGATGATGAAACAGGGAAAGTTACCCAGCAATTCTGCTTCAATTGGTTAAGGGAATACCTCGGAAGAATCTCAAACAGGTAACCTGTAAAACAGGATTTGAACCCGGGTCCACTTGTTTCATGTTCACAAATTCTAACCGTTCCTCCACAATGGTGGACAAAAGGGCGGGTCAGACTTTTTGACATGAGTACGTCTATAAGTTCGGTCCAGTACCAGGGTTTCATCCTAGAAAGTCGACTGGCACATTTTCAGACCACATATAGGCCTATATCAGATTGGCCATTCCCGTGATAATGGCAACATATAAAAAAAAAGACTACAAATTGTTTTAATCAGCACTAGTTTCACAGTTTATGTTTGTAATTGTTACCTGTGAGAGAATTTAAAACAAAAAGTGTGTGTGAACAATCCACACATTCTTGAAGAGTTAAGAATAAAATCAAGTGAGTGCTGATTAAATTGAAAATGGAGTTTTGAAGGTGTTTCAGAATTTTCTACACGGATGTGATTCCAGGAAATGGACATCATTTTCAACACGTATTATGCTTTGATAAAATGTAAAATGAACGTAATATTTTCTTATTATCTCTCTTCAAGAAACGACCACCTATATAAATTGAGGGAAAGAAGGCAGAGGACGGACACTGGAAAGTTTTCTTTTCTCAATCGTACTATCAGGGACTGGAATGCTTTACCTGCAGACTTACTAAAGGCTTTACCAACAACCAAAAATGTATTTAAAAATAGGCTTAAGGACCTTACTAATAGACGGTAATTATACACAGTATTTAAAGGGTGTAAATGATATGTTGTTATTGAGATGTTGTATCAGTGAAGTGTGCTGTATCAGTGAAGAAGTATGTCGTGTCAGTGAAGTGTGCTGTGTAAGTGAAACGTGTTCCTGTCAGTGAAGCTTTATAGTTTATAGTGACAGTGCATAGTATTTGAACAGTGAAATGTTTTTGAAGTGTTACTGAAATCAGGATAGAATCAGTGAAATGTGTCGTAGTTCAGTGCAGTGAGTGAGTTGACAGCGAAATGAGTGTAATTTGAAAGGTACTTGTGCAGATATGAACATATCATACTCGTGGGTTTTAGTTCGATCTTAGTTTTAAGATACAAATTAGATTTATTTCAAATGTTATTTTAAGTGATCGTTTCATTTAATTTAGTATATTCCCTGTTATTATTATTATTATTATTATTATTATTATTATTATTATTATTATTAATTATTGTTCGTATTAATTATTAGTATTATTATTAATTGTATTTTTAATTAATAAGTTTATTATTGTCATTATTGAGTGTAATTAGTTACCACTGCCACCGGGTATATACCCACTGCAGTGTGAATAAATACATACATACCGACTCATTATTTGTACAGAACTATACATGGCATAAATCACCGCCATTCATCGCCTTTTCGTTTTCCTCCCGTTCCAGACAGCGCACAGTGTGCAATTTTCCTAATCTAGCTGGACAAAATTCATTTTTCGACTTATTAATTTCACTATATATTGTTATGAATTTATGTTCCTAACTGTACAAGGCATCTTGTGAAGACAATGCGCGATCTTTCTCCCGTATATTTATTTGTTTTACAGTAGCGTAAACATTGCTATCTGCAGAGGGTTGAATCCACACTCCTCAGTCGCAATAGAGAGTGCTTTGTTCAATGTCATATTAAGAGCTAGTAAATTGTGTTTTCTTGTCTTCTTTGACATGGAATTTGCAGCGGTCGAAACTAGAGTCGTGCACAAAAAGTTACGAAAAATAGAAATATTGCTACTGAACGCCTGGCTCTGTAGTCAGTATTTAAAGCTCTTTCGTCTCGCAGAGTGTCTCAGATTCGGTTTAACGAATATTTGTGGGTAGACGGCAAAGGTAAACCACATTGAGTCATGCATGGGTTCTAAGATCCCTTGCAAGGACGCGGTTATCATTGTGTAGGCCCATTATTTAATTGATAATTATTCTTCTCTCACTACAATCAATCAATCATCTATTGATCCATCCATCCATCGGCTCATTCATTCATTCATTTATGGATTCATTGATTCATTCATTGACTGGTTCAATGATTCACTGATTGGTTCATCCATTCATTAATCGATTCATTGATTTATTCATTAGTTTATTCATTGATTGATTTATTCATTCATTTATTCATTTATTCAGATATTTCAGTTGGTATCTTCAAGTGCAAAACACATCTTCTTAAAATTATTTATTAATGAAATAATGAATCTGCTTAGAGTACTTAAAAGGCAATTACAATTACTGTTTCAGAGGTATGCATTTTGAGTTTAAAGTGTAAACGTTACACTAGAATGTATGTACCTACTTATTTTCTCTTCTATTTAGTAATTAATTGTAATTTATTCTATTTTTGCATTTTTACACGCCAGATTTCATATTATGAATTGCACTTATTTCCTTTGTTGTTACCGGTGTCCATTTTTTCATCTATGAAGATAAGTATAATAAATTATGCAATCAATTGTAGGCCTATATTAAGAAAATGCATTTCTTAAATTACTTAATTTGTGTATTCAGAAAATGTCAATGTTCTGTCTAGTCTGCAAAACATCAGGGGCAACCGGTTGAAATTCGAACATTCGGTCGGATGCTCTTACTTTGACTGATGCTCTCTGACTGATCGAATGAAAAATCTGTTGTAAGCCCTATTCTACAGCTCTCTAGTCGAAATTCCCCACTAAAACGCGCGCTCTGGCGTGTCATTATGCAGTAAATTTTCTTAATTCTAGTGTAAGTGCAGTCAATCGCACCAATTACATTTCTCAAGCCACAAATCTGCCTAAACTATGTCATGACTTCCTCTTGCTTTAGATTCCTTGATGGTGTTTTCATAAGTACTGTATCTTGACCTTCTATCCAACGCATTGCCTAAACGACGACAAATTTAATATTCGTTAAAAACTGTCGACTCATTCTCTGAATATCAGCAGAATCATGTGCCTATAAACGACGTAAGAAAATCAGTATCGCGTTCTAAAATTTCAGGTAATCGATATATTACTATGGGCATATAAAAAGTACTATCAA
The DNA here is from genome assembly GCF_040183065.1 of Periplaneta americana. NCBI lineage: Eukaryota > Metazoa > Arthropoda > Insecta > Blattodea > Blattidae > Periplaneta > Periplaneta americana. The sequence continues at coordinate 109,959,158 of NC_091130.1, read as the reverse complement.
AAAAATAATCCCCATATTATACTTAACCTTCTTTTGTGCCTACATACCACCCGTACTGATGTAAAAACCTGCTTGATGTGAATTCTCCTCTTCGATCCTGCAGCATATTTCTTCGCACAATATCGACAACTATTCCTGCGTAATCCTTGCTAAACTTTGTTTTCAGTTTAAAATCCTTATCATTTAATAAGAATGTATCGCCACGTGTTTAAATGCTTTCCTTTTTTCCCCCTGTCGAGAAATGTCTAAATAGGTGATCACATCGATATCTAAAACATTATTCACACAATCATAACCACTGTTCAATTTGCAAAACAGAAATTACTTATGTCATTGAAATTAAATCTTCACTTAATGAAACCAAGAGCCAGGCTAACGAACACAATTCAAATGCACATTATGCAGTACAAAAAAAACGCTGTGGATATTCAACTGCTCCTATGTCATATAAATGATTATTTAACATCATCAGTTTCATATTATAACACCAGAATAATGTCAGTTTAGAACGGAGGCAATGTATTTAACACGTCCTTAATGTGCTATCCCTAACTGAGAAATGTACTGAGGCAATCACTTATTCTTGCCGTTCCTACACTCGCTAAACAGAAATAGTTATAAGATGTGTATACACGAGCGAGCTTATACACCGTTTAATGGTAACATTTTATGTTCCAATGGTGTATAAGTTTTGTGTAACAATTATAAGACCGAAAGTGAGAAAATCAGACGTTCGAAAATACCACAAATTATTGAAACGTCTGTCTTTGGTTAGAACCAGCAGATAAACCTATGACGACATGAATGTAAAAAACAAATGTCGCACGCTACCATTAAAAATTGAACAAGGGGTAGTTATACAATTTTTATCTGAAAAGCTTCTGTGTTTTAAGGGGAGAGTGTACTTCCAAATCTTACAATGTTAATTTCCTCAATTTTGGGTGCACTTATCTCAGAAGTTATACAAGATACAAATGTAAAAAAAATAGGGCATATGTAACATACCTCTATGTATATAACCGGTTCAATAAATTTAAAATGCCACTTAGCGGTTGGCAAAAAAAAATCATTTATAACATTTTTGTATTAAAAATGACCAAAAATTATTTTTTTAATTTTGCTGAAGATAGAAAAAATAATATTTTTTTAAATCTACTGTGTAAAATGCCATCACATTGATATTGTGTAATAATTTCAGCATTCTGGGTACAATACTTTCTTAGAAAAGTGCACCAATGTCACAAAAATTAGAAAGTACAGAAAAATGGTGTCAAAGTTTCCATATCTTGCAATGTTGAATTCCTCAATTCTGAGAGCACTTTTCTCAAAAGTGATAAAAGATACAAATGTAGAAAAAATAGAGCATTTGTAACATACTTTTATGTATAGAATCGCCTAAATGAATTTAAAATTTCACTGAGCGGTTGCCAATTTTTTTTTTCATTTATAGCATTTCTTGCATTAAGAATTACTACAATATTTTTTTGCTGAAGATAGAGCTAAAAGCTGACAATCAGAAGAAATAAAATCATATTATCATTTTACACGTATTAAACTACCTAAAAATGATAAAAACCAAAATTTCACTTTTTTGTCAAAATTCGGTGTATGTAATATATATATAATTTATTTAATCTGGCAGAGCTATGGCCAGTAGGCCTTTTATTCCGCCCAGCCAGACTCTAATTCTAATTAAATACAATTGGTTACATATTTATTACATTAATATCTAGACCATAAAACAACATGAAAGTAAATAAGTAAGTAATAATAGTGTTAGTGAGACAATAATAAACAATGGTAAGAAATAGTAATAATAATAATAGTAGTAGTAGTAGTAGTAGTAGTATTAGTAGTAGTAGTAGTAGTAGTAGTAGTAGTAGTAGTAGTGGTAGTAGTAGTAGTAATGAGATAATTTAACTATTTATTCTGTGATATATATAACCATCAAACATTGAGAAACTAAAACAGTTATTATTGTTAACAAGAATTGTTAGAAAAATATTTCGTTAGTCTATTCTTAAATTGGTTTGATGTCTGACAGTCCCTGACATTACTCGGTAGGGAATCCAAAGTCGAGGAACAGCCACAGTTAAAGAAGATGAATATGGGGATGTTCGGTGGGAGGGAATGGATAATATTGAGGAGTGTTGTGATCGTGTGTCTAATAATAATAATTTATTTATTTAATCTGGCAGAGCTAAGGCCAGTAGGCCTTCTCTTCCGCCCAGCCAGACTCTAATTCTAATTAAATACGTTTGCTTACATAGTTATTACATTAATATCTAGATCATAAAACAACATGAAAGTAAATAATGAAAATTGGATAACTAATGTTAGTGTGACAATAATAAATATTGGTAAGAAATAGTTATAATAATAATAATAATAATAATAATAATAATAATAATAATAGTAATAATAATAATAACAATGAGATAATTTAGATATTTATCTGTGAGATATATATATATAACCATTAAACATTGAGAAACCTGAAAGAGCTATTATTGTTAACAAGAATCGTTAGAAAAATATCTCGTTAGATTATTCTTAAATTGGTTTGATGTCTGACAGTCCCTGACATTACTCGGTAGGGAATTCCAAAGTCGAGGAACAGCCACAGTGAAAGAAGATGAATATGAGGATGTTCGGTGGGAGGGAATGGATAATATTGAGGAGTGTTGTGATCGTGTGTCTAGGTTATGATGGGTGGATAAATTTTGAAAACGAGACACAAGATATACAGGAATGGAGAAATGCAATATGTGAAAGAGAAGGGAAAGACAGTGGATTTTCCTACGATCTTCTAGACGGAGCCAGGACAACATTTTGAGGGATGGTGTTACGTGATCAGCCCGGCGAATATTGCAGACGAAACGGACGCACATATTATGAACACGTTGTAATCTCTGCACCGAAGTAACGCTTAGGTCAGTAAGCAGAATATCACAGTATTCGAAGTGGGGCATCACGAGTGTTTGCACTAACATTTTTTTCATGGAAAAGGGTAGAAAATTCTTCAATCGTCTAAACGAGTGGATTAATGAGAATACTTTTTTGCAGGTTTCTGCAACTTGAATATTCCAATTTAGGTAATGGTGGGCGGATAAATTTTGAAAACGAGACGCAAGATACACAGAAATGGAGAAAGCAATATGTGAAAGAGGAGGGAAAGACAGTGGATTTTCCTACGATCTTCTAGAAGGACCAAGACAACATTTCGAGGGACGGTGTTACGTGATCAGCCCGGCGAATATTGCAGACGAAAAGGACGCACATATTATGAACACGTTATAGTCTCTGCGCCGAAGTAACGCTTAGGTCAGTAGACAGAATATCACAGTAATCAAAGTGGGGCGTCACGAGTGTTTGCACTGAAATCTTTTTCAAACTCTCCTTAAAATGAATATTAAACAAACAAAACAAAAAAAGTTCAAAATAATGTCCAGGACTTTCCCAAGGTTCGCCTGGTAGATGTACTGAGGGTGGAACGGCATGTGCCGCAGTACGTTACCTATGATTGGACGGTTGTTGGGGATTGCGTCCCCCACTCCGACTCCGACCCACACCGTAATCACTAGCACCAAAACCCGAGGCAGCATGGTGGCAACTGCAGTCCGTGCACCAGGGCCCGACTGTACTTATCTGGTCTGCGAGTACAGATAATTGACCAGGCACGTGACGTACGATTACCGACTATGTATGTATGCGTTTCGAAGAGCAGCGACCACGATGTGGGAACATTCCGCTTCCTCGAACGGAACATTCCCACAAATAAACAAACAAAAGCTTCATTTACATTTATACATTGTACGCAGCACAGCTCAAGCCGATGAAAACTTTCATGACATAACCTATAAATAACAGGGATTGATGTCCGGCAGATATCATGAGATTCGTGACACCTAAAATCAGTAAACAGATGGCAAGGTATGTTTCATGTCATGTCATTAAAGATAATGATTACTATTATTATTATTATTATTATTATTATTATTATACAAGAAGGTGGAAGCGCCTTATCTAGCAAAATTTATAAACTTGTACTTGCTGTTTGGGAGAAGGAAATTGTACCAGAACAGTGGAAAGAGTCCATAATTGTACCTTTTTTAAGAAGGGGGACAAGACTAACTGTAGTAACTTTCGAGGAATATCACTTTTGTTGACGTCGTACAAAATTTTGTTCAATATTCTTTTGAGAAGATTGAGATGAAATTATTGGGGATCATTAGTGAGGTTTTAGGCGTAATAGATCGACTATTGATCAGGTTTTTTGTATTCGACAGATATTGGAGAAAAAATGGAATTATAAGGGTACAGTACATCAGTTATTCATAGATTTCAAAAACGCATATGATCGCTTAAGATAGAAGTTTTATATAATATTCTTATTGAATTTGGTATTCCCAAGAAAATAGTTCGATTAATTAAAATGTGTCTCAGTGACACTTACAGCAGAGTCCGTATAGGCCAGTTTCTATCTGATCCCTTTCCAATTCACTCCGGGCTAAAGCAAGGAGATCCACTATCACCTTTACTTTTAACTTCGCTCTAGAATATGCCATTAAGAAAGTTCAGGATAACAGAGAGGGTTTGGAATTGAACGGGTTACATCAGCTTCTTGTCTATGCGTATGAAGTGGATATATTAGGAGAAAATCCAGAAACGATTAGGGAAAACACAGAAATTTTACTTGAAGCAAGTAAAGCGATAAGTTTGGAAGTAAATCCCTAAAAGACAAAGTATATGACTATGTCTCGTGACCAGAATATTGTACGAAATGGAAATATAAAAATTGGAAATTTATCCTTCGAAGAGGTGGAAAAATTCAAATATCTTGGAGCAACAGTAACAAATATAAATGATACTCGCGAGAAAATTAAACGCAGAATCAATATGGGAAATGCCTGTTATTATTCGGTTGGGAAGCTTTTGTCATCTAGTCTGCTGTCAAAAAATCTGAAAGTTAGAATTTATAAAACAGTTATATTACCGGTTGTTCTGTATGGTTGTGAAACTTGGACTGTCACTTTGAGAGAGGAACAGAGATTAAGGGTGTTTGAGAATAAGGTTCTTAGGAAAATATTTGGGGCTAAGCGGAATGAAGTTACAGGAGAATTGAGAAGGTTACACAACGTAGAACTGCACTCATTGTATTTTTCACCTGACATAATTAGGAACATTAAATCCAGACGTTTGAGATGGGTATGGCATGTAGCACGTATGGGCGAATCTAGAAATGCATATAGAGTGCTAGTTGGGAGGCCGGAGGGAAAAATACCTCTGGGGAGGCCGAGACGTAGATGGAAGGATAATATTAAAATTGATTTGAGGGAGTTGGGATACGATGATAGAGACTGGATTAATCTTGCACAGGATAGGGATCGATCACGGGCTTATGTGAGGGCGGCAATGAACCTCCGGGTTCCTTAAAAGCCATTTATAAGTAAGTACTATTATTATTATTATTATTATTATTATTATTATTATTATTATTATTATTATTATTATTATCAGTGGCGGTTCCTCGGGGGAGGGAAGGGAGGAACATCCTCCTCACATTTTTCTTCTTTTGAAAGTAAATACCAAATAAAATATGTGCCTTGAAATTCAAGGAAGATTCGATAATTTTTAAGTTCACAGCTATAAGAAGACCTCGGTTGATCGAGTTTTAAACGATGCGCGCTCATGTGCTGCTAGAAAACTATGAGAAAGATGCGAGATTGTTTGTGTGGAGGAAAGCCAATCCATTCCTCCTTTACTGCAGTTAGCACACATAGACAACAGCGCACTAGCGGGCAGAGAAAGAAGCAGAGTTTTAAAGCAAATAAATGAACGGAGAGGGAGGAGATCCTCCTCTGAATCAGCAAATGGGCGGGAAATAGAAACCGACTGGTCGTGCAGCAAGCTCGCTACCGCTGCCATCTAACGATGTTGCATTCAACCAGACTATAACACAACTAGGAGGAGGCACAATAAAACAGTTTTAACGCAACGTTATGAAAGACACCATATAAACTTTTTTTTTTTTTTTTAAGTTATAAATCAAACATTTTATTCATTGCACTTTATATAGGCTACTATTCATGGTTTGAAACTTTCAAGGATATTTGAAAGTTAAAGTCGTGTTTGTATAAAACAAAGAGGAAGTAGTTCTACGTTAGCATCGCAGATCTTTTTGGCCCCTGAAATTCACTTCCGTTCATTGTGTACTAGACAGGGCAACAGCTAAGTTGTCAGTTTTGTAAAAATATATTTGAAATTGAAAGTAAGTACGTACTCCAAACTACATTATTTTAACATAAAAAATTGGGCACCGGCAACTTTGAACTATAATAAAATTGTAGTATATGACTTTACATGAACTGATATTCTTCAAAAGCATGTGATACTGAACTTGTAAAATGTACATGTGGCAACACAGGCCACGTGGGTGGGTGCAGTGTTCTCGCTTTCCTCAGATTATTTCCCATTCCCATTTCCGTGGTTCCGATTAAGTGTTAGTTGCTATAGTCTCTTCCAACACGTGTGATGCTGTAGTGTGCTCGAAAAATTGCTGCGAGGTAAATTTCCTTGTAATTGTTAATTTGTGCAATTATTCAACAATGAATGGAAGTGAAAACATTATATTTTATGGAAAATTTAGGAAACTCAGTTTACAAGAACAGATTATTGCTATACAGAAGGAAGACCAACCCCAACACTACCTGGTCTTACATGTGTGCATGTTGGCTAATTTGTAGCATGTTTCATTCAAGAAGGTGTCATGTCGTCCTGTTACCTTCTTTCCTCCTCTTAAGGGGACACTCAATTATATTTTGGAACTTTTTTCCTATTTGACCAATCTTTTTAAAATTTGGAGAAAAAGTTTTATATACACTTGGAAAGTAACATGCAAAATCTCAGTTCATTAGATCGAATACTTTTCAAAATAAAGATATTTAAATTTTTAATCAATCATTAATTGAAATATCACTTTTAATTATCATTTTTTATTTTTTGGCTTTGTGCATTTGACTGTGACTTCTCAATGAAGAGGGGAAGAATTCTGCTTATTGATTTAGTTCTGTCACGTAAATTAGTGTAGAAATTTAATTTTTCATTTCTATGACACTTTTTCTCAAATTTTTAAGTTGAGTGTCCCCTTAAGAAATACACAGGAGCCGCCACTGATTATTATTGTTACTACTACTACTATTTACTACTATTATTTAACTTAGCTGGCAGATATATTATTTTAATGTACCGAAGTACATATGATATTTCCATGCAGATATTCTGCGTCATCATGCAATGAAAGAGTAATGGAACGGAGAAAAATTCCCTCCGGCGCCGGGATTTGAACCCGGGTTTTCAGCTCTACGTGCTGATGCTTTATCTACTAAGCCACACCGGATACAACCCCGGCGTCGGATAGAATCGTCTCAGATTAAGCTCCAACTCTTGAGTTCCCTCTAGTGGCCGCCCTCTGCACTACGTCATAGATGTCTATGAACGTAGGACCGAAGTCCACACATGTGCTGAGGTACACTCGTTATGAGTGACTAGTTGGCCGGGATCCGACGGAATAAGCGCCGTCTTAAATCACGAAGTGATTTACTCATATCATATATATTATTTTAATGTACCGAAGTACATATGATATTTCCATGCAGATATTCTGCGTCATCATACGATGAAAGAGTAATGGAACGGAGAAACATTCCCTCCGGCGCCGGGATTTGAACCCGGGTTTTCAGCTCTACGTGCTGATGCTTTATCCACTAAGCCACACCGGATACAACCCCGGCGTCGGATAGAATCGTCTCAGATTAAGCTCCAACTCTTGGGTTCCCTCTAGTGGCCGCCCTCTGCACTACGTCATAGAAATCTATGAACGTAGGACCGAAGTCCACACATGTGCTGAGGTGCACTCGTTATGAGTGACTAGTTGGCCGGGATCCGACGGAATAAGCGCCGTCTTAAATCACGAAGTGATTTACGCATATCATATATATTATTTTAATGTACCGAAGTACATATGATATTTCCATGCAGATATTCTGCGTCATCATACGATGAAAGAGTAATGGAACGGAGAAAAATTCCCTCCGGCACCGGGATTTGAACCCGGGTTTTCAGCTCTACGTGCTGATGCTTTATCCATTAAGCAACACCGGATACAACCCCGGCGTCGGATAGAATCGTCTCAGATTAAGCTCCAACTCTTTGGTTCCCTCTAGTGGCCGCCCTATGCACTACGTCATAGATGTCTATGAACGTAGGTCCGAAGTCCACACATGTGCAGAGGTGCACTCGTTATGAGTGACTAGTTGGCCGGGATCCGACGGAATAAGCGCCGTCTTAAATCACGAAGTGATTTACGCATATCATATATATTATTTTAATGTACCGAAGTACATATGATATTTCCATGCAGATATTCTGCGTCATCATACGATGAAAGAGTAATGGAACGGAGAAAAATTCCCTCCGGCACCGGGATTTGAACCCGGGTTTTCAGCTCTACGTGCTGATGCTTTATCCACTAAGCAACACCGGATACAACCCCGGCGTCGGATAGAATCGTCTCAGATTAAGCTCCAACTCTTTGGTTCCCTCTAGTGGCTGCCCTATGCACTACGTCATAGATGTCTATGAACGTAGGACCGAAGTCCACACATGTGCTGAGGTGCACTCGTTATGAGTGACTAGTTGGCCGGGATCCGACGGAATAAGCGCCGTCTTAAATCACGAAGTGATTTACGCATATCATATATATTATTTTAATGTACCGAAGTACATATGATATTTCCATGCAGATATTCTGCGTCATCATACGATGAAAGAGTAATGGAACGGAGAAAAATTCCCTCCGGCACCGGGATTTGAACCCGGGTTTTCAGCTCTACGTGCTGATGCTTTATCCACTAAGCAACACCGGATACAACCCCGGCGTCGGATAGAATCGTCTCAGATTAAGCTCCAACTCTTTGGTTCCCTCTAGTGGCCGCCCTATGCACTACGTCATAGATGTGTATGAACGTAGGACCGAAGTCCACACATGTGCTGAGGTGCACTCGTTATGAGTGACTAGTTCGCCGGGATCCGACGGAATAAGCGCCGTCTTAAATCACGAAGTGATTTACGCATATCATATATATTATTTTAATGTACCGAAGTACATATGATATTTCCATGCAGATATTCTGCGTCATCATACGATGAAAGAGTAATGGAACGGAGAAAAATTCCCTCCGGCACCGGGATTTGAACCCGGGTTTTCAGCTCTACGTGCTGATGCTTTATCCACTAAGCAACACCGGATACAACCCCGGCGTCGGATAGAATCGTCTCAGATTAAGCTCCAACTCTTTGGTTCCCTCTAGTGGCCGCCCTATGCACTACGTCATAGATGTGTATGAACGTAGGACCGAAGTCCACACATGTGCTGAGGTGCACTCGTTATGAGTGACTAGTTGGCCGGGATCCGACGGAATAAGCGCCGTCTTAAATCACGAAGTGATTTACGCATATCATATATATTATTTTAATGTACCGAAGTACATATGATATTTCCATGCAGATATTCTGCGTCATCATACGATGAAAGAGTAATGGAACGGAGAAAAATTCCCTCCGGCACTGGGATTTGAACCCGGGTTTTCAGCTCTACGTGCTGATGCTTTATCCACTAAGCAACACCGGATACAACCCCGGCGTCGGATAGAATCGTCTCAGATTAAGCTCCAACTCTTTGGTTCCCTCTAGTGGCTGCCCTATGCACTACGTCATAGATGTCTATGAACGTAGGACCGAAGTCCACACATGTGCTGAGGTGCACTCGTTATGAGTGACTAGTTGGCCGGGATCCGACGGAATAAGCGCCGTCTTAAATCACGAAGTGATTTACGCATATCATATATATTATTTTAATGTACCGAAGTACATATGATATTTCCATGCAGATATTCTGCGTCATCATACGATGAAAGAGTAATGGAACGGAGAAAAATTCCCTCCGGCACCGGGATTTGAACCCGGGTTTTCAGCTCTACGTGCTGATGCTTTATCCACTAAGCAACACCGGATACAACCCCGGCGTCGGATAGAATCGTCTCAGATTAAGCTCCAACTCTTTGGTTCCCTCTAGTGGCCGCCCTATGCACTACGTCATAGATGTGTATGAACGTAGGACCGAAGTCCACACATGTGCTGAGGTGCACTCGTTATGAGTGACTAGTTGGCCGGGATCCGACGGAATAAGCGCCGTCTTAAATCACGAAGTGATTTACGCATATCATATATATTATTTTAATGTACCGAAGTACATATGATATTTCCATGCAGATATTCTGCGTCATCATACGATGAAAGAGTAATGGAACGGAGAAAAATTCCCTCCGGCGCCGGGATATTTTTCTCCGTTCCATTACTCTTTCATCGTATGATGACGCAGAATATCTGCATGGAAATATCATATCTACTTCGGTACATTAAAATAATATATATGATATGCGTAAATCACTTCGTGATTTAAGACGGCGCTTATTCCGTCGGATCTCGGCCAACTAGTCACTCATAACGAGTGCACCTCAGCACATGTGTGGACTTTGGTCCTACGTTCATAGACATCTATGACGTAGTGCAGAGGGCGGCCACTAGAGGGAACCCAAGAGTTGGAGCTTAATCTGAGACGATTCTATCCGACGCCGGGGTTGTATCCGGTGTGGCTTAGTGGATAAAGCATCAGCACGTAGAGCTGAAAACCCGGGTTCAAATCCCGGCGCCGGAGGGAATTTTTCTCCGTTCCATTACTCTTTCATCGTTAGCTGGCAGAGTTAAGCCATAAGGCGTTCTCTTCCACTCAATGACCAAAAAGGGTCCTAGCAATAGTATCGAGATAGTAAATACTTCAAAGTATAAATTAAATAGTGGAATAGAAGAACCATAAATTCGTAGTGTGTCCAAATGCTTCCAGAGTAAGTAATTTGATGTTTAAAAGCATGTTAAGTGTATTACTGTAGTTTTTAATCCGTCATAAAATGCGACATAAATTGAATACAAAATGCGAAATGTGTTTGTTCCGTTTTCTTTGTCTTTGTCGTATGCATTGACAGATGGCTGGGCAAAAACTATTTTTATGGCAAAGCCCGCTATTATACTCACCGTATTTTGTCACGTGACATTATAGTTTACGGTAACAAGAAACACGATATGGCAAAACTCTTTAATAATAGTGGTATCTGTTTTAAGGTACCGGTAACAACATTGGCGTTAAAATAAAACTTCATTGATACATTGCTTTGATTATAACATTTATTGAAATGTGTGTAATTGAGATTACAAGTTTATTTTAGCCTAATTTAACACTTATCAAGTATATTTTACGTACCCATAACTGAATTCTTGTTATCCAAAATTTCTAGATACAATAATCATGTAAAGCCTTTACAAAGGAACAATTATCTATTAAATAACGCTGAATTGCGTGCTATTGTTATTTTGCACTACTTTAGTTTAAGAAACCTGCATTGCTTCCGTAGTGGAGTCTCTTTTAAAAAACGTAGCACTGCTCAAACACTGTCAGGTTGCCTGTGTAAACCAGAGGGTAGTTGTATATGAGATGCTTCCTTTCTTCCATCTCATTGTCGAACTTGTGGTTATTTTTCCGCGCTGAAATAACAAGAAATGCATTTAGTTACAAGTCTAATATACAGGATGATTCACTAGGATTTACCGTCCCTTATGGAGCTTGTTTCCGAAGATATTCTGAGCAAAAAATGTCATATAAACATTAAACTTGTCCTAATCACAATATTTTCAAAGTTACATTAATTTGAAGTTGTTAGTAAAATACCTTTTTTTCTTTAGTTTTAAGGGTACAAAATATTACAAATAGAGAATGAACTATTCAGAAGTGTCATTTCTTTAATTGGCTAGTGTTCTGAAACTAAAAAGTGTTCTTAATTTGTTTTTCACAGATTTTATTTTTCAATTTTTAACTAAAAATGATATCATTCTTACGCACTTATCAAAAAAAAATATTACAAATCATACGACTTTAGGAACTTGTTTCTTTACAGTTTAATTATGCATCCTAATGTACAGTCTTGAAGAATTTACAAGAGTGGCGTGATTTTTAACAACAACTGTTGTGATAAATGCGTAAGAAAATGTAATTTTGTAGTTAAAATCGAAAAAAAAAAAAATTCTGTACTAAACAACTATGGAATCACAACACATTTTTAGCTTCAGAATACTAGGTAATTAAAGAAATGATACTCCTGAATAGTTCATTCTTTATCTGTAATATTCTTTTACCTTTTTAAACCTGAATAATAATGTATTTTACAAACAACTTCAAATTAGTGTAACTCTGAAAATATTGAGATTAGGACAAATGTTTATATGACATTTTCTGCACAGAATGCCTTCGGAAATAAGCTTCATAAGGGACGGTAAATCCTCGTGAATCACCCTGTATTATGTTTACTGACTTAAATATTTGCATTATTTTAACAAAGAATATTACTATACAGTCAGAAATGATAATTTTGAATAACATTATTGCTACCAATATCATAGCTTTCTATGATGAAAAATTCACGAAATAAATAAAAATCCGCAGTGCAACAGCCCATTAAGAGCCAAGGCTGACCAGACGACTGTTGGCATCACGTCTACATGCTTCTGCAGAGGTGAACGATCATCCAATCAGAACGGAGGTATTGTATGGTTAGCACAATGATCCTCCCAGCCGTTATAACCGGTTTTCGTATCTGGATTTCACTACCTATTGTAACTCCTCAAATGCATCACAATGCTGGGTGAGCACCGGTCCCTTACACTGACCAAAATTTCTTGCGAAAATGTCTTCCTCCATTGGGACTCCAACCAGTGCGCATTCCGCAACACGAGTCCTAGGCGGGATGTCTTAGAACGCGATGTAACGGAGCACGAACCGCGAAATAAATACATGTATGAAATCCCTGAAAACCGCTGATGCCTGAGCTTTCAGATGCGGCATACCGAAAGAGCGTTAAAGCATTAACATTTAAACCTGTAGAACATCTAATCAATTTATAGCAAATATTTCATATTCGACTTTATATTAAATAATTTTGGAATGAAAATAAGTGCATGTGTTTGTAACCAATATATGGCTTAAAAGGTTTTGTTTTATTATAAGATGTTCCTCGTGTAGGTAAAGCGTTTTTCGTTTGGCTTATAAATTGTTGTTGGTGAGATTTCTTCATTATTTAACAATCAGTTTCTTTTTCTGTTTCCTCATTGCTTTACGCTGATCGTTCCCTATAAGTTTTATCAGCTAATAGATGTTGGATTGAAATTGTAATAAGATTTAAATGCTATGAAACCCATTATTGGTTTTGATCTTACCCTCATTTACGAAGAAATTCGCGAAAAATTGAGAAACTCGCACGGCCTCGGCAAAATGCGGGTGAATCTTCCCCTGCTTCCACTCGTACATGTTCTTCTCCGGGTGGAACTGCACACCGTAGAAGGGATAGCTGCGATGCTCCAACGTCGAAATGTATTCCATACCGTAGGAGTCCTCGTTGAACGTCATGAATTGCCAGTCAATGGTGAGGTTCAAGCGCCTCATGGTCTGAAAAGGGTATAAATTAAGCTTCGGCATATATCCATAAACATTAAACTGGCACTGAAAATATCGGTCAATCAGAAAGTTAGAAATGCTTTACATGACGTCCATAAATTTCAGTTTAAATTTATTTTCAATTACATACATCGGCTTCGTTATATGTCCTCCTCTCTCATATCTACACAGCACTGACAGATGATATGAACATTACGTCCCATCACCAGCGGAACGACTACACTGTTTCTTTTAGAAATTTGAGATCCAAGTTTAAAAACTCGGAGAGAAAAGTCTTGTGCAAAATGTACTCTGAGAGTTCCCGTTTACTTGCAACAACCATCACTAATTTTCTTTATCATTTCAACATTAATTTTCTCAAGCCTAATAGTTGGGATGAAAGAGTAATGGAACAGAGAAAAATTCTCTCCGGCGCCGGGATTTGAACCCGGGTTTTCAGCTCTACGTGCTGATGCTTTACACCGGATACCCACCCCGGCGTCGGTCAGAATCGTCTCAGATTAAGTTCCAACTCTTGGGTTCCCTCTAGTGGCCGCCCTCTGCACTACGTCATAGATGTCTATGAACGTAGGACTGAAGTCCACACATGTGCTGAGGTGCACTCGTTATGAGTGACTAGTTGGCCCGGATCCGACGGAATAAGTGCCGTCTTAAATCACGAAGTGATTTACGCATATAATATATATTATTTAATGCACCGAAGTACATATGATATTTCCATGCAGATATTCTGCGTCATCATACGATGAAAGAGTAATGGAACGGAGAAAAATTCTCTCCGGCGCCGGGATTTGAACCCGGGTTTTCAGCTCTACGTGCTGATGCTTTATCCACTAAGCCACACCGGATACCCGCCCCGGCGTCGGACATCTCTAATAATGTATTGCTCAAGGGAAGCAGTGTCGGATTAATACTAGTAGCAAATGTAAAATATGCCACTGGCCCTACGTTTTCGAGGGCCCTAAATAGGAAATAAAAGATGAAAGTTCCTATTAAAAATACATTGCACTTGCCCGGTATCCCAATATCCAGTTATAACATACTGCCCATCCTCATTATTCCAAGTTCCAGTTTTAATACACTGCGCATGCTCAGTACTCCAAATTCCAGTTACAAAACACTGCGCATGCTCAGCATTTCGCGTTTCTGTTATAACACACTGAGCACGCTCAATGTTTGGAGTTCGAGTGTCTCCCTCTCACTGCGCATGCTCTGCATACCAATTTCGAGTTAAAACGCACTGCGCATGCTCAGTATTCAAAGTTCGAGTTATAATGCACTGCGCACCCTCATTAATCCAAGTTCGATTTATAACGCACCGCGCTCATTATACCAATTTCGAGTTATAACGCACTGCCAATGCTCAGTATTCCAAGTGCGAGTTATAAAGCACTGCGCATACTCATTATTCCAAGTTCCAGTTTTAACCCGATTCGAATGCTCAGCATTCCGTATTTGTGTTCTGACACACTGCGAATGCCCTGTGTTCCAAGTTCGAGTCTCTCTCCCTCTCTGCGCATGCTCAGCATTCCAGCTTCGAGTTAAGGTTGGTTCACAATAAACCGGGAACGAAAACGACAACGAGAACGAAAACGGAAATAATATTTAAAAAAATGTATTTAAATATCAGCATTCACAAGAGTTAATTGTGAATGCTCCCATTTAAATACATTTATTTTAACATTATTTCCGTTTTCATTCTCTTTGTCATTTCTGTTCCCGGTTTATTGTGAACCAGCCTTTATAACGCACTGTGCAAGCTACGTATTCCAAGTGCGACTTATAAAGTACAGCGCATGCTCAATATTACAAGTTCCAGTTTTAACACAATGCGCATGCTCAGTTTTTCCAGTTCGAGTCTCTCTCTCTCTAGCAATTCGCATGATCAGTATCCCAAGTTCGTGTTATAACTCACTGCACTTGGTCAGTATTCCTAGTTCGAGTTATAACCAACTGCGCAGTCTCAATATCCCAAGTCCGTTTTCGCATGCTCATTATTAGTCTACAATTTCCAGTTATAACGCACTGCGCTTGCTCATTTTTCTAAGTTCAAGTTACAACGCACAGCGCCTGCCCTCTATTCCGACGTAGAATTTAACTGCACTGCGCATGCACAATAATCCAAATTCGAATTATAACGAACTGCTCATGTTCACTATTCAAAGTGAGAGTTATAACGCATGCGATCCTCAGTATTCCAAGTTCCAGTTAAAATGCGATTGCTCTATATTCCTAACTTCTGTTATGAAACACTACGCCTGCTCAGAGTTCTCAGTTCCATCTCACTCTCTCTCTCTCCGCATGTTCAGTATTCCAAATGCAAGTTATAACGCGCTGTGCATTCTCGGTATTTCAAGTTCGAATTATAACGCACTGCGGATCCTCAGTATTCCAAGCAGTGTTGCCAATTCAGCGGTTTTCCCGCTAAATCTAGTTTTTTTTGGATAACCGTTTCGCGGGTAAAATTATATTATCCCGCTTAGCGGGAATACTAGCGGTTTTTAATCTTTGAAGTTTCTGAAAAGAAAACATTCATATTAGCGTTATTATTTTTTTTTTTCAAGTTTAATACCGGTCGATTCTAGCAATCGGACAGCAAAAAAATGTAAGTGTGGTGGCATTCTAATTAAACGTTAAACATCGAACATCTGCTGTCGCCGTGCATTAGTACTTCACATGATCAACAAAGACTTTAATAATATAATATACTAGCCGTACACGTGCGCTCCGCTGCACTCGTTAGAAATAAATATAAAGTAATTACATAATTAAAATAGGACATTTGATCCAGGGAACATTCGTGTTTGATAGAAGGATAAATCGTTTAATATGTTACTTAATTTAAATTGCATCCAAATAATTAAAATGCGATCATTTTGGTCCAGAGACACTCATTTGGTGCAATGACAATTCCTTTAACATGTTTCTTAATTTTTATTACATGCAACCACAGTTTAATTAAGATTGACATCATTTAGATTTAATGTATATATTTTATTTTACTTGTTATAGGTTTCCCTTGAATTATGGTAATAACTTAATTTTAACTCTTGTTGTCTGCGTATTCAGTAAATGGCGCTTGGCCCACTATGGTTCTGAACCCTTCAAATAACTTAAATTATATTATATAATATTACATATTATATTATATTATATTATATTATATTATATTATATTATATTATATTATATTATATTATATTATATTATATTATATTATATTATATCAGAAGTTACTGTAATAACATTATAGCATTATGTCCGTCTAGAGAAACTACACTTTCCAATGGTCAAATAATAATTAATTATACAAATCGGTTAATTTAGCTTCCGATATTACTTCATACAAACACAGAAACATTCTCTGTAGGCTATCTTTCATAACTTTCGATTGTTGCTGTCCAAGGCCCCTTATAGACGAAGTCATTTGTTTTTTAATTCATTACACGGCCTTAGATGGCAGTTATTTTAATTTTAAAACTCATTTATCTCATTAAATATCAGTCCTGTCAAACTTTTTCAAGGAATAAAACTTATCGCAAATTATTTTTAAAGAAACGTTTGTTATGTAACATTTTTCACAAAAATCAATAATAAGCGAGATATTTCGATTTATTTAATTCAGGCCTCCTTATAACCCCCCTTTTAAATAATTTATTTTGAATGCCATATAGCCTCAAATCTAAGTTACAACGAACATAATTGATATTCCAATTTTCATCGAAATCCGTTCAGCCATTATCGCGTGAAAAGGTAACAAACAAAAATTTCAAAAAAGCGATTTTCGGTTTCAGGGTGGTTAATTATATATGTTAGGACCAATTATTTTTGAAAAATCGAAAATTACCAGAAAAATTTCGGCTACAGATTTATTATTAGTATAGATTAGAAATTACATACAGACTAAATTCAATTGTGTAAGACTTGTAGCATGACAGTGTTAACTATTACTCGTTTTATAAATATACCGGTACAATATCGTTAAATCTTTCTCTGTGCTATTTATCCGTAAATTAGTGAGATGTGGAGCTTCAAGATCAGCAACGATTTCGTAAAGAGTGGCTACGTGAACTGTAACATAAAGACAAACACAATTGAATTCTGGAGCGAAGTAGCCATTTACAGGGACGCATTTAATATAAATCCTTTTGAAGAATTGCTTGATCTTGGTCTAATGCTCAAGGAGAGAATATGAATGTCGTGAAGTCTACGAAAACGGATGGGGACAGAATTAATGGATGCTTCTGACAATACGGGCAGGTCTGGATCATGTGAACAAGTGTTGCAAGAATTATCAGGTACCACCAGAAGTTTTGGAGAAAATAGGTACCTTGACTACGCACAAAAATGAAAGTGAACAGGCTAGGAATAACTTACTACCCCGGGGACCACACAGTCACAGTATTATATTCCTGCGTTAGGAGGTTCAGATGGAGATGATCCAGAGGAGCTGCTAATTTGAGTGAGTGATTTTTAAATTACATGTTTCTTATCAATACTAATTGCATGCGTATAAAATTGAATGCCTTACATTGTGCCGAAACGAAAGCTTCATTGACCAGCATCAGCGAAAGTTAAACATGTGCGTTATACCACCTATTTTATTATTATTATAAAATTGGATAATAAATACGTATTAAATCTAGAGGTTTTTGTTAGAAAATCGCGGTTTTCGAAAGCCATCTAGCGGGATTATATGAACAACTGTTGGCAACACTGATTCCAAGTTCGAGTTATAAGGCACAGCACATGCTCACTATACCAAGTTCGATTTATAATCAACTGCCCATGCTCTTTATTCCAAGTTCGATTTACAACGCACTGCGCATCCTCATTATTCCAATTTCGAGTTATAACGCACTGAACATTTCCGTTACCCTAAGTTCGAGTTATAACGCACTACGCATGCTCAATACAGTAAGTTCGAATAATAACGAACTGCGAATCCTCATTATTCCAATATCGATTTATAACGCACTGCGCATGCTCATTATTCCAATTTCGTGTTCAAACGCACTGCCAATGCTCCCTACTTTAAGTTCGAGTTATAAAGCAGTGCGTATGATCAGTATTTCAATTTCGAATTATAATGCATTGTGCATCCTCAGTATTCCAAGTTCAAGTTATAACGCGCTGCGCATGCTCAGTACTTCAAATTCGAGTTATAACCAACTGCGTATGCTCAGTATTCCATGTTCTTTTCATAACGCACTGCGCATCTCACTATTCAAAGTCCGAGTTATAACCCACTGCGCATGCCCAGTATTCCATGTTCGAATTATAACGCACTGCGCATGCTCAGTATTGCAAGTTCGAGTTATAACGCGCTGCACATGCTCTTCTTTGTATGTTCGAGTTTTAATGTTCTGCGCATGCTCAATATTCCAAGTGCCACTTATAACGCCCTGCGCATGCTCAGTATTCCAAGTTCGAGTTATAACGCACTGCGCATACTCAGTATCCAAAGTTCGAGTTACAACACACTGCGCATGCTCAGTATTGCCAGTTCGAGTTATAACGCGCTGCACATGCTCTTCTTTGTATGTTCGAGTTTTAATGTTCTGCGCATGCTCAATATTCCAAGTGCCACTTATAACGCCCTGCGCATGCTCAGTATTCCAAGTTCGAGTTATAACGCACTGCGCATGCTCAGTATTCCAAGTGCGAGTTATAACGCACTGCGCTTGCTCAGTATCCCAAATTCCAACAATAATGTATTTCGCGTCCTCACAATTTCTAGTTCGTGTTATAACTCACTGCGCATGCCCAGTTTTCCAGGATGGCCTTATAACTCACTCCGCATGCTCAGTATTCCTAAGTTCCAGTTTTAACATGATGCGCACGCTCAGCATTCCGAGTTTATGTTATCACACACTGCGCATGCTCATTGTTCCTACTCTCGCTGGATGGCAAGTGACCTAGTTTCGATAGATAGAAAGTGACCTACTTTCGCTGGATGGCAAGTAACCTAATTTCCATGGATGACAAGTAACCTACACTCGCTGGATGGCCAGTGACCTACTTTCGATGGATGGCAAGTGACCTAATTTCGCTAGACGGCAAGTGACCTACCTTCGATGGATGGCAAGTGACCTATTTCGAAGGATGGCAAGAGACCTACTTTCCGTGGATGTTAAGCGACCGAATTGCGTTCGATTGCAAGTGGCCTACATTAGCTGGGTGACAAGTGACAAGTGACCTAATTTCGCAGAATTGTAAGTGACCTACTTTCGCTGGATGGCAAGTAACATACTTTCGATGGATGGCAACTGACCTACATTCGCTGGGTGGAAAGCGACCTACTTTATCTAATGGCAAGTGACCTACTTTCACTGGATGGCAAGTGACCTACTTACACCGGATTGCAAGTGACCTACTTTTGGTGGCTGGCAAGTGACCTACTTTCGAAGGATAGTAAGCGACCTACTCTCGATGGATGGCAAGTGATCTACTTTCGATGGATGGCAAGTGACCTACTTACGATGGATAGCAAGTGACCTACTATTTATAGTTGGCAAGTGACCTACTTTCGAAGGATAGTAGGCGACCTACTCTCGATGGATGGCAAGTGACCTACTTTCGATGGATTGCAAGTGACCTACATCCGCTGGATGGCAAGACACCTACTTTCGCTGGTTGGAAAGAGACCTACCTTCATTGGATGCCAAATGACCTACTTTCGATGGATAGCAAGTGACCTATTTTCGATGGATGGCAAGTGACCTACTTTCGCTGAATGGCAAGTGACCTATTTTCGATGGATGGTAAGACACCTACTTTCGCTGGTTGGCAAGAGACCTACTTGAAATGGATGCTAAGTGACCTACTTTCGGTGGATGGCAAGTGACCTAATTTCGCTGGACGTCAAGCGACCTATTTCCGCTGGATGGTAAGTGACCTACTTTCGATGGGTGGCAAGTGACCTACTTCGATGGATGGCAAGTGACCTACTCTCGCTGGATGGCAACTGATCTAATTTCGATAGATGGCAAGTGCCCTACTTACTAATGATCGAAAGTGACCTGCATCCGCTGAATGGCAAGTGACCTACTATCGTTGGACGCCAAAATACCTACTTCCGCTGGATGGCAAGTGACGTAATTTCGCTGGATGGCAAGTAACCTACTTTCGATGGATCGCAAGTGACCTACTTTCGCTGGATGGCAAGTGACATAGATTCGATGGATGACAAGTGACCTAATTTCTCTGGGTGGCAAGTAATCTACCTTCGATGAATGGCAAACAACTTAGTTTCAATGAATGGCAAGTGAACTATTTTCTCTGGATGGCAAGTGACCTACTTTCGATGGATGGCAACTGACAAAATTTCGCTGGATACCAAGTGACCTACTTTCGATGGATGGAAAGTGACATACTTTTGATGCATGGCGAGTGACCTATTTTCTCTGGATGGCAGGTGTGCTACTTTCGCTGAATGACAAGTGACCTAGTTTCGATCGATGGCAAGTGACATTTTCTCTGCATGCCAAGTGCCCTACTTTCGAAGGATGGCAAGTGACTTTTCCGTTGATGGATGGCAAGTGACCTACTTTCGATGAATGGCAAGTCACCTACTTTCGCTGGATTACAAGTGATCTACTTTCGATGGATGAAATGTGACCTACTTTCGAGTGTGGACTACTTCCGATGGATGGCAAGAGACCTACTTTCGCTGGAAGATAAGTGACCTACTTTTGATGGATGGCAAGTGACCTACATTCGTTGTATGGCAAGTGACCTACTTTCGATGGATGGCAAGACACCTACTTTCACTGGATGGCAAGTAACCTAGTTTCCATGGAAGACAAGTGATCTACATTCGCTGGATGGCCAGTGACCTATTTTCGATGGATGGCAAGTGACATACTTTCGCTGAATGGCAAGTGACTTACTTTCGATGGATGGCAAGACACCTACTTTCACTGGTTGGCAAGAGACCTACTTTAAATGGATGCTAAGTGACCTACTTTCCATGGATAGCAAGTGACCTACTTACGCTGTATGGCATGTGAAACTACTTACTCTGGATGGCAAGTGACGTACTTTCGATGGAAGCCAAGTGACCTACTTTCGTTGGATGGCAAGTGACCTACTTTCGATGGATGGCAAGTGACATATTTTCGCTGGATGGCAAGTGACCTACTTTCGATGGATAGTAAGAGCCTTAATTTCGATGGTTGGGAAGTGACCTACTTTCCATGAATGACGAGTGACCTATCTTCGATAGATGGCAATTGACCTACTTTCAATGGATGGCAAGTGACCCACTTTCGCTGGATGGTAAGCAACCTATATACTTCCGCTAGATGGCAACTGACCTATTTTCATGGATTGGAAGTGACCTACTTTCGATGGATGGACAGTGACCTACTTTCGATGGATGGCTAGTGACCTACTTTCGATGGACGGCAAGTGACTTACTTACGCTGGATGGCAAGTGAAACTACTTACGCTGGATGGCAAGTGAAACTACTTACGCTCAATTGCAAGTGACCTATTTCAATGGATGGAAAGTGACATCCTTCCGCTGCATGCTAAGCATCTTACTTCCGCTGGATGGCAAGTGACCTACTTACACACTGTCCATGCTCAGTATTCCGAGTTCGAGATAGAACGCACTGCGCATGCTCAGTATTCCAAGTTCGAGTAATAGCGCACTGCGCATGCTCACTGATCCAAGTTCGAGTTAGAACGCACTGCGCATGCTCAGTATTCCAAGTTCGACTTACAAAGCACTGCGTATGCTTTGTATTCAAAGTTCGAATTAGAACGCACTGCGCATGCTCAGTGTTCCAAGTTCGAGTTAGAACGCACTGCGCATGTTCAGTATTCCAGGATCGAGTTAGAACGCACTGCACATGCTCAGTATGCCAAGATCGAGTTAGAACGAACTGCGCAGCATGCTCAGTATTCCAAGATCGATATGTAGCGCACTGCGCATGCTCAGTGTTCCAAGTTCGAGTTAGAACGCACTGCGCATGCTCAGTATTACAAGTTCGAGTTAGATCGCACTGCGCATGTTCAGAAATCCAAGTTCGAGTTATAGCGCACTGCGCTGGCTCGGTGTTCCAGATCAGATCAGATCACATCATCAGAATCAGAGGGAGCTGAATCTAGCAAGACACTCACTGGTAAAAGTCGCCAGCTTACAACCAACATGAACAGCGGGAGCCGGCCGCCGCCTTGTGTCGACAAGTCTCGGCCGGAAGGAAGCCAGCCACCGGGCAAGCGGAAGACGAGACGGAAGACGGTGAAACCGACGGCCGCCGCAAAACCTGTCTCTCCGGAAGCAACATCACCACCACAACCATCATCATTTGGTAAGTCCAGCGCTTCACCAACCAAGACGATCGACGATTTAATCACACTTAAGACCATGGCACCGATCACTGCTAATAGAGCAGTGGTGATCACAAACGCCGACCCCGACTTACTGGACGCAGTGACTCCACGGAAACTCACAACGACCTTGACTATAAACTCCACCACGAGAGCCTACGTATTTTCCTCACGTGAGAACTTACGTCAGATGACATTAATGCATCCACGACAATTCGGGAAGCACGCCCGATACCAAACTCCACCAACCGCCACTCTCCTCGGACCTTGGGAATTACCAGGCCACCCATCCCATCCCTCCTCCACCCCACCCCACTCTCTATTGGACAGTGAATCTTCTTCTTCTTCTTCTTCTTCTTCTTCTTCTTCTTCTTCTGAGGAAGAGGCAGAGGTTACTTCCAATCCAAAAGAGGGGCCCTCAGAAGGGCCGACTCCAAAACCTAGAGCAGAGAGGTCTCCTGTCCCTAAACCCACACCAGAGAAGTCTCCCAACGGACCACCTCCCAGATCTGAGGCGTCGTCTCACGAATCCTCAGAAGGGAAGCGGTCTAACAGGCGCAAACCTATTCCCACAAAAGTATCCGGTTCGACTCCGGCAAGCCCCACTTCTCCCACTCCCTCTCATACCACACGTCAAACCCCACAAGGACCCAAGACAAGGACAGTACTGAAAATACTGAATCACACAAAAAACGGCAACAACCCACTACACATAGAGCGACTAATAAAACAGTACCGCCTCGACATTCAAACCCCAAGACAGTTCTGGGCACACACTACCAAGACAACAACACTTACATTCCCCACGATTGACGACGCGGAGAAGTTCGCTAGGGCAATTCCTCTGTACAACTTCGGCCCGTCCGCAGAAATCAGCATTACGTCGCCCACTGAAACTAGACAAAAACAGACGAGAAATAAAGAGATCAGTGTCGTCATGAAAAATGTCGATACGCTGATCTCTGAGGACGAACTAATGCAGATCCTGGCTGTAACACATCCAGGCATCACACGCATTAAGAGAATTATCTCCGCACAGACTGACAAACCCACCAACTTAGTTAGAGTATTCACAAAAGACATCACCACAGCAGACAAGTTACTAGGAGGAATTAAACTTGCAGGACGGTACTACAGAGTAGAGCCATCACACGAGACAATCTTCCACCGACCGTGCCTTAACTGTGCACAATACGGCCATACAAGGACAAACTGCGACAAGCCCAAGACTAGTCTTAAGTGCGGCAAAAATCCCGACCTTTGCAACCACAACCGCCTATCCCAGATTAGGTATTGCGCCACGTGCAACAGCGACACCCATTATACGGGCCAAGCTCGCTGTCCAAAATATCCAAGGACTAATCTCATAACCTCCACCGATCCCACGCATGTCCCCATTGACACCCACAAACCAATACCGCCACCTATACCCAAACCATCACAGTCCGTCTTCAAACCAACACTACCCAAACCCGAATTGTCTTATGCGGATGCAGCTAAGACTACGACAACCAAGACAACCACTATAGACGATCCACAGACAGACAAAACAACCAAGGAACAGCTGGTCGAGGGGGTTCTACGTTCTGCTATGCAGAAAATAGAATCCTACATTGACCGGCAACTAAACAGACTACAGGACGAAATAGTGACATTCACTATTTCCTTACTCACTACAGACACAAACCCCACGAAACGACACACGACACTTGCCACAGCCAACCAGGCAGCCAGACGGATTCTACGGAAACGAGTTGCCCACCACTTTGTTGGTAACAGGTTACGAGTTTCCCTAGCGCCATTACAATAACGTGACTAGGACAGAACTGACCAGAGCACTGGACTCTCCACCTCTCATTAACATCTGCGGGGCATGGTGCTAACTTCACTTCATTCATTTCATTCACAATTCAACTGATAGCGTATACATGTTCATAAAATCATTCATAGGGGAAATACACTACTGTTAGATGAGAGGGCAAACGGCTTATAGCTGGGTACCTCGATCTAAAGTTAGCGAATTGCTTGTCGAGGAACCAATGGAGGCATGGGATGCTTACCCTGCCTGCCATTTTAAACATCTTTCATTCTTTCTTCGTCCCCATTCATTCGTTCGTTCGTCAGTATTCCAAGTTCGAATTAGAACGCACTGCGCATGCTCAGTGTTCCAAGTTCGAGTTAGAACGGCTTTTAGCTGGGAACCTCGATCTAAAGTTAGTGAATTGCAAGTCGGGAACCAATGGAGGCATGGGATGCTTACCCTGCCTGACATTTTAAACATCATTCATTCTTTCTTCGTCCCCTTTCATTCATTCAAGTTCGAGTTAGAACGCACTGCACATGCTCAGTATTCCAAGTTCGAGTTAGAACGCACTGCGCATGCTCAGTATTCCAAGCTCGAGTTAGAAAGCACTGCGAATGCTCAAAGTTCCAAGTTCGAGTTAGAACGCACTGCGCATGCTCAGTATTCCAAGTACGAGTTAGAACGCATTGCGCATGGTCAGTATTCCAAGTTCGAGTTAGAATGCACGGCGCATGCTCAGTATTCCAAGTTTGAGTTAGAACGCACTGCGAATGGTCACTATTCCAAGTTCGAGTTAGAACGCACTGCTCATGCTCAGTATTCCAAGTTCGAGTTTGATCTCACTGCTAATGCTCAGTTTTGCAAATTCGAGTTAGAACGCACTGCGCATGCTCAGTATTCCAAGTTCGAGTTAGAACGCACTGCGCATGCTAAGTATTCCAAGTTCGAGTTAGAACGCACTGCGCATGCTCAGTATTCCAAGTTCGAGTTTGATTGCACTGCGCATGCTCAGTATTCCAAGTTCGAGTTAGAACGCACTGCGCATGCTCAGTATTCGAAGTTCAAGTTAGAACGCACTGCCCATGCTCAGTATTCCAAGTTCTAGTTAAAACGCACTGCGCATGCTCAGTGTTCCAAGTTGGAGTTAGAACGCACAGCGCATGCTCAGAATTCCAAGTTCAAGTTAGAACGCACTGCACAAACTCTATATTCCGAGTTCGAATTGTAACGCACAGTTTATGCATAGTATTTTAATTTCGAGTTATAAGGCACCGCGCATGCTCTGTATTCAAAGTTCGAGTTAGAAAGCACTGCGCATGCTCAGTATTCGAAGTTCGAGTTAGAAAGCACTGCGCATGCTCAGTTTTCGAAGTTCGAGTTAGAACACACTGCGCATGCTCAGTTTTCCAATTTCGAGTTAGAACGCCCTTGCACATGCTCAGTATTCCAAGTTCGAATTATAGCGCACTGCGCATGCTCATTATTCCAAGTTTGAGTTATAGCGCACTGAGCATGCTCAGTGTTCCAAGATCGAGTTAGACGCTCTTACGCATGCTCAGTGTTCCAAGTTCGAGTTAGATCGCACTGCGCATGCTCAGTATTCTAAGTTCGAGTTAGAACGCACTCCGCATGCTCAGTATAACAAGTTCTAGTTAGAACGCAGTGCGCATTCTCAGTGTTCCAAGTTCGAGTTAGAACGCACTGCGAATGCTCATTGATCCAATTTCGAGTTAGAACGTACTGCGCATGCTCAGTATTGCAAGTTCGAGTTATAGCGCACTGCGCATGTTCATTGTTCCAAGTTCGAGTTGGAAACCATTGCGCATGCTCAGTGTTCCAAGTTCGAGTTAGAACGCCCTGCACATGCTCAGTATTCCAAGTTCGAGTTAGAACGCACTGCACATGCTCAGTATTCCAAGTTCAAGTTACAACGCATTGCGCATGCTCTGTATTCCAAGTTCGAGTTACAACGCACTGCGCTTGCTCACTATTCCAAGTTCGAGTTAGAACGCACTGCGCATGCTCAGTATTCCTACTTCTAGTTAGAACGCACTTGGGACGCTCAGTTTTCCAAGTTCGAGTTAGAACGCACTGCGAATGCTCAGTATTCCAAGTTCGAGTTAGAATGCACTGCGCATGCTCAGTATTCCAAGTTCGAGTTTGATCGCACTGCTCATGCTCTGTGTTGCAAATTCGAGTTAGAACGCACTGCGCATGCACGGTATTCCAAGTTCGAGTTAGAACGCACTGCGAATGCTCACTATTCCAGGTTCGAGTTAGAACGCACTGCGCATGCTCAGTATTCAAAGCTCGAGTTTGATCGCACTGCTCATGCTCAGTATTGCAAATTCGAGTTAGAACGCACTGCGCATGCTCAGTGTTCCACGTTCGAGTTAGTACGCATTGCGCATGCCCAGTATTCCAAGTTCGAGTTAGAAAGCACTGCGCATGCTCAGTATTCGAAGTTCGAGTTAGAAAGCAGTGCGCATGCTCAGTATTCGAAGTTCGAATTGGTACACACTGCGCATGCTCAGTGTTCCAATTTCGAGTTAGACCGCACTGCGCATGCTCAATATTCCAACTTCGAAGTAGAACGCCCTGCACATGCTCAGTATTCCAAGTTCGAATTATAGCGCACTGCGCATGCTCATTATTCCAAGATTTGAGTTATAGCGCACTGCGCATGCTCAGTGTTCCAAGTTCGAGTTAGACGCACTTGCGCATGCTCAGTGTTCCAAGTTCGAGTTAGATCGCACTGCGCATGCTCAGTATTCGAAATTCGAGTTAGAACGCACTGCGCATGCTCAGTATTCCAAGTTCTAGTTAGAACGCACTGCGCATGCTCAGTGTTCCAAGTTCGAGTTAGAACGCACTACGAATGCTCAGTATTCCAAATTCGAGTTAGGACGCACTGCGCATGCTCAGTATTCCAAGTTCGAGTTTGATCGCACTGCTCATGCTGAGTATTGAAAATTCGAGTTATAACGCACTGCGCATGCTCAGTATTCCAAGTTCGAGTTAGAACGCACTGCGCATGCTCAGTGTTCCAAGTTCAAGTTAGAACGCACTGCACATGCTCTGTATTCCAAGTTCGAGTTAGAACGCACTGCGCATGCTCAGTATTCCAATTTCGAATTAGAACGCATTGCACATGCTCACTATTCCAAGTTCGTGGTATGGCGCACTGCGCATGCTAAGTCTTCCAAGTTCGAGTTAGAACGCACTGCGCATGCTCAGTATTCCAAGTTCGAGTTATAGCGCACTGCTCATGCTCAATGTTCCAAGTTCGAGGTAGAACGCACTGCGCAAATCAGTATTGCATGTTCGAGTTAGAACGTACTGCGCATGCTCAGTGTTCCCAGTTCGAGTTATAGCGCACTACGCATCCTCAGTGTTCCAAGTTCGACTTAGAACGCACTGCGCATGCTCAGTTTATTCCAAGTTCGAGGCAGAAAGCACTGCGCATGCTCAGTATTCCAATTTTGAATTTGATCGCACTGCTCATGCTCAGTGTTCCAAGTTCGAGTTAGAACGCACTGCGCATGCTCAGTATTCCAAGTTCGAGTTAGAAAGCACTACGCATGCTCAGTATTCCAGGTTCGAGTTTGATTGCACTGCGCATTCTCAGTATTCCAAGTTCGAGTTAGAACGCACTGCGCATGCTCAGTATTCCAAGTTCGAGTTAGAACGCGCTGCCCATGCTCAGTATTCCAAGTTCCAGTTAGAGTGTAATGTGCATGCTCAGTATTCCAATTTCGAGTTAGAACGCAGTGCACATGCTCAGTATTCCAAGTTCGAGCTAGAACGCAATGCGCATGCTCAGTGTTCCAAGTTGGAGTTAGAACGCACTGCGCATGCACAGTAGTCCTGGTTCGAATTATAGCGCACTGCGCATGCTCAGTGTTCCAAGTTCGAGTTAGAATGCATTGCGCATGCACAGTATTCCAAGTTCGACTTAGGAAGCACTGCGCATGTTCAGAATTCCAAGTTCGAGTTAGAACACACTATGCATGCTCAGTGTTCCAATTTTGAGTTAGAACGCACTGCGCATGCTCAGTGTTCTAATTTCGATTTAGAACGCACTGCACATGCTCCCTATTCCAAGTTCGAGTTAGAACAAACTGCGCATGCTCATTATTCCAAGTTCGAATTATAGCGCACTGCGCATGCTCAGTGTTCCAAGTTCGAGTTAGAACGCACTGCGCATGCTCAGTATTCCAGGTTCGAGTTAGAAAGCACTGCGCATCGTCTGTGTTTCAAGTTCGAGTTAAAACGTACTGCGCATGCTCTGTTATCCAAGTTCGAGTTTTAGCGCACTGCGCATGCTCAGTGTTCCAAGTTCGAGTTAGAACGTACTGCGCATGCTCAGTATTGCAAGTTCGAGTGATAGCGCACTGCACATGCTCAGTGTTCCAAGTTCGAGTTGGAACGCACTGAGAATGCTCAGTATTCCAAGTTCGAGTTAGAACGCACTGCGCATGCTCAGTATTCCAAGTTCGAGTTTGATCGGACTGCTCATGCTCAGTATTGCAAATTCGAGTTAGAACGCACTGCGCATGCTCAGTATTCCAAGTTCTATTTAGAACGCAATGCGCATGCTCAGTATTCCAGGTTCGAGTTTGATCGCATTGCGCATGCTCAGTATTCCTAGTTCGAGTTAGAACGCACTGCGCATGCTCAGTATTCCAAGTTCGAAATAGAACACACTGCCCATGCTCAGTATTCCAAGTTCGAGTTAGAACGTAGTGCGCATGCTCAGTGTTCCAATTTCGAGTGAGAACGCACTGCGCATGCTCGGTATTCCAGGTTAGAGTGTGAACGCACTGCGCAAGCTCAGTATTCCAATTTCGAGTTAGAACGCACTGCACATGCTAACTATTCCAAGTTCGAGGTATAGCGCACTGCGCATGCTAAGTGTTCCAAGTTCCAGTTAGAACGCACTGCGCATGCTCAGTATTCCATGTTCGAGTTATAGCGCACTGCTCATGCTCAATGTTCCAAGTTCGAGGTAGAACGCACTGCGCAAATCAGTAGTGCATGTTCGAGTTAGAAAGTACTGCGCATGCTGAGTGTTCCCAGTTCGAGTTATAGCGCACTACGCATCCTCTGTGTTCCATGTTCGACTTAGAACGCACAGCGCATGCTCAGTATTCCAAGTTCAAGTCAGAAAGCACTGCGCATGCTCAGTATTCCATGTTCGAGTTAGAACGCACTGCGAATGCTCAGTGTTCCAAGTTCGAGTTAGAACGCACTGCGCTTGCTCAGTGTTCCAAGTTCGATTTAGAACGCACTGCACATGCTCTGTATTCCAAGTTCGAGTTAGAACACATTGCGCATGCTCAGTATTCCAAGTTCGAATTATAGCGCACTGTGCATGCTCAGTGTTGCAAGTTCGAGTTAGAACGCATTGCAAATGCTCAGTATTCCAAGTTCCAGTTAGAAAGCACTGCGCTTGGTCACTGTTTCAAGTTCGAGTTAATACGAACTGCGCATGCTTAGTTATCCAAGTCCGAGTTTTAGCCCACTGCGCATGCTCACTGTTGCAATTTCGAGTTAGAACGTACTGCGCATGCTCAGTATTGCAAGTTTGAGTTATAGCGCACTGCGCATGCTCAGTGTTCCAAGTTCGAGTTAGAACCTGTTGCGCATGCTCTGTATTCCAAGCTCGAGTTATAGCGCACTGCGCATGCTCATGTCACAAGTTCGAGTTAGAACGCACTGCGCATGCTCAGTACTCCAATTTCGAGTTAGAACGAACTGCGCATGCTCGGTATTCCAAGTTCGAATTAGGACGCACTGCGCATGCTCAGTATTTCAAGTCTGAATTTTAGCGCACTGCGCATGCTCAGTTTTCCTAGTTCGAGTTAGAACGTACTGCGCATGCCCAGTATTCCAAGTTTGACTTTTAGCGCACTGCGCATGCTCAGTGTTCCAAGTTCGAATTAGAACGCACTGCGCATGCTAAGTATTCCAAGTTCGAGTTATAGCGCACTGCACATGCTAAGTATTCCAAGTTCGAATTAGAACTCACTGCGCATGCTCAGTGTTCCTAGTTCGAGTTAGAACTTCTTTTAGCTGGGAACCTCGATCTAAAGTTAGTGAATTGCAAGTCGGGAACCAATGGATTTATGGGATGCTTACCCTGCCTGCCATTTTAAACATCATTCATTCTTTCTTCGTCCCCTTTCATTCATTCAAGTTCGAGTTAGAACGCACTGAACATGCTCAGTATCCCAAGTTCGAGTTAGAACGCACTGCGAATGCTCAGTGATCCAAGTTCGAGTTAGAACGCACTGCGCATGCTCAGTATTCCAAGTTCGAGTTAGAACGCACTGCTCATGGTCAGTATTCCAAGTTCGAGTTAGAACGCACTGCGAATGGTCACTATTCCAAGTTCGAGTTAGAACGCACTGCGCATGCTCAGTATTGCAAATTCGAGTTAGAACGCACTGCGCATGCTCAGTGTTCCACGTTCGAGTTAGAACGCATTGCGCATGCCCAGTATTCCAAGTTCGAGTTAGAAAGCACTGCGCATGCTCAGTATTCGAAGTTCGAGTTAGAAAGCACTGCGCATGCTCAGTATTCGATGTTCGAATTGGAACACACTGCGCATGCCCAGTGTTCCAATTTCGAGTTAGAACGCACTGCGCATGCTCAGTATTCCAACTTCGAAGTAGAACGCCCTGCACATGCTCAGTATTCCAAGTTCGAATTATAGCGCACTGGGCATGCTCATTATTCCAAGATTTGAGTTATAGCGCACTGCGCATGCTCAGTGTTCCAAGTTCGAGTTAGACGCACTTGCGCATGCTCAGTGTTCCAAGTTCGAGTTAGAACGCACTGCGCATGCTCAGTATTCGAAATTCGAGTTAGAACGCACTGCGCATGCTCAGTATTCCAAGTTCTAGTTAGAACGCACTGCGCATGCTCAGTGTTCCAAGTTCGAGTTAGAACGCACTACGAATGCTCAGTATTCCAAATTCGAGTTAGGACGCACTGCGCATGCTCAGTATTCCAAGTTCGAGTTTGATCGCACTGCTCATGCTGAGTATTGAAAATTCGAGTTATAACGCACTGCGCATGCTCAGTATTCCAAGTTCGAGTTAGAACGCACTGCGCATGCTCAGTGTTCCAACTTCGAGTTAGAACGCACTGCGCTTGCTCAGTGTTCCAAGTTCAAGTTAGAACGCACTGCACATGCTCTGTATTCCAAGTTCGAGTTAGAACGTACTGCGCATGCTCAGTATTCCAATTTCGAATTAGAACGCATTGCACATGCTCACTATTCCAAGTTCGAGGTATGGCGCACTGCGCATGCTAAGTGTTCCAAGTTCGAGTTAGAACGCACTGCGCATGCTCAGTATTCCAAGTTCGAGTTATAGCGCACTGCTCATGCTCAATGTTCCAAGTTCGAGGTAGAACGCACTGCGCAAATCAGTATTGCATGTCCGAGTTAGAACGTACTGCGCATGATCAGTGTTCCCAGTTCGAGTTATAGCGCACTACGCATCCTCAGTGTTCCAAGTTCGACTTAGAACGCACTGCGCATGCTCAGTATTCCAAGTTCGAGGCAGAAAGCACTGCGCATGCTCAGTATTCCAATTTTGAATTTGATCGCACTGCTCATGCTCAGTGTTCCAAGTTCGAGTTAGAACGCACTGCGCATGCTCAGTATTCCAAGTTTGACTTATAGCGCACTGCGCATGCTCAGTTTTCCAAGTTCGAATTAGAACGCACTGCGCATGCTAAGTATTCCAAGTTCGAGTTATAGCGCACTGCACATGCTTAGTATTCCAAGTTCGAGTTAGAACGCACTGCGAATGCTCAGTATTCCAAGTTCGAGTTAGAAAGCACTGCGCATGGTCAGTGTTTCAAGTTCGAGTTAATACGCACCTCGCATGCTCTGTTATCCAAGTTCGAGTGATAGCGCACTGCACATGCTCAGTGTTCCAAGTTCGAGTTGGAACGCACTGAGAATGCTCATTATTCCAAGTTCGAGTTAGAACGCACTCCGCATGCTCAGTATTTCAAGTTCGAGTTTGATCGCACTGCTCATGCTCAGTATTGCAAATTCGAGGTAAAACGCACTGCGCATGCTCAGTATTCCAAGTTCTATTTAGAACGCACAGCGAATGTTCAGTATTTCAAGTTCGAGTTACAACGCACTGCGCATGCTCAGTATTCAAAGTTCGACTTTGATCGCACTGCTCATGCTCAGTATTGCAAATTCGAGTTAGAACGCACTGTGCATGCTCAGTATTCCATGTTCGAGTTAGAACGCAAAGCGCATGCTCAGTATTCCAGGTTCGAGTTTGATCGCACTGCGCATTCTCTGTATTCCAAGTTCGAGTTCCAACGCACTGCGCATGCTCTGTATTCCAAGTTCTAGTTAGAACGCACTGCGCATGCTCAGTATTGCAAATTCGAGTTAGAACGCACTGCGCATGCTCAGTATTCCAAGTTCGAGTTAGAACGCATTGCGCATACTCAGTAATCCTGGTTCGAGTTAGAACGCACTGGCATGCTCAGTATTCCAAGTTCGAGTTAGAACGCACTGCCCATGCTCAGTATTCCAAGTTCGAGTTAGAACGTAGTGCGCATGCTCAGTGTTCCATGTTCGAGTTAGAACGCACTGCACATGCTCAGTATTCCAAGTACGAGTTAGAACGCACTGCGCATGCTCAGTATTCCAAATTCGAGTTTGAACGTACTGCGCATGCTCAGTATTCAAAGCTCGAGTTTGATCGCACTGCTCATGCTCAGTATTGCAAATTCGAGTTAGAACGCACTGCGCATGCTCAGTATTCCATGTTCGAGTTAGACCGCATTGCGCATACTCAGTAATCCTGGTTCGAGTTAGAACGCACTGGCATGCTCAGTATTCCAAGTTCGAGTTAGAACGCACTGCCCATGCTCAGTATTCCAAGTTCGAGTTATAACGTAGTGCGCATGCTCAGTGTTCCATGTTCGAGTTAGAACGCACTGCACTTGCTCAGTATTCCAAGTTCGAGTTAGAACGCACTGCGCATGCTCAGTATTCCAAGTTCGAGTTAGAACGCACTGCGCATGCACAGTAGTCCAAGTTCGAATTATAGCGCACTGCGCATGCTCAGTGTTCCAAGTTCGAGTTAGAACGCATTGCGCATGCTCAGTGTTCCAATTTCGAGTTAAACGCACTGCGCATGCTCAGTATTCCAACTTCGAGTTAGATCGCCCTGCACATGCTCAGTATTCCAAGTTCGAATTATAGCGCACTGCGCATGCTCATTATTCCAAGCTCGAGTTAGAACGCACTGCGCATGCTCAGTATTCCAAGTCTGAGTTTTACCGCACTGCGCATGCTCAGTTTTCCTAGTTCGAGTTAGAACGTACTGCGCATGCCCTGTATTCCAAGTTTGAGTTATAGCGCACTGCGCATGCTCAGTGTTCCAAGTACGAATTAGAACGCACTGCGCATGCTCAATATTCCAAGTTCGAATTATAGCGCACTGGGCATGCTCAGTATTCCAAGTTCGAATTAGAACGCACTGCGCATGCTCAGTGTTCCAAGTTCGAGTTAGAACGGCTTTTAGCTGGGAACCTCGATATAAAGTTAGTGAATTGCAAGTCGGGAACCAATGGAGGCATGGGATGCTTACCCTGCCTGACATTTTAAACATCATTCATTCTTTCTTCGTGCCCTTTCATTCATTCAAGTTCCAGTTAGAACGCACTGCACATGATCAGTATTCCAAGTTCGATTTAGAACGCACTGCGCATGCTCAGTATTCCAAGATCGAGTTAGAACGCACTGCGAATGCTCAGTGTTCCAAGTTCGAGGTAGAACGCACTGCGCATGCTCAGTATTCCAAGTTCGAGTTAGAACGCATTGCGCATGGTCAGTATTCCAAGTTCGAGTTAGAACGTAGTGCGCATGCTCAGTGTTCCATGTTCGAGTTAGAACGCACTGCACATGCTCAGTATTCCAAGTTCGAGTTAGAAAGCACTGCGCATGCTCAGTATTCCAAGTTCGAGTTAGAACGCACTGCACAAGCTCAGTGTTCCAACTTCGAGTTAGAACGCACTGCGCTTGCTCAGTGTTCCAAGTTCGAGTTAGAACGAACTGCACATGCTCTGTATTCCAAGTTCGAGTTAGAACGCACTGCGCATGCTCAGTATTCCAATTTCGTGTTAGAACGCACTGCACATGCTCACTATTCCAAGTTCGAGGTATGGCGCACTGCGCATGCTAAGTGTTCCAAGTTCGAGTTAGAACGCACTGCGCATGCTCAGTATTCCAAGTTCGAGTTATAGCGCACTGCTCATGCTCAATGTTCCAAGTTCGAGGTAGAACGCACTGCGCAAATCAATAATGTATGTTCGAGTTAGAACGTACTGCGCATGCTCAGTGTTCCCAGTTCGAGTTATAGCGCACTACGCATCCTCAGTGTTCCAAGTTCGACTTAGAACGCACTGCGCATGCTCACTATTCCAAGTTCGAGTCAGAAAGCACTGCGCATGCTCAGTATTCCAAGTTCGAGTTAGAACGCACTGCGCATGCTCAGTGTTCCAAGTTCGAGTTAGAATGCACTGCGCTTGCTCAGTGTTCCTAGTTCGATTTAGAACGCACTGCACATGCTCTGTATTCCAAGTTCGAGTTAGAACACATTGCGCATGCTCAGTATTCCAAGTTCGAATTATAGCGCACAGTGCATGCTCAGTGTTGCAAGTTCGAGTTAGAACGCACTGCGCATGCTCAGTATTCCAAGTTCCAGTTAGAAGGCACTGCGCATGGTCAGTGTTTCAAGTTCGAGTTAATACGAACTGCGCATGCTCAGTTATCCAAGTCCGAGTTTTAGCCCACTGCGCATTCTCAGTGTTGCAATTTCGAGTTAGGACGCACTGCGAATGCTCAGTGTTCCAAGTTCGAGTTAGAACGCACTGCGCATGCTCAGTATTCCAAGTTCGAATTATAGCGCACTGTGCATGCTCAGTGTTGCAATTTCGAGTTAGGACGCACTGCGAATGCTCAGTGTTCCAAGTTCGAGTTAGAACGCACTGCGCATGCTCAGTTATCCAAGTCCGAGTTTTAGCCCACTGCGCATTCTCAGTGTTGCAATTTCGAGTTAGAACATACTGCGCATGCTCAGTATTGCATGTTCGAGTTATAGCGCACTACGCATGCTCAGTGTTCCAAGTTCGAGTTAGAACGCATTGCGCATGCTCAGTGTTCCAATTTCGAGTTAAACGCACTGCGCATGCTCAGTATTCCAACTTCGAGTTAGATCGCCCTGCACATGCTCAGTATTCCAAGTTCGAGTTATAGCGCTCTGCGCATGCTCATGTTCCATGTTCGAGTAAGAACGCACTGCGCATGCTCCGTACTCCAATTTCGAGTTAGAACGTACTGCGCATGCTCGGTATTCCAAGTTCGAATTAGGACGCACTGCGCATGCTCAGTATTCCAAGTCTGAGTTTTAGCGCACTGCGCATGCTCAGTTTTCCTAGTTCCAGTTAGAACGTACTGCGCATGCCCAGTATTCCAAGTTTGAGTTATAGCGCACTGCGCATGCTCAGTGTTCCAAGTTCGAATTAGAACGCACTGCGCATGCTCAGTATTCCAAGTTCGAGTTATAGCGCACTGCGCATGCTCAGTATTGCAAATTCGAGTAAGAACGCAATGCGCATGCTCAGTATTCCAAGTTCTATTTAGAACGCACAGCGAATGCTCAGTATTTCAAGTTGGAGTTAGAACGCACTGCGCATGCTCAGTATTCAAAGTTCTAGTTTGATCGCACTGCTCATGCTCAGTATTGCAAATTCGAGTTAGAACGCACTGTGCATGCTCAGTATTCCATGTTCGAGTTAGAACGCAATGCGCATGCTCAGTATTCCAGGTTCGAGTTTGATCGCACTGCGCATGCTCAGTATTCCTAGTTCGAGTTAGAACGCACTGCGCATGCTCAGTAATCCAAGTTCGAACTAGAACACAATGCCCATGCTCAGTATTCCAAGTTCGAGTTAGAACGTATTGCGCATGCTCAGTGTTCCAAATTCGAGTTAGAACGCACTGCGCATGCTCGGTATTCCACGTTCGAGTGTGAACGCACTGCGCATGCTCAGTATTCCAAGTTCGAGTTAGACCGCACTGCCCATGCTCAGTATTCCAAGTTCGAG
Organism: Periplaneta americana; assembly: GCF_040183065.1. Lineage (NCBI taxonomy): Eukaryota > Metazoa > Arthropoda > Insecta > Blattodea > Blattidae > Periplaneta > Periplaneta americana. Next base: position 109,922,239 of record NC_091130.1, on the reverse strand, counting down.
TTTGATCGCACTGCGCATGCTCAATATTCCAAGTTCGAGTTCGAACGCACTGCGCATGCTCTGTATTCCAAGTTCTAGTTAGAACGCACTGCGCATGCTCAGTGTTCCAACTTCGAGTTAGAACGCACTGCGAATGCTCAGTATTCCAAGTTCGAGTTAGAACGCACTGCGCATGCTCAGTATTCAAAGCTCGAGTTTGATCGCACTGCTTATGCTCAGTATTGCAAATTCGAGTTAGAACGCACTGCGCATGCTCAGTATTCCATGTTCGAGTTAGAACGCATTGCGCATGCTCAGTATTCCTGGTTCGAGTTAAAACGCACTGGCATGCTCAGTATTCCAAGTTCGAGTTAGAAGGCACTGCCCATGCTCAGTATTCCAAGTTCGAGTTAGAACGTAGTGCGCATGCTCAGTGTTCCATGTTTTAATTAGAACGCACTGCACATGCTCAGTATTCCAAGTTCGAGTTAGAACGCACTGCGCATGCACAGTATTCCAAGTTCGAGTTAGAACGCACTGCGCATGCTCAGTAGTCCAAGTTCGAATTATAGCGCACTGCGCATGCTCAGTGTTCCAAGTTCGAGTTAGAACGCATTGCGCATGCCCAGTATTCCAAGTTCGAGTTAGAAAGCACTGCGCATGCTCAGTATTCGAAGTTATCAATCAATGATCATCAGATCAGATCAGAGAGGATCAGAGAGGGAGCTGAATCTAGCAAGACACTCACTGGTGAAAGTCGCCAGCTTACAACCAACATGAACAGCGGGAGCCGGCCGCCGCCTTGTGTCGACAAGTCTCGGCCGGACGGTGGCCAGCCACCGGGGAAGCGGAAGACGAGACGGAAGACGGTGAAACCGACGGCCGCCGGAAAACCTGTCTCACCGGAAGCAACATCATCACCACAACCATCATCATTTGGTAAGTCCAGCGCTTCACCAACCAAGACGATCGACGACTTAAATACACTAAAGACCATGGCACCGATCACTGAGTCCACAGCTTTCCGCTTCTTCGCACCTTCTGCCGCCTTCGCCAGTTCCTCGGTTCGGCGTTGCCTGTGTTGCTGTGCTGCTTACTGGGTGCGGACCGCGGCGACAACGAAGAGGAGGCCTTGCAGTTTTTGGAATCTAGCTGGGCCAGGAGGCCCAGCGTGAAGTAGGGAATTATACGGTGTGCCTACCCACCGGTGTTCTAACAAGTCCGGCCACCTAGCGGTGTTAACTGGGGGACTGTTAGGATAGCAGCTGCCACTCACTGCCCGGCTGGGTCGATTGAGTGGTAGCAGCTGAGCTGCACCAGGGCGTGCGCCCTATAGAATTCTAAATTTTACTTCACTTACGTGTGGGACTAACACCCTCTAACTTCGAAAAGAGCATCATCCGCGGCTGGCCCTTCTGAGGGCCAGTTGCAACTGCAGTGCTACTGTAGTCTGCCCTTCTCAGGGCTACTACATAGTACATTGCCGTAACAAAATCATGTGCTCTGCCAGGAGGTAAGCCTGTGCATCACAAAATTGATATGAGAACTACACGTAAGTTGAAGTCTGTGATGGAGAACTGCGTTGGACCTAAGACATCACCCGCAGCGACTAGGGCGAGATCGTCCAGAGCTGTGGTAGAGACTAAGACTAAGCTTCCTGTCAAGGTAAAGCAGAGGCAGAAGCTTGATTCGCCGGGATCATCTCCGGCATCAAGTACTGCCGACTCTTCGGAAAGTCTGCCCTCACTGGCAGCTTCCGAATCGTCGATAGGGGCTCCACCCTCGCCCTCAGTGGCCGGTGAGACCCCGAGAGCAAGGAGGACTAGTGTGTCCTCCATCTCTACAGCCTCCAGTACTGGAGAGCTTTCTGTGAATGATAGGGGACCTGAAACACGGCCTCCATCTACACTAGTAGACAACGAGACGGGTGCAGCTGCAACACGCTCACCCACTCAGCCAGAGACGGTAAATCCCGAAGTCGCTGCGAATGACTTTCTGACCACGAGGAGGGATGATATTCCTCCTGTAATCATCGCAAATGATTACAATGGTGACCCGGTCACTATGCTCACGACGTACCGGGACGAGCATGATCCGATGGACATTAGCTGTAAGCGGTTAATGTCAGGATTCGGAGTGAAGACTTTCACGCAACGTGACTATGCTTCACTGATCAAGTTCCTAGAGCGGAACAATGTTCCTTTTCATCTGGTGGAAGCCAGAAACGAGAAGGTCATTAAGGCCGTGGTGAAGGGGCTTCATCCTAGGACGAACCCCAACACCGTGACACAAGAACTGACTCGGCTAGGTTTTCCTGTGCGGAACACAGTTGTCATGTATGACAACTACCGTAAGGCCCCGAACGGGATGTTTCAGATACATCTCACTGACAATGAGAAGGCGAGATCGATTCTCGACCTAACCAGCCTACTATTCACAACCATAAGGGTTGAAAAATATTTTCAGAGGCTCACTCCCCCACAGTGTACTCACTGCTGGAGGTTCGGTCACACTGCTAGACAGTGTAAAGCACCAGCTCGGTGCAGGAAATACGCCGGACAGCACGTAACATCTGCGTGCATGATGCCGGCGCACTACACACGTTTGTGTGTAAATTGTCAGGGCGAACACCCTGCAACATATAGAGGTTGCAGGGAATATGTAGCCTATAAAAATCTGCACCAGAGAAGGCTTGGCATAACGAGTCAGACTGCCGGTTCTGCTCGAATTCCCCCTCCCCCCCTGCTCCGGTTAACAACCTGGATAATTTTCCAGTACTGCTTCCCTCACAGGTCGCAGATCCAGAACCTGCTCCCTCCCTGCAAGTTCCTGCAGCGCCCTCAGAAGGCGAATGGCAGGTTGCCGGGAACAAAGGTAAGAAGGGAAAACGCGCTGTAGTTGCTACTAGCAAAGTTCCCCTTACTGCCACCAAACCAGCAGCTAAAGAGACATCTGCTGAAAAAGAGGTGTTCATACTCACCTCTCAACCGGGTACGTCTGCTGACTATAGGCGACCCAATGAGAGCGGGCGGACTTTTAGCCAGGTTGCGACCGCCCCACCAGCACCTCGCCCAAACCTCCCTCAAACAAACCGAGAGTGGGCGAATGCTTTCAAACAGCAGGCAGCCACTTGGGACCCTCAGTTTACGCTGTCTCTCATGTTTCAGATATTGAAACAAATGAGCGCGTATCTGGGGGAAAATCCTTACCTTTTCCAAGCAGCCCAGACGATCAGTAGGGCTATAGCCACACCGACGAGACCACGTAGACCTGCCGGTGGAAGAAGGAACGCGAGGAGATCGCCATGGTGATTTTCGCGTCCTAATATGGAACGCTCGAGGACTACGCGCAAATAAAAACGAGCTTAGGCATTATTTAGAAACTAAAGATATAAAAATTGCGCTCATATCGGAAACTCATCTCCGCCCTTCCGATAAGTTTAGAATTACAAATTACAAAGTTTACCGTACGGATCGTTCAATCGATCCGGGACAGGACGCGGCAGTCAGGGGAGGGGGCACTGCCATACTAATTCAAAGAGGAATTCCTCACTATGTGCAACTGCTCCCTCAACTAGAAAAATTGGAAGCCACCGCTATAACTTTACAGATCTTAAATGAACCTGTGACGTTTGTAGCTGTATATTGCCCTCCCCAATCACTTAAGGTTAGGGACTTAGACATCCTCATGGATACTGGACGAAAGATGGTAGTCGGCGGAGACCTAAACTCAAAACACACTGTGTGGGGCTGTCGTGTGGGCAACTCGGACGGCAATAAGCTTTATCGCCACTCCCTTGGGAGTGACTATGTTGTTTCTGCCCCGAGTACACCCACACACATCCCAGACATTGCTAACCATCAGCCAGACATTTTAGATATTGCACTTCTCAAAAACATAAATTTTCATACCAAACTTTCGGTACATGACTCGTTAGCAAACTCAGATCATAAACCTGTTATCATTACGTTTCCAGCGCAACTACAATTATCCCCTCCAAAAACTGTGCTACTCTACAAAGCAGCCGACTGGGAACTCTTTCGAGATAAGTTGGACGCTCTCACAGATGACGTGGTTCCTACATCATCTGTTGAGATCGAAGAAGCTGCTAAAACGCTAACGAATGCTATACAGGAATCTATGTCGGTAATTCCAACGAAAACTATTACTCCGGGGAAATTAGAACTTCCACAGGATACTTTAAAATTAATAAGGGAAAGAAATGACTGTCGACGTGCCTGGCAAAGAACGCGGGACCCTCGCCTAAGACCAAGGATAAATCGTTTAAAAAGGGAAATTTCTCAGAAAATAAACGATCAGATTATCCAAGCCTGGACTCAAAAACTTAGTAAATTAGATACCGACAATATGAGCGAAGTGTGGAAAATTACAAAGTTTTTCACTAAGCCATGTAGTGACATCCCTCCCATCCAGCACAATGGGACAACGTACAATAGTCCAGAGGAGAAGGCAACTATTTTCGCGGAAGTCCTCGAGAACTCCTTCCATCCACACGGTGACTTATATGACAGACAAATACATGACAGAATAACACAAGACACAACTACGTACCTACAAAACGTGGACATCAACAATAACGACGCACCACTGATCCGTCCTGCTAGTGTTCACGAGATAAAATGGCAAATTAGACACTTGCCAAATAAAAAAGCCCCTGGCCCCGATGGCATACAGGCTGAAGTACTGAAACAATTATCACATAAATCGTATAAACTGCTTACAAGTATCATAAACGCTATCTTTCGGATAGGCTATTTTCCTAAAATTTGGAAAAACTCGCATATTATTCAAATTCCTAAGCCAGGAAAGAATAAATGTGATCCATGTAATTATCGACCCATTAGTCTACTAAATGTTCTAGGTAAAGTTGCGGAAAAGATCATACAAAAAAGATTGAAATCCGAGATCGGAAACAATGATCTAATCCGAAACGAACAGTTTGGATTCCGTTCAGGTCACTCGTGCACACAGCAATTGCTGCGCACAACGGAATTCATTACCACTGCATTTAATTTAAATCGAACAGTAGCGGCTATATTCCTAGATTACACACAAGCCTTTGACAGAGTTTGGCATGCGGGCTTGATTCATAAATTAATTAACAACAATTTAAATTGCCGCCTAGTTAAGCTGTTGGACAATTATATTCGGGGCAGAACGTTCCAGGTTAAACTGAACGACGTGCTCTCCACGTCGCGAGGTATTAACGCAGGAGTGCCTCAGGGCAGCATTCTGGCACCGATACTTTTCCAAATTTATATTAATGACCTACCTTTTCATCAAAATTTCAACAATAGCATTCTAGCGCTATACGCGGATGATTCGGCATTTCTCACTGCATCGTGGAAGCCAAATGTTGCCATTAATAGGCTACAAGGTCACCTACGTGACATTGAACCATGGCTCCTCAGATGGAGAATTAAATTAAATATATCAAAAACACAAGCCATATTATTTAGCAGGAGAAATAAATTCAATAGACCGGGCATAAATCACACAAAATTAGCCATAAATGGATCACAAATCGAGTGGAAAACTTCAGTAAAATATCTCGGAGTAACACTGGACAGACGGCTCACTTTCTCCGAACACGTACTACAAAAACTCAGACTTGCCAATGCTAGAATGGTGGAGCTTTATCCAATATTAAATAAAAGCAGACATCTAAACATACACACAGCTCTAACTTTGTATAAAACATTAATCAGGTCAGTAATGCTATATGCTTGTCCTGCTTGGGGACATGCACCTATTACAGTCCGTAAAAAATTACAAGTTTTCCAAAACAAAATTTTAAGATTCATCACAGGACTTCCTAGAGTAACTCCTGTTAGATTGATTCATGAAGAATTAGAAATTTCGACAATTCAAGAATATATCTCAAATCAAGCCTTCTGCACGTACACAAAGTCGTACAGCTGCACAAACGCACTAATTTCTTCATTAGGAAATTACAACCCTGCGTTAGATAAACATAAAAGACCTAAGAGCGTACTCCACCCTCTAGCTTGGAACGACAACGTACAAGACGAATACCAACTTGAACAATAAATAACCACTTGACTCCACACACAGACAAGGCTATTAATGCACTAATAATGTTATTTCTCTGTTTCAGGGTCATCACGTTATTGGCAGTTTAGATCCACTGTTCCAATTGTTAACACTTTTATGGACCTTTAATGTATGTGAATTTTGAACAATGATTAAATTAAAACCTCCCACCCGAACATATTCCTACCAAACTATAGCCAATTGGCTTGTCGTCAGCACGACATCTCATCCTGCTCTAGGTTTTTCCGTGGTTTCCCTTGAGCAATAAGACAAATGTCGGGATGAGCCCTAAAAGAAATGGGCCACGGACCACTTCCCTTCCCCCACTCTTTCTCTTCTACTATCACAAAGAACTTGCTAATTTCTTAGATACCAACCCTCAATTATGACAATAGGGGAACATAAATATATTGTAAGTTCACAGGGCTAACGGCTTCGAAGCTGGGTACCTGGTTCTAATGAAGTGCACTGGTAGCAATCAAACATGGGGGCATGAGATAGTTACTCTGCCTGCCATTAAAAATTCACTTCACTAAGTCCCCAAGGTAAAAAAAAAAAAAAAAAAAAAAGCACCGATCACTGCTAATAGAGCAGTAGTGATCACAAACGCCGACCCCGACTTACTGGACGCAGTGACTCCACGGAAACCCACAACGACCTTGACTATAAACTCCACCACTAGAGCCTACGTATTTTCCTCACGAGAGAACTTACGTCAGATGACATTAATGCATCCACGACAATTTGGGAAGCACGCCCGATACCAAACTCCACCAACCGCCACTCTCCTCGGACCTTGGGAATTACCAGGCCACCCATCCCATCCCTCCTCCACCCCACCCCACTCTCTATTGGACAGTGAATCTTCTTCTTCTTCTTCTGAGGAAGAGGCAGAGGCCACTTCCAATCCACAAGAGGGGCCCTCAGAACGGCCGACTCCAAAACCTAGAGCAGAGAGGTCTCCTGTCCCAAAACCCTCAGCAGAGAAGTCTCCCAACGGACCACCTCCCAGCTCTGAGGCTTCGTCTCACGATTCCTCAGAAGGGAAGCGGTCCAACAGGTGCAAACCTATTCCCACAAATGTATCCGGTTCGACTCCGGCAAGCCCCACTTCTCCCACTCCCTCTAATACCGCACAAGGACCCAAGACAAGGACAGTACTGAAAATACTGAATCACACAAAAAACGGCAACAACCCACTACACATAGAGCGACTAATCAAACAGTACCGACTCGACATCCAAACCCCACGACAGTACTGGGCACACACTACCAAGACAACAACACTCACATTCCCCACGATTGACGATGCGGAGAAGTTCGCTAGGGCAATTCCCCTGTACAACTTCGGCCCGTCCGCAGAAATCAACATTACGTCGCCCAGTGAAACAAGACAGAAACAGACCAGAAATAAAGAGATCAGTGTCGTCATGAAAAATGTCGACACGCTGATCTCTGAGGACGAACTAATGCAGATCCTGGCTGTAACACATCCAGGTATCACACGCATTAAGAGAATTATCTCCGCACAGACTGACAAACCCACCAACTTAGTTAGAATATTCACAAAAGACATCACCACAGCAGACAAGTTACTAGGAGGAATTAAACTTGCAGGACGGTACTACAGAGTAGAGCCATCACACGAGACAATCTTCCACCGACCGTGCCTTAACTGTGCACAATACGGCCACACAAGGACAAACTGTGACAAGCCCAAGACTTGTTTTAAGTGCGGCAAGAATCCCGACCTCTGCAACCACAACCGCCTATCCCAGATCAGGTATTGCGCCACGTGCAACAGCGACACCCATTATACGGGCCAAGCTCGCTGTCCAAAATATCCAAGGACTAATCTCATAACCTCCACCGATCCCACGCATGTCCCCATAGACACCCACAAACCAATACCGCCTCCTATACCCAAACCATCACAGTCCGTCTTCAAACCAACACTTCCCAAACCCGAATTGTCTTATGCGGATGCAGCTAAGACTATGACAACCAAGACAACCACTACAGACGATCCACAGACCGACAAAGCAACCACGGAACAGCTGGTCGAGGGGGTTCTACGTTCTGCTATGCAGAAAATAGAATCCTACATTGACCGGCAACTAAACAGACTACAGGACGAAATAGTGACATTCACTATTTCCTTACTCACTACAGACACAAACCCCACGAAACGACACACGACACTTGCCACAGCCAACCAGGCAGCCAGACGGCTTCTACGGAAACGAGTTGCCCACCACTTTGTTGGTAACAGGTTACGAGTCTCCCTAGCGCCACTACAAAAACGTGACTAGGACAGAACTGACCAGAGCACTGGACTCTCCAACTCTCATTAACATCTGCGGGGCATGGTGCTAACTTCACTTCATTCATTCACTCACAATTCAACTGATAGCGTGCACATTTTTCATATAATCATTTACAGGGGAAATACACTACGGTTAGATGAGAGGGCAAACGGCTTATAGCTGGGTACCTCGATCTAAAGTTTGCGAATTGCATGTCGAGGAACCAATGGAGGCAAGGGATGCTTACCCTGCCTGCCATTTTAAACATCATTCATTCTTTCTTCGTCCCCTTTCATTCGTTCGTTCGTTAGTATTCGAAGTTCGAGTTAGAAAGCACTGCGCATGCTCAGTATTCGAAGTTCGAAGTAGAACACACTGCGCATGCACAGTGTTCCAATTTCGAGTTAGAACGCACTGCGCATGCTCAGAATTCCAACTTCGAGTTAGAACGCCCTGCACATGCTCAGTATTCCAAGTTCGAATTATAGCGCAATGCGCATGCTCATTATTCCAAGTTCGAGTTAGAACGCGCTGCGCATGCTCAGTATTCCAAGTCTGAGTTTTAGCGCACTGCGCATGCTCAGTTTTCCTAGTTCGAGTTTGAACGTACTGCGCATGCCCAGTATTCCAAGTTTAAGTTATAGCGCACTGCGCATGCTCAGTGTTCCAAGTTCGAATTAGAACGCACTGCGCATGCTCAATATTCCAAATTCGAGTTATAGCGCACTGCGCATGCTCAGTATTCCAAGTTCGAATTAGAACGCACTGCGCATGCTCAGTGTTCCAAGTTCGAGTTAGAACGGCTTTTATCTGGGAACCTCGAACTAAAGTTAGTGAGAGATCATCATCGATCATCAGAATCGTTGGATCAGAGAGGGAGCTGAATCTAGCAAGACACTCACTGGTAAAAGTCGCCAGCTTACAACCAACGAAGATGAACAGCGGGAGCCGGCCGCCGCCTTGTGTCGACAAGTCTCGGCCGGACGGAGGCCAGCCACCGGGGAAGCGGAAGACGAGGCGGAAGACGGTGAAACCGACGGCCGCCGCAAAACCTGTCTCTCCGGAAGCAACATCACCACAACATCCATCATCATTTGGTAAGTCCAGCGCTTCACCAACCAAGACGATCGACGACTTAAACACACTTAAGACCATGGCACCGATCACTGCTAATAGAGCAGTAGTGATCACAAACGCCGACCCTGACCTACTGGATGCAGTGACTCCACGAAAACCCACAACGACTTTGACTATAAACTCCACCACTAGAGCCTACGTATTTTCCTCACGAGAGAACTTACGTCAGATGACATTAATGCATCCACGACAATTCGGGAAGCACGCCCGATACCAAACTCCACCAACCGCCACTCTCCTCGGACCTTGGGAATTACCAGGCCACCCATCCCATCCCTCCTCCACCCCACCCCACTCTCTATTGGACAGTGAATCTTCTTCTTCTTCTTCTTCTTCTTCTGAGGAAGAAGTAGAGGCCACTTCCAATCCACAAGAGGGGCCCTCAGAAGGGCCGACTCCAAAACCTAGAGCAGAGAGGTCTCCTGTCCCAAAACCCACAGTAGAGAAGTCCCCCAACGGACCACCTCCCAGCTCTGAGGCGTCGTCTCACGATTCCTCAGAAGGGAAGCGGTCCAAAAGGCGCAATCCTATTCCCACAAATGTATCCGGTTCGACTCCGGCAAGCCCCACTTCTCCCACTCCCTCTAATACCGCACAAGGACCCAAGACAAGGACTGTACTGAAAATACTCAATCACACAAAAAACGGCAACAACCCACTATACATAGAGCGACTAATGAAACAGTACCGACTCGACATCCAAACCCCACGACAGTTCTGGGCACACACTACCAAGACAACAACACTCACATTCCCCACGATTGTCGACGCGGAGAAGTTCGCTAGGGCAATTCCCCTGTACAACTTCGGCCCGTCCGCAGAAATCAACATTACGTCGCCCAGTGAAACAAGACAGAAACAGACCAGAAATGAAGAGATCAGTGTCGTCATGAAAAATGTCGACACGCTGATCTCTGAGGACGAACTAATGCAGATCCTGGCTGTAACACATCCAGGCATCACACGCATTAAGAGAATTATCTCCGCACAGACAGACAAACCCACCAACTTAGTTAGAATTTTCACAAATGACATCACCACAGCAGACAAATTACTAGAAGGAATTAAACTTGCAGGACGGTACTACAGAGTAGAGCCATCACACGAGACAATCTTCCACCGACCGTGCCTTAACTGTGCACAATACGGCCACACAAGGACAAACTGTGACAAGCCCAAGACTTGTTTTAAGTGCGGCAAAAATCCCGACCTCTGCAACCACAACCGCCTATCCCAGATCAAGTACTGCGCCACGTGCAACAGCGACACCCATTATACGGGCCAAGCTCGCTGTCCAAAATATCCAAGGACTAATCTCATAACCTCCACCGATCCCACGCATGTCCCCATAGACTCCCACAAACTAATACTGCCACCTATACACAAACCATCACAGTCCGTCTTCAAACCAACACTACCAAAACCCGAATTGTCTTATGCGGATGCAGCTAAGACTACGACAACCAAGACAAACACTACAGACAATAAACAGACAGACAAAACAACCACGGAACAGCTGGTCGAGGGGGTTCTACGTTCTGCTATGCAGAAAATAGAATCCTACATTGACCGGCAACTAAACAGACTACAGGACGAAATAGTGACATTCACTATTTCCCTACTCACTACTGACACAAACCCTACGAAACGACACACGACACTTGCCACAGCCAACCAGGCAGCCAGACGGCTTCTACGGAAACGAGTAGCCCACCACTTTGTTGGTAACAGGTTACGAGTTTCCCTAGCGCCACTACAAAAACGTGACTAGGACAGAACTGACCAGAGCACTGGACTCTCCAACTCTCATTAACATCTGCGGGCATGGTGCTCACTTCACTTCATTCATTTCATTCACAATTCAACTGATAACGTGTACATGTTCATAAAATCATTTACAGGGGAAATACACTACTGTTAGATGAGAGGGCAAACGGCTTATAGCTGGGTACGTCGATTTAAGTTAGCGAATTGCTTGTCGAGGAACCAATGGAGGCATGGGATGCTTACCCTGCCTGCCATTTTAAACATCATTCATTCTTTCTTCGTCCCCATTCATTCGTTCGTTCGTTAAAGTTAGTGAATTGCAAATCGGGAACCAATGGAGGCATGGGATGCTTACCCTGCCTGCCATTTTAAACATCATTCATTCTTTCTTCGTCCCCTTTCATTCATTCAAGTTCGAGTTAGAACGCACTGCACATGATCAGTATTCCAATTTCGAGTTAGAACGCACTGCGCATGCTCAGTATTCCAAGATCCAGTTAGAACGCACTGCGAATGCTCAGTGTTCCAAGTTCGAGTTAGAACGCACTGCGCATGCTCAGTATTCCAAGTTCGAGTTAGAACGCACTGCGCATGGTCAGTATTCCAAGTTCGAGTTAGAACGCACTGCGCATGCTCAGTATTCCAAGTTCGAGTTTGATCTCACTGCTCATGCTCAGTTTTGCAAATTCGAGTTAGAACGCACTGCGCATGCTCAGTATTGCAAGTTCGAGTTAGAACGCACTGCGCATGCTAAGTATTCCAAGTTCGAGTTAGAACGCACTGCGCATGCTCAGTATTCCAAGATCGAGTTTGATTGCACTGCGCATGCTCAGTATTCCAAGTTCGAGTTAGAACGCACTGCGCATGCTCAGTATTTCAAGTTCGAGTTAGAACGCACTGCCCATGCTCAGTATTCCAAGTTCTACTTAGAACGCACTGCGCATGCTCAGTGTTCCAAGTTCGAGTTAGAACGCACAGCGCATGCTCAGAATTCCAAGTTCAAGTTAGAACGCACTGCACATGCCCAGTATTCCGAGTTGGAGTTAGAACGTACTGCGCATGCTCAGTTTTCAAATTTCGAGTTAGAACGTACTGCGCATGCTCAGTATTCCAAGTTCGAGTTCGCACTGCGCATGCTCAGTATTCCAAGATCGAGTTATAGCGCACTGCGCATGCTCAGTGTTCCAAGTTCGAGTTAGAACGCATTGCGCACGCTCAGTATTCCAAGTTGGTGTTATAGCGCACTGCGCATGCTCAGAGTTCCAAGTTCGAGATAGAACGCACTGCGCATGCTCAGTATTCCAAGTTCGAGTTAGAACGCATTGCGCATGCTCAGTGTTCCAATTTCGAGTTAGGACGCACTGCACATGCTCACTATTCCAAGTTCGAGGTATGGCGCACTGCGCATGCTCAGTTTTCCAAGTTCGAGTTAGAACGCACTGCGCATTCTCAGTGTTTCAAGTTCGAGTAATAGCGCACTGCTCATGCTCAGTGTTCCAAGTTCGACTTAGAACGCACTTCGCATGCTCAGTATTCCAAGTTCGAGTTAGAAAGCACTGCGCATGCTCAGTATTCCAAGTTCGAATTAGAACGCACTGCGCATGCTCAGTGTTCCAACTTCGAGTTAGAACGCACTGCGCTTGCTCAGTGCTCCAAGTTCGAGTTAGAACGCACTGCACATGCTCTGTATTCCAAGTTCGAGTTAGAACGCACTGCGCATGCTCAGTAATCCAATTTCGAGTTAGAACGCACTGCACATGCTCACTATTCCAAGTTCGAGGTATGGCGCACTGCGCATGCTAAGTGTTCCAAGTTCGAGTTAGAACGCATTGCGCATCCTCAGTATTCCAAGTTGGAGTTACAGCACACTGCTCATGCTCAATGTTCCAAGTACGAGGTAGAACGCACTGCGCAAATCAGTAATGCATGTTCGAGTTAGAACGTACTGCGCATGCTCAGTGTTTCCAGTTCGAGTTATAGCGTACTACGCTTCCTCAGTGTTTCAAGTTCGACTTAGAACGCACTGCGCATGCTCAGTATTCCAAGTTCGAGTCAGAAAGCATTTCGCATGCTCAGTATTCCAAGTTCGTGTTAGAACGCACTGCGCATGCTCAGTGTTAAAAGTTCGAGTTAGAACGCACTGCGCTTGCTCAGTGTTCTAAGTTCGATTTAGAACGCACTGCACATGCTCTGTATTCCAAGTTCGAGTTAGAACACATTGCGCATGCTCAGTATTCCAAGTTCCAATTATAGCGCACTGTGCATGCTCAGTGTTGCAAGTTCGAGTTAGAACTCACTGCGCATGCTCAGTATTCCAAGTTCCAGTTAGAAAGCACTGCGCATGGTCAGTGTTTCAAGTTCGAGTTAATACGAACTGCGCATGCTCAGTTATCCAAGTCCGAGTTTTAGCCCACTGCGCATTCTCAGTGTTGCAATTTCGAGTTAGAACGTACTGCGCATGATCAGTATTGCAAGTTTGAGTTATAGCGCACTACGCATGCTCAGTGTTCCAAGTTCGAGTTAGAACGCATTGCGCATGCCCAGTATTCCAAGTTCGAGTTAGAAAGCACTGCTCATGCTCAGTATTCGAATTTCGAATTATAGCGCACTGCGCATGCTCATTATTCCAAATTTGAGTTATAGCGCACTGCGCATGCTCAGTGTTCCAAGTTCGAGTTAGACGCACTTGCGCATGCTCAGTGTTCCAAGTTCGAGTTAGAACGCACTGCGCATGCTCTGTATTCCAAGTTCGAGTTAGAACGCACTGCGCATGCTCAGTTTTCCAATTTCGAGTTAGAACGCACTGCACATGCTCACTATTCCAAGTTCGAGGTTTGGCGCACTGCGCATGCTAAGTGTTCCAAGTTCGAGTTAGAACGCACTGCGCATGCTCAGTATTCCAAGTTCGAGTTATAGCGCACTGCTCATGCTCAAAGTTCCAAATTCGAGGTAGAACGCACTGCGCAAATCAGTATTGCATGATCGAGTTAGAACGTACTGCGCATGCTCAGTGTTCCCAGTTCGAGTTATAGCGCACTACGCATCGTCAGTGTTCCAAGTTCGACTTAGAACGCACTGCGCATGCTCAGTAATCCAAGTTCGAGTCAGAAAGAACTGCGCATGCTCAGTATTCCAAGTTAGAGTTAGAACGCACTGCGCATGCTAAGTATTGCAAGTTCGAGTTAAAACGCACTGCGCATGCTCAGTATTCCAAGTTCGAGTTTGATTGCACTGCGCATGCTCAGTATTCCAAGTTCGAGTTAGAACGCACCGCGCATGCTCAGTATTCCAAGTTCGAGTTAGAACGCACTGCCCATGCTCAGTATTCCACTTTCTAGTTAGAACGCACTGCGCATGCTCAGTATTGCAAATTCCAGTTAGAACGCAATGCGCATGCTCAGTATTCCATGTTCGAGTTAGAACGCATTGCGCATGCTCTGTATTCCTGGTTCGAGTTTGATCGCACTGCGCATACTCAGTATTCCTAGTTCGAGTTAGAACGCACTGCGCATGCTCAGTATTCCAAGTTCGAGTTATAACGCACTGCCCATGCTCAGTATTCCAAGTCCGAGTAAGAACGTAGTGCGCATGCTCAGTGTTCCAAGTTCGAGTTAGAACTCACTGCACATGCTCAGTATTCCAAGTTCGAGTTAGAACGCACTGCGCATGCTCAGTAGTCCAAGTTCGAATTATATCGCACTGCGCATGCTCAGTGTTCCAAGTTGGAGTTAGAACGCATTGCGCATGCCCAGTTTTCCAAGTTCGTGTTAGAAAGCACTGCGCATGCTCAGTATTCGAAGTTCGAGTTAGAAAGCACTGCGCATGCTCAGTATTCGAAGTTCGAATTAGAACACACTGCGCATGCTCAGTGTTCCAATTTCGAGTTAGAGCGCACTGCGCATGCTCAGTATTCCAACTTCGAGTTAGAACGCCCTGCACATGCTCAGTATTCCAAGTTCGAATTATAGCGCACTGCGCATGCTCATTATTCCAAATTTGAGTTATAGCGCACTGCGCATGCTCAGTGTTCCAAGTTCGATTTAGACGCACTTGCGCATGCTCAGTCTTCCAAGTTCGAGTTAGACCGCACTGCGCATGCTCAGTATTCGAAGTTCGAGTTAGAACGCACTGCGCATTCTCAGTATTCCAAGTTCTAGTTAGAACGCACTGCGCATTCTCAGTGTTCCAAGTTCGAGTTAGAACGCACTGCGAATGCTCAGTATTCCAATTTCGAGTTAGAACGCACTGCGCATGCTCAGTATTCCAAGTTCGAATTTGATCGCACTGCTCATGCTGAGTATTGCAAATTCGAGTTAGAACGCACTAAGCATGCTCAGTATTCCAAGTTCGAGTTAGAACGCACTGCGCATGCTCAGTATTCCAAGTTCTAGTTAGAACGCACTGCGCATGCTCAGTGTTCCAACTTCGAGTTAGAACGCACTGCCAATGCTCAGTGTTCTAAGTTCGATTTAGAACGCACTGCACATGCTCTGTATTCCAAGTTCGAGTTAGAACACATTGCGCATGCTCAGTATTCCAAGTTCCAATTATAGCGCACTGTGCATGCTCAGTATTGCAAATTCCAGTTAGAACGCAATGCGCATGCTCAGTATTCCATGTTCGAGTTAGAACGCATTGCGCATGCTCTGTATTCCTGGTTCGAGTTTGATCGCACTGCGCATACTCAGTATTCCTAGTTCGAGTTAGAACGCACTGCGCATGCTCAGTATTCCAAGTTCGAGTTAGAACGCACTGCCCATGCTCAGTATTCCAAGTCCGAGTAAGAACGTAGTGCGCATGCTCAGTGTTCCAAGTTCGAGTTAGAACTCACTGCACATGCTCAGTATTCCAAGTTCGAGTTAGAACGCACTGCGCATGCTCAGTAGTCCAAGTTCGAATTATATCGCACTGCGCATGCTCAGTGTTCCAAGTTGGAGTTAGAACGCATTGCGCATGCCCAGTTTTCCAAGTTCGTGTTAGAAAGCACTGCGCATGCTCAGTATTCGAAGTTCGAGTTAGAAAGCACTGCGCATGCTCAGTATTCGAAGTTCGAATTAGAACACACTGCGCATGCTCAGTGTTCCAAGTTCGAGTTAGAACGCACTGCGCATGCTCAGTATTCCAAGTTGGTGTTATAGCGCACTGCTCATGCTCAGTGTTCCAAGTTCGAGATAGAACACACTGCGCATGCTCAGTATTCAAAGTTCGAGTTAGAACGCATTGCGCATGCTCAGTATTCCAATTTCGAGTTAGGACGCACTGCACATGCTCACTATTCCAAGTTCGAGGTATGGCGCACTGCGCATGCTCAGTGTTCCAAGTTCGAGTTAGAACGCATTGCGCATTCTCAGTATTTCAAGTTCGAGTAATAGCGCACTGCTCATGCTCAATGTTCCAAGTTAGAGTTAGAACGCACTGCGCGAATCAGTATTGCATGTTCGAGTTAGAACGTACTGCGCATGCTCAGTGTTCCTAGTTCGACTTAGAACGCACTGCGCATGCTCAGTATTCCAAGTTCGAGTTAGAAAGCACTGCGCATGCTTAGTATTCCAAGTTCGAGTTAGAACGCACTGCGCATACTCAGTGTTCCAACTTCGAGTTAGAACACACTGCGCTTGCTCAGTGTTCCAAGTTCGAGTTAGAACGCACTGCACATGCTCGGTATTCCAAGTTCGAATTAGGACGCACTGCGCATGCTCAGTATTCCAAGTCTGAGTTTTAGCGCACTGCGCATGCTCACTTTTCCTAGTTCGAGTTAGAACGTACTGCGCATGCCCAGTATTCCAAGTTTGAGTTATAGCGCACTGCGCATGCTCTGTGTTCCAAGTTCGAATTAGAACGCATTGCGCATGCTCAATATTCCAAGTTCGAGTTATAGCGCACTGCGCTTGCTCAGTATTCCAAGTTCGAGTTAGAACGCACTGCGAATGGTCAGTATTCCAAGTTCGAGTTAGAACGCACTGCGCATGCTCGGTATTCCAATTTCGAGTTAGAACGCACTGCACATGCTCACTATTCCAAGTTCGAGGTATGGCGCACTGCGCATGCTAAGTGTTCCAAGTTCGAGTTAGAACGCACTGCGCATGATCAGTATTCCAAGTTCGAGTTATAGCGCACTGCTCATGCTCAATGTTCCAAGTTCGAGTTAGAACGCACTGCGCAAATCAGTAATGCATGTTCGAGTTAGAACGTACTGCGCATGCTCAGTGTTCCAAATTCGAGTTATAGCGCACTACGCATCCTCAGTGTTCCAAGTTCGACTTAGAACGCACTGCCCATGCTCAGTATTCCAAGTTCGAGTTAGAACGCACTGCGCATGCTCAGTACTCCAATTTCGAATTAGAACGCACTGCGCATGCTCGGTATTCCAAGTTCGAATTAGAACGCACTGCGCATGCTCAGTATTCCAAGTCTGAGATTTAGCGCACTGCGCATGCTCAGTTTTCCTAGTTCGAGTTAGAACGTACTGCGCATGCCCAGTATTCCAAGTTTGAGTTATAGCGCACTGCGCATGCTCAGTGTTCCAAGTTCGAATTAGAACGCACTGCGCATGCTCAATATTCCAAGTTCGAGTTATAGCGCACTGCGCATGCTCAGTATTCCAAGTACGAATTAGAATGCACTGCGCATGCTCAGTGTTCCAAGTTCGAGTTAGAACGGTTTTTAGCTGGGAACCTCGATCTATAGTTAGTGAATTGCAAGTCGGGAACCAATGGAGGCATGGGATGCTTACCCTGCCTGCCATTTTAAACATCATTCATTCTTTATTCGTCCCCTTTCATTCATTCAAGTTCGAGTTAGAACGCACTGCACATGCTCAGTATTCCAAGTTCGAGTTAGACCGCACTGCGCATGCTCAGTATTCCAAGTTCGAGTTAGAACGCACTGCGAATGCTCAGTGATCCAAGTTCGAGTTAGAACGCACTGCGCATGCTCAGTAATCCAAGTTCGAGTTAGAACGCACTGCGCATGGTCAGTATTCCAAGTTCCAGTCAGAACGCACTACGCATGCTCAGTATTCCAAGTTCGAGTTAGAACGCACTGCGAATGTTCAGTATTCCAAGTTCGAGTTAGAACGCACTGCGCATGCTCAGTACTCCAATTTCGAGTTAGAACGCACTGCACATGCTCACTATTCCAAGTTCGAGGTATGGCGCACTGCGCATGCTAAGTGATCCAAGTTCGAGTTAGAACGCACTGCGCATGCTCAGTATTCCAAGGTCGAGTTATAGCGCACTGCTCATGCTCAAAGTTCCAAGTTCGAGGTAGGACGCACTGCGCAAATCAGTAATGCATGTTCGAGTTAGAACGTACTGCGCATGCTCAGTGTTCCCAGTCCGAGTTATAGCGCACTACGCATCCTCGGTGTTCCAAGTTCGACTTAGAACGCACTGCGCATGCTCAGTATTCCAAGTTCGAGTCAGAAAGCACTGCGCATGCTCAGTATTCCATGTTCGAGTTAGAACGCACTGCGCATGCTCAGTGTTCCAAGATCGAGTTAGAACGCACTGCGCTTGCTCAGTGTTCTAAGTTCGATTTAGAACGCACTGCACATGCTCTGTATTCCAAGTTCGAGTTAGAACACATTGCGCATGCTCAGTATTCCAAGTTCGAATTATAGCGCACTGTGCTTGCTCAGTGTTGCTAGTTCGAGTTAGAACGCACTGCGCATGCTCAGTATTCCAAGTTCCAGTTAGAAAGCACTATGCATGGTCAGTGTTTCAAGTTCGAGTTAATACGAACTGCGCATGCTCAGTTATCCAAGTCCGAGTTTTAGCCCACTGCGCATTCTCAGTGTTGCAATTTCGAGTTAGAACGTACTGCGCATGCTCAGCATTGCAAGTTTGAGATATAGCGCACTGCGCATGCTCAGTGTTCCAAGATCGACTTAGAACCTATTGCGCATGCTCTGTATTCCAAGTTCGAGTTATAGCGCACTGCGCATGCTCATTTTCCAAGTTCGAGTAAGAACGCACTGCGCATGCTCAATACTACAATTTCGAGTTAGAACGCACTGCGCATGCTCGGTATTCCAAGTTCGAATTAGGACGCACTGCGCATTCTCAGAATTCCAAGTTCGAATTATAGCGCACTGCGCATGCTCATTATTCCAAATTTGAGTTATAGCGCACTGCGCATGCTCAGAGATCCAAGTTCGAGTTAGACGCACTTGCGCATGCTCAGTGTTCCAAGTTCGAGTTAGAACGCACTGCGCATGCTCAGTATTCCAAGTTCGAGTTAGAACGCATTGCGATTGCTCAGTATTCCAATTTCGAGTTAGAACGCAATGCGCATGCTCAGTATTCCAAGTTCGAGTTTGATCGCAGTCCTCATGCTGAGTATTGAAAATTCGAGTTAGAACGCACTGCTCATGCTCAGTATTCCAAGTTCGAGTTACAAGCACTTCGCATGCTCAGTATTCCAAGTTCTAGTTAGAACGCACTGCGCATGCTCAGTGTTCCAACTTCGAGTTAGAACGCACTGCGAATGCTCAGTATTCCAATTTCGAGTTAGAACGCACTGCGCATGCTGAGTATTCCAAGTTCGAGTTTGATTGCACTGCTCATGCTGAGTATTGCAAATTCGAGTTAGAACGCACTGCGCATGCTCAGTGTTCCAAGTTCGAGTTAGAACGCACTGCGCATGCCCAGTATTCCAAGTTGGTGTTATAGCGCACTGCCCATGCTCAGTGTTCCAAGTTCGAGATAGAACGCACTGCGCATGCTCAGTATTCAAAGTTCGAGTTAGAACGCATTGCGCATGCTCAGTATTCCAATTTCGAGTTAGGACGCACTGCACATGCTCACTATTCCAAGTTCGAAGTATGGCGCACTGCGCATTCTCAGTGTTCCAAGTTCGAATTAGAACGCATTGCGCATTCTCAGTATTTCAAGTTCGAGTAATAGCGCACGGCTCATGCTCAATGTTCCAAGTTCGAGGTAGAACGCACTGCGCAAATCAGTAATGCATGTTCGAGTTAGAACGTACTGCGCATGCTCAGTGTTCCCAGTTCGAGTTATAGCGCACTACGCATCCTCTGTGTTCCAAGTTCGACTTAGAACGCACTGCGCATGCTCAGTATTCCAAGTTCGAGTCAGAAAGCACTGCGCATGCTCAGTATTCCAAGTTGGTGTTATAGCGCACTGCCCATGCTCAGTGTTCCAAGTTCGAGTTAGAACGCACTGCGCATTCTCAGAATTCCAGGTTCGAGTTATAGCGCACTGCTCATGCTCAATGTTCCAAGTTCGAGGTAGAACGCACTGCGCAAATCAGTAATGCATGTTCGAGTTAGAACGTACTGCGCATGCTCAGTGTCCCAGTTCGAGTTATAGCGCACTACGCATCCTCAGTGTTGCAAGTTCGAGTTAGAACGCACTGCGCATGCTCAGTATTCGAAGTTCGAGTTAGAAAGCACTGCGCATGCTCAGTATTCCAAGTTCGAGTTAGAACGCACTGCGCATGCTCAGTGTTCCAACTTCGAGTTAGAACGCACTGCGCTTGCTCAGTGTTCCAAGTTCGAGTTAGAACGCACTGCACATGCTCTGTAATCCAAGTTCCAGTTAGAACGCACTGCGCATGCTCAGTTTTCCAATTTCGAGTTAGAACGCACTGCACATGCTCACTATTCCAAGTTCGAGGTATGGCGCACTGCGCATGCTAAGTGTTCCAAGTTCGAGTTAGAACGCACTGCGCATGCTCAGTACTCCATTTTCGAGTTAGAACGCACTGCGCATGCTCGGTATTCCAAGTTCGAATTAGAACGCACTGCGCATGCTCAGTATTCCAAGTCTGAGATTTAGCGCACTGCGCATGCTCAGTTTTCCTAGTTCGAGTTAGAACGTACTGCGCATGCCCAGTATTCCAAGTTTGAGTTATAGCGCACTGCGCATGCTCAGTGTTCCAAGTTCGAATTAGAACGCACTGCGCATGCTCTATATTCCAAGTTCGAGTTATAGCGCACTGCGCATGCTCAGTATTCCAAGTTCGAATTAGAACGCACTGCGCATGCTCAGTGTTCCAAGTTCGAGTTAGAACGGTTTTAGCTGGGAACCTCGATCTATAGTTAGTGAATTGCAAGTCGGGAACCAATGGAGGCATGCGATGCTTACCCTGCCTGCCATTTTAAACATCATTCATTCTTTCTTCGTCCCCTTTCATTCATTCAAGTTCGAGTTAGAACGCACTGCGCATGCTCAGTATTCCAAGTTCGAGTCAGAAAGCACTGCGCATGCTCAGTGTTGCAAGTTCGAGTTAGAACGCACTGCGCATGCTCAGTATTCCAAGTTCGAGTTAGAAAGCACTGCGCATGCTCAGTATTCCATGTTCGAGTTAGAACGCACTGCGCATGCTCAGTGTTCCAAGTTCGAGTTAGAACGCATTGCGCATGCTCAGTATTCCTGGTTCGAGTTTGATCCCACTGCGCATACTGAGTATTCCTAGTTCGAGTTAGAACGCACTGCGCATGCTCAGTATTCCAAGTTCGAGTTAGAACGCACTGCCCATGCTCAGTATTCCAAGTTCGAGTTAGAACGTAGTGCGCACGCTCAGTGTTCCATGTTCGAGTTAGAACGCACTGCACATGCTCAGTATTCCAAGTTCGAGTTAGAACGCAATGCGCATGCTCAGTAGTCCAAGTTCGAATAATATCGCACTGCGCATGCTCAGTGTTCCAAGTTCGAGTTAGAACGCATTGCGCATGCCCAGTATTCCAAGTTCGAGTTAGAAAGCACTGCTCATGCTCAATATTCGAAGTTCGAGTTAGAAAGCACTGCGCATGCTCAGTATTCGAAGTTCGAATTAGAACACACTGCGCATGCTCAGTGTTCCAATTTCGAGTTAGAACGCACTGCGCATGCTCAGTGTTCCAACTTCGAGTTAGAACGCCCTGCACATGCTCAGTATTCCAAGTTCGAATTATAGCGCACTGCGCATGCTCATTATTCCAAATTTGAGTTATAGCGCACTGCGCATGCTCAGTGTTCCAAGTTCGAGTTAGACGCACTTCCGCATGCTCAGTGTTCCAAGTTCGAGTTAGAACGCACTGCGCATGCTCAGTATTCCAAGTTCGAGTTAGAACGCACTGCGAATGCTCAGTATTCCAATTTCGAGTTAGAACGCACTGCGCATGCTCAGTATTCCAAGTTCGAGTTTGATCGCAGTCCTCATGCTGATTATTGCAAATTCGAGTTAGAACGCACTGCTCATGCTCAGTATTCCAAGTTCGAGTTACAACGCACTGCGCATGCTCAGTATTCCAAGTTCAGGTTAGAACGCACTGCGGATGCTCAGTGTTCCAACTTCGAGTTAGAACGCACTGCGAATGCTCAGTATTCCAATTTCGAGTTAGAACGCACTGCGCATGCTGAGTATTCCAAGTTCGAGTTTGATCGCACTGCTCATGCTGAGTATTGCAAATTCGAGTTAGAACGCACTGCGCATGCTCAGCGTTCCAAGTTCGAGTTAGAACGCACTGCGCATGCTCAGTATTCCAAGTTGGTGTTATAGCGCACTGCCCATGCTCAGTGTTCCAAGTTCGAGATAGAACGCACTGCGCATGCTCAGTATTCAAAGTTCGAGTTAGAACGCATTGCGCATGCTCAGTATTCCAATTTCGAGTTAGGACGCACTGCACATGCTCACTATTCCAAGTTCGAAGTATGGCGCACTGCGCATGCTCAGTGTTCCAAGTTCGAGTTAGAACGCATTGCGCATTCTCAGTATTTCAAGTTCGAGTAATAGTGCACTGCTCATGCTCAATGTTCCAAGTTCGAGTTAGAACGCACTGCGCAAATCAGTATTGCATGTTGAGTTAGAACGTACTGCGCATGCTCAGTGTTCCTGGTTCGAGTTATAGCGCACTACGCATCCTCAGTGTTCCAAGTTCGACTTAGAACGCACTGCGCATGCTCAGTATTCCAAGTTCGAGTCAGAAAGCACAGCGCATGCTCATTATTCCAAGTTCGAGTTAGAACGCACTGGGCATGCTCAGTGTTCCAACTTCGAGTTAGAACGCACTGCGCTTGCTCAGTGTTCCAAGTTCGAGTTAGAACGCACTGCACATGCTCAGTATTCCAAGTTCGAGTTAGAACGCACTGCGCATGCTCAGTTTTCCAATTTCGAGTTAGAACACACTGCACATGCTCACTATTCCAAGTTCGAGGTATGGCGCACTGCGCATGCTAAGTGTTCCAAGTTCGAGTTAGAACGCACTGCGCATGCTGAGTATTCCAAGTTCGAGTTATAGCGCACTGCTCATGCTCAATGTTCCAAGTTCGAGGTAGAACGCACTGCGCAAATCATTATTGCATCTTCGAGTTAGAACGTACTGCGCATGCTCAGTGTTCCCAGTTCGAGTTATAGCGCACTACGCATCCTCAGTGTTCCAAGTTCGACTTAGAACGCACTGCGCATGCTCAGTATTCCAAGTTCGAGTCAGAAAGAACTGCGCATGCTCAGTATTCCATGTTCGAGTTAGAACGCACTGCGCATGCTCAGTGTTCCAAGTTCGAGTTAGAACGCACTGCGCATGCTCAGTGTTCTAAGTTCGAGTTACAACGGCTTTTAGCTGGGTACCTCGATCTATAGTTACTGAATTGCATGTCGGGAACCAATGGAGGCATGGGATGCTTACCCTGCCTGCCATTTTAAACATCATTCATTCTTTCTTCGTTCCCTTTCATTCATTAAAGTTCGAGTTAGAACGCACTGCACATGCTCAGTATTCCAAGTTCGTGTTAGACCACACTGCGCATGCTCAGTATTCCAAGTTCGAGTCAGAAAGCACTGCGCATGCTCAGTGTTGCAAGTTCGAGTTAGAACGCACTGCGCATGCTCAGTATTCCAAGTTCGAGTTAGAAAGCACTGCGCATGCTCAATATTCCATGTTCGAGTTAGAACGCACTGCGCATGCTCAGTGTTCCAAGTTCGAGTTAGAACGCATTGCGCATGCTCAGTATTCCTGGTTCGAGTTTGATCCCACTGCGCATACTGAGTATTCCTAGTTCGAGTTAGAACGCACTGCGCATGCTCAGTATTCCAAGTTCGAGTTAGAACGCACTGCCCATGCTCAGTATTCCAAGTTCGAGTTAGAACGTAGTGCGCACGCTCAGTGTTCCATGTTCGAGTTAGAACGCACTGCACATGCTCAGTATTCCAAGTTCGAGTTAGAACGCAATGCGCATGCTCAGTAGTCCAAGTTCGAATAATATCGCACTGCGCATGCTCAGTGTTCCAAGTTCGAGTTAGAACGCATTGCGCATGCCCAGTATTCCAAGTTCGACTTAGAAAGCACTGCTCATGCTCAATATTCGAAGTTCGAGTTAGAAAGCACTGCGCATGCTCAGTATTCGAAGTTCGAATTAGAACACACTGCGCATGCTCAGTGTTCCAATTTCGAGTTAGAACGCACTGCGCATGCTCAGTATTCCAACTCCGAGTTAGAACGCCCTGCACATGCTCAGTATTCCAAGTTCGAATTATAGCGCACTGCGCATGCTCATTATTCCAAATTTGAGTTATAGCGCACTGCACATGCTCAGTGTTCCAAGTTCGAGTTAGACGCACTTCCGCATGCTCAGTGTTCCAAGTTCGAGTTAGAATGCACTGCGCATGCTCAGTATTCCAAGTTCGAGTTAGAACGCAATGCGAATGCTCAGTATTCCAATTTCGAGTTAGAACGCACTGCGCATGCTCAGTATTCCAAGTTCGAGTTACAACGCACTGCGCATGCTCAGTATTCCAAGTTCAGGTTAGAACGCACTGCGGATGCTCAATGTTCCAACTTCGAGTTAGAACGCACTGCGAATGCTCAGTATTCCAATTTCGAGTTAGAACGCACTGCGCATGCTCAGTATTCCAAGTTCGAGTTTGATCGCACTGCTCATGCTGAGTATTGCAAATTCGAGTTAGAACGCACTGCGCATGCTCAGCGTTCCAAGTTCGAGTTAGAACGCACTGCGCATGCTCAGTTTTCCAAGTTGGTGTTATAGCGCACTGCCCATGCTCAGTGTTCCAAGTTCGAGATAGAACGCACTGCGCATGCTCAGTATTCAAAGTTCGAGTTAGAACGCATTGCGCATGCTCAGTATTCCAATTTCCAGTTAGGACGCACTGCACATGCTCACTATTCCAAGTTCGAAGTATGGGGCACTGCGCATGCTCAGTGTTCCAAGTTCGAGTTAGAACGCATTGCGCATTCTCAGTATTTCAAGTTCGAGTAAGAGTGCACTGCTCATGCTCAATGTTCCAAGTTCGAGTTAGAACGCACTGCGCAAATCAGTATTGCATGTTCGAGTTAGAACGTACTGCGCATGCTCAGTGTTCCTTGTTCGAGTTATAGCGCACTACGCATCCTCAGTGTTCCAAGTTCGACTTAGAACGCACTGCGCATGCTCAGTATTCCAAGTTCGAGTCAGAAAGCACTGCGCATGCTCATTATTCCAAGTTCGAGTTAGAACGCACTGGGCATGCTCAGTGTTCCAACTTCGAGTTAGAACGCACTGCGCTTGCTCAGTGTTCCAAGTTCGAGTTAGAACGCACTGCACATGCTCAGTATTCCAAGTTCGAGTTAGAACGCACTGCGCATGCTCAGTTTTCCAATTTGGAGTTAGAACGCACTGCACATGCTCACTATTCCAAGTTCGAGGTATGGCGCACTGCGCATGCTAAGTGTTCCAAGTTCGAGTTAGAACCCACTGCGCATGCTCAGTATTCCAAGTTCGAGTTATAGCGCACTGCTCATGCTCAATGTTCCAAGTTCGAGGTAGAACGCACTGCGCAAATCAGTATTGCATGTTCGAGTTAGAACGTACTGCGCATGGTCAGTGTTCCCAGTTGGAGTTATAGCGCACTACGCATCCTCAGTGTTCCAAGTTCGGCTTAGAACGCACTGCGCATGCTCAGTATTCCAAGTTCGAGTCAGAAAGAACTGCGCATGCTCAGTATTCCAAGTTCGAGTTAGAACGCACTGCGCATGCTCAGTGTTCCAAGTTCGAGTTAGAACGCACTGCGCATGCTCAGTGTTCCAAGTTCGAGTTACAACGGCTTTTAGCTGGGAACCTCGATCTATAGTTACTGAATTGCATGTCGGGAACCAATGGAGGCATGGGATGCTTACCCTGCCTGCCATTTTAAACATCATTCATTATTTCTTCGTCCCCTTTCATTCATTAAAGTTCGAGTTAGAACGCACTGCACATGCTCAGTATTCCAAGTTCGTGTTAGACCGCACTGCGCATGCTCAGTATTCCAAGTTCGAGTTAGAACGCACTGCGAATGCTCAGTGTTCCAAGTTCGAGTTAGAACGCACTGCGCATGCTCAGTATTCCAAGTTCCAGTTAGAACACACTGCGCATGGTCAGTATTCCAAGTTCGAGTTAGAACGCACTACGCATGCTGAGTATTCCAATTTCGAGTTAGAACGCACTGCACATGCTCACTATTCCAAGTTCGAGGTATGGCGCAGTGCGCATGCTAAGTGTTCCAAGTTCGAGTTAGAACGCACTGCGCATGCTCTGTATTCCAAGTTCGAGTTATAGCGCAATGCTCATGCTCAATGTTCCAAGTTCGAGGTAGAACGCACAGCGCAAATCAGTAATGCATGTTCGAGTTAGAACGTACTGCGCATGCTCCGTGTTCCCAGTTCGAGTTATAGCGCACTACGCATCCTCAGTGTTCCAAGTTCGACTTAGAACGCACTGCGCATGCTCAGTATTCCAAGTTCGAGTCAGAAAGCACTGCGCATGCTCAGTATTCCATGTTCGAGTTAGAACGCACTGCGCATGCTCAGTGTTCGAAGTTCGAGTTAGAACGCACTGCGCTTTCTCAGTGTTCCAAGTTCGATTTAGAACGCACTGCACATGCTCTGTATTCCAAGTTCGAGTTAGAACACATTGCGCATGCTCAGTATTCCAAGTTCGAATTATAGCGCACTGTGCATGCTCAGTATTCCAAGTTCGAGTTAGACCGCACAGCGCATGCTCAGTATTCCAAGTTCGAGTTAGAACGCACTGCGAATGCTCAGTGTTCCAAGTTCGAGTTAGAACGCACTGCGCATGCTCAGTATTCCAAGTTCCAGTTAGAACACACTGCGCATGGTCAGTATTCCAAGTTCGAGTTAGAACGCACTACGCATGCTGAGTATTCCAATTTCGAGTTAGAACGCACTGCACATGCTCACTATTCCAAGTTCGAGGTATGGCGCAGTGCGCATGCTAAGTGTTCCAAGTTCGAGTTAGAACGCACTGCGCATGCTCTGTATTCCAAGTTCGAGTTATAGCGCACTGCTCATGCTCAATGTTCCAAGTTCGAGGTGGAACGCACAGCGCAAATCAGTAATGCATGTTCGAGTTAGAACGTACTGCGCATGCTCAGTGTTCCCAGTTCGAGTTATAGCGGACTACGCATCCTCAGTGTTCCAAGTTCGACTTAGAACGCACTGCGCATGCTCAGTATTCCAAGTTCGAGTCAGAAAGCACTGCGCATGCTCAGTATTCCATGTTCGAGTTAGAACGCACTGCGCATGCTCAGTGTTCGAAGTTCGAGTTAGAACGCACTGCGCTTTCTCAGTGTTCCAAGTTCGATTTAGAACGCACTGCACATGCTCTGTATTCCAAGTTCGAGTTAGAACACATTGCGCATGCTCAGTATTCCAAGTTCGAATTATAGCGCACTGTGCATGCTCAGTGTTGCAAGTTCGAGTTAGAACGCACTGCGCATGCTCAGTATTCGAAGTTCCAGTTAGAAAGCACTATGCATGGTCAGTGTTTCAAGTTCGAGTTAATACGAACTGCGCATGCTCAGTTATCCAAGTCCGAGTTTTAGCCCACTGCGCATTCTCAGTGTTGCAATTTCGAGTTAGAACGTACTGCGCATGCTCAGTATTGCAAGTTTGAGATATAGCGCACTGCGCATGCTCAGTGTTCCAAGTTCGAGTTAGAACCTATTGCGCATGCTCTGTATTCCAAGTTCGAGTTATAGCGCACTGCGCATGCTCATGTTCCAAGTTCGAGTAAGAACGCACTGCGCATGCTCAGTACTGCAATTTCGAGTTAGAACGCACTGCGCATGCTCGGTATTCCAAGTTCGAATTAGGACGCACTGCGCATGCTCAGTATTCCAAGTCTGAGTTTTAACGCACTGCGCATGCTCAGTTTTCCTAGGTCGATTTAGAACGTACTGCGCATGCCCAGTATTCCAAGTTTGAGTTATAGCGCACTGCGCATGCTCAGTGTTCCAAGTTCGAATTAGAACGCACTGCGCATGCTCTGTATTCCAAGTTCGAGTTAGAACGCACTGCGCATGCTCAGTTTTCCAACTTCGAGTTAGAACGCACTGCACATGCTCACTATTCCAAGTTCGAGGTATGGCGCACTGCGCATGCTAAGTGTTCCAAGTTCGAGTTAGAACGCACTGCGCATGCTCAGTATTCCAAGTTTTAGTTATAGCGCACTGCTCATGCTAAATGTTCCAAGTTCGAGGTAGAAAGCACTACGCAAATCAATATTGCATGTTCGAGTTACAACGTATTGCGCATGCTCAGTGTTCCCAGTTCGAGTTATAGCGCACTACGCATCCTCAGTGTTCCAAGTTCGACTTAGAACGCACTGCGCATGCTCAGTATTCCAAGTTCGAGTCAGAAAGAACTGCGCATTCTCAGTATTCCAAGTTCGAGTTAGAACGCACTGCGCATGCTCAGTGTTCCAAGTTCGAGTTAGAACGCACTGCGCTTGCTCAGTGTTCCAAGTTCGAGTTAGAACGCACTGCACATGCTCTGTATTCCAAGTTCGAGTTAGAACACATTGCGCATGCTCAGTATTCCAAGTTCGAGTTAGAACGCACTGCGCTTGCTCAGTGTTCCAAGTTCGAGTTAGAACGCACTGCACATGCTCTGCATTCCAAGTTCGAGTTAGAACACATTGCGCATGCTCAGTGTTCCAAGTTCGAGTTAGAACGCACTGCGCTTGCTCAGTGTTCCAAGTTCGAGTTAGAACGCACTGCACATGCTCTGTATTCCAAGTTCGAGTTAGAACACATTGCGCATGCTCAGTATTCCAAGTTCGAATTATAGCGCACTGTGCATGCTCAGTGTTGCAAGTTCGAGTTAGAACGCACTGCGCATGCTCAGTATTCCAAGTTCGAGTTAGAAAGCACTGCGCATGGTCAGTATTTCAAGTTCGAGTTAATACGAACTGCGCATGCTCAGTTATCTAAGTTCGAGTTTTAGCCCACTGCGCATGCTCAATGATGCAAGTTCGAGTTAGAACATACTGCGCATGCTCAGTATTGCAAGTTTGAGTTATAGCGCACTGCGCATGCTCTGTGTTCCAACTTCGAGTTAGAACCCATTGCGCATGCTCTGTATTCCAAGTTCGAGTTATAGCGCACTGCGCATGCTCTTGTTCCAAGTTCGAGTTAGAACGCACTGCGCATGCTCAGTACTCCAATTTCGAGTTAGAACGCACTGCGCATGCTCGGTATTCCAAGTTCGAATTAAAACGCAATGCGCATGCTCACTATTCCAAGTCTGAGATTTAGCGCACTGCGCAAGCTCAGTTTTCCTAGTTCGAGTTAGAACGTACTGCGCATGCCCAGTATTCCAAGTTTGAGTTATAGCGCTCTGCGCATGCTCAGTGTTCCAAGTTCGATTTAGAACGCACTGCACATGCTCTGTATTCCAAGTTCGAGTTAGAACACATTGCGCATGCTCAGTATTCCAAGTTCGAATTATAGCGCACTGTGCATGCTCAGTGTTGCAAGTTCGAGTTAGAACGCACTGCGCATGCTCAGTATTCCAAGTTCTAGTTAGAAAGCACTATGCATGGTCAGTGTTTCAAGTTCGAGTTAATACGAACTGCGCATGCTCAGTTATCCAAGTCCGAGTTTTAGCCCACTGCGCATTCTCAGTGTTGCAAATTCGAGTTAGAACGTACTGCGCATGCTCAGTATTGCAAGTTTGTGATATAGCGCACTGCGCATGATCAGTGTTCCAAGTTCGAGTTAGAACCTATTGCGCATGCTCTGTATTCCAAGTTCGAGTTATAGCGCACTGCGCATGCTCAAGTTCCAAGTTCTAGTAAGAACGCACTGCGCATGCTCAGTACTCCAATTTCGAGTTAGAACGCACTGCGCATGCTCGGTATTCCAAGTTCGAATTAGGACGCACTGCGCATTCTCAGTATTCCAAGTCTGAGTTTTAGCGCACTGCGCATGCTCAGTTTTCCTAGTTCGAGTTAGAACGTACTGCGCATGCCCAGTATTCCAAGTTTGAGTTATAGCGCACTGCGCATGCTCAGTGTTCCAAGTTCGAATTAGAACGCACTGAGCATGCACAGTATTCCAAGTTCGAGTTATAGCGCACTGCGCATGCTCAGTATTCCAAGTTCGAATTAGAACGCACTGCGCATGCTCAGTGTTCCAAGTTCGAGTTAGAACGGCTTTTAGCTGGGAACCTCGATCTAAAGTTAGTGAATTGCAAGTCGGGAACCAATGAAGTTATGGGATGCTTACCCTGCCTGCCATTTTAAACATCATTCATTCTTTCTTCGTCCCCTTTCATTCATTCAAGTTCGAGTTAGAACGCACTGCACATGCTCAGTATTCAAGTTCGAGTTAGAACGCACTGCGCATGCTCAGTATTCCAAGTTCGAGTTAGAACGCACTGCGAATGCTCAGTGTTCCAAGTTCTAGTTAGAACGCACTGCGCATGCTCAGTATTCCAAGTTCGAGTTAGAACGCACTGCTCATGGTCAGTATTCCAAGTTCGAGTTAGAACGCACTGCGAATGGTCAGTATTCCAAGTTCAAGTTAGAACGCACTGCGCATGCTCAGTATTCCAAGTTCGAGTTTGATCTCACTGCTCATGCTCAGTTTTGCAAATAAGAGTTAGAACGCACAGCGCATGCTCAGTATTCCAAGTTAGAGTTAGACCGCACTGCGCATGCTAAGTATTCCAAGTTCGAGTTAGAACGCACTGCGCATGCTCAGTATTCCAAGTTCGAGTTTGATTGCACTGCGCATGCTCAGTATTCCAAGTTCGAGTTTGATCTCACTGCTCATGCTCAGTTTTGCAAATAAGAGTTAGAACGCACAGCGCATGCTCAGTATTCCAAGTTAGAGTTAGACCGCACTGCGCATGCTCAGTATTCCAAGTTCGAGTTAGAACGCACTGCCCATGCTCAGTATTCCAAGTTCTAGTTAGAACGCACTGCGCATGCTCAGTATTGCAAATTCGAGTTAGAACGCAATGCGCATGCTCAGTATTCCATGTTCGAGTTAGAACGCATTGCGCATGCTCAGTATTCCTGGTTCGAGTTTGATCGCACTGCGCATACTCAGTATTCCTAGTTCGAGTTAGAACGCACTGCGCATGCTCAGTATTCCAAGTTCGAGTTAGAACGCACTGCCCATGCTCAGTATTCCAATTTCGAGTTAGAACGTAGTGCGCACGCTCAGTGTTCCATGTTCGAGTTAGAACGCACTGCACATGCTCAGTATTCCAAGTTCGAGTTAGAACGCACTGCGCATGCTCAGTAGTCCAAGTTCGAATAATATCGCACTGCGCATGCTCAGTGTTCCAAGTTCGAGTTAGAACGCATTGCGCATGCCCATTATTCCAAGTTCGAGTTAGAAAGCTCTGCTCATGCTCAGTATTCGAAGTTCGAGTTAGAAAGCACTGCGCATGCTCAGTATTCGAAGTTCGAATTAGAACACACTGCGCATGCTCAGTGTTCCAATTTCGAGTTAGAACGCACTGCGCATGCTCAGTATTCCAACTTCGAGTTAGAACGCCCTGCACATGCTCAGTATTCCAAGTTCGAATTATAGCGCACTGCGCATGCTCATTATTCCAAATTTGAGCTATAGCGCACTGCCCATGCTCAGTGTTCCAAGTTCGAGTTAGACGCACTTGCGCATGCTCAGTGTTCCAAGTTCGAGTTAGAACGCACGGCGCATGCTCAGTATTCCAAGTTCGAGTTAGAACGCACTCCGAATGCTCAGTATTCCAATTTCGAGTTAGAACGCACTGCGCATGCTCAGTATTCCAAGTTCGAGTTTGATCGCAGTCCTCATGCTGAGTATTGCAAATTCGAGTTAGAACGCACTGCTCATGCTGAGTATTGCAAATTCGATTTAGAACGCACTGCGCATGCTCAGTGTTCCAAGTTCGAATTAGAACGCACTGCCCATGCTCAGTGTTCCAAGTTCGAGATAGAACGCACTGCGCATGCTCAGTATTCAAAGTTCGAGTTAGAACGCATTGCGCATGCTCAGTATTCCAATTTCGAGTTAGGACGCACTGCACATGCTCACTATTCCAAGTTCGAAGTATGGCGCACGGCGCATGCTCAGTGTTCCAAGTTCGAGTTAGAACGCATTGCGCATTCTCAGTATTTCAAGTTCGAGTAATAGCGCACTGCTCATGCTCAATGTTCCAAGTTCGAGTTAGAACGCACTGCGCAAATCAGTATTGCATGTTCGAGTTAGAACGTACTGCGCATGCTCAGTGTTCCTTGTTCGAGTTATAGCGCACTACGCATCCTCAGTGTTCCAAGTTCGACTTAGAACGCACTGCGCATGCTCAGTATTCCAAGTTCTAGTTAGAACGCACTGCGCATGCTCAGTATTCCAAGTTCGAGTTAGAACGCACTGCTCATGGTCAGTATTCCAAGTTCGAGTTAGAACGCACTGCGAATGGTCAGTATTCCAAGTTCGAGTTAGAACGCACTGCGCATGCTCAGTATTCCAAGTTCGAGTTTGATCTCACTGCTCATGCTCAGTTTTGCAAATAAGAGTTAGAACGCACAGCGCATGCTCAGTATTCCAAGTTAGAGTTAGACCGCACTGCGCATGCTAAATATTCCAAGTTCGAGTTAGAACGCACTGCGCATGCTCAGTATTCCAAGTTCGAGTTTGATTGCACTGCTCATGCTCAGTATTCCAAGTTCGAGTTAGACCGCACTGCGCATGCTCAGTATTCCAAGTTCGAGTTAGAACGCACTGCCCATGCTCAGTATTCCAAGTTCTAGTTAGAACGCACTGCGCATGCTCAGTATTGCAAATTCGAGTTAGAACGCATTGCGCATGCTCAGTATTCCATGTTCGAGTTAGAATGCATTGCGCATGCTCAGTATTCCTGGTTCGAGTTTGATCGCACTGCGCAAACTCAGTATTCCTAGTTCGAGTTAGAACGCACTGCGCATGCTCAGTATTCCAAGTTCGAGTTAGAACGCACTGCCCATGCTCAGTATTCCAAGTTCGAGTTAGAACGTAGTGCGCACACTCAGTGTTCCATGTTCGAGTTAGAACGCACTGCACATGCTCAGTATTCGAAGTTCGAGTTAGAACGCACTGCGCATGCTCAGTAGTCCAAGTTCGAATAATATCGCACTGCGCATGCTCAGTGTTTCAAGTTCGAGTTAGAACGCATTGCGCATGCCCATTATTCCAAGTTCGAGTTAGAAAGCTCTGCTCATGCTCAGTATTCGAAGTTCGAGTTAGAAAGCACTGCGCATGCTCAGTATTCGAAGTTCGAATTAGAACACACTGCGCATGCTCAGTGTTCCAATTTCGACTTAGAACGCACTGCGCATGCTCAGTATTCCAACTTCGAGTTAGAACGCCCTGCACATGCTCAGTATTCCAAGTTCGAATTATAGCGCACTGCGCATGCTCATTATTCCAAATTTGAGTTATAGCGCACTGCCCATGCTCAGTGTTCCAAGTTCGAGTTAGACGCACTTGCGCACGCTCAGTGTTCCAAGTTCGAGTTAGAACGCACGGCGCATGCTCAGTATTCCAAGTTCGAGTTAGAACGCACTCCGAATGCTCAGTATTCCAATTTCGAGTTAGAACGCACTGCGCATGCTCAGTATTCCAAGTTCGAGTTTGATCGCAGTCCTCATGCTGAGTATTGCAAATTCGAGTTAGAACGCACTGCTCATGCTCAGTATTCCAAGTTCGAGTTACAACGCACTGCGCATGCTCAGTATTCCAAGCTCAGGTTAGAACGCACTGCGGATGCTCAGTGTTCCAACTTCGAGTTAGAACGCACTGCGAATGCTCAGTATTCCAAATTCGAGTTAGAACGCACTGCGCATGCTGAGTATTCCAAGTTCGAGTTTGATCGCACTGCTCATGCTGAGTATTGCAAATTCGATTTAGAACGCACTGCGCATGCTCAGTGTTCAAAGTTCGAGTTAGAACGCACTGCCCATGCTCAGTGTTCCAAGTTCGAGATAGAACGCACTGCGCTTGCTCAGTATTCAAAGTTCGAGTTAGAACGCATTGCGCATGCTCAGTATTCCAATTTCGAGTTAGGACGCACTGCACATGCTCACTATTCCAAGTTCGAAGTATGGCGCACGGCGCATGCTCAGTGTTCCAAGTTCGAGTTAGAACGCATTGCGCATTCTCAGTATTTGAAGTTCGAGTAATAGCGCACTGCTCATGCTCAATGTTCCAAGTTCGAGTTAGAACGCACTGCGCAAATCAGTATTGCATGTTCGAGTTAGAACGTACTGCGCATGCTCAGTGTTCCTTGTTCGAGTTATAGCGCACTACGCATCCTCAGTGTTCCAAGTTCGACTTAGAACGCACTGCGCATGCTCAGTATTCCAAGTTCTAGTTAGAACGCACTGCGCATGCTCAGTATTCCAAGTTCGAGTTAGAACGCACTGCTCATGGTCAGTATTCCAAGTTCGAGTTAGAACGCACTGCGAATGGTCAGTATTCCAAGTTCGAGTTAGAACGCACTGCGCATGCTCAGTATTCCAAGTTCGAGTTTGATCTCACTGCTCATGCTCAGTT
Organism: Periplaneta americana; assembly: GCF_040183065.1. Classification (NCBI taxonomy): domain Eukaryota; kingdom Metazoa; phylum Arthropoda; class Insecta; order Blattodea; family Blattidae; genus Periplaneta; species Periplaneta americana. The sequence goes on along the minus strand of NC_091130.1, from coordinate 109,887,170 downwards.
TTGCAAATAAGAGTTAGAACGCACAGCGCATGCTCAGTATTCCAAGTTAGAGTTAGACCGCACTGCGCATGCTAAATATTCCAAGTTCGAGTTAGAACGCACTGCGCATGCTCAGTATTCCAAGTTCGAGTTTGATTGCACTGCTCATGCTCAGTATTCCAAGTTCGAGTTAGACCGCACTGCGCATGCTCAGTATTCCAAGTTCGAGTTAGAACGCACTGCCCATGCTCAGTATTCCAAGTTCTAGTTAGAACGCACTGCGCATGCTCAGTATTGCAAATTCGAGTTAGAACGCAATGCGCATGCTCAGTATTCCATGTTCGAGTTAGAACGCAGTGCGCATGCTCAGTATTCCTGGTTCGAGTTTGATCGCACTGCGCAAACTCAGTATTCCTAGTTCGAGTTAGAACGCACTGCGCATGCTCAGTATTCCAAGTTCGAGTTAGAACGCACTGCCCATGCTCAGTATTCCGAGTTCGAGTTAGAACGTAGTGCGCACGCTCAGTGTTCCATGTTCGAGTTAGAACGCACTGCACATGCTCAGTATTCCAAGTTCGAGTTAGAACGCACTGCGCATGCTCAGTATTCCAAGTTCGAATAATATCGCACTGCGCATGCTCAGTGTTCCAAGTTCGAGTTAGAACGCATTGCGCATGCCCATTATTCCAAGTTCGAGTTAGAAAGCTCTGCTCATGCTCAGTATTCGAAGTTCGAGTTAGAAAGCACTGCGCATGCTCAGTATTCGAAGTTCGAATTAGAACACACTGCGCATGCTCAGTGTTCCAATTTCGACTTAGAACGCACTGCGCATGCTCAGTATTCCAACTTCGAGTTAGAACGCCCTGCACATGCTCAGTATTCCAAGTTCGAATTATAGCGCACTGCGCATGCTCATTATTCCAAATTTGAGTTATAGCGCACTGCCCATGCTCAGTGTTCCAAGTTCGAGTTAGACGCACTTGCGCATGCTCAGTGTTCCAAGTTCGAGTTAGAACGCATTGCGCATGCCCAGTATTCCAAGTTCGAGTTAGAAAGCACTGCGCATGCTCAGTATTCGAAGTTATCAATCAATGATCATCAGATCAGATCAGAGAGGATCAGAGAGGGAGCTGAATCTAGCAAGACACTCACTGGTGAAAGTCGCCAGCTTACAACCAACATGAACAGCGGGAGCCGGCCGCCGCCTTGTGTCGACAAGTCTCGGCCGGACGGTGGCCAGCCACCGGGGAAGCGGAAGACGAGACGGAAGACGGTGAAACCGACGGCCGCCGGAAAACCTGTCTCACCGGAAGCAACATCATCACCACAACCATCATCATTTGGTAAGTCCAGCGCTTCACCAACCAAGACGATCGACGACTTAAATACACTAAAGACCATGGCACCGATCACTGAGTCCACAGCTTTCCGCTTCTTCGCACCTTCTGCCGCCTTCGCCAGTTCCTCGGTTCGGCGTTGCCTGTGTTGCTGTGCTGCTTACTGGGTGCGGACCGCGGCGACAACGAAGAGGAGGCCTTGCAGTTTTTGGAATCTAGCTGGGCCAGGAGGCCCAGCGTGAAGTAGGGAATTATACGGTGTGCCTACCCACCGGTGTTCTAACAAGTCCGGCCACCTAGCGGTGTTAACTGGGGGACTGTTAGGATAGCAGCTGCCACTCACTGCCCGGCTGGGTCGATTGAGTGGTAGCAGCTGAGCTGCACCAGGGCGTGCGCCCTATAGAATTCTAAATTTTACTTCACTTACGTGTGGGACTAACACCCTCTAACTTCGAAAAGAGCATCATCCGCGGCTGGCCCTTCTGAGGGCCAGTTGCAACTGCAGTGCTACTGTAGTCTGCCCTTCTCAGGGCTACTACATAGTACATTGCCGTAACAAAATCATGTGCTCTGCCAGGAGGTAAGCCTGTGCATCACAAAATTGATATGAGAACTACACGTAAGTTGAAGTCTGTGATGGAGAACTGCGTTGGACCTAAGACATCACCCGCAGCGACTAGGGCGAGATCGTCCAGAGCTGTGGTAGAGACTAAGACTAAGCTTCCTGTCAAGGTAAAGCAGAGGCAGAAGCTTGATTCGCCGGGATCATCTCCGGCATCAAGTACTGCCGACTCTTCGGAAAGTCTGCCCTCACTGGCAGCTTCCGAATCGTCGATAGGGGCTCCACCCTCGCCCTCAGTGGCCGGTGAGACCCCGAGAGCAAGGAGGACTAGTGTGTCCTCCATCTCTACAGCCTCCAGTACTGGAGAGCTTTCTGTGAATGATAGGGGACCTGAAACACGGCCTCCATCTACACTAGTAGACAACGAGACGGGTGCAGCTGCAACACGCTCACCCACTCAGCCAGAGACGGTAAATCCCGAAGTCGCTGCGAATGACTTTCTGACCACGAGGAGGGATGATATTCCTCCTGTAATCATCGCAAATGATTACAATGGTGACCCGGTCACTATGCTCACGACGTACCGGGACGAGCATGATCCGATGGACATTAGCTGTAAGCGGTTAATGTCAGGATTCGGAGTGAAGACTTTCACGCAACGTGACTATGCTTCACTGATCAAGTTCCTAGAGCGGAACAATGTTCCTTTTCATCTGGTGGAAGCCAGAAACGAGAAGGTCATTAAGGCCGTGGTGAAGGGGCTTCATCCTAGGACGAACCCCAACACCGTGACACAAGAACTGACTCGGCTAGGTTTTCCTGTGCGGAACACAGTTGTCATGTATGACAACTACCGTAAGGCCCCGAACGGGATGTTTCAGATACATCTCACTGACAATGAGAAGGCGAGATCGATTCTCGACCTAACCAGCCTACTATTCACAACCATAAGGGTTGAAAAATATTTTCAGAGGCCCACTCCCCCACAGTGTACTCACTGCTGGAGGTTCGGTCACACTGCTAGACAGTGTAAAGCACCAGCTCGGTGCAGGAAATACGCCGGACAGCACGTAACATCTGCGTGCATGATGCCGGCGCACTACACACGTTTGTGTGTAAATTGTCAGGGCGAACACCCTGCAACATATAGAGGTTGCAGGGAATATGTAGCCTATAAAAATCTGCACCAGAGAAGGCTTGGCATAACGAGTCAGACTGCCGGTTCTGCTCGAATTCCCCCTCCCCCCCTGCTCCGGTTAACAACCTGGATAATTTTCCAGTACTGCTTCCCTCACAGGTCGCAGATCCAGAACCTGCTCCCTCCCTGCAAGTTCCTGCAGCGCCCTCAGAAGGCGAATGGCAGGTTGCCGGGAACAAAGGTAAGAAGGGAAAACGCGCTGTAGTTGCTACTAGCAAAGTTCCCCTTACTGCCACCAAACCAGCAGCTAAAGAGACATCTGCTGAAAAAGAGGTGTTCATACTCACCTCTCAACCGGGTACGTCTGCTGACTATAGGCGACCCAATGAGAGCGGGCGGACTTTTAGCCAGGTTGCGACCGCCCCACCAGCACCTCGCCCAAACCTCCCTCAAACAAACCGAGAGTGGGCGAATGCTTTCAAACAGCAGGCAGCCACTTGGGACCCTCAGTTTACGCTGTCTCTCATGTTTCAGATATTGAAACAAATGAGCGCGTATCTGGGGGAAAATCCTTACCTTTTCCAAGCAGCCCAGACGATCAGTAGGGCTATAGCCACACCGACGAGACCACGTAGACCTGCCGGTGGAAGAAGGAACGCGAGGAGATCGCCATGGTGATTTTCGCGTCCTAATATGGAACGCTCGAGGACTACGCGCAAATAAAAACGAGCTTAGGCATTATTTAGAAACTAAAGATATAAAAATTGCGCTCATATCGGAAACTCATCTCCGCCCTTCCGATAAGTTTAGAATTACAAATTACAAAGTTTACCGTACGGATCGTTCAATCGATCCGGGACAGGACGCGGCAGTCAGGGGAGGGGGCACTGCCATACTAATTCAAAGAGGAATTCCTCACTATGTGCAACTGCTCCCTCAACTAGAAAAATTGGAAGCCACCGCTATAACTTTACAGATCTTAAATGAACCTGTGACGTTTGTAGCTGTATATTGCCCTCCCCAATCACTTAAGGTTAGGGACTTAGACATCCTCATGGATACTGGACGAAAGATGGTAGTCGGCGGAGACCTAAACTCAAAACACACTGTGTGGGGCTGTCGTGTGGGCAACTCGGACGGCAATAAGCTTTATCGCCACTCCCTTGGGAGTGACTATGTTGTTTCTGCCCCGAGTACACCCACACACATCCCAGACATTGCTAACCATCAGCCAGACATTTTAGATATTGCACTTCTCAAAAACATAAATTTTCATACCAAACTTTCGGTACATGACTCGTTAGCAAACTCAGATCATAAACCTGTTATCATTACGTTTCCAGCGCAACTACAATTATCCCCTCCAAAAACTGTGCTACTCTACAAAGCAGCCGACTGGGAACTCTTTCGAGATAAGTTGGACGCTCTCACAGATGACGTGGTTCCTACATCATCTGTTGAGATCGAAGAAGCTGCTAAAACGCTAACGAATGCTATACAGGAATCTATGTCGGTAATTCCAACGAAAACTATTACTCCGGGGAAATTAGAACTTCCACAGGATACTTTAAAATTAATAAGGGAAAGAAATGACTGTCGACGTGCCTGGCAAAGAACGCGGGACCCTCGCCTAAGACCAAGGATAAATCGTTTAAAAAGGGAAATTTCTCAGAAAATAAACGATCAGATTATCCAAGCCTGGACTCAAAAACTTAGTAAATTAGATACCGACAATATGAGCGAAGTGTGGAAAATTACAAAGTTTTTCACTAAGCCATGTAGTGACATCCCTCCCATCCAGCACAATGGGACAACGTACAATAGTCCAGAGGAGAAGGCAACTATTTTCGCGGAAGTCCTCGAGAACTCCTTCCATCCACACGGTGACTTATATGACAGACAAATACATGACAGAATAACACAAGACACAACTACGTACCTACAAAACGTGGACATCAACAATAACGACGCACCACTGATCCGTCCTGCTAGTGTTCACGAGATAAAATGGCAAATTAGACACTTGCCAAATAAAAAAGCCCCTGGCCCCGATGGCATACAGGCTGAAGTACTGAAACAATTATCACATAAATCGTATAAACTGCTTACAAGTATCATAAACGCTATCTTTCGGATAGGCTATTTTCCTAAAATTTGGAAAAACTCGCATATTATTCAAATTCCTAAGCCAGGAAAGAATAAATGTGATCCATGTAATTATCGACCCATTAGTCTACTAAATGTTCTAGGTAAAGTTGCGGAAAAGATCATACAAAAAAGATTGAAATCCGAGATCGGAAACAATGATCTAATCCGAAACGAACAGTTTGGATTCCGTTCAGGTCACTCGTGCACACAGCAATTGCTGCGCACAACGGAATTCATTACCACTGCATTTAATTTAAATCGAACAGTAGCGGCTATATTCCTAGATTACACACAAGCCTTTGACAGAGTTTGGCATGCGGGCTTGATTCATAAATTAATTAACAACAATTTAAATTGCCGCCTAGTTAAGCTGTTGGACAATTATATTCGGGGCAGAACGTTCCAGGTTAAACTGAACGACGTGCTCTCCACGTCGCGAGGTATTAACGCAGGAGTGCCTCAGGGCAGCATTCTGGCACCGATACTTTTCCAAATTTATATTAATGACCTACCTTTTCATCAAAATTTCAACAATAGCATTCTAGCGCTATACGCGGATGATTCGGCATTTCTCACTGCATCGTGGAAGCCAAATGTTGCCATTAATAGGCTACAAGGTCACCTACGTGACATTGAACCATGGCTCCTCAGATGGAGAATTAAATTAAATATATCAAAAACACAAGCCATATTATTTAGCAGGAGAAATAAATTCAATAGACCGGGCATAAATCACACAAAATTAGCCATAAATGGATCACAAATCGAGTGGAAAACTTCAGTAAAATATCTCGGAGTAACACTGGACAGACGGCTCACTTTCTCCGAACACGTACTACAAAAACTCAGACTTGCCAATGCTAGAATGGTGGAGCTTTATCCAATATTAAATAAAAGCAGACATCTAAACATACACACAGCTCTAACTTTGTATAAAACATTAATCAGGTCAGTAATGCTATATGCTTGTCCTGCTTGGGGACATGCACCTATTACAGTCCGTAAAAAATTACAAGTTTTCCAAAACAAAATTTTAAGATTCATCACAGGACTTCCTAGAGTAACTCCTGTTAGATTGATTCATGAAGAATTAGAAATTTCGACAATTCAAGAATATATCTCAAATCAAGCCTTCTGCACGTACACAAAGTCGTACAGCAGCACAAACGCACTAATTTCTTCATTAGGAAATTACAACCCTGCGTTAGATAAACATAAAAGACCTAAGAGCGTACTCCACCCTCTAGCTTGGAACGACAACGTACAAGACGAATACCAACTTGAACAATAAATAACCACTTGACTCCACACACAGACAAGGCTATTAATGCACTAATAATGTTATTTCTCTGTTTCAGGGTCATCACGTTATTGGCAGTTTAGATCCACTGTTCCAATTGTTAACACTTTTATGGACCTTTAATGTATGTGAATTTTGAACAATGATTAAATTAAAACCTCCCACCCGAACATATTCCTACCAAACTATAGCCAATTGGCTTGTCGTCAGCACGACATCTCATCCTGCTCTAGGTTTTTCCGTGGTTTCCCTTGAGCAATAAGACAAATGTCGGGATGAGCCCTAAAAGAAATGGGCCACGGACCACTTCCCTTCCCCCACTCTTTCTCTTCTACTATCACAAAGAACTTGCTAATTTCTTAGATACCAACCCTCAATTATGACAATAGGGGAACATAAATATATTGTAAGTTCACAGGGCTAACGGCTTCGAAGCTGGGTACCTGGTTCTAATGAAGTGCACTGGTAGCAATCAAACATGGGGGCATGAGATAGTTACTCTGCCTGCCATTAAAAATTCACTTCACTAAGTCCCCAAGGTAAAAAAAAAAAAAAAAAAAAGCACCGATCACTGCTAATAGAGCAGTAGTGATCACAAACGCCGACCCCGACTTACTGGACGCAGTGACTCCACGGAAACCCACAACGACCTTGACTATAAACTCCACCACTAGAGCCTACGTATTTTCCTCACGAGAGAACTTACGTCAGATGACATTAATGCATCCACGACAATTTGGGAAGCACGCCCGATACCAAACTCCACCAACCGCCACTCTCCTCGGACCTTGGGAATTACCAGGCCACCCATCCCATCCCTCCTCCACCCCACCCCACTCTCTATTGGACAGTGAATCTTCTTCTTCTTCTTCTGAGGAAGAGGCAGAGGCCACTTCCAATCCACAAGAGGGGCCCTCAGAACGGCCGACTCCAAAACCTAGAGCAGAGAGGTCTCCTGTCCCAAAACCCTCAGCAGAGAAGTCTCCCAACGGACCACCTCCCAGCTCTGAGGCTTCGTCTCACGATTCCTCAGAAGGGAAGCGGTCCAACAGGTGCAAACCTATTCCCACAAATGTATCCGGTTCGACTCCGGCAAGCCCCACTTCTCCCACTCCCTCTAATACCGCACAAGGACCCAAGACAAGGACAGTACTGAAAATACTGAATCACACAAAAAACGGCAACAACCCACTACACATAGAGCGACTAATCAAACAGTACCGACTCGACATCCAAACCCCACGACAGTACTGGGCACACACTACCAAGACAACAACACTCACATTCCCCACGATTGACGATGCGGAGAAGTTCGCTAGGGCAATTCCCCTGTACAACTTCGGCCCGTCCGCAGAAATCAACATTACGTCGCCCAGTGAAACAAGACAGAAACAGACCAGAAATAAAGAGATCAGTGTCGTCATGAAAAATGTCGACACGCTGATCTCTGAGGACGAACTAATGCAGATCCTGGCTGTAACACATCCAGGTATCACACGCATTAAGAGAATTATCTCCGCACAGACTGACAAACCCACCAACTTAGTTAGAATATTCACAAAAGACATCACCACAGCAGACAAGTTACTAGGAGGAATTAAACTTGCAGGACGGTACTACAGAGTAGAGCCATCACACGAGACAATCTTCCACCGACCGTGCCTTAACTGTGCACAATACGGCCACACAAGGACAAACTGTGACAAGCCCAAGACTTGTTTTAAGTGCGGCAAGAATCCCGACCTCTGCAACCACAACCGCCTATCCCAGATCAGGTATTGCGCCACGTGCAACAGCGACACCCATTATACGGGCCAAGCTCGCTGTCCAAAATATCCAAGGACTAATCTCATAACCTCCACCGATCCCACGCATGTCCCCATAGACACCCACAAACCAATACCGCCTCCTATACCCAAACCATCACAGTCCGTCTTCAAACCAACACTTCCCAAACCCGAATTGTCTTATGCGGATGCAGCTAAGACTATGACAACCAAGACAACCACTACAGACGATCCACAGACCGACAAAGCAACCACGGAACAGCTGGTCGAGGGGGTTCTACGTTCTGCTATGCAGAAAATAGAATCCTACATTGACCGGCAACTAAACAGACTACAGGACGAAATAGTGACATTCACTATTTCCTTACTCACTACAGACACAAACCCCACGAAACGACACACGACACTTGCCACAGCCAACCAGGCAGCCAGACGGCTTCTACGGAAACGAGTTGCCCACCACTTTGTTGGTAACAGGTTACGAGTCTCCCTAGCGCCACTACAAAAACGTGACTAGGACAGAACTGACCAGAGCACTGGACTCTCCAACTCTCATTAACATCTGCGGGGCATGGTGCTAACTTCACTTCATTCATTCACTCACAATTCAACTGATAGCGTGCACATTTTTCATATAATCATTTACAGGGGAAATACACTACGGTTAGATGAGAGGGCAAACGGCTTATAGCTGGGTACCTCGATCTAAAGTTTGCGAATTGCATGTCGAGGAACCAATGGAGGCAAGGGATGCTTACCCTGCCTGCCATTTTAAACATCATTCATTCTTTCTTCGTCCCCTTTCATTCGTTCGTTCGTTAGTATTCGAAGTTCGAGTTAGAAAGCACTGCGCATGCTCAGTATTCGAAGTTCGAAGTAGAACACACTGCGCATGCACAGTGTTCCAATTTCGAGTTAGAACGCACTGCGCATGCTCAGAATTCCAACTTCGAGTTAGAACGCCCTGCACATGCTCAGTATTCCAAGTTCGAATTATAGCGCAATGCGCATGCTCATTATTCCAAGTTCGAGTTAGAACGCGCTGCGCATGCTCAGTATTCCAAGTCTGAGTTTTAGCGCACTGCGCATGCTCAGTTTTCCTAGTTCGAGTTTGAACGTACTGCGCATGCCCAGTATTCCAAGTTTAAGTTATAGCGCACTGCGCATGCTCAGTGTTCCAAGTTCGAATTAGAACGCACTGCGCATGCTCAATATTCCAAATTCGAGTTATAGCGCACTGCGCATGCTCAGTATTCCAAGTTCGAATTAGAACGCACTGCGCATGCTCAGTGTTCCAAGTTCGAGTTAGAACGGCTTTTATCTGGGAACCTCGAACTAAAGTTAGTGAGAGATCATCATCGATCATCAGAATCGTTGGATCAGAGAGGGAGCTGAATCTAGCAAGACACTCTCTGGTAAAAGTCGCCAGCTTACAACCAACGAAGATGAACAGCGGGAGCCGGCCGCCGCCTTGTGTCGACAAGTCTCGGCCGGACGGAGGCCAGCCACCGGGGAAGCGGAAGACGAGGCGGAAGACGGTGAAACCGACGGCCGCCGCAAAACCTGTCTCTCCGGAAGCAACATCACCACAACATCCATCATCATTTGGTAAGTCCAGCGCTTCACCAACCAAGACGATCGACGACTTAAACACACTTAAGACCATGGCACCGATCACTGCTAATAGAGCAGTAGTGATCACAAACGCCGACCCTGACCTACTGGATGCAGTGACTCCACGAAAACCCACAACGACTTTGACTATAAACTCCACCACTAGAGCCTACGTATTTTCCTCACGAGAGAACTTACGTCAGATGACATTAATGCATCCACGACAATTCGGGAAGCACGCCCGATACCAAACTCCACCAACCGCCACTCTCCTCGGACCTTGGGAATTACCAGGCCACCCATCCCATCCCTCCTCCACCCCACCCCACTCTCTATTGGACAGTGAATCTTCTTCTTCTTCTTCTTCTTCTGAGGAAGAAGTAGAGGCCACTTCCAATCCACAAGAGGGGCCCTCAGAAGGGCCGACTCCAAAACCTAGAGCAGAGAGGTCTCCTGTCCCAAAACCCACAGTAGAGAAGTCCCCCAACGGACCACCTCCCAGCTCTGAGGCGTCGTCTCACGATTCCTCAGAAGGGAAGCGGTCCAAAAGGCGCAATCCTATTCCCACAAATGTATCCGGTTCGACTCCGGCAAGCCCCACTTCTCCCACTCCCTCTAATACCGCACAAGGACCCAAGACAAGGACTGTACTGAAAATACTCAATCACACAAAAAACGGCAACAACCCACTATACATAGAGCGACTAATGAAACAGTACCGACTCGACATCCAAACCCCACGACAGTTCTGGGCACACACTACCAAGACAACAACACTCACATTCCCCACGATTGTCGACGCGGAGAAGTTCGCTAGGGCAATTCCCCTGTACAACTTCGGCCCGTCCGCAGAAATCAACATTACGTCGCCCAGTGAAACAAGACAGAAACAGACCAGAAATGAAGAGATCAGTGTCGTCATGAAAAATGTCGACACGCTGATCTCTGAGGACGAACTAATGCAGATCCTGGCTGTAACACATCCAGGCATCACACGCATTAAGAGAATTATCTCCGCACAGACAGACAAACCCACCAACTTAGTTAGAATTTTCACAAATGACATCACCACAGCAGACAAATTACTAGAAGGAATTAAACTTGCAGGACGGTACTACAGAGTAGAGCCATCACACGAGACAATCTTCCACCGACCGTGCCTTAACTGTGCACAATACGGCCACACAAGGACAAACTGTGACAAGCCCAAGACTTGTTTTAAGTGCGGCAAAAATCCCGACCTCTGCAACCACAACCGCCTATCCCAGATCAAGTACTGCGCCACGTGCAACAGCGACACCCATTATACGGGCCAAGCTCGCTGTCCAAAATATCCAAGGACTAATCTCATAACCTCCACCGATCCCACGCATGTCCCCATAGACTCCCACAAACTAATACTGCCACCTATACACAAACCATCACAGTCCGTCTTCAAACCAACACTACCAAAACCCGAATTGTCTTATGCGGATGCAGCTAAGACTACGACAACCAAGACAAACACTACAGACAATAAACAGACAGACAAAACAACCACGGAACAGCTGGTCGAGGGGGTTCTACGTTCTGCTATGCAGAAAATAGAATCCTACATTGACCGGCAACTAAACAGACTACAGGACGAAATAGTGACATTCACTATTTCCCTACTCACTACTGACACAAACCCTACGAAACGACACACGACACTTGCCACAGCCAACCAGGCAGCCAGACGGCTTCTACGGAAACGAGTAGCCCACCACTTTGTTGGTAACAGGTTACGAGTTTCCCTAGCGCCACTACAAAAACGTGACTAGGACAGAACTGACCAGAGCACTGGACTCTCCAACTCTCATTAACATCTGCGGGCATGGTGCTCACTTCACTTCATTCATTTCATTCACAATTCAACTGATAACGTGTACATGTTCATAAAATCATTTACAGGGGAAATACACTACTGTTAGATGAGAGGGCAAACGGCTTATAGCTGGGTACGTCGATTTAAGTTAGCGAATTGCTTGTCGAGGAACCAATGGAGGCATGGGATGCTTACCCTGCCTGCCATTTTAAACATCATTCATTCTTTCTTCGTCCCCATTCATTCGTTCGTTCGTTAAAGTTAGTGAATTGCAAATCGGGAACCAATGGAGGCATGGGATGCTTACCCTGCCTGCCATTTTAAACATCATTCATTCTTTCTTCGTCCCCTTTCATTCATTCAAGTTCGAGTTAGAACGCACTGCACATGATCAGTATTCCAATTTCGAGTTAGAACGCACTGCGCATGCTCAGTATTCCAAGATCCAGTTAGAACGCACTGCGAATGCTCAGTGTTCCAAGTTCGAGTTAGAACGCACTGCGCATGCTCAGTATTCCAAGTTCGAGTTAGAACGCACTGCGCATGGTCAGTATTCCAAGTTCGAGTTAGAACGCACTGCGCATGCTCAGTATTCCAAGTTCGAGTTTGATCTCACTGCTCATGCTCAGTTTTGCAAATTCGAGTTAGAACGCACTGCGCATGCTCAGTATTGCAAGTTCGAGTTAGAACGCACTGCGCATGCTAAGTATTCCAAGTTCGAGTTAGAACGCACTGCGCATGCTCAGTATTCCAAGATCGAGTTTGATTGCACTGCGCATGCTCAGTATTCCAAGTTCGAGTTAGAACGCACTGCGCATGCTCAGTATTTCAAGTTCGAGTTAGAACGCACTGCCCATGCTCAGTATTCCAAGTTCTACTTAGAACGCACTGCGCATGCTCAGTGTTCCAAGTTCGAGTTAGAACGCACAGCGCATGCTCAGAATTCCAAGTTCAAGTTAGAACGCACTGCACATGCCCAGTATTCCGAGTTGGAGTTAGAACGTACTGCGCATGCTCAGTTTTCAAATTTCGAGTTAGAACGTACTGCGCATGCTCAGTATTCCAAGTTCGAGTTCGCACTGCGCATGCTCAGTATTCCAAGATCGAGTTATAGCGCACTGCGCATGCTCAGTGTTCCAAGTTCGAGTTAGAACGCATTGCGCACGCTCAGTATTCCAAGTTGGTGTTATAGCGCACTGCGCATGCTCAGAGTTCCAAGTTCGAGATAGAACGCACTGCGCATGCTCAGTATTCCAAGTTCGAGTTAGAACGCATTGCGCATGCTCAGTGTTCCAATTTCGAGTTAGGACGCACTGCACATGCTCACTATTCCAAGTTCGAGGTATGGCGCACTGCGCATGCTCAGTTTTCCAAGTTCGAGTTAGAACGCACTGCGCATTCTCAGTGTTTCAAGTTCGAGTAATAGCGCACTGCTCATGCTCAGTGTTCCAAGTTCGACTTAGAACGCACTTCGCATGCTCAGTATTCCAAGTTCGAGTTAGAAAGCACTGCGCATGCTCAGTATTCCAAGTTCGAATTAGAACGCACTGCGCATGCTCAGTGTTCCAACTTCGAGTTAGAACGCACTGCGCTTGCTCAGTGCTCCAAGTTCGAGTTAGAACGCACTGCACATGCTCTGTATTCCAAGTTCGAGTTAGAACGCACTGCGCATGCTCAGTAATCCAATTTCGAGTTAGAACGCACTGCACATGCTCACTATTCCAAGTTCGAGGTATGGCGCACTGCGCATGCTAAGTGTTCCAAGTTCGAGTTAGAACGCATTGCGCATCCTCAGTATTCCAAGTTGGAGTTACAGCACACTGCTCATGCTCAATGTTCCAAGTACGAGGTAGAACGCACTGCGCAAATCAGTAATGCATGTTCGAGTTAGAACGTACTGCGCATGCTCAGTGTTTCCAGTTCGAGTTATAGCGTACTACGCTTCCTCAGTGTTTCAAGTTCGACTTAGAACGCACTGCGCATGCTCAGTATTCCAAGTTCGAGTCAGAAAGCATTTCGCATGCTCAGTATTCCAAGTTCGTGTTAGAACGCACTGCGCATGCTCAGTGTTAAAAGTTCGAGTTAGAACGCACTGCGCTTGCTCAGTGTTCTAAGTTCGATTTAGAACGCACTGCACATGCTCTGTATTCCAAGTTCGAGTTAGAACACATTGCGCATGCTCAGTATTCCAAGTTCCAATTATAGCGCACTGTGCATGCTCAGTGTTGCAAGTTCGAGTTAGAACTCACTGCGCATGCTCAGTATTCCAAGTTCCAGTTAGAAAGCACTGCGCATGGTCAGTGTTTCAAGTTCGAGTTAATACGAACTGCGCATGCTCAGTTATCCAAGTCCGAGTTTTAGCCCACTGCGCATTCTCAGTGTTGCAATTTCGAGTTAGAACGTACTGCGCATGATCAGTATTGCAAGTTTGAGTTATAGCGCACTACGCATGCTCAGTGTTCCAAGTTCGAGTTAGAACGCATTGCGCATGCCCAGTATTCCAAGTTCGAGTTAGAAAGCACTGCTCATGCTCAGTATTCGAATTTCGAATTATAGCGCACTGCGCATGCTCATTATTCCAAATTTGAGTTATAGCGCACTGCGCATGCTCAGTGTTCCAAGTTCGAGTTAGACGCACTTGCGCATGCTCAGTGTTCCAAGTTCGAGTTAGAACGCACTGCGCATGCTCTGTATTCCAAGTTCGAGTTAGAACGCACTGCGCATGCTCAGTTTTCCAATTTCGAGTTAGAACGCACTGCACATGCTCACTATTCCAAGTTCGAGGTTTGGCGCACTGCGCATGCTAAGTGTTCCAAGTTCGAGTTAGAACGCACTGCGCATGCTCAGTATTCCAAGTTCGAGTTATAGCGCACTGCTCATGCTCAAAGTTCCAAATTCGAGGTAGAACGCACTGCGCAAATCAGTATTGCATGATCGAGTTAGAACGTACTGCGCATGCTCAGTGTTCCCAGTTCGAGTTATAGCGCACTACGCATCGTCAGTGTTCCAAGTTCGACTTAGAACGCACTGCGCATGCTCAGTAATCCAAGTTCGAGTCAGAAAGAACTGCGCATGCTCAGTATTCCAAGTTAGAGTTAGAACGCACTGCGCATGCTAAGTATTGCAAGTTCGAGTTAAAACGCACTGCGCATGCTCAGTATTCGAAGTTCGAGTTTGATTGCACTGCGCATGCTCAGTATTCCAAGTTCGAGTTAGAACGCACCGCGCATGCTCAGTATTCCAAGTTCGAGTTAGAACGCACTGCCCATGCTCAGTATTCCACTTTCTAGTTAGAACGCACTGCGCATGCTCAGTATTGCAAATTCCAGTTAGAACGCAATGCGCATGCTCAGTATTCCATGTTCGAGTTAGAACGCATTGCGCATGCTCTGTATTCCTGGTTCGAGTTTGATCGCACTGCGCATACTCAGTATTCCTAGTTCGAGTTAGAACGCACTGCGCATGCTCAGTATTCCAAGTTCAGGTTAGAACGCACTGCGGATGCTCAGTGTTCCAACTTCGAGTTAGAACGCACTGCGAATGCTCAGTATTCCAATTTCGAGTTAGAACGCACTGCGCATGCTCAGTATTCCAAGTTCGAGTTTGATCGCACTGCTCATGCTGAGTATTGCAAATTCGAGTTAGAACGCACTGCGCATGCTCAGCGTTCCAAGTTCGAGTTAGAACGCACTGCGCATGCTCAGTATTCCAAGTTGGTGTTATAGCGCACTGCCCATGCTCAGTGTTCCAAGTTCGAGATAGAACGCACTGCGCATGCTCAGTATTCAAAGTTCGAGTTAGAACGCATTGCGCATGCTCAGTATTCCAATTTCCAGTTAGGACGCACTGCACATGCTCACTATTCCAAGTTCGAAGTATGGGGCACTGCGCATGCTCAGTGTTCCAAGTTCGAGTTAGAACGCATTGCGCATTCTCAGTATTTCAAGTTCGAGTAATAGTGCACTGCTCATGCTCAATGTTCCAAGTTCGAGTTAGAACGCACTGCGCAAATCAGTATTGCATGTTCGAGTTAGAACGTACTGCGCATGCTCAGTGTTCCTTGTTCGAGTTATAGCGCACTACGCATCCTCAGTGTTCCAAGTTCGACTTAGAACGCACTGCGCATGCTCAGTATTCCAAGTTCGAGTCAGAAAGCACTGCGCATGCTCATTATTCCAAGTTCGAGTTAGAACGCACTGGGCATGCTCAGTGTTCCAACTTCGAGTTAGAACGCACTGCGCTTGCTCAGTGTTCCAAGTTCGAGTTAGAACGCACTGCACATGCTCAGTATTCCAAGTTCGAGTTAGAACGCACTGCGCATGCTCAGTTTTCCAATTTGGAGTTAGAACGCACTGCACATGCTCACTATTCCAAGTTCGAGGTATGGCGCACTGCGCATGCTAAGTGTTCCAAGTTCGAGTTAGAACCCACTGCGCATGCTCAGTATTCCAAGTTCGAGTTATAGCGCACTGCTCATGCTCAATGTTCCAAGTTCGAGGTAGAACGCACTGCGCAAATCAGTATTGCATGTTCGAGTTAGAACGTACTGCGCATGGTCAGTGTTCCCAGTTGGAGTTATAGCGCACTACGCATCCTCAGTGTTCCAAGTTCGGCTTAGAACGCACTGCGCATGCTCAGTATTCCAAGTTCGAGTCAGAAAGAACTGCGCATGCTCAGTATTCCAAGTTCGAGTTAGAACGCACTGCGCATGCTCAGTGTTCCAAGTTCGAGTTAGAACGCACTGCGCATGCTCAGTGTTCCAAGTTCGAGTTACAACGGCTTTTAGCTGGGAACCTCGATCTATAGTTACTGAATTGCATGTCGGGAACCAATGGAGGCATGGGATGCTTACCCTGCCTGCCATTTTAAACATCATTCATTATTTCTTCGTCCCCTTTCATTCATTAAAGTTCGAGTTAGAACGCACTGCACATGCTCAGTATTCCAAGTTCGTGTTAGACCGCACTGCGCATGCTCAGTATTCCAAGTTCGAGTTAGAACGCACTGCGAATGCTCAGTGTTCCAAGTTCGAGTTAGAACGCACTGCGCATGCTCAGTATTCCAAGTTCCAGTTAGAACACACTGCGCATGGTCAGTATTCCAAGTTCGAGTTAGAACGCACTACGCATGCTGAGTATTCCAATTTCGAGTTAGAACGCACTGCACATGCTCACTATTCCAAGTTCGAGGTATGGCGCAGTGCGCATGCTAAGTGTTCCAAGTTCGAGTTAGAACGCACTGCGCATGCTCTGTATTCCAAGTTCGAGTTATAGCGCAATGCTCATGCTCAATGTTCCAAGTTCGAGGTAGAACGCACAGCGCAAATCAGTAATGCATGTTCGAGTTAGAACGTACTGCGCATGCTCCGTGTTCCCAGTTCGAGTTATAGCGCACTACGCATCCTCAGTGTTCCAAGTTCGACTTAGAACGCACTGCGCATGCTCAGTATTCCAAGTTCGAGTCAGAAAGCACTGCGCATGCTCAGTATTCCATGTTCGAGTTAGAACGCACTGCGCATGCTCAGTGTTCGAAGTTCGAGTTAGAACGCACTGCGCTTTCTCAGTGTTCCAAGTTCGATTTAGAACGCACTGCACATGCTCTGTATTCCAAGTTCGAGTTAGAACACATTGCGCATGCTCAGTATTCCAAGTTCGAATTATAGCGCACTGTGCATGCTCAGTATTCCAAGTTCGAGTTAGACCGCACAGCGCATGCTCAGTATTCCAAGTTCGAGTTAGAACGCACTGCGAATGCTCAGTGTTCCAAGTTCGAGTTAGAACGCACTGCGCATGCTCAGTATTCCAAGTTCCAGTTAGAACACACTGCGCATGGTCAGTATTCCAAGTTCGAGTTAGAACGCACTACGCATGCTGAGTATTCCAATTTCGAGTTAGAACGCACTGCACATGCTCACTATTCCAAGTTCGAGGTATGGCGCAGTGCGCATGCTAAGTGTTCCAAGTTCGAGTTAGAACGCACTGCGCATGCTCTGTATTCCAAGTTCGAGTTATAGCGCACTGCTCATGCTCAATGTTCCAAGTTCGAGGTGGAACGCACAGCGCAAATCAGTAATGCATGTTCGAGTTAGAACGTACTGCGCATGCTCAGTGTTCCCAGTTCGAGTTATAGCGGACTACGCATCCTCAGTGTTCCAAGTTCGACTTAGAACGCACTGCGCATGCTCAGTATTCCAAGTTCGAGTCAGAAAGCACTGCGCATGCTCAGTATTCCATGTTCGAGTTAGAACGCACTGCGCATGCTCAGTGTTCGAAGTTCGAGTTAGAACGCACTGCGCTTTCTCAGTGTTCCAAGTTCGATTTAGAACGCACTGCACATGCTCTGTATTCCAAGTTCGAGTTAGAACACATTGCGCATGCTCAGTATTCCAAGTTCGAATTATAGCGCACTGTGCATGCTCAGTGTTGCAAGTTCGAGTTAGAACGCACTGCGCATGCTCAGTATTCGAAGTTCCAGTTAGAAAGCACTATGCATGGTCAGTGTTTCAAGTTCGAGTTAATACGAACTGCGCATGCTCAGTTATCCAAGTCCGAGTTTTAGCCCACTGCGCATTCTCAGTGTTGCAATTTCGAGTTAGAACGTACTGCGCATGCTCAGTATTGCAAGTTTGAGATATAGCGCACTGCGCATGCTCAGTGTTCCAAGTTCGAGTTAGAACCTATTGCGCATGCTCTGTATTCCAAGTTCGAGTTATAGCGCACTGCGCATGCTCATGTTCCAAGTTCGAGTAAGAACGCACTGCGCATGCTCAGTACTGCAATTTCGAGTTAGAACGCACTGCGCATGCTCGGTATTCCAAGTTCGAATTAGGACGCACTGCGCATGCTCAGTATTCCAAGTCTGAGTTTTAACGCACTGCGCATGCTCAGTTTTCCTAGGTCGAGTTAGAACGTACTGCGCATGCCCAGTATTCCAAGTTTGAGTTATAGCGCACTGCGCATGCTCAGTGTTCCAAGTTCGAATTAGAACGCACTGCGCATGCTCAGTATTCCAAGTTCGAGTTATAGCGCACTGCGCATGCTCAGTATTCCAAGTTCGAATTAGAACGCACTGCGCATGCTCAGAGTTCCAGGTTCGAGTTAGAACGGCTTTTAGCTGGGAACCTCGATCTAAAGTTAGTGAATTGCAAGTCGGGAACCGATGGAGTTATGGGATGCTTACCCTGCCTGCCATTTTAAACATCATTCATTCTTTCTTCGTCCCCTTTCATTCATTCAAGTTCGAGTTAGAACGCACTGCACATGCTCAGTATTCCAAGTTCGAATTAGAAAGCACTGCGCATGCTCAGTATTCCAAGTTCGAGTTAGAACGCACTGCGAATGCTCAGTTTTCCAATTTCGAGTTAGAACGCACTGCACATGCTCACTATTCCAAGTTCGAGGTATGGCGCACTGCGCATGCTAAGTGTTCCAAGTTCGAGTTAGAACGCACTGCGCATGCTCAGTATTCCAAGTTCGAGTTATAGCGCATTGCTCATGCTCTATGTTCCAAGTTCGAGGTAGAACGCACTGCGCAAATCAGTATTGCATGTTCGAGTTAGAACGTACTGCGCATGCTCAGTGTTCCCAGTTCGAGTTATAGCGTACTACGCATCCTCAGTGTTCCAAGTTCGACTTAGAACGCTCTGCGCATGCTCAGTATTCCAAGTTCGAGTCAGAAAGAACTGCGCATGCTCAGTATTCCAAGTTCGAGTTAGAACGCACTGCGCATGCTCAGTGTTCCAAGTTCGAGTTAGACGCACTTGCGCATGCTCAGTGTTCCAGGTTCGAGTTAGAACGCACTGCGCATGCTCAGTATTCCAAGTTCGAGTTAGAACGCACTGCGCATGCTCAGTATTCCAAGTTCTAGTTAGAACGCACTGCGCATGCTCAGTGTTCCAAGTTCGAGATAGAACGCACGGCAAATGCTCAGTATTCCAATTTCGAGTTAGAACGCACTGCGTATGCTCAGTATTCCAAGTTCGAATTTGATCGCACTGCTCATGCTGAGTATTGCAAATTCGAGTTAGAACGCACTGCGCATGCTCAGTATTCCAAGTTCGAGTTAGAACGCACTGCGCATTCTCAGTATTCCCAGTTCTAGTTAGAACGCACTGCTCATGCTCAGTGTTCCAACTTCGAGTTAGAACGCACTGCGAATGCTCAGTATTCCAATTTCGAGTTAGAACGCACTGCGCATGCTCAGTATTCCAAGTTCGAGTTTGATCGCACTGCTCATGCTGAGTATTGCAAATTCGAGTTAGAACGCACTGCGCATGCTCAGTGTTCCAAGTTAGAGTTAGAACGCACTGCGCATGCTCAGTATTCCAAGTTGGTGTTATAGCGCACTGCCCATGCTCAGTGTTCCAAGTTCGAGATACAACGCACTGCGCATGCTCAGTATTCAAAGTTCGAGTTAGAACGCATTGCGCATGCTCAGTATTCCAATTTCGAGTTAGGACGCACTGCACATGCTCACTATTCCAAGTTCGAGGTATGGCGTACTGCGCATGCTCAGTGTTCCAAGTTCGAATTTGAACGCATTGCGCATTCTCAGTATTTCAAGTTCGAGTAATAGCGCAATGCTCATGCTCAATGTTCCAAGTTCGAGTTAGAACGCACTACGCAAATCAGTACTGCATGTTCCAGTTAGAACGTACTGCGCATGCTCAGTGTTCCTAGTTCGAGTTATAGCGCACTACGCATCCTCAGTGTTCCAAGTTCGACTTAGAACGCACTGCGCATGCTCAGTATTCCAAGTTCGAGTTAGAAAGCACTGCGCATGCTCAGTATTCCAAGTTCGAGTTAGAACGCACTGCGCATGCTCAGTGTTCCAACTTCGAGTTAGAATGCACTGCGCTTGCTCAGTGTTCCAAGTTCGAGTTAGAACGCACTGCGCAAATCAGTATTGCATGTTCGAGTTAGAATGTACTGCGCATGCTCAGTGTTCCTAGTTCGAGTTATAGTGCACTACGCATCCTCAGTGTTCCAAGTTCGACTTAGAACGCACTGCGCATGCTCAGTATTCCAAGTTCGAGTTAGAAAGCACTGCGCATGCTTAGTATTCCAAGTTCGAGTTAGAACGCACTGCGCATGCTCAGTGTTCCAACTTCGAGTTAGAACACACTGCGCTTGCTCAGTGTTCCAAGTTCGAGTTAGAACGCACTGCACATGCTCTGTATTCCAAGTTCGAGTTAGAACGCACTGCGCATGCTCAGTTTTCCAACTTCGAGTTAGAACGCACTGCACATGCTCACTATTCCAAGTTCGAGGTATGGCGCACTGCGCATGCTAAGTGTTCCAAGTTCGAGTTAGAACGCACTGCGCATGCTCAGTATTCCAAGTTTTAGTTATAGCGCACTGCTCATGCTAAATGTTCCAAGTTCGAGGTAGAAAGCACTACGCAAATCAATATTGCATGTTCGAGTTACAACGTATTGCGCATGCTCAGTGTTCCCAGTTCGAGTTATAGCGCACTACGCATCCTCAGTGTTCCAAGTTCGACTTAGAACGCACTGCGCATGCTCAGTATTCCAAGTTCGAGTCAGAAAGAACTGCGCATTCTCAGTATTCCAAGTTCGAGTTAGAACGCACTGCGCATGCTCAGTGTTCCAAGTTCGAGTTAGAACGCACTGCGCTTGCTCAGTGTTCCAAGTTCGAGTTAGAACGCACTGCACATGCTCTGTATTCCAAGTTCGAGTTAGAACACATTGCGCATGCTCAGTATTCCAAGTTCGAGTTAGAACGCACTGCGCTTGCTCAGTGTTCCAAGTTCGAGTTAGAACGCACTGCACATGCTCTGCATTCCAAGTTCGAGTTAGAACACATTGCGCATGCTCAGTGTTCCAAGTTCGAGTTAGAACGCACTGCGCTTGCTCAGTGTTCCAAGTTCGAGTTAGAACGCACTGCACATGCTCTGTATTCCAAGTTCGAGTTAGAACACATTGCGCATGCTCAGTATTCCAAGTTCGAATTATAGCGCACTGTGCATGCTCAGTGTTGCAAGTTCGAGTTAGAACGCACTGCGCATGCTCAGTATTCCAAGTTCGAGTTAGAAAGCACTGCGCATGGTCAGTATTTCAAGTTCGAGTTAATACGAACTGCGCATGCTCAGTTATCTAAGTTCGAGTTTTAGCCCACTGCGCATGCTCAATGATGCAAGTTCGAGTTAGAACATACTGCGCATGCTCAGTATTGCAAGTTTGAGTTATAGCGCACTGCGCATGCTCTGTGTTCCAACTTCGAGTTAGAACCCATTGCGCATGCTCTGTATTCCAAGTTCGAGTTATAGCGCACTGCGCATGCTCTTGTTCCAAGTTCGAGTTAGAACGCACTGCGCATGCTCAGTACTCCAATTTCGAGTTAGAACGCACTGCGCATGCTCGGTATTCCAAGTTCGAATTAAAACGCAATGCGCATGCTCACTATTCCAAGTCTGAGATTTAGCGCACTGCGCAAGCTCAGTTTTCCTAGTTCGAGTTAGAACGTACTGCGCATGCCCAGTATTCCAAGTTTGAGTTATAGCGCTCTGCGCATGCTCAGTGTTCCAAGTTCGATTTAGAACGCACTGCACATGCTCTGTATTCCAAGTTCGAGTTAGAACACATTGCGCATGCTCAGTATTCCAAGTTCGAATTATAGCGCACTGTGCATGCTCAGTGTTGCAAGTTCGAGTTAGAACGCACTGCGCATGCTCAGTATTCCAAGTTCTAGTTAGAAAGCACTATGCATGGTCAGTGTTTCAAGTTCGAGTTAATACGAACTGCGCATGCTCAGTTATCCAAGTCCGAGTTTTAGCCCACTGCGCATTCTCAGTGTTGCAAATTCGAGTTAGAACGTACTGCGCATGCTCAGTATTGCAAGTTTGTGATATAGCGCACTGCGCATGATCAGTGTTCCAAGTTCGAGTTAGAAGCTATTGCGCATGCTCTGTATTCCAAGTTCGAGTTATAGCGCACTGCGCATGCTCAAGTTCCAAGTTCTAGTAAGAACGCACTGCGCATGCTCAGTACTCCAATTTCGAGTTAGAACGCACTGCGCATGCTCGGTATTCCAAGTTCGAATTAGGACGCACTGCGCATTCTCAGTATTCCAAGTCTGAGTTTTAGCGCACTGCGCATGCTCAGTTTTCCTAGTTCGAGTTAGAACGTACTGCGCATGCCCAGTATTCCAAGTTTGAGTTATAGCGCACTGCGCATGCTCAGTGTTCCAAGTTCGAATTAGAACGCACTGAGCATGCACAGTATTCCAAGTTCGAGTTATAGCGCACTGCGCATGCTCAGTATTCCAAGTTCGAATTAGAACGCACTGCGCATGCTCAGTGTTCCAAGTTCGAGTTAGAACGGCTTTTAGCTGGGAACCTCGATCTAAAGTTAGTGAATTGCAAGTCGGGAACCAATGAAGTTATGGGATGCTTACCCTGCCTGCCATTTTAAACATCATTCATTCTTTCTTCGTCCCCTTTCATTCATTCAAGTTCGAGTTAGAACGCACTGCACATGCTCAGTATTCAAGTTCGAGTTAGAACGCACTGCGCATGCTCAGTATTCCAAGTTCGAGTTAGAACGCACTGCGAATGCTCAGTGTTCCAAGTTCTAGTTAGAACGCACTGCGCATGCTCAGTATTCCAAGTTCGAGTTAGAACGCACTGCTCATGGTCAGTATTCCAAGTTCGAGTTAGAACGCACTGCGAATGGTCAGTATTCCAAGTTCGAGTTAGAACGCACTGCGCATGCTCAGTATTCCAAGTTCGAGTTTGATCTCACTGCTCATGCTCAGTTTTGCAAATAAGAGTTAGAACGCACAGCGCATGCTCAGTATTCCAAGTTAGAGTTAGACCGCACTGCGCATGCTAAGTATTCCAAGTTCGAGTTAGAACGCACTGCGCATGCTCAGTATTCCAAGTTCGAGTTTGATTGCACTGCGCATGCTCAGTATTCCAAGTTCGAGTTTGATCTCACTGCTCATGCTCAGTTTTGCAAATAAGAGTTAGAACGCACAGCGCATGCTCAGTATTCCAAGTTAGAGTTAGACCGCACTGCGCATGCTCAGTATTCCAAGTTCGAGTTAGAACGCACTGCCCATGCTCAGTATTCCAAGTTCTAGTTAGAACGCACTGCGCATGCTCAGTATTGCAAATTCGAGTTAGAACGCAATGCGCATGCTCAGTATTCCATGTTCGAGTTAGAACGCATTGCGCATGCTCAGTATTCCTGGTTCGAGTTTGATCGCACTGCGCATACTCAGTATTCCTAGTTCGAGTTAGAACGCACTGCGCATGCTCAGTATTCCAAGTTCGAGTTAGAACGCACTGCCCATGCTCAGTATTCCAAGTTCGAGTTAGAACGTAGTGCGCACGCTCAGTGTTCCATGTTCGAGTTAGAACGCACTGCACATGCTCAGTATTCCAAGTTCGAGTTAGAACGCACTGCGCATGCTCAGTAGTCCAAGTTCGAATAATATCGCACTGCGCATGCTCAGTGTTCCAAGTTCGAGTTAGAACGCATTGCGCATGCCCATTATTCCAAGTTCGAGTTAGAAAGCTCTGCTCATGCTCAGTATTCGAAGTTCGAGTTAGAAAGCACTGCGCATGCTCAGTATTCGAAGTTCGAATTAGAACACACTGCGCATGCTCAGTGTTCCAATTTCGAGTTAGAACGCACTGCGCATGCTCAGTATTCCAACTTCGAGTTAGAACGCCCTGCACATGCTCAGTATTCCAAGTTCGAATTATAGCGCACTGCGCATGCTCATTATTCCAAATTTGAGCTATAGCGCACTGCCCATGCTCAGTGTTCCAAGTTCGAGTTAGACGCACTTGCGCATGCTCAGTGTTCCAAGTTCGAGTTAGAACGCACGGCGCATGCTCAGTATTCCAAGTTCGAGTTAGAACGCACTCCGAATGCTCAGTATTCCAATTTCGAGTTAGAACGCACTGCGCATGCTCAGTATTCCAAGTTCGAGTTTGATCGCAGTCCTCATGCTGAGTATTGCAAATTCGAGTTAGAACGCACTGCTCATGCTGAGTATTGCAAATTCGATTTAGAACGCACTGCGCATGCTCAGTGTTCCAAGTTCGAATTAGAACGCACTGCCCATGCTCAGTGTTCCAAGTTCGAGATAGAACGCACTGCGCATGCTCAGTATTCAAAGTTCGAGTTAGAACGCATTGCGCATGCTCAGTATTCCAATTTCGAGTTAGGACGCACTGCACATGCTCACTATTCCAAGTTCGAAGTATGGCGCACGGCGCATGCTCAGTGTTCCAAGTTCGAGTTAGAACGCATTGCGCATTCTCAGTATTTCAAGTTCGAGTAATAGCGCACTGCTCATGCTCAATGTTCCAAGTTCGAGTTAGAACGCACTGCGCAATTCAGTATTGCATGTTCGAGTTAGAACGTACTGCGCATGCTCAGTGTTCCTTGTTCGAGTTATAGCGCACTACGCATCCTCAGTGTTCCAAGTTCGACTTAGAACGCACTGCGCATGCTCAGTATTCCAAGTTCTAGTTAGAACGCACTGCGCATGCTCAGTATTCCAAGTTCGAGTTAGAACGCACTGCTCATGGTCAGTATTCCAAGTTCGAGTTAGAACGCACTGCGAATGGTCAGTATTCCAAGTTCGAGTTAGAACGCACTGCGCATGCTCAGTATTCCAAGTTCGAGTTTGATCTCACTGCTCATGCTCAGTTTTGCAAATAAGAGTTAGAACGCACAGCGCATGCTCAGTATTCCAAGTTAGAGTTAGACCGCACTGCGCATGCTAAATATTCCAAGTTCGAGTTAGAACGCACTGCGCATGCTCAGTATTCCAAGTTCGAGTTTGATTGCACTGCTCATGCTCAGTATTCCAAGTTCGAGTTAGACCGCACTGCGCATGCTCAGTATTCCAAGTTCGAGTTAGAACGCACTGCCCATGCTCAGTATTCCAAGTTCTAGTTAGAACGCACTGCGCATGCTCAGTATTGCAAATTCGAGTTAGAACGCATTGCGCATGCTCAGTATTCCATGTTCGAGTTAGAATGCATTGCGCATGCTCAGTATTCCTGGTTCGAGTTTGATCGCACTGCGCAAACTCAGTATTCCTAGTTCGAGTTAGAACGCACTGCGCATGCTCAGTATTCCAAGTTCGAGTTAGAACGCACTGCCCATGCTCAGTATTCCAAGTTCGAGTTAGAACGTAGTGCGCACACTCAGTGTTCCATGTTCGAGTTAGAACGCACTGCACATGCTCAGTATTCCAAGTTCGAGTTAGAACGCACTGCGCATGCTCAGTAGTCCAAGTTCGAATAATATCGCACTGCGCATGCTCAGTGTTTCAAGTTCGAGTTAGAACGCATTGCGCATGCCCATTATTCCAAGTTCGAGTTAGAAAGCTCTGCTCATGCTCAGTATTCGAAGTTCGAGTTAGAAAGCACTGCGCATGCTCAGTATTCGAAGTTCGAATTAGAACACACTGCGCATGCTCAGTGTTCCAATTTCGACTTAGAACGCACTGCGCATGCTCAGTATTCCAACTTCGAGTTAGAACGCCCTGCACATGCTCAGTATTCCAAGTTCGAATTATAGCGCACTGCGCATGCTCATTATTCCAAATTTGAGTTATAGCGCACTGCCCATGCTCAGTGTTCCAAGTTCGAGTTAGACGCACTTGCGCACGCTCAGTGTTCCAAGTTCGAGTTAGAACGCACGGCGCATGCTCAGTATTCCAAGTTCGAGTTAGAACGCACTCCGAATGCTCAGTATTCCAATTTCGAGTTAGAACGCACTGCGCATGCTCAGTATTCCAAGTTCGAGTTTGATCGCAGTCCTCATGCTGAGTATTGCAAATTCGAGTTAGAACGCACTGCTCATGCTCAGTATTCCAAGTTCGAGTTACAACGCACTGCGCATGCTCAGTATTCCAAGCTCAGGTTAGAACGCACTGCGGATGCTCAGTGTTCCAACTTCGAGTTAGAACGCACTGCGAATGCTCAGTATTCCAAATTCGAGTTAGAACGCACTGCGCATGCTGAGTATTCCAAGTTCGAGTTTGATCGCACTGCTCATGCTGAGTATTGCAAATTCGATTTAGAACGCACTGCGCATGCTCAGTGTTCAAAGTTCGAGTTAGAACGCACTGCCCATGCTCAGTGTTCCAAGTTCGAGATAGAACGCACTGCGCTTGCTCAGTATTCAAAGTTCGAGTTAGAACGCATTGCGCATGCTCAGTATTCCAATTTCGAGTTAGGACGCACTGCACATGCTCACTATTCCAAGTTCGAAGTATGGCGCACGGCGCATGCTCAGTGTTCCAAGTTCGAGTTAGAACGCATTGCGCATTCTCAGTATTTGAAGTTCGAGTAATAGCGCACTGCTCATGCTCAATGTTCCAAGTTCGAGTTAGAACGCACTGCGCAAATCAGTATTGCATGTTCGAGTTAGAACGTACTGCGCATGCTCAGTGTTCCTTGTTCGAGTTATAGCGCACTACGCATCCTCAGTGTTCCAAGTTCGACTTAGAACGCACTGCGCATGCTCAGTATTCCAAGTTCTAGTTAGAACGCACTGCGCATGCTCAGTATTCCAAGTTCGAGTTAGAACGCACTGCTCATGGTCAGTATTCCAAGTTCGAGTTAGAACGCACTGCGAATGGTCAGTATTCCAAGTTCGAGTTAGAACGCACTGCGCATGCTCAGTATTCCAAGTTCGAGTTTGATCTCACTGCTCATGCTCAGTTTTGCAAATAAGAGTTAGAACGCACAGCGCATGCTCAGTATTCCAAGTTAGAGTTAGACCGCACTGCGCATGCTAAATATTCCAAGTTCGAGTTAGAACGCACTGCGCATGCTCAGTATTCCAAGTTCGAGTTTGATTGCACTGCTCATGCTCAGTATTCCAAGTTCGAGTTAGACCGCACTGCGCATGCTCAGTATTCCAAGTTCGAGTTAGAACGCACTGCCCATGCTCAGTATTCCAAGTTCTAGTTAGAACGCACTGCGCATGCTCAGTATTGCAAATTCGAGTTAGAACGCAATGCGCATGCTCAGTATTCCATGTTCGAGTTAGAACGCAGTGCGCATGCTCAGTATTCCTGGTTCGAGTTTGATCGCACTGCGCAAACTCAGTATTCCTAGTTCGAGTTAGAACGCACTGCGCATGCTCAGTATTCCAAGTTCGAGTTAGAACGCACTGCCCATGCTCAGTATTCCGAGTTCGAGTTAGAACGTAGTGCGCACGCTCAGTGTTCCATGTTCGAGTTAGAACGCACTGCACATGCTCAGTATTCCAAGTTCGAGTTAGAACGCACTGCGCATGCTCAGTATTCCAAGTTCGAATAATATCGCACTGCGCATGCTCAGTGTTCCAAGTTCGAGTTAGAACGCATTGCGCATGCCCATTATTCCAAGTTCGAGTTAGAAAGCTCTGCTCATGCTCAGTATTCGAAGTTCGAGTTAGAAAGCACTGCGCATGCTCAGTATTCGAAGTTCGAATTAGAACACACTGCGCATGCTCAGTGTTCCAATTTCGACTTAGAACGCACTGCGCATGCTCAGTATTCCAACTTCGAGTTAGAACGCCCTGCACATGCTCAGTATTCCAAGTTCGAATTATAGCGCACTGCGCATGCTCATTATTCCAAATTTGAGTTATAGCGCACTGCCCATGCTCAGTGTTCCAAGTTCGAGTTAGACGCACTTGCGCATGCTCAGTGTTCCAAGTTCGAGTTAGAACGCACGGCGCATGCTCAGTATTCCAAGTTCGAGTTAGAACGCACTCCGAATGCTCAGTATTCCAATTTCGAGTTAGAACG
Organism: Periplaneta americana; assembly: GCF_040183065.1. NCBI lineage: Eukaryota > Metazoa > Arthropoda > Insecta > Blattodea > Blattidae > Periplaneta > Periplaneta americana. The sequence continues at coordinate 109,858,672 of NC_091130.1, read as the reverse complement.
CACTGCGCATGCTCAGTATTCCAAGTTCGAGTTTGATCGCAGTCCTCATGCTGAGTATTGCAAATTCGAGTTAGAACGCACTGCTCATGCTCAGTATTCCAAGTTCGAGTTACAACGCACTGCGCATGCTCAGTATTCCAAGCTCAGGTTAGAACGCACTGCGGATGCTCAGTGTTCCAACTTCGAGTTAGAACGCACTGCGAATGCTCAGTATTCCAAATTCGAGTTAGAACGCACTGCGCATTCTGAGTATTCCAAGTTCGAGTTTGATCGCACTGCTCATGCTGAGTATTGCAAATTCGATTTAGAACGCACTGCGCATGCTCAGTGTTCCAACTTCGAGTTAGAACGCACTGCCCATGCTCAGTGTTCCAAGTTCGAGATAGAACGCACTGCGCATGCTCAGTATTCAAAGTTCGAGTTAGAACGCATTGCGCATGCTCAGTATTCCAATTTCGAGTTAGGACGCACTGCACATGCTCACTATTCCAAGTTCGAAGTATGGCGCACGGCGCATGCTCAGTGTTCCAAGTTCGAGTTAGAACGCATTGCGCATTCTCAGTATTTCAAGTTCGAGTAATAGCGCACTGCTCATGCTCAATGTTCCAAGTTCGAGTTAGAACGCACTGCGCAAATCAGTATTGCATGTTCGTGTTAGAACGTACTGCGCATGCTCAGTGTTCCTTGTTCGAGTTATAGCGCACTACGCATCCTCAGTGTTCCAAGTTCGACTTAGAACGCACTGCGCATGCTCAGTATTCCAAGTTCGAGTCAGAAAGCACTGCGCATGCTCATTATTCCAAGTTCGAGTTAGAACGCACTGGGCATGCTCAGTGTTCCAACTTCGACTTAGAACGCACTGCGCTTGCTCAGTGTGCCAAGTTCGAGTTAGAACGCACTGCACATGCTCTGTATTCCAAGTTCGAGTTAGAACGCACTGCGCATGCTCAGTTTTCCAATTTCGAGTTAGAACGCACTGCACATGCTCACTATTCCAAGTTCGAGGTATGGCGCATTGCGCATTCTAAGTGTTCCAAGTTCGAGTTAGAACGCACTGCGCATGCTCAGTATTCCAAGTTCGAGTTATAGCGCACTGCTCATGCTCAATGTTCCAAGTTCGAGGTAGAACGCACTGCGCAAATCAGTATTGCATGTTCGAGTTAGAACGTACTGCGCATGCTCAGTGTTCCCAGTTCGAGTTATAGCGCACTACGCATCCTCAGTGTTCCAAGTTCGACTTAGAACGCACTGCGCATGCTCAGTATTCCAAGTTCGAGTCAGAAAGAACTGCGCATGCTCAGTATTCCAAGTTTTAGTTAGAACGCACTGCGCATGCTCAGTGTTCCAAGTTCGAGTTAGAACGCACTGCGCATGCTAAGTGTTCCAAGTTCGAGTTACAACGGCTTTTAGCTGGGAACTTCGATCTATATTTACTGAATTGCAAGTCGGGAACCAATGGAGGCATGGGATGCTTACCCTACCTGCCATTTTAAACATCATTCATTCTTTCTTCGTCCCCTTTCATTCATTCAAGTTCGAGTTAGAACGCACTGCAAATGCTCAGTATTCCAAGTTCGAGTTAGACCGCACAGCGCATGCTCAGTATTCCAAGTTCGAGTTAGAGCGCACTGCGAATGCTCAGTGTTCCAAGTTCGAGTTAGAACGCACTGCGCATGCTCAGTATTCCAAGTTCCAGTTAGAACACACTGCGCATGGTCAGTATTCCAAGTTCGAGTTAGAACGCACTACGCATGCTGAGTATTCCAATTTCGAGTTAGAACGCACTGCACATGCTCACTATTCCAAGTTCGAGGTATGGCGCAGTGCGCATGCTAAGTGTTCCAAGTTCGAGTTAGAACGCACTGCGCATGCTCTGTATTCCAAGTTCGAGTTATAGCGCACTGCTCATGCTCAATGTTCGAAGTTCGAGGTAGAACGCACAGCGCAAATCAGTAATGCATGTTCGAGTTAGAACGTACTGCGCATGCTCAGTGTTCCCAGTTCGAGTTATAGCGGACTACGCATCCTCAGTGTTCCAAGTTCGACTTAGAACGCACTGCGCATGCTCAGTATTCCAAGTTCGAGTCAGAAAGCACTGCGCATGCTCAGTATTTCATGTTCGAGTTAGAACGCACTGCGCATGCTCAGTGTTCGAAGTTCGAGTTAGAACGCACTGCGCTTTCTCAGTGTTCCAAGTTCGATTTAGAACGCACTGCACATGCTCTGTATTCCAAGTTCGAGTTAGAACACATTGCGCATGCTCAGTATTCCAAGTTCGAATTATAGCGCACTGTGCATGCTCAGTGTTGCAAGTTCGAGTTAGAACGCACTGCGCATGCTCAGTATTCCAAGTTCCAGTTAGAAAGCACTATGCATGGTCAGTGTTTCAAGTTCGAGTTAATACGAACTGCGCATGCTGAGTTATCCAAGTCCGAGTTTTAGCCCACTGCGCATTCTCAGTGTTGCAATTTCGAGTTAGAACGTACTGCGCATGCTCAGTATTGCAAGTTTGAGATATAGCGCACTGCGCATGCTCAGTGTTCCAAGTTCGAGTTAGAACCTATTGCGCATGCTCTGTATTCCAAGTTCGAGTTATAGCGCACTGCGCATGCTCATGTTCCAAGTTCGAGTAAGAACGCACTGCGCATGCTCAGTACTCCAATTTCGAGTTAGAACGCACTGCGCATGCTCGGTATTCCAAGTTCGAATTAGGACGCACTGCGCATGCTCAGTATTCCAAGTATGAGTTTTAGCGCACTGCGCATGTTCAGTTTACCTAGGTCGAGTTAGAACGTACTGCGCATGCCCAGTATTTCAAGTTTGAGTTATAGCGCACTGCGCATGCTCAGTGTTCCAAGTTCGAATTAGAACGCACTGCGCATGCTCAGTATTCCAAGTTCGAGTTATAGCGCACTGCGCATGCTCAGTATTCCAAGTTCGAATTAGAACGCACTGCGCATGCTCAGAGTTCCAAGTTCGAGTTAGAACGGCTTTTAGCTGGGAACCTCGATCTAAAGTTAGTGAATTGCAAGTCGGGAACCAATGGAGTTATGGGATGCTTACCCTGCCTGCCATTTTAAACATCATTCATTCTTTCTTCGTCCCCTTTCATTCATTCAAGTTCGAGTTAGAACGCACTGCACATGCTCAGTATTCCAAGTTCGAATTAGAACGCACTGCGCATGCTCAGTATTCCAAGTTCGAGTTAGAACGCACTGCGAATGCTCAGTGTTCCAAGTTCGAGTTAGAACGCACTGCGCATGCTCAGTATTCCAAGTTCGAGTTAGAACGCACTGCTCAAAGTCAGTATTCCAAGTTCGAGTTAGAACGCACTGCGAATGGTCAGTATACCAAGTTCGAGTTAGAACGCACTGCGCATGCTCAGTATTCCAAGTTCGAGTTTGATCTCACTGCTCATGCTCAGTTTTGCAAATTCGAGTTAGAACGCACAGCGCATGCTCAGTATTCCAAGTTAGAGTTAGAACGCACTGCGCATGCTAAGTATTCCAAGTTCGAGTTAGAACGCACTGCGCATGCTCAGTATTCCAAGTTCGAGTTTGATTGCACTGCGCATGCTCAGTATTCCAAGTTCGAGTTAGAACGCACTGCGCATGCTCAGTATTCCAAGTTCGAGTTAGAACGCACTGCCCATGCTCAGAATTCCAAGTTCTAGTTAGAACGCACTGCGCATGCTCAGTATTGCAAATTCGAGTTAGAACGCACTGCGCATGCTCAGTATTCCATGTTCGAGTTAGAACGCATTGCGCATGCTCAGTATTCGTGGTTCGAGTTTGATCGCACTGCGCATACTCAGTATTCCTAGTTCGAGTTAGAACGCACTGCGCATGCTCAGTATTCCAAGTTCGAGTTAGATCGCAATGCCCATGCTCAGTATTCCAAGTTCGAGTTAGAACGTAGTGCGCATGCTCAGTGTTCTATGTTCGAGTTAGAACGCACTGCACATGCTCAGTATTCCAAGTTCGAGTTAGAACGCACTGCGCATGCTCAGTAGTCCAAGTTCGAATTATATCGCACTGCGCATGCTCAGTGTTCCAAGTTCGAGTTAGAACGCATTGCGCATGCCCAGTATTCCAAGTTCGAGTTAGAAAGCACTGCGCATGCTCAGTATTCGAAGTTCGAGTTAGAAAGCACTGCGCATGCCCAGTATTCGAAGTTCGAATTAGAACACACTGCGCATGCTCAGTGTTCCAATTTCGAGTTAGAACGCACTGCGCATGCTCAGTATTCCAACTTCGAGTTAGAACGCCCTGCACATGCTCAGTATTACAAGTTCGAATTATAGCGCACTGCGCATGCTCATTATTCCAAATTTGAGTTATAGCGCACTGCGCATGCTCAGTGTTCCAAGTTCGAGTTAGACGCACTTGTGCATGCTCAGTGTTCCAGGTTGATCAGACGAGCAGATCAGATCAGTGAGAGGGAGCTGAATCTAGCAAGACACTCTCTGGTAAAAGTCGCCAGCTTACAACCAACATGAACAGCGGGAGCCGGCCGCCGCCTTGTGTCGACAAGTCTCGGCCGGACGGAGGCCAGCCACCGGGGAAGCGGAAGACGAGACGGAAGACGGTGAAACCGACGGCCGCCGCAAAACCTGTCTCTCCGGAAGCAACATCACCACCACAACCATCATCATTTGGTAAGTCCAGCGCTTCACCAACCAAGACGATCGACGTCTTAAACACACTTAAGACCATTGCGCCGATCACTGCTAATAGAGCAGTAGTGATCACAAACGCCGACCCCGACCTACTGGACGCAGTGACTCTACGGAAACCCACAACGACCTTGACTATAAACTCCACCACGAGAGCCTACGTATTTTCCTCACGTGAGAACTTACGTCAGATGACATTAATGCATCCACAACAATTCGGGAAGCACGCCCGATACCAAACTCCACCAACCGCCACTCTCCTCGGACCTTGGGAATTACCAGGCCACCCATCCCATCCCTCCTCCACCCCACCCCACTCTCTATTGGACAGTGAGTCTTCTTCTTCTTCTTCTTCTTCTTCTTCTTCTTCTGAGGAAGAGGCAGAGGCTACTTCCAATCCACAAGAGGGGCCCTCAGAAGGGCCGACTGCAAAACCTAGAGCAGAGAGGTCTCCTGTCCCAAAACCCACAGCAGAGAAGTCCCCCAACGGACCACCTCTCAGCTCTGAGGCTTCGTCTCACGATTCCTCAGAAGGGAAGCGGTCCAACAGGCGCAATCCTATTCCCACAAATGTATCCGGTTCGACTCCGGCAAGCCCCACTTCTCCCACTCCCTCTAATACCGCACAAGGACCCAAGACAAGGACTGTACTGAAAATACTCAATCACACAAAAAACGGCAACAACCCACTATACATAGAGCGACTAATGAAACAGTACCGACTCGACATCCAAACCCCACGACAGTTCTGGGCACACACTACCAAGACAACAACACTCACATTCCCCACGATTGACGACGCGGAGAAGTTCGCTAGGGCAATTCCCCTGTACAACTTCGGCCCGTCCGCAGAAATCAACATTACGTCGCCCAGTGAAACAAGACAGAAACAGACCAGAAATAAAGAGATCAGTGTCGTCATGAAAAATATCGACACGCTGATCTCTGAGGACGAACTAATGCAGATCCTGGCTGTAACTCATCCAGGCATCACACGCTTTAAGAGAATTATCTCCGCACAGACTGACAAACCCACCAACTTAGTTAGAATATTCACAAAAGACATCACCACAGAGACAAATTACTAGAAGGAATTAAACTTGCAGGACGGTACTACAGAGTAGAGCCATCACACGAGACAATCTTCCACCGACCGTGCCTTAACTGTGCACAATACGGCCATACAAGGACAAACTGCGACAAGCCCAAGACTTGTTTTAAGTGCGGCAAAAATCCCGACCTTTGCAACCACAACCGCCCATCCCAGATTAGGTATTGCGCCACGTGCAACAGCGACACCCATTATACGGGCCAAGCTCGCTGTCCAAAATATCCAAGGACTAATCTCATAACCTCCACCGATCCCACGCATGTACCCATAGACTCCCACAAACCAATACCGAAACCTATACCCAAACCATCACAGTCCGTCTTCAAACCAACACTTCCCAAACCCGAATTGTCTTATGCGGATGCAGCTAAGACTATGACAACCAAGACAACCACTACAGACAATCCACAGACAGACAAAACAACCACGGAACAGCTGGTCGAGGGGGTTCTACGTTCTGCTATGCAGAAAATAGAATCCTACATTGACCGGCAACTAAACAGACTACAGGACGAAATAGTGACATTCACTATTTCCCTACTGACTACAGACACAAACCCCACGAAACGACACACGACACTTGCCACAGCCAACCAGGCAGCCAGACGGCTTCTACGGAAACGAGTAGCCCACCACTTTGTTGGTAACAGGTTACGAGTCTCCCTAGCGCCACTACAAAAACGTGACTAGGACAGAACTGACCAGAGCACTGGACTCTCCACCTCTCATTAACATCTGCGGGGCATGGTGCTAACTTCACTTCATTCATTCACTCACAATTCAACTGATAGCGTGCACATTTTTCATATAATCATTTACAGGGGAAATACACTACGGTTAGATGAGGGGGCAAACGGCTTATAGCTGGGTACCTCGATCTAAAGTTAGCGAATTGCATGTCGAGGAACCAATGGAGGCATGGGATGCTTACCCTGCCTGCCATTTTAAACATCATTCATTCTTTCTTCGTCCCCTTTCATTCGTTCGTTCGTTCGTTCGGGCTCATCATCAGTGTTCCAGGTTCGAGTTAGAACGCACTGCGCATGCTCAGTATTCCAAGTTCGAGTTAGAACGCACTGCGCATGCTCAGTATTCCAAGTTCTAGTTAGAACGCACTGCGCATGCTCAGTGTTCCAAGTTCGAGTTAGAACGCACTGCAAATGCTCAGTATTCCAATTTCGAGTTAGAACGCACTGCGTATGCTCAGTTTTCCAAGTTCGAATTTGATCGCACTGCTCATGCTGAGTATTGCAAATTCGAGTTAGAACGCACTGCGCATGCTCAGTATTCCAAGTTCGAGTTAGAATGCACTGCGCATTCTCAGTATTCCCAGTTCGAGTTAGAACGCACTGCGCATGCTCAGTGTTCCAACTTCGAGTTAGAACGCACTGCGAATGCTCAGTATTCCAATTTCGAGTTAGAACGCACTGCGCATGCTCAGTGTTCCAAGTTCGAGTTAGAACGCACTGCGCATGCTCAGTATTCCAAGTTGGTGTTATAGCGCACTGCCCATGCTCAGTGTTCCAAGTTCGAGATAGAACGCACTGCGCATGCTCAGTATTCAAAGTTCGAGTTAGAACGCATTGCGCATGCTCAGTATTCCAATTTCGAATTAGGACGCACTGCACATGCTCACTATTCCAAGTTCGAGGTATGGCGCACTGCGCATGCTCAGTGTTCCAAGTTCGAATTAGAACGCATTGCGCATTCTCAGTATTTCCAGTTCGAGTAATAGCGCACTGCTCATGCTCAATGTTCCAAGTTCGAGATAGAACGCACTACGCAAATCAGTATTCCATGTTCCAGTTAGAACGTACTGCGCATGCTCAGTGTTCCTAGTTCGAGTTATAGCGCACTACGCAACCTCAGTGTTCCAAGTTCGACTTAGAACGCACTGCGCATGCTCAGTATTCCAAGTTCTAGTTAGAACGCACTGCGCATGCTCAGTGTTCCAAGTTCGAGTTAGAACGCACTGCAAATGCTCAGTATTCCAATTTCGAGTTAGAACGCACTGCGTATGCTCAGTTTTCCAAGTTCGAATTTGATCGCACTGCTCATGCTGAGTATTGCAAATTCGAGTTAGAACGCACTGCGCATGCTCAGTATTCCAAGTTCGAGTTAGAATGCACTGCGCATTCTCAGTATTCCCAGTTCGAGTTAGAACGCACTGCGCATGCTCAGTGTTCCAACTTCGAGTTAGAACGCACTGCGAATGCTCAGTATTCCAATTTCGAGTTAGAACGCACTGCGCATGCTCAGTATTCCAAGTTGGAGTTTGATCGCACTCCTCATGCTGAGTATTGCAAATTCGAGTTAGAACGCACTGCGCATGCTCAGTGTTCCAAGTTCGAGTTAGAACGCACTGCGCATGCTCAGTATTCCAAGTTGGTGTTATAGCGCACTGCCCATGCTCAGTGTTCCAAGTTCGAGATAGAACGCACTGCGCATGCTCAGTATTCAAAGTTCGAGTTAGAACGCATTGCGCATGCTCAGTATTCCAATTTCGAATTAGGACGCACTGCACATGCTCACTATTCCAAGTTCGAGGTATGGCGCACTGCGCATGCTCAGTGTTCCAAGTTCGAATTAGAACGCATTGCGCATTCTCAGTATTTCCAGTTCGAGTAATAGCGCACTGCTCATGCTCAATGTTCCAAGTTCGAGATAGAACGCACTACGCAAATCAGTATTGCATGTTCCAGTTAGAACGTACTGCGCATGCTCAGTGTTCCTAGTTCGAGTTATAGCGCACTACGCAACCTCAGTGTTCCAAGTTCGACTTAGAACGCACTGCGCATGCTCAGTATTCCAAGTTCGAGTTAGAAAGCACTGCGCATGCTCAGTATTCCAAGTTCGAGTTAGAACGCACTGCGCATGCTCAGTGTTCCAACTTCGAGTTAGAACGCACTGCGCTTGCTCAGTGTTCCAAGTTCGAGATAGAACGCACTGCACATGCTCTGTATTCCAAGTTCGAGTTAGAACGCACTGCGCATGCTCAGTTTTCCAATTTCGAGTTAGAACGCACTGCACATGCTCACTATTCCAAGTTCGAGGTATGGCGCACTGCGCATGCTAAGTGTTCCAAGTTCGAGTTAGAACGCACTGCGCATGCTCAGTATTCCAAGTTCGAGTTATAGCGCACTGCTCATGCTCAATGTTCCAAGTTCGAGGTAGAACGCACTGCGCAAATCAGTATTGCATGTTCGAGTTAGAACGTACTGCGCATGCTCAGTGTTCCCAGTTCGAGTTATAGCGCACTACGCATCCTCAGTGTTCCAAGTTCGACTTAGAACGCACTGCGCATGCTCAGTATTCCAAGTTCGAGTCAGAAAGAACTGCGCATGCTCAGTATTCCAAGTTCGAGATAGAACGCACTGCGCATGCTCAGTGTTCAAAGTTCGAGTTAGAACGCACTGCGCTTGCTCAGTGTTCCAAGTTCGAGTTAGAACGCACTGCACATGCTCTGTATTCCAAGTTCGAGTTAGAACACATTGCGCATGCTCAGTATTCCAAGTTCGAATTATAGCGCACTGTGCATGCTCAGTGTTGCAAGTTCGAGTTAGAACGCACTGCGCGTGCTCAGTATTCCAAGTTCGAGTTAGAAAGCACTGCGCATGGTCAGTATTTCAAGTTCGAGTTAATACGAACTGCGCATGCTCAGTTATCCAAATTCGAGTTTTAGCCCACTGCGCATGCTCAGTGTTGCAATTTCGAGTTAGAACATACTGCGCATGCTCAGTATTGCAAGTTTGAGTTATAGCGCACTGCGCATGCTCAGTGTTCCAACTTCGAGTTAGAACCCATTGCGCATGCTCTGTATTCCAAGTTCGAGATATAGCGCACTGCGCATGCTCTTCTTCCAAGTTCGAGTTAGAACGCACTGCGCATGCTCAGTACTCCAATTTCGAGTTAGAACGCACTGCGCATGCTCGGTATTCCAAGTTCGAATTAGAACGCACTGCGCATGCTCAGTATTCCAAGTCTGAGATTTAGCGCACTGCGCATGCTCAGTTTTCCTAGTTCGAGTTAGAACGTACTGCGCATGCCCAGTATTCCAAGTTTGAGTTATAGCGCACTGCGCATGCTCAGTGTTCCAAGTTCGAATTAGAACGCACTGCGCATGCTCAATAATCCAAGTTCGAGTTATAGCGCACTGCGCATGCTCAGTATTCCAAGTTCGAATTAGAACGCACTGCGCATGCTCAGTGTTCCAAGTTCGAGTTAGAACGGCTTTTAGCTGGGAACCTCGATCTAAAGTTAGTGAATTGCAAGTCGGGAACCAATGGAGGCATGGGATGCTTACCCTGCCTGCCATTTTAAACATCATTCTTTCTTTCTTCGTCCCCTTTCATTCATTCAAGTTCGAGTTAAAACGCACTGCACATGCTCAGTATTCCAAGTTCGAGTTAGAACGCACTGCGCATGCTCAGTATTCCAATTTCGAGTTAGAACGCACTGTGAATGCTCTGTGTTCCAAGTTCGAGTTAGAACGCACTGCGCATGCTCAGTATTCCAAGTTCGAGATATAGCGCACTGCGCATGCTCAGTATTCCAAGTTCGAATTAGAACGCACTGCGCATGCTCAGTGTTCCAAGTTCGAGTTAGAACGGCTTTTAGCTGGGAACCTCGATCTAAACTTAGAGAATTGCAAGTCGGGAACCAATGGAGTTATGGGATGCTTACCCTGCCTGCCATTTTAAACATCATTCATTCTTTCTTCGTCCACTTTCATTCATTCAAGTTCGAGTTAGAACGCACTGCACATGCTCAGTATTCCAAGTTCGAGTTAGAACTCACTGCGCATGCTCAGTATTCCAAGTTCGAGTTAGAACGCACTGCGATTGCTCAGTGTTCCAAGTTCGAGTTAGAACGCACTGCGCATGCTCAGTATTCCAAGTTCGAGTTAGAACGCACTGCTCATGGTCAGTATTCCAAGTTCGAGTTAGAACGCACTGCGAATGGTCAGTATTCCAAGTTCGAATTAGAACGCACTGCGCATGCTCAGTATTCCAAGTTCGAGTTTGATCTCACTGCTCATGCTCAGTTTTGCAAATTCGAGTTAGAACGCACAGCGCATGCTCAGTATTCCAAGTTAGAGTTAGAACGCACTGCGCATGCTAAGTATTGCAAGTTCGAGTTAGAACGCACTGCGCATGCTCAGTATTCCAAGTTCGAGTTTGATTGCACTGCGCATGCTCAGTATTCCAAGTTCGAGTTAGAACGCACTGCGCATGCTCAGTATTCCAAGTTCGAGTTAGAACGCACTGCCCATGCTCAGTATTCCAAGTTCTAGTTAGAACGCACTGCGCATGCTCAGTATTGCAAATTCGAGTTAGAACGCAATGCGCATTCTCAGTATTCCATGTTCGAGTTAGAACGCATTGCGCATGCTCAGTATTCCTGGTTCGAGTTTGATCGCACTGCGCATACTCAGTATTCCAAGTCCGAGTTAGAACGTAGTGCGCATGCTCAGTGTTCCATGTTCGAGTTAGAACTCACTGCACATGCTCAGTATTCCAAGTTCGAGTTAGAACGCACTGCGCATGCTCAGTAGTCCAAGTTCGAATTATATCGCACTGGGCATGCTCAGTGTTCCAAGTTGGAGTTAGAACGCATTGCGCATGCCCAGTTTTCCAAGTTCGAGTTAGAAAGCACTGCGCATGCTCAGTATTCGAAGTTCGAGTTAGAAAGCACTGCGCATGCTCAGTATTCGAAGATCGAATTAGAACACACTGCGCATGCTCAGTGTTCCAATTTCGAGTTAGAGCGCACTGCGCATGCTCAGTATTCCAACTTCGAGTTACAACGCCCTGCACATGCTCAGTATTCTAAGTTCGAATTATAGCGCACTGCGCATGCTCATTATTCCAAATTTGAGTTATAGCGCACTGGGCATGCTCAATGTTCCAAGTTCGATTTAGACGCACTTGCGCATGCTCAGTCTTCCAAGTTCGAGTTAGAACGCACTGCGCATGCTCAGTATTCCAAGTTCGAGTCAGAAAGAACAGCGCATTCTCAGTATTCCAAGTTCGAGTTAGAACGCACTGCGCATGCTCAGTGTTCCAAGTTCGAGTTAGAACGCACTGCGCTTGCTCAGTGTTCCAAGTTCGAGTTAGAACGCACTGCACATGCTCTGTATTCCAAGTTCGAGTTAGAACACATTGCGCATGCTCAGTATTCCAAGTTCGAGTTATTACGCACTGCGCTTGCTCAGTGTTCCATGTTCGAGTTAGAACGCACTGCACATGCTCTGTATTCCAAGTTCGAGTTAGAACACATTGCGCATGCTCAGTATTCCAAGTTCGAATTATAGCGCACTGTGCATGCTCAGTGTTGCAAGTTCGAGTTAGAACGCACTGCGCATGCTTAGTATTCCAAGTTCGAGTTAGAAAGCACTGCGCATGGTCAGTATTTCAAGTTCGAGTTAATACGAACTGCGCATGCTCAGTTATCCAAGTTCGAGTTTTAGCCCACTGCGCATGCTCAGTGTTGCAATTTCGAGTTAGAACATACTGCGCATGCTCAGTATTGCAAGTTTGAGTTATAGCGCACTGCGCATGCTCAGTGTTCCAAGTTCGAGTTAGAACCCATTGCGCATGCTCTGTATTCCAAGTTCGAGTTATAGCGCACTGCGCATGCTCTTGTTCCAAGTTCGAGTTAGAACGCACTGCGCATGCTCAGTACTCCAATTTCGAGTTAGAACGCACTGCGCATGCTCGGTATTCCAAGTTCGAATTAGAACGCACTGCGCATGCTCACTATTCCAAGTCTGAGATTTAGCGCACTGCGCATGCTCGGTTTTCCTAGTTCGAGTTAGAACGTACTGCGCATGCCCAGTATTCCAAGTTTGAGTTATAGCGCTCTGCGCATGCTCAATGTTCCAAGTCCGAGGTAGAACTCACTGCGCAAATCAGTATTGCATGTTCGAGTTAGAACGTACTGCGCATGCTCAGTGTTCCCAGTTCGAGTTATAGCGCACTACGCATCCTCAGTGTTCCAAGTTCGACTTAGAACGCACTGCGCATGCTCAGTATTCCAAGTTCGAGTCAGAAAGAACTGCGCATGCTCAGTATTCCAAGTTCGAGATAGAACGCACTGCGCATGCTCAGTGTTCCAAGTTCGAGTTAGAACGCACTGCGCTTGCTCAGTGTTCCAAGTTCGAGTTAGAACGCACTGCACATGCTCTGTATTCCAAGTTCGAGTTAGAACACATTGCGCATGCTCAGTATTCCAAGTTCGAATTATAGCGCACTGCGCATGCTCAGTGTTGCAAGTTCGAGTTAGAACGCACTGCGCATGCTCAGTATTCCAAGTTCGAGTTAGAAAGCACTGCGCATGGTCAGTATTTCAAGTTCGAGTTAATACGAACTGCGCATGCTCAGTTATCCAAGTTCGAGTTTTAGCCCACTGCGCATGCTCAGTGTTGCAATTTCGAGTTAGAACATACTGCGCATGCTCAGTATTGCAAGTTTGAGTTATAGCGCACTGCGCATGCTCAGTGTTCCAAGTTCGAGTTAGAACCCATTGCGCATGCTCTGTATTCCAAGTTCGAGATATAGCGCACTGCGCATGCTCTTCTTCCAAGTTCGAGTTAGAACGCACTGCGCATGCTCAGTATTCCAAGTTCGAATTATAGCGCACTGTGCATGCTCAGTGTTGCAAGTTCGAATTAGAAAGCACTGCGCATGCTCAGTATTCCAAGTCTGAGATTTAGCGCACTGCGCATGCTCAGTTTTCCTAGTTCGAGTTAGAACGTACTGCGCATGCCCAGTATTCCAAGTTTGAGTTATAGCGCACTGCGCATGCTCAGTGTTCCAAGTTCGAATTAGAACGCACTGCGCATGCTCAATAATCCAAGTTCGAGTTATAGCGCACTGCGCATGCTCAGTATTCCAAGTTCGAATTAGAACGCACTGCGCATGCTCAGTGTTCCAAGTTCGAGTTAGAACGGCTTTTAGCTGGGAACCTCGATCTAAAGTTAGTGAATTGCAAGTCGGGAACCAATGGAGGCATGGGATGCTTACCCTGCCTGCCATTTTAAACATCAGTCATTCTTTCTTCGTCCCCTTTCATTCATTCAAGTTCGAGTTAGAACGCACTGCACATGCTCAGTATTCCAAGTTCGAGTTAGAACGCACTGCGCATGCTCAGTATTCCAAGTTCGAGTTAGAACGCACTGTGCTCTGTGTTCCAAGTTCGAGTTAGAACGCACTGCGCATGCTCAGTATTCCAAGTTCGAGATATAGCGCACAGCGCATGCTCAGTATTCCAAGTTCGAATTAGAACGCACTGCGCATGCTCAGTGTTCCATGTTCGAGTTAGAACGGCTTTTAGCTGGGAACCTCGATCTAAAGTTAGAGAATTGCAAGTCGGGAACCAATGGAGTTATGGGATGCTTACCCTCCCTGCCATTTTAAACATCATTCATTCTTTCTTCGTCCGCTTTCATTCATTCAAGTTCGAGTTAGAACGCACTGCACATGCTCTATATTCCAAGTTCGAGTTAGAACTCACTGCGCATGCTCAGTATTCCAAGTTCGAGTTAGAACGCACTGCGATTGCTCAGTGTTCCAAGTTCGAGTTAGAACGCACTGCGCATGCTCAGTATTCCAAGTTCGAGTTAGAACGCACTGCTCATGGTCAGTATTCCAAGTTCGAGTTAGAACGCACTGCGAATGGTCAGTATTCCAAGTTCGAATTAGAACGCACTGCGCATGCTCAGTATTCCAAGTTCGAGTTTGATCTCACTGCTCATGCTCAGTTTTGCAAATTCGAGTTAGAACGCACAGCGCATGCTCAGTATTCCAAGTTAGAGTTAGAACGCACTGCGCATGCTAAGTATTGCAAGTTCGAGTTAGAACGCACTGCGCATGCTCAGTATTCCAAGTTCGAGTTTGATTGCACTGCGCATGCTCAGTATTCCAAGTTCGAGTTAGAACGCACTGCGCATGCTCAGTATTCCAAGTTCGAGTTAGAACGCACTGCCCATGCTCAGTATTCCAAGATCTATTTAGAACGCACTGCGCATGCTCAGTATTGCAAATTTGAGTTAGAACGCAATGCGCATGCTCAGTATTCCATGTTCGAGTTAGAACGCATTGCGCATGCTCAGTATTCCTGGTTCGAGTTTGATCGCACTGCGCATACTCAGTATTCCAAGTCCGAGTTAGAACGTAGTGCGCATGCTCAGTGTTCCATGTTCGAGTTAGAACTCACTGCACATGCTCAGTATTCCAAGTTCGAGTTAGAACGCACTGCGCATGCTCAGTAGTCCAAGTTCGAATTATATCGCACTGGGCATGCTCAGTGTTCCAAGTTGGAGTTAGAACGCATTGCGCATGCCCAGTTTTCCAAGTTCGAGTTAGAAAGCACTGCGCATGCTCAGTATTCGAAGTTCGAGTTAGAAAGCACTGCGCATGCTCAGTATTCGAAGTTCGAATTAGAACACACTGCGCATGCTCAGTGTTCCAATTTCGAGTTAGAGCGCACTGCGCATGCTCAGTATTCCAACTTCGAGTTAGAACACCCTGCACATGCTCAGTATTCTAAGTTCGAATTATAGCGCACTGCGCATGCTCATTATTCCACATTTGAGTTATAGCGCACTGCGCATGCTCAATGTTCCAAGTTCGATTTAGACGCACTTGCGCATGCTCAGTCTTCCAAGTTCGAGTTAGAACGCACTGCGCATGCTCAGTATTCCAAGTTCGAGTCAGAAAGAACAGCGCATTCTCAGTATTCCAAGTTCGAGTTAGAACGCACTGCGCATGCTCAGTGTTCCAAGTTCGAGTTAGAACGCACTGCGCTTGCTCAGTGTTCCAAGTTCGAGTTAGAACGCACTGCACATGCTCTGTATTCCAAGTTCGAGTTAGAACACATTGCGCATGCTCAGTATTCCAAGTTCGAGTTATTACGCACTGCGCTTGCTCAGTGTTCCAAGTTCGAGTTAGAACGCACTGCACATGCTCTGTATTCCAAGTTCGAGTTAGAACATATTGCGCATGCTCAGTGTTCCAAGTTCGAGTTAGAACGCACTGCGCTTGCTCAGTGTTCCAAGTTCGAGTTAGAACGCACTGCACATGCTCTGTATTCCAAGTTCGAGTTAGAACACATTGCGCATGCTCAGTATTCCAAGTTCGAATTATAGCGCACTGTGCATGCTCAGTGTTGCAAGTTCGAGTTAGAACGCACTGCGCATGCTTAGTATTCCAAGTTCGAGTTAGAAAGCACTGCGCATGGTCAGTATTTCAAGTTCGAGTTAATACGAACTGCGCATGCTCAGTTATCCAAGTTCGAGTTTTAGCCCACTGCGCATGCTCATTGTTGCAATTTCGAGTTAGAACATACTGCGCATGCTCAGTATTGCAAGTTTGAGTTATAGCGCACTGCGCATGCTCAGTGTTCCAAGTTCGAGTTAGAACCCATTGCGCATGCTCTGTATTCCAAGTTCGAGTTATAGCGCACTGCGCATGCTCTTGTTCCAAGTTCGAGTTAGAACGCACTGCGCATGCTCAGTACTCCAATTTCGAGTTAGAACGCACTGCGCATGCTCGGTATTCCAAGTTCGAATTAGAACGCACTGCGCATGCTCACTATTCCAAGTCTGAGATTTAGCGCACTGCGCATGCTCAGTTTTCCTAGTTCGAGTTAGAACGTACTGCGCATGCCCAGTATTCCAAGTTTGAGTTATAGCGCTCTGCGCATGCTCAGTGTTCCAAGTTCGAATTAGAACGCACTGCGCATGCTCAATATTCCAAGTTCGAGTTATAGCGCACTGCGCATGCTCAGTATTCCAAGTTCGAATTAGAACGCACTGCGCATGCTCAGTGTTCCAAGTTCGAGTTAGTACGGCTTTTAGCTGGGAACCTCGATCTAAAGTTAGTGAATTGCAAGTCGGGAACCAATGGAGTCATGGGATGCTTACCCTGCCTGCCATTTTAAACATCATTCATTCTTTCTTCGTCCCCTTTCATTCATTCAAGTTCGAGTTAGAACGCACTGCACATGCTCAGTATTCCAAGTTCGAGTTAGAACGCACTGCGCATGCTCAGTATTCCAAGTTCGATTTAGAACGCACTGCGAATGCTCAGTGTTCCAAGTTCGAGTTAGAACGCACTGCGCATGCTCAGTATTCCAAGTTCGAGTTAGAACGCACTGCGCATGGTCAGTATTCCAAGTTCGAGTTAGAACGCACTGCGCATGCTCAGTATTCCAAGTTCGAGTTAGAACGCACTGCGAATGGTCAGTATTCCAAGTTCGAGTTAGAACGCACTGCGCATGCTCAGTATTCCAAGTTTGAGTTTGATCTCACTGCTCATGCTCAGTTTTGCAAATTCGAGTTAGAACGCACTGCGCATGCTCAGTATTCCAAGTTCGAGTTAGAACGCACTGCGCATGCTAAGTATTCCAAGTTCGAATTAGAACACACTGCGCATGCTCAGTATTCCAAGTTCGAGTTTGATTGCACTGCGCATGCTCAGTATTCCAAGTTCGAGTTAGAACGCACTGCGCATGCACAGTATTCCAAGTTCGAGTTAGAACGCACTGCCCATGCTCAGTATTCCAAGTTCGAGTTAGAACGCACTGCCCATGCTCAGTATTCCAAGTTCGAGTTATAACGCACTGCGCATTTGTCAGTATTCCATGTTCGAGTTATAGCGCACTGCGCATGCTCAGTACTCCTTGTTGGAGTTTAAATATATTGCGCATGCTCGATATTCCAAATTCCAGTTTTATCATTCTGCACGGTATTCCAAAATCCACATTAAACCCTTTCCGCATGCTCAGTATTGCGAGTTCCAGTTATATAACATTGCTCATGCACAGTATTTCAAGTATGTCTTATGACAAATTGCGCATGTACAGTATTACAATTAAAGTAGGGGACCCGTGTTCAATTCGAATACACATCTTGTCATTTTTTCTTATAATGTTTTAATTTCTTGTGTAATCCTTTTTTGTTATTTTATTTTTATTTTCTTTTATTATCTGGATTGTAATGATAAAAAATGGTGTTATTACTCTCAACTAATAGAATAAAAGTGTTTTTTACTCATTTTCTTGCGTACAAAACAACTTCATTGTGCAATGAATGACAGTGAAAAATATCATTACTTAACAAATGATCAAAACAACACATATTGTCGCATATGCTACAACAGATAAATGCCAGAATGTCACACTTGAAACATTTGTATTAATAAAAGTGCAATAAGTCCTTGTATAAGTACCCGGCAATAGTGTTGTCTCTTCGGGAACCTGAAGATTTCAAAATTTCCGAAATTATCATACACTAGTTTGCAAAAGTCACGAGCTTTATTTAACGGATTCATCTAGCCACCAAAATCGTCTCCAGTTTAAGATCTAATGCACCGTGCATAATAAAGAAACTGAAAGCTCAAGTAGATGCACAGCAACAATCTTCTTGCTCGTTCAGCTAGCACCAACTGAGGGAGGATCTGTATATTTCTACCGGTATTCAGAAGTTCTGCCTTCTACACGTTTTTGTTTTTAAAGGAACAAAAATTTAAAAATAGCCGGGAATCGAACCTAGAATTTCTACTCGAAAGACGTGTCACTAACTTGATGAGCTACGCAAACAACAGTATAATGATGAAGTATTGCAGTACAGTACGTCAATGGACATTTAGTAACTTTTAACTAGTATTTACGCCCTTTAGAAGCAACCTCGACATATTTTCGAGGTTGTTTCTTATTCTCGTTTTCATGAGCTTCGAAATGAGCTATATTCCATTAAAATGTAAAAGGTATGTGATTAAAAGTTTTCCTTGTGAGTAAAACTAGAGACTATATTAGTTGTATCCAATATGGGATGTACACACTGGCGTTCAAAGATACCTGACCCTACTAATCGATAGTGATCTATAATTTGTTGGTGTAAGTGAGGCTTCTTTAGTTATTACTTCTATGAATAGATGGCGAAGTTAATGTCACTGTTGCCAACCATACATACATATATTAGCATTACAGAATTCAACATATTTTCACACCCCTCTGTTGATTGAAAAACAACACAGAGTTTAGCTGGAAACCGCTGATAATATCATTTTTCTCGACACTTACTTAACTGTACCAATAATGGTGCCACCTGTTGAGAACTAGCGGAACTATTTAAAAGTTTGTCAATTTGTTATATCTTTGGTTCTGACATCTCGTCATCTCGTGGTTTAAAATGTTAAGTTACAGGATCTGTCCTTATACTGCTTGTTTGAGGCTTGAAAGTAATGTAATTTTCCCTAAGATAGGTTACTAGCCTTATCGTTAGGTAGTCCAGTAGTGGGGCTGCCACTTTTAGCCTCTGGACAGGCTTGTAATGCAGCATTTCCTCTGCATTTGATGAAACAGTTATACCGCTGTGACTCGGTCGCCATTTCCTCGTTGGTAGAAACAGGGTGGACCACGGGAAGGTGATAAAGTCCGAAGAGACCTTTTATTCGACATATTACAAGAAAAAAAATATTCCAAATTTGCTATTGCAAAATATAATAGAAATCTACACAGACAGCAAAATAAGTGTCAAAATAAATAACTGTATATCCGAAAGAAAATTAGTTAATAATGGAGTTCGACAAGGTTGTCCACTATCACCAACTTTATTTAATATTTATATAAATGAAATTATTTTAAAATGGAACCAAATCTACACATCAGGAATCAAAATAACCAGTGCTCTAACATTAAATACCTTACTCTATGCCGATGATCAAGTCATAATTTCCAATTCAGAGGATAATTTACAAAGAGGATTGTATACATTAAATAAAATATTAAAAGATTTTGGGATGGAAATTTCAGCACAAAAATCAAAAGTAATGGCATTTTTAGGACAAGACCCAGTCAGAAGTAAGATAATACACAATAACCAATGCCTCGAACAAGTGCAAAATTTCAATTATCTGGGTTGTGAAATATCTTATCAAAATGAAAAAGATGTGAACAAGAAAATTACCAAATTTACACAAATTCTAGGAATAATAAACAATGCATTAAAAGCTAAATTAGTACAAAAATCTACAAGAATAAAAATATATAATACACTAGCATTACCCACCCTTTTATACGGAAGCGAGATTTGGTCATTAAAGAAAAAAGACATGAACAGAATCAAAGCAACGGAAATGAAATTTTTGAGGACAGCAGGATATACTCTTTTAGACCGAAAAAGGAATGAAGAAATTTTAGAACAATTAGAAGTAGAGTCAGTAGAAGAAAAAATCAGCAGATACAAATTCAATTGGCTAGATCATGTAAGAAGAATGGAAAATTCAAGAATCCCAAAAATTATGATGCAATATAAACCTAGAGGACATCGTCGACCAGGAAGACCTTTAAGAAGACTGCTAGATGGGGCCGAAACAGGTCTACAAGGCCTAATTCGTGAAGGATGATGATGATGAAGTTACAGGATTATAAAATCGTAGGTCAGATATCTTTGAACGCCAGTGTACATATATAAACAACCATGCGATACGTTTTATGGCAATATCTATAAAGAGAATAAGAACAAAACAGCACTTAAACATGTATCTTCAGGACAGCACACTCTTTAGGTCTATTTATGTTCACCAGACGTCATTGAAAGTATCCCACCATTTGTAAATTTGTAGCTTTTACATAATAGTATGGGAATTGGAACGGAACAGAATCTGTCCTAAAAATGAAGATAGTTATACTATGCCACTTAGGCCGTGTCTCAAAGCTCAAGTCCATAACACCAGTGACTAGCAACTAGGTGACTTGCAAACTACACACCACAGTCTAGTATTATAGTCACGAAGCTCAATACATAGTAAATATGCATCCACAGATAGTTGCTAACCACTAGGATCGCTAATATCGCCTCATTACAGACAATGCAAAGTAGTACCGGCACAGTCTATTGTTCCTAGCACCCTCGGAACTCAAGCTTCGTGACTGTATATACTAGACTGTGCTGCACACTAAGAAGCTTTGGACATGTATGCTTCAAAACGTACTTCTTCATAGACTATTTTTCTAAAAACCGTGATATCACGGTGCCTTACTGAATTAAGAAGGCAGTTTCATTACGAGTTATGTGGAAAATATAGGGATCTAATATATTACAATAATGTTTAAAACATTGTAAAGAAGGTACTAACAATGTTAATGTTCAAAGTTAACATGTTATTCTGCATTATATTTACATTATTTCACTTTCAAAGCATTTTTAGATTCCATAATCCCAATTGCTGATGAGGTATCCATGTTTGTTTAGTGAACAAGTCATCAATCAAGCAAGCATTTTCGCTTACTAGCTACTATGGACTTGATTGCTTGCACTATGTAGATTTGGATCATGACTTCTGACTTCACATCCGGCTTTTTAGACAGCAACTATCTAGTTCATTTCATCGGAAAATGTAGCTTTGAGACACGGCCTAACTTCTCATGAAAAATAGTCCCCGCTATTTCTTTTCTCTGTTTCTTTCCTCGGAAATGGTTAAATTGTATCGATGTAGGTGCAAAAATTTACGATAAGATTGCATAATATTGCAAGTCATGTACTTTTAAATTTTATGCTATTTGTCATATATAAGCCCCGCGTAGCCTATTACACACAATAAGTCAAGTTTCACCGACTCCTTTTAAGGTAGTCTGTAACCTTTAATCTTCTCCTTATCACTGAAGTTAAATAGCTGCGTAGAACAATTCACACATTGCACATTCATTTGCTTATAAAGAAGAAGGACGTTGCAGAAATCATACTTTCGAAAGACGAGAGTACGACCTTCAAAAATTGTAATAAAATGACTTCATAAAAATAGTAATCCTGAGGTTTATTGATAACTTTCACTCACCCACGCGTATCTACTCCAAATACTGAAAAGAGATTACAAATACGAGTCTGCGCTACTAAATTTAAAATTTAACTATTCGTGCAAAATATTGCAGTTAGGCCATTCAGAATGAATTGACTAGGAGACAACGAGAAAAATCCGAGGATTCTAGGATGAGCCATGAGATTAATGAAGTTCACCTCCCCCCCCCACCACACCTTTTGCGGAGGAAGGACCCGAAGGCTTACACCGCAGGCTGAGGCATATTGTGCTATACCACTCCTGTTCTGTGAATTATTATATTTGTCGACGAACGGTCGCACTCTTGGATACTGGCGTTCAACGTTAATTGACTTCTACTGATCGATAGTGATTGATATATTGTTCGTGTAAGTAATAATAATAATAATACTAATAATAATAATAATAATAATAATGGTTTATTTTAACTGGCAGAGTTAAGGCCATTCGGCCTTCTCTTCCACTCAACCAGTATGATAAAAGATTACTACAGTGCTATGAATATAACATAATTAATACAATACAATACAGTTCAAAGCAATACAATACTACAAATACAAGACAATATAATACATAATTAATATAATACAATGACAATTCTTTTCGTCTTCAGAACACCAATAAAATAATTGTGTAATAATAATAATAATAATAATAATAATAATAATAATAATAATAATAATAATAATAATAATAATGATAGTCATTTCTAAATTAAATTAAATTATTAAGCTCGATCACAAGTATAATTTCAATTTGACTGCGCCCGTAAGAAATCGTTTAGCCTTTTCTTGAAAGTGGTTATTGTCTGGCAGCCCTAATCTTCTGAGGTAGAGAATTCCATTCACGGGGAACTGAGACAGTAAAAGAGGATGAATAATGGGATGTTCTATGGGCAGGAATTGCTAGGATTTGGCTCTCCTGTGACCTGGTGTTTAGATCGTGACTGGAGGATAAGTAGTTAAACCGGGAACGAAGATAATTTGGAGTAGAAGTGTGGAGAACTCGAAACAGAAGAGAGAGCGAATGAAGTGTTCTGCGGTTACTAAGTTGCAGCCAGGATAAAGATTTGAACGAGGGTGTAATGTGGTCAAATTTGTGAGCATTACTGATGAATCTGACACACATATTGTGCACTCGCTGCAGCTTGTTCGAAAGGTCAGTTGTCAAGTCTGTAAATATTACGTCGCAATAGTCAAACAGTGGTAGTACGAGGGTTTGCACTAAAGTCTGTTTTAATTCTGGCGGGAGGAAGTTTCTGAATGGGTTAAGAGAATGCATGGTATAGCACACTCTCTTGGATATTTCCTTTATTTGGCATTCCCAATTTAAATTTTCGTCCAAGAAAATGCCGAGATTTCTGACGATGGAATGGTACGGAATAATGGCATTATTTACTGTAATAATTGGGATATGTACTGTAATAATTGTAAGTGTTGCTTCATTAGTTATTACTTCTACGAATAGATGACGAAGATAACAGTCAGTGTCGCCAATAGTATGTAAATGTATGTCGCATTATAGAATTCAAAATTTCATCCCACTCTGCTTATTGTCAAAAATACTAGTTTAGCGGGAAACCGCTGATATTGTAAAAAAAAGTGTATAGTATGTTATGAATAAATAAATAATGTAATTTTATGTTATTGTTTACACTGTATTATTTTACGTTTTGAAATACTGTATATTAGGAATGCAGAGCTATATATAATCATAATTTTCCTCACTGTGTACCTAAAAATATTGTATTCATTGTATGCTTTGTACTTCACTATTTTATTATTATTATTATTATTATTATTATTATTATCATCATCAATAATTGTCGTATATTTTTATACTTTGTATGTCTCATTTATTTTGACCTCCTGTTCACATTTTATTATGTTTTTCCTTTCGTTCTGTGTGTTACATGAGTAGGACTTACTCCTTGATTAGGAAGTTCGCTTATGCCATGTATGTCAAATATGTTAAAATGCTATATTTTATTTAACGACACTTGCAACTGCCGAGTTTATATCAGCGTCGCCGGTGTGTCGGAATCTTGTCCCGCAGTTCTTTTACATGCCAGTAAATCTACTGACATGAGCCTGTCGCATTTAATCACACTTAAATGCCATCGACCTGGCCCGGGATCGAACCCGCAACCTCGGGCATAAAAGACCAGCGCTATACCAACTATATCAACTAGGCCGACACCATGCATGTCAAAGGCGGGCATTTCTAGCCTTTAAACGAGGTGTAACAGTTACGTAGAATCGCTTTTAAGCGTATGTCTGCATGCGATTCTGTAAGGGACTCCTTGTCAGAGGGTACAATATGCCCACGCTGACATATCTTTGAACGCCAGTGTATGAATACGCTGCATTGTGAACTTAACCCGAGCTATAGTAATGATTAGACATCGTTGAATTGCCACACGCAGCATGCAATCAGGTTGCCGATGTACGGTAGTATAGAGGAGGTGAGCGACCGCCCGGTCTCTTAGTATAAGCAGTTCATGTTTAGAGATGTGACCGGTCCAAATAGATAGAGTAGCTACAGATAATGTATACCTATGTAAGCACTTCTTTTTGCATTACTGTGGTTGGAATAGTCAAAGCTTAACATTTGTTCAGTGTAGACAAGAATTCAATCAAACATACTACAATGAGAATGTTGCTGTTCCAAATAATTGCCCCTGGAATACCCTTACCCCCGCAGCCTGTCTTGACCCGTTGGGGAACGTGGTTGGATGCTGTTAATTATTATGCAGAACATTACAGCAAAATAATTGAGGTAATTTATGCATTGGATAGAACAGACAGTTCCGCTGTTGCAGCTATAAAATCATTGCCTTCTGAACAGCTATTGGAAGATATTCTGTTCATTGATTCTAATTTTAAAATCGTGTCCAAAAGCATCATTCTGTTGGAATCGTCTAAACTACAACTCTCAGAAGCCCTTAATATAGTGGATAAAGTATCACAAACCGTTATCCAAAATAACAATTCACTAATTTCAGAAAACGTGAAATGTGAGTTGAGAAACATTATTGCTAAAAATTCTGCCTATTCACAATCTTCGTATTATAAATGATGTACTATCAGGTCATGACAAGACGTCTGAAGTTGGTGTACTAAAAAGTAGTAACTTTCCGTTCTTCAAATATGCACGTATTACATCGTGTGATGTTGAACGTACATTTCCCAATATAAAAACTGTTTAAGTGACCATCGGAGGAGATTACTTTCCAGTCGCTCAAAATGTACGTAACTCTTCACTGCAATGCACATATTCAAGAATGATGTGAGTACCTTACATTAAATTTTAAGAGTTAATATATCTCACTATAAAATAATTGTGTATTTACATGTTTAGACATTTCCTACTTCAGTGATCATTCATTATATTTCTTCAATGCAGGGTAGAGGTTTTATTGTAACCGCAGTATACTTCTCAGTGCTTACATCAGAGGCATACTCCATCCTTTGCACGCCCCCTTCTCATACAGTCTATACTGCATGCGCAGTAAACCTTGCGATTCTCGTGGCAATTCCACGAAGTCTAGTAATGATGATAATCACATGTGAATAAAACATGGTGAAATGAGTCCGAGGTTCAACACCAGAAGTTAACCAGCAATTCTGCTTCGGTTGGTTGAGGAAAACCCTCGCAAAACCCCCACCCAGGTAATTTGTTCCAACTAGAATTTGAACTCGGGCCCGCTCGTTTCACGGTCAGACATGCTAACCGTTGCTCCACAGCGGTGGACTTACGTTCGCCTTAGAGATGGGAAAACTTCAAATACTCCAACCTGGTAATAAGCCCAATTAATAATGCTACTATTGCATTAACTAGATGAACAAATACGGGGTGGCAAAAAGAAAAGTGACTGAAATACTTTAGTAACATTTTGCACACAATCAGGGGCGGATGCAAGGGGGGGGGGGATTAAGGGGATATATCCCCTCCCGAAATTTTGAAAAAAATACGAAATAAGAAACACAAATAATATTAATTTTAATTCGTGAATGTACATAGGAATTAGAGAGTTTTCCACGTAAATCCTATTTGCTAAAATGTTAAATTCCAAGAACTGCAGGAAGGCAAACACAGCGTTCTTACTTCACGACAGAGAGTCATGAAGAGTATTTTAGGCTTTTAATTTTCCTTCTCTTCTTAGACTATTTTATTAGTCAGCTCAAGGACAGGTTTTTAAATCATAAGGGAATCCTAAAGTCCATACAAACTTTGCTGCCTAAAAACATAGTGCGAGCATCAGATGAAGATTTAGAAACTGCTGTAGAGGCTATAGTAAATCAGTGGCCCAATGATGTTGATGTATCACCAGAGTCTTTCTTCAATGAATTGAAGATGTGAAGAAGAAATTTCCTTGATCAGAAAAATCTTCACCTAATACCTACTGATTTTATATCATCTTTGAACAGGTGCAATGAAATTATTTTTCCCTGCACTCGCAAGGCGCTGAAACTTTTCTGCACGTTGCCTGTAACTACAGCAACAACAGAACGGTCGTTCTCAACTTTGCGGTATTTGAAGACTTACTTGAGGAGCACGATGGGAGCAGACAGATTAAATGGACTGGCCTTGATGTATATACATAAAAATGTAGAAGTAAAAGCTCATGAAGTACTGGATGAAATGTCTAAGAAGTCTCGTCGCCGTCTTCTGTAAATGTCATTCAGTCATTGTTTTTGTATTGGAGTCATTGTAAATGTTAAAATTAAAAAAAAAATATGTTTTATTTAATAACACTCGCAATTGCCGAGGTTATATCAGCGTCGCCGGTGTGCCGGAATTTTTTCCCTCAGGACTTCTTTTACATGCCAGTAAATCGACTGATATGAGGCCTGTTGCATTTAAACACACTTAAATGCCATCGAGCTGAGTTGGGGTAGAACCCGCAACTTCGAGCACAGAAGGCTATACCGACTACGCTACTCAGGCCAACTTGTAAATGTTTGTGACTCGGAAACAAATTGTGAGTATATAAACTTATGTCTTATTACTCCATTTTTACTACCTTCTCAAATCCCTCCCCGAAAAAAAATCCTGCGTCCGCCCCTGCACACAATGATAGGCCTACCGTACAACTGTGTGTTCTACATGTCTTCCACCATTGTGTATGATAAGTTCCATACCTTTTATCATCCTAGTGACCATAGCATCACACTGATCCACTGTCAAACTGTGCAGAACTGTTTCGATGTTTATATGAAGTTCGTCTAGACCAGCGGTCATCAGCTCAGAGCACCCTGGGGCTAGCGTCTCTTGCCCGCAGAGAACACACTGCACTATGGTGCAGTCGTAACTGCTAGAGGGTGTGCCCTCTACCTCTTCCTGCTGCACACGGGACGGCTCCGCTTACCCTTTGCCCATTTCATCGAGTGCTGACGACCACTGGTCTAGACAATCTGAACACACGCTCTCGCCATGAAACAATACTAACAATACCATCCCATCTCACCTCCTCACACTCATCCTCTTTCACAATAGCCCTGCCAAAACTCTGGAATTCTCTACCTGCTAGCATCAGGGACTGTCGAAATAAAATTGAAATCAAACGCAAACTTACTAGGCACTTGGTCAGTAATTGAGACTCGTTCAGACAGGGTTTCTTGTAAATAGTTCTCTTAATCTATCACAAAATATTTCAATATCCGGTAACTTCATTACTATAGATTTTTGTTATTGTAGGTTTAATTTGTAATTCAGTAAATACAAAAATATTCTTTGTTCTTAACTTCTATGATAAAATGTCTAGCTTTCATTAATCAGGTAGTCTTGTCGTACTTTAATTTTTATTGTAATTGTAATTGTAAATTTAATGTTAATTGTAATTTTATTGTTCATATTATAGTTGTAATCCCCTATTCCCCTATTCATCACACGACGGCAGATCAGGACTTGGGGAAGGACATGGAAAATCTGAGTGTCTAGATCAGCGGTCATCAGCACAGTGCACCCTCGGGATAGCGTCTCTTACCCTCTGATAAGAGAGACACTGACGTGCATCTGTGGCTGCTGGCGGGTATGCTATCTCCCTCTCCTTTCTGCTCTGCACGACGGAGCATATTTCGTTACACTCCTTACCCTTTACCCATTTCAGCGAGTGCTGACGACCACTGGTCTTGATCAACCGGCCGAGAAACAGCTGTTGAAGTAGGCGCGCATTCCCGTGACCAGTATGGGAGATCGCCTCACCTTGTTGAAACTCTTGCTTGTGCATATCAAGAGTGTTCAGAGCACAAAATATGCGCAGTTCCCCCTGAAAACGTACAATAACTTGTTCCTTGTAAACTTCTGATGGAACGTTAATTCTGTTTTCATGTGCATCCTGTATGAAGGACGGACCAATGATGCCGTGGGAAATCACAGCGGCCCACACGGTTACTTTCTCCGAATGGTCTCTGTGGCTATTCATATTCATCCGTTTTTTCTTATTTCCCAATCGAGAAAATGAGCATTTTGCTTATTGGCATGGCCACTCAGTAGCACATCACGATTTTTGGTTATCTTTTTATTGGGTTCTTATTTCAAATTTAGAGTTTGCTGATTCCAGTCCTTACACGACATTTACATACATAATTTCCCCCAGGAAAAGAGAGAGAGAGAGAGAGAGTGAGTGAGTGAGTGAGTGAGTGAGTGAGTGAGTGAGTGAGTGAGTGAGTGAGTGAGTGAGTGAGTGAGTGTTTTTTTTTGTAACGCACCAGCAGATAGGAGACATCAAAACAAAGAAAAACTCTATATGAACCCGCGTCCCATTGTACCGCTTTTCCGAGTTATGGTTCCAGTTCTATTTCAGTAATGGCAGACATGTTTACCGTTACAGGAGATGCTTAAAATGATCACCCGCGACTTGAATGCAAGCATGCAGTCATCGACTTCAAAATTCCACTCTCTTTCAAACATACCAAGTGTCTGTCGGATTCGTTGGCAGCCATCTTGTATCTGGTGACGAATGCAGTTGAGCCGTTTTTTTAAATGGCCCCACAAATAAAAATCCATTTAATCTAAGTCTGAGGAATACGCAGGCCATTTTTTAGGTAATATTGCATTCGGCGAGTCTGTTCGTCAAATTCAGATCTGCCATTTTCTGGTCTGATTAATCCCTGTTTGATACGGGTGAAAAAGTAATTGGGAAAATGTTGATATAGATTAAGTATAAATTATTCTCACAATTGACAGTATCAATGGTTTCCCGCTAAATTTAGTTTCTTTTTTTAAAATCATTAGGGGAGTATGAAATGCATAATTTTAAAATGCGGATATATTTATGTAATATTGATGACACTATTTTCTTCGCCATCTATTCATAGAAGTAATAACTAAAGATGCCACACTTACATGAACAAATTATTGATCACTATCGATTAGTAGCGGACAGGTATATTTGAACGCCAGTGTACTAACACAGTGCGCCGATGTTATGACAACTACTGCAGTACAACCGCTCTCTTACTCTAGTCACAGACCATGTCTCTCTCTCGCACAGAGTAACTACATAAGGTTGCAGCACCGTTGTTTACGTTCCACATACAAAATGGTCATCTATACTTTTTTTTTTTTTGAAAGAGGGACATGACAGCAGCGTTGCGATCGGAAAAACAAGTGAATGTCACATAGCGTGGTAGGCCTGTTGCTATGGTAACAACGGTTGAGTTGCCAAACTTACAGTTTCCACATGGCGAGTGCTTAATAGCTCTCTTGGCGACACTAATTGTGAATACAATGTTAGCATTGGCACGTTTCGTCTTTGATCCTCCATCGATTTTTGTACTGTTTTCTTACCTTCGCGTCATTTGTCAATGGATGTTTTAACGTCAGCCATCTTAATGACAATTGTTAGCTACCATCAGCTGGCAGCGTGATAGTCCATATTGGCAACACGGCACTGTAGTTCCAAGTTCGGCCGCTTAACTGTTATGTCCCATCTTTCAAAAAAACAAGTATGGTACATACCTTAACTATAATAGTTACACTACAGTCTAGTATACACAGTCACGAAGCTCAATATGTAGTAAATATGCGTCCATAGATAGTTGTTAACCACTAGGATCGCTACTACCGCCTCATTGCAGACAATGCGAAATAGTAGTACCTGCACAGTCTATTGCTCCTAGTACCCTCATAAACTGTATATACTAGACTGTGGTTACACCTTTACAAACTACAATGTCATTACCTCCATCGTTAAGCAAAAGTGATGAAAGTTGGCTGTCACATTCTCTTTGGCTAAAATTCCTATGATGTCATATGGTGCATTCTTGAACATCCTGCTCGCCGAGATATCTGAAACATAATAGTAATAATTCAGTAGTAAATATAGTCTAGTCCATTATAATAACTGTACATAAAAATGTACTGTGTGTGCAAGTTTCGCTATACCGACACGCTGTCTACTGGTGCTGTCCTGAATGCAAACTACAATCAAGATTTCGGCACTATGTTCAAGAGTTGAACACAAACACTTCGTGCGAATGGATGCTTCATGTTTTAGTTTAGCTTAAGCATTGCCTTTCTGAAAAAGTATTTATATACGTACGATTAACGTTAATAGATTTGGTCCGTGAAGCAATTTCATCAGAGAATCCCTAACGTCGTCGTTACAAGTCGCAAAGTCATTCACGAAAGTAAATCAATTTCAGAATACTGAAAAAGTTGCATAAAAACGCAGACAACAACGTTATGTTCTCACTGAAGAAAATTTGAATGATATCATATTTAAGGTTCTGGCTGATATGAGGCCTACATCATCAGGCAGTACATCTCACTTGACGATATGTGTCAGAAGAAGAACAATCTTTGTATACATCTGAAAATTTGATTAGTGTAATATGTAGTTAATTGGCGATGTATGCAATGGAGGGGAAAAGGAACTGGCCGCCCTACTTCATTACCTCCTGGTGTAGTTGCCTCATAAGTGGTGCCATGCTGGTATCACTTGTGAGGTTCAGACCTGTCTTCGGACAGTTGACTAAACAACAACATCGTATATGACCTGGAAAAATCTACTAAAAATCCGCTTCGTTATATTTCTTAGGAAACGCGTATGTCTTTAAAGTACTATGCGAAACGGTGCCATGTTAATTAAATGAAAACTAGACAAAATTATCATAATCCATAAGCTCCAAAGAACGTCATATGCTCATATCCCTGCATGAAATTAAGTTTGAGTGTGGCATGCCATTACCAGTGAAGGAAAATAGATCCGTTTTTTAATTTGAAAGAGTTTTTAATCCGTATAGATATGTTAAAATGAACATATTCGTTTTAGCGAGTTAACAGAGACGAATCGTGAGTTTGGCTTTTTATAATAGGATTCTGCCACAGCACATACAAGCAACGTTTTCATACAAGTAGTTCACAAAGTATTTGAGAAAAGAGTTGTCAGTAATAATGTATGACTCTTTCATTCCGCAATCTAACTACTGTGACTTTTATCTATAGTGAACTTTAAAAGAGAGAGACTGTAAAAAAAATAAATCAATATACTTTGGAAGGAAAAGAACATAACATCCGACAAAACACCGCCTCCAATTACGGACGGAAAATGCAGCAAGCGAAACATGATTCCATAAACAGACACCAAAAATATTTCTAACATGAAAGCATAGACTTTCATTATTTCCTGCTTAATTTGGTTGAAAAAATTATGTTTTAACTATAAAAATTTAACAAATCTTTGCTCGAATAGCCCTCTCCAGTCGATGTACACGGTAGGGCATTTTCAGAGAATTAATTTTACGTATGACATCAAATATGGATTCAAACAACCTATTTATGCTTTTATTTTTCATCTTTCAGACAATTATATCTTCATCCCCTTTGCTGTGGAGACCTTCGGTCCTTGGAGTCATGACGCTAAAGTTTCGGTATCTCAAATCGGCCAAATTTTGATCTCCATTACTAGTGATCACCGGTGCACTACTCATTTGCGTCAACGCTTAAGTATTGCTATTGAACGCGGAAATGCAACCGAATCCAGCTCTTTCGGCGAACACTTTCTTCTGTAAAATTTATATGTATTCTGTGTGTAAATATTTGTATTTAGTATTATAAATTTAATATTAGCACATCTTGTAACATTGTATTAAATCAATATATTTTGTTAATAATTATTGTAATAAATTTCACTATAATAATATTATGCTTTTGTATTTGTTTATTTACATAATTGAAGGTATTAAAAAAAAAAACAAATCCTTCAGGTGATCGCCTTCAAATTGCAATGCACTCTTGAAGTCGCTTCTGGAAACGTCACCACAAACACATACCTCCTGAACAATTGTCCAGTTTCATACCGATTGAAGAATCTTATTCATCTCTTGAATATCATACATTCTATGGGAGAACACCTTCTGTTTAAAATAACTTACTTTAATTTGCAGACTTAGCACAGATTCGTCCCCGGATGCATCATCTCCCGATCTGGCGATATGCTGTGGCCATCGCGTTCACCCGATTTGACAGTTTCAGATTTTTATGAGGATATTCGAAACATAGATTATATGATATTGAAGAGTTGAAGAGCAAGACACGACATGGAATAGAAGAC
The DNA here is from genome assembly GCF_040183065.1 of Periplaneta americana. NCBI lineage: Eukaryota > Metazoa > Arthropoda > Insecta > Blattodea > Blattidae > Periplaneta > Periplaneta americana. The sequence goes on along the minus strand of NC_091130.1, from coordinate 109,826,486 downwards.
ATTAGTTAACAGTTGTTCGCGACTTCAGTCGTTTTCAAATAATATAATAATATACAGGGATATCATTTTATTTTTACTAACATTTTTAATATTAACCTGGCTATACCTTTAGAGAGCCGGAAACACCGTTTGCTACCCCCTTCCACGATTGTAGTTCGATGATACTGGCGTAAAACACAAACAAATCACTTTACTAGGTATAGGAGGGAAGAAAAGTAGTTCATCCATTTACGTAAACTAGGAAATATCGATAATTTTCATTAGGTTTTGTTTAATAAAAATGCAGTACTGTATTAAGAATAAGTGTTTTTACTCACGAACTGAGTTATCCATTCGGACGTATTCATTATGCAGTGTATATTATACTGCCTACAGCACATTAGCGTACAATTAGAGAATGAAGTTAAATTGAAAAATAATCGTAATATGGATATTTAAACACATTTTTGAAAATGGTGGCCGTTCATTTCGATACAGGCTTCAGTTCTTTTGTGCATATTATCGCACTATGGACTATTGCATCTAATTCCAATTGCCAGTTTCGTCCTTCGTACTAGTAACTCATGTTGAAATAATTCTGTACCTACTCTACTGGAAATTCAATCTTCGCTTCTGCCCGACTCGCACAGATAAAATTACTCAGAGATGCTATCTACTGTCCGTCCAAATGGTTATGCCGCAGGATCGTAGAAAGGGGGGAATTCACGTGACAGTTAATTACTTAACGAGGCCCTTTTATTTAAGTTATTTTAAGCAGTTGTATAATATTACGTAAACGTCCAATTCCTAACAGAAATTAATGTTTTCAGAAAAGAGCTAAAACAGCCCAGCTTTTACAGAGGTGCGAGCAGAAGCAGGTGGAGGAAATCAGGATGCGACGTAGGCAAACGGACAGTACCTGTGAGAAAATATTATTCAATATTGAAAGCTCTTTCGTCACTGGAAAATGCGACCATATTTCTGGAACCTACTGTACTCACTAACTCAGTGCTGTTTACTATATGCGTCCTTCATTCTGTGTGGAGGACAGTTGGAACTTCATTAGTAGAAGGGGTGGGAGTGAAGTACATTCAAAAACTCAAGTACAATAAAAATTGAAGTAAAAATAAAATGATGTCCCTGTATAAACATGGGCGTCATCAGCGCCAAGCTTGCAGTGTGTGGCTGCCACAACAAATTCTTAATCAACTGCTTGATAGGCTTCCTACTAGCTTTACTTGTGAATCTAAGTTCATTTTTTACTTTATTCATACCGTATGATAAATATTAACTCCCTGATTTAACCAAAAACAATTTCATGCAGTGCCGCAAATATGTTATGACTAGTACAGTGCGATTATTTAGTTCTGACAGTCGCCGGCAATGTGCGCCTGGGTCAGGCGAGTCCATTAAGTTACGGCAAGGGATGTTCAGGTTAGTCTGTCGCTTGCCTTCAGAGAGATCGGATGTCACGCATGCGGTATAGCGCTGTTTCAGTACAGTTACTGTACTGCATTCCTTTAATGACTGCTCGCCCTATCTCTATTCCGGAACTCTCCCCACTACTCCTATTACTTCTCCTCTTTCGCGTCGGTGAGCTGTCAGGATTGAATAATCGGTCTGTAATTACATTCTCAACACTACATTCGAGTCTATGGTGAATCTTGTAGCCACGATAAATAAAAGAATAGACCTATGAAAATAATCTCACTTTATGGTACTATGTTGGTACTTACTTCCACGAAACCAAAGAGGTGATGCTTCATTATAGCTGAGACAACGTGTTCGATGTTCTACTTTATTGGCTGCCAGGTAAGTCAGGAGTTCGAACCCCAGACACGTTCCCCAAATAGGAAAATAGTCGCCTTGTTTATTTTTCTCCACGGCCAAATGGTACAGTTCTCCTCCAGCCTCCGCGTATCCATCAGTTGCATTGAAATACGTGGCACCGCCCGGAAGGAGAATGCTAGGGAAACCATATGAGCATGGTAGTAAATATACATGCAGTAATATTAAATATAGCATTTCTCGAAAATTACTCATCTTTCAGGCAAATTGAACAATTAAATTCCACTCTATGAAAAGTCATCTCACAGAAGTGACAGAACGAGTAAAGGAATGAAAATAACTTACTATGTAAGGTTGATGAAGATGATTATGATGATGATTATGATGATGATGATGATGATTATTATTATTATTATTATTATTATTATTATTATTATTATTATTCATTTAGTGTTCTGCCCAAGGGCAGTCTTTCACTGCAAACCCAGCTTTCTCCAGTCTTTCCTATTTTCTGCTTTCCTCTTTGTTTCCTCATGTGATCCGCATATCTTAATGTCGTCTATCATCTGATATCTTCTCCTATCCCGAACTCTTTTCCCATTCACCATTCCTTCCAGTGCATCCTTCAGTAGGCAGTTTCTTCTCAACCAATGACCCAACCAATTCCTTTTCCTCTTCCTGGTCAGTTTCAATGTCATTCTTTCTTCACGCACTCTTTCCAACACAGCTTCATTTCTTATTGTCTGTCCACTTCACACGTTCCATTCTTCTTCATACCCACACTTCAAATGCTTCTATTCGCTTCTTTTCACTTCATCGTAATGTCCATGTCTATGATGATGATGATTATTATTATTATTATTATTATTATTATTATTATTATTATTATTATTATTATTATATTTGGTTTTTTAACGACGCTGTATGAACTACAACGCTATTTAGCGTCAATGGGATTGATGATAGCAAGATGATATTTGCGAGATGAGGCCGAGGATTCGCCATAGATTAACTGACATTTGCCTTATGGTTGGGGAAAATCTCGGGAAAAACCCAACCAGGTAATCAGCTCAAGCGGGAATCTAACCTGCGCCCGAAAGCAACTCCAGATTGGCAGACAAGCGCCTTAGCCGACTGAGCTACTCCAGTGGCTTATTATTATTATTATTATTATTATTATTATTATTATTATTATTATTATTATTACTTACTTACTTACTTACTTACTTACTTACTTACTTACTTACTTACTTACTTACGCTTTTAAGGAACCCGCAGGTTCATTGCTGTCCTTATTGTAAGGTTCTGTAACAAGCTGTTTTTTACGGTGATGGGTTGTTAGCCCTTCGCCCAACCCCCAAGCTGGAGGACCACCCCAGTGCTTATTCAATATATTCGCAGCTACCTTCCATATCTGGAGGCCGTCTCCTCTATCCACAACCTGAGGACGCGCCATGCCATGGTGATAGGGACCCAACTATTATTATTATTATTATTATTATTATTATTATTATTATTATTAGTATTAGTATTAGGCCTATATTGACGACAATAATGACTACAGTGATATGAGGATGTTGAAGAAAATGATAATTATGATGACGGCAATAATATTAAAAATCATCATTATGGTAAAGTGCTCATCTAGATTGCGTCTAAATAATGGCACAATACTCAAATGTGAATCCCTGCTCATCAGGGCATTTCTGGAAATGAACTTGCAGATGCAGCAGCAAAAGAAGCTACACGGCTTCAATTGCATATCTTAACATCTATTCCTTATACAGACGCCATTAAATACATATCCAGAAAACTGCACAACCATTGACAAACATCATGGAAAGAGTCATGATCCAGCAAACTTCACGAAGTAATGTAACATTCCAGAATGAAATATCCAATACAGAATTTTTTAAACATCAAGATACAGTTATAATCACCAGACTGTGAGTTGACCACACCAAAATGACACATTCTTATCTACTAGACAGAACTCTTCTTCCAACATACACCAATTGCCATTAGGAGCTCTGTACGCCACATAAAAAATGAATACCCATTATATCAACTCCATCGAGATCAATTCCATAATATATCAACAGTTCTAAACAACCCATCATCCAGCTCAAACTTGATTAAATTTTTAAAGCTATCAACATATATAAATATATTTAAATGAATTTCCTGTATTCTAATATATTAAACATTATATAAACTCTTAAAATTATTTATGTATTGTTGCAATATGACTTACTAAGTTAAAGTGACATAAAATAAATGAATTTTAAAAATACTAACAACACTATAGTGAATCCAAATCCTATGTTAATGCTAGTTTTATAAACACTTTGAACCAATTTCATATAGAGACAGATTCTTCACTACACATTAGGGTACGTACAAGTTGGAGCGACGATAAACGATAAAAGAAGCAGCGATGCTATATCAGGGAGAATTAAAGCATGCGTAAGGTGTGCATATTGGAGTAATGATAAAAGCGAAGATGCACGATAAAAGTGACGAAAAAGCTAAGTTCCGTTTTCTTCGCTCTTGTCGTTCATATGATCTCTGATTAAGATAATATTATTCTGTATAATGACCGGTAGTTATCAATATATCCGAATATTAATCGATTTATTATTATTTCGGCTTATTAAATTAATTATTGCAGATATTGACAAATTGATCAGTTGTGTATTTATTCGTCCTATGTTATGTGATCACAAGAACCAATCACAACACAACGAATTTATACTATCTTTGGGATGAGAAACGGGTTTGATTTTGTACGTATTTAAGTTATATTAACCTTGAACTTGGCAGGCGATACTTTATATATATCTTCTCTCATTAAGTGGATGCATAGAATATCTTCTACTGATAAATCAAAATGTTCGCTTCCCGCGTTCTTGTTGCTCCGATATGAACACTTGATTCTTTGATAATACCAAAGCGTTGCTAGATCATTTCTCTTATCGTTTATCATTGCTCCAACGTGTACGTACCCTTAGAAGCAAGAAGAACTTCCTTCATTATTAAATTTTCATTGTTATGTTGTAACACTTTTATAGAGTAGGTACCAGTAACCAGAAATATTGCCAAAAATATAAAAGCAGTAGTAGTAGTAGTAGTAGTAGTAGTATTAGTAGTAGTAGTAGTAGTAGTAGTAGTAAAAGTGATGGGGGTGCAGCAGTAGTGATGGCAGTAGTGATAGTAGTAGTAATGTGGTAGTGGTAGTAATAGTAGTGGAATAAACAATCATAGAGAGAATAGAGAAACTCTCCCCCCCCCCCCCAAATAAAAAAAATGGAGATTAAATGAAGCTGTTTAGTCGAAGGAAAGGTAGTTAATCTGAAAGAAAAGACCAGTTTTCAAGAAGTTGACATATTTTCTGACTGGTTATATGTTTTATGCGTTTCAAAACAATTTGATTTCCATTTCCAAGTTTAGAATTACTGTTTATAGTTTTTCTTTCCTTGAACTACGAGTACCATTCGAAATCGAAAGGCAAGGGGGAATACGAAATACAACTATAAATTAAGATCATTAGAATCAGAGTGATCTAAGTAACATGAAAGATGTTCTGAGAAGCAAACATTCTCATGGGGACAGATAGAAAGTTATTTTTTTTTCTTTTACCATGTTAAAAATGTCAAAACAAGTGCCTATACAAATTCTGCCCACTCGAACGCAATTACCATGACCGTTCAGAAAGTAAGTTTTCTTGGGGCTGTTTACAGGAAGAAAACACAATTTAATAGAAATATTTATTGTAACAGATACAGTAATTTTATTGTTGAGGTATTTTTCAAAATATTCCCCGCCGAAATTGAGACATTTGTCATACCGTGGGACCAACAGAGAGGTGCAGATGGCTGTCACACACTGGTTTCAATCCCAGGCGGCAGACTTCAGGGACACCAGGAAACAAATTTGATCATATGGTATGACAAATGTCTCATTTCCGGTGGTTAATATTTTGAAAAATAACTCAACTATTGCTGTATCTGTTTCAATAAATCTTTCCATGATATTGTATTTTCTTTCTGTAAACAGCCACAGGGAAATATACTTTCTTCACGGCCCTCGTAATTGTGCTCAAGTGGCCAAAATAGATATAAGCACTTGTTTTGACATTATTAACATGGTGGAAGAAGAAAAAAAAAACTTTTTTCTCTGCCCCATGAGCATGTTTGCTTGTGATATATTTAACTTCGAAAGTTTGAAAGACTGAATGCCTTCAATCTGTGAAGTTAACTTTTTATCCAACGGTTGTCAATAGATGATGGAACTCATGTAAATCGCCCTTTCCCTTAGTACATACAAATATGAGTGCATTTAACTCATATTTGTAAATTTGTTACTTAGATGACTGCGGTTCTAATGGCCTCAATTGTGGACTATAAAACTTACCCATTTACTTTATCAACGATATGTCTATAATAGTCCTTTGTTTCGTTGATCCTGTAAACATAGAAAAAAGATTTAAATTATGATATTATAAAAACAAAGCTCTCCCCTACCTATAAAACTAACAAAGATAGCAGAATAAAATATAACAAGGCGACAGGAAATAAAAGCAAATATATGTGAACCAAAATTACAATAAATAACTTAATAAGAATAGAATAATCGTATAAAGAGTGAATCAAAAGTAGGAACCATAGTATTATTCACTTCAGCTTGAATTGTCTTACGATATGCTCAATATGGTAAACCTCTTCAGCAAGGCATGTTCAGATGATGCTCCCAGTTCTTCAGGAGACTGAGGATTGTGGCAGGCGATATTTGCGCGGCACATTCCATTATCCTCCCTTGCAAATTGTGCAGAATAAATCATTACCTTCATTTGACCCCATAGATAGTAATCCATTGGTGTAATGTGAGGGGAACTTACGGGCCAATGGGGCCTCGCCGACCTATCCACCTCCCAGGAAACTGGTCATCCAGCCACTGATGTACGATTAATCTATAATGCGGAGGGGCACCATCCTGCTGAAGCATTGTGAAGAACTAGCCGTCCTCATTCAGAATTGATGGCAAGACGCACTCCTCTAAGAGAGTCTTGTACTTCTTGGTGGTCAGAGCAGCTTCGAATGATCCTCCCACATCATTAGTTCAATGGTTTCTAACTTTTGACTCACCCCATAAACTCTTTCAATTAAAGTGAACTGTCCGTTACAGAAGACACTGCTTTGGTTCTCGTCACGTCGAAGCCTCCAGTCTGCTCACTAAACTGTCCGTTTGCTACGCCGCCATCCCAAGAGCAAGTGAACTGTCCTTAAAAATCTAAATCCACCTCGGTAATGCATTCCATTCCCTCAAAGCAGTCGAGAGAAAAACTGAATAAATCATTACTCTATCAATACTCTTCTCCAACTCTAATCTCTGATTGGATAAACAGCATAAACGTAAGCAGACGTCACAAAAAACAATGGATAATGATCAGAGAGTATCACCCCTGAACACATATACAACAGACTGCTCAGCCTTATAGGCTTTGACGGCAACAACTTTTATCAGTTTCACTATGCTGCCATCTAGCTACTGCATAAGAAGTCACGTTATAACTCTTATTTCAATTGTATGGAGCAACTGTGTGGTTGTTCTCTTCCATATGTTACCGTTTTTAACATGGGGATGGCCAATCTGTTATATATGTGATCTGAGATATCACATAGAAAATATGAGTAGGTATTTGATTAATGTCATTATCGATTGCAACCTAAAACTCCTGAGTAGATTCATAATGGAATCTTAACGTGGCAAAACACCAGTATAAACAAATAAAACACTATGATCTTATGTAAATAAAACTTTTTTGTGGCATGGATAAAAAATGGAATGCCACAAGACCGAAATAAGGAACACTACATATAAACGACCTAAATAATTTAATGAAAAATGAATTACTACAATTTGAAATCGCATGTTAATAAATCAATTTTAATTCTACACACATTTTCACATTATGTATTCACTTGCAGGATAACATTTAGCCTACCGGTACTATTCGTATTTGCCACTTTCTGATATTTTCTCAAGCAAGTTCTTATTTAATGCAACATGACTGAAAGAATATTTGTAAGATATACCAGAAAAATTAATTGCAATTAAAAACTCTGTGTAATTATATCAGATGTCCACTTCAAGGGTTTTTGAGTAAATATTTCTACCACAGATGCATTTTAAATTGATATACATAGCCAGAGATTTATCAATTTTTCAAACTTTAAGGGGTTAGGTACAGCTTACAGCAGTAAAAATTTTTGGAAATATTCAACAATTTTTTTCTCCATTACTGTATCTTGTACAATAATGAAAATTGGTATGTGTAAAACACTGTCCTTCTGCTATATGAAGAAAAAAATATTTTTACGATTAAAAAAAAATATTTATATATTTTTTTCAAAATTCATAATGGTGATAATTCACTGTGCAGTGATGAAGCGTTTCCCTCATAACTCATAAACTTGTTAACTTTTTTCATGTTCTCTTGCTTTTATTTTATTGCTGAAACTCATGTTTACAATATCATGCTCTTTCAACCATATTCCTTAATAAATAATATTTTTTTTTATTTTGTGTTAGAAAAAATACTGATACTTGACCATTTTTTAAATGAACTTATTTTTTATCAGACAATCTATCAAAGGTAGAGAAGTGATCTTGCACCATATTGTAGATATGACATGTATAAATACACACAAAAGAGTTCATTGCAGAATGTCTGATACTTTTTTTTTTCAATTATGTGGGAAACACTTCATCACAGCACAGTGAACTGAATTTTGAAAAAAAAAATGTAAATATTTTTTTAAACCGTAAAAATATTTTTTTTCATATAGCAGAAGGACAGTGTTTTACACATACTAATTTTCATTAATGTACAGTAGTGGCAAAAAAAACCAGACCGACCCTTGTAGCTGATTTCAGAGCCTTGTTCACTCCAGAGCACGATAGACTGGTAACTAAGACTTTCGTGGTTCGAATCCTGCTTGGGAAGGAAACTTTTTTTTGTTCCTTATTCAAATTTATTCCTAATACTTTTCGACTGCTGACAAAATTCATCTTCTGGGAATAATAAGTTAATTGAGTAGTAAAATATCGCTACAATCGAAAAGTATTGGGAATAAATTTAAATAAGGAACAAAAGAAATTTCCTTCCCAGGCAGGATTCGAACCACGAAAGTCTTAGTTACCAGTCTATCGTGCTCTGAGTGAACAAGGCACTGAAATCAGCTACAAGGGTCGGTCCGGTTTTTTTGCCACTACTGTACAAGATACAGTAATGGAGGGGAAAAAATGTTGAATATTTCCAAAGTTTTACTGCTGTAAGCTGTACCTAACCCCTTAATAGTTAATGGTCAGATTTCTTGAAAAACAATGTTCACCTGTATATTAAGAATTTTCAAATAATTGATTAAATGGCGACCTTATGTACATAATTAACACGAGTTAGGTCGCCATTTAATCAATTATTTATATTCAAGTGTTAAAAGTAGTGTACGAAAGATTCAACATGGATTATCAAGAATTTTCAGTTTATCATTTAAATTGTTCGAAACATAAGTTTCAAAATACAGGGCGTTTAGTGAAAGAATTATCCACAAGGGACATGAGGCACATCTTAATACAGGGCTTTTTCCTCAAAATCAATTACTTCTGGCAACCCTGGTGGTTTTTGAGTCTGATGAATGGAAAACTTTTTCATTGTCATTATATATGGTCTTGTTAGCAATGACTGCAGTAAAGATTATCTGTGTCCGGTGTTTGAGATTTCTTTCCGTAAAAATGTAAATACAGTGCATTTCTTGTACGTATGCACGTAACAACGTGCATACAGTGCACACTCACATGACTGGAACAACTCTCGCTCCAGCTCCCTCCAGAAATTTCACGTAAGAAGCAGCAATGTAGCTGCTTTGTTTAGTTTCATGTCCATGCCTCTGCCTAAATTCCTCCGCCAGCACTCCTGTTGGAAGTAACAGAGATGGCACTGAACAGAAATATTAATATACTGGAGTCACAAATTCATAGTAAGTAAGGAGCAATGTTAGGATAACACCACAGTCTCGTGTATACACATACAGTTACGAAGCTTAAGTTTATGAGATACTAGGAACAATACTATTACTACGGTATTTCCCATTGTCTGTAATGAGGCGATAGTAGCGATCCTAGTGGTTAGCAACTATCTATCGATGCATATTTACTACTTACTGAGCTTCGTGACTGTATATACTAGACTGTGGTAACACCTCAGGTTTAAATCCTATAATTCCAAGTGCAAATTTTTACATTGAAGAATAGTGTTGTGGCAGGTTTTTGTTGAAATACTCCAGTTAGCTTCATAATGAAGCCACCATCTTCCCATACTTAAAAATTATTAACATCATTGCAAAAAAAAAAAAACAAACAAACAAACAAAAAGAAATTTTTCAGTGACGGTCCTTGAACTCTTATTTTATCAATACAACTTGCGAAATAACGAAAGAAGGATAATCAATCATCTGAACAAAAAGAAGTTATACAGAGTGATTCACGAGGATTTACCGTCCTTCACGGAGCTTATTTCTGAAGACATTCTGAGCAAAAAATGTCATATAAACATGGGTTCTATTCACAATATTTACGCGTGATCTTGGTCAGCGTACAGTCAGCAGCCAGTGTGAGCGCTACGGAAATCAAAGATAGCCGTATGCAGTTCCGTAGCGTGAAGAGTGTCGTTCACAAGCGTGCGGCCAAGTGTACTCAAGCAGACAGCGACATTTTTTTAAATGTGTTGTAAACTCTTCAAAAGTGTAAATTAGGGTTCAAAATTGAACTGCAAATAATTAAGTCGGTGGAAGTGGTGTGATCGTGATAAGTGGGTAAGAATAATGTATGTATGACTTGAGGCTTTCCTGGCATTTGATGTAGAATAACTCTTCTCAGGTTCTCAGCCAGGTGAGTTCGAGATTTGGTTCCAAGCTTTCGATGGCTAGCTCTGCCATCTTCTTCAGGGAATGAAGTGATGTGGAACCATGTCTAGCCGGTATATATACAATAGTAGGACTTCCCGCTGTGGGCCAACCAGGAGCTAGTTCCTAGTCCCGACCGCCAAGCGTATTCTGGTTGATGGAAGCGGTGGCGAATCAGGAGCTAATTGCTGGTCCCGACTGTCTGCCGTGTGCTGGTGGTTGAAGCATATTGATGGCAGGTTTCCATGCTGTACTCAGCTGTAGACCCCCTGTCTCTGTTGAAATTATTGCCATCTAGCTGGATTTCGATGGCTTCCTTGATAACCAAGTCCCAGTAACCTAATGCCTTGTCCAAGATGGTGGTGGAGCCGAAATCTATCTTGTGGCCCGTTTCTAGGCTGTGTTGGGCTACTGCAGACTTATTAGGGTAATATAGTCTTATGCTGCATTGATGTTTCTTGCAGCTTTCCATAATGGTGCGTCCCGTCTGCCCGATGTAGCATTTCGCACACTCACAAGGTATTTTATAGACACCAGGTGTCCTAAGACCAAGGTCGTCATTAACTGGTCTCAGCAAGTTCTGGATCTTTGTGGGCGGCTTATGGATGGTCTTAATCACGTGTTTTCTTAGCAGTCTGCCAATCTTGCCCTAGATGGGGCCATAGGACGGGATGTATGCCATGCCCTTCATCTCCTCTTGTTCCTCAGCGGGTGGTTTGTGGTCAAACCGATTTCCCTGTTGCCGAAGTTGTTCTGTAGGAACGTCTTACGTAGGTGACAGATCTCAGAAGGGAGACTCTCTTTATCCGAAATGCCCCTCGCCCTGTGCAGAAGAGTCGACAGAACCGCACGTTTCTGTGCCGGGTGGCTGCATCCATTCAGGTATAGGTTGGTACCGCTGTATACGCTGTGACCCAGTGTGCCATCCGACTTCCTGGAGATGAGAATGTCTAAGAAGGGGAGACATCCGTCTTTTTCCACTTCTTTCGTGAACTGGATGTTCGGGTGGATATTGTTCAGGTATTCTTGGAATTTCTGAAGTTTTGCTTCTCCATGAGGCCAGATGACCAAAGTGTCATCTACATAGCAGTAGAAGTGAGCTGGTTTCACAGGTGCATTCTCCAGGGCTCTATGCTCCAAGTCTTTCATGTACAAATTGGCTATGGCTGGCGACAGAGGTGAGCCATTCCCTGAAGAAGATGGCAGAGCTAGCCATCGAAAGCTTGGAAGCAAATCTCCAACTCACCTGGCTGAGAACCCGAGAAGAGTTATTCTAAGAATAATGTAATTTTCTAGTTAAAAATAGAAAAAAGATGTCTGTACGAAGCAACTAAGAAATTCACAGCACATTTTTAGCTTCATAATACACATTAAAATACACAATACAAATAATACACAACAATTACAATTAATAATAATAATAATAATAATAATAATAATAATAATAATAATAATAATACATAAAATAAACTAATTAATAAGTAAACCTAATTTTCCATTATAACCTACATATGTACAGACCCCACATAAGTTTCACATTGGTACCTACTTATAATCTTTCACTTCACTCTCATCTCACTCACTGCAGTGTGACATACTCACTCACTGCACCACTAGCACTGTGACACATTTCACTGACACTATATAACACATTTAACTGACACTATAGAACACATTTCATTGACAGTATAAATTATCACTGATCGAAACTATTCACTGCCATTGTAAACTATAACTTCATTGACTCACCACGCTTCACTGATACAACAGTTCAAATAAGACAAATAATTACACCCTTATTCATACTTATAAACAGAACTACATTAAACTGAACATTTCTAGTCTAAGACCCTCTTACACGCTATTTTAAAATAATTTACAATTAAAACTAAGGGAATAACTCGTCAGGCTAAATAAATACTTGTCCTACAATTTGGATTCCTTCTCCACTCTGTCCTAGAGTAGTGATCGACAGATTTTTGTCATCACACTTCTCTAGCTGAAGAGGCGAATTGAAGCCGAAGCAGAGAAAACGCAAAACAACAAATAGAGTTTACACTCTTAAAATCATAAGTTTGTGTTTTCACGAGTCTTTTCCAAAGGTTTGATCCTTTGACCGCTTTTGGTATTATCCTTTTGCAGTCTTTGGATCTTCCAAAGGTTTTGACTGGTGAGACACAAAATGGGACGATATTCTTTACCCCAGTTTGCGAATCTCCGGTTTCGAATACTTGTCACCTTAAGTAATGTAACGTCTCTTTTTTTTTTTTTTTTTTTCTAATTTACACTTTATACACAACTTTTTAATTTATTTTTATATCTTCTTAAGGAAGGACAGCCCTCAAAGATCGCTGCAGGTAGGTCATTCTAATCATTTATAGTTCGATTTAAAAATGAGAATTTACCTACATCCGTTTTCTGTTTCCTACATTTAATTTTAAAATCATGATCGTTCCTACCAAAGTACGTTGGCTTCTCTAAAGGAGCCATTATGTCTACCTATACTTTTTGACCTATATGTGCTCTATATAAAGATGTTATTCTAGTTTTCCTACGTCTGTTTTCCAATGTTTTCCATTTAAGTTATTTTATCTATCATTCCCATCTTCTCTTTTACCTTTAACAAATTTAGCTGCCCTATACTGGATTCTTTCTAAGGAATCTATCTGATATATTCTGTAGGGATCCCAACATGTAGTTCCATATTCCATTAAAGGTCGCACTAACATTTGAAATGCTATTTCCCTCGATTTGAGGCTAGTCTTTTTTAAGATTCTCATAATAAAGTGAAGTACCCTCCATGCTTCACCCATAACATCATCAACCTGCTCTCCACAAGAAAGTTTGGAGTTTAAATATACTCCTAGGTATTTATAACATTGTTCTTGCGGAATTACAACACCATTGAATTCAGAAATAACTTACTACTTTATGTGAACTCATGAAGAAGCGGACATTTTATGAAAACATCACGGACAAGTCCGCTGTTCTCAAAAATCGATTATGTAAGATAGGCCTACAGTTGAGTTTTGTACGTCTATTTATTACGAAAGTGTATTTTTAACTCCATTATCAGAAAACCCTTTTAGCTCTTCCCCTACTCGCTACAGCAAGAGCTGCCACCAGCCAATAGAAGTATTGTGTTAAAAAATAATGCTGATAATCATTATGTAGCTCACCTATAATGGGTCGATTGTTTAAATCAGCTTCCACATTTGCGAAAAGTTTTACTGCGGCTAATAAAATACACAGAAATAGCGTCTTGACTGCCATTCTGAACACTGAGCAGAATCTGTTCTTACTTTGCCTACTTTGTACCTGTTTACACAATTGAGTAAACAACATTATATTGCAGGTAGTTATAAATTAAAGATCACGCAAGCTTGTGAAGCACTATTACTTTATTTACATTTCACTTAATTAGTAAATTACATTCCTACATAGATAAGATACAACTAAAGGTATGCTTTCCACGCAACTTAGTTCTTACATCTCATCTTCTTCTTGGCTACAATATTTTATCTTGACACATGTAATATTTAACTTACCATAACTAACAGTCTTAACATTACAACTAGGCAATGTTGCTTAAGGGGTTAGATACAGCTTACAGCAGTAAAATTTTTGGAAATATTCAACATTTTTTTCCTCTATTATTGTATCTTGTACAATAATGAAAATTGGTAAATGTAAAACATTATCCTTCTGCTATATGAAAAAAATATTTTTACGATTTAAAAAAAATTATTTATATATTTTTTTTTCAAAACTCAAAATGGTGGCAGTTCACTGTGCAGTGACGAAGCATTTCCCTCACAACTCACAAACTTGTTAACTTTTTCATGTTCTCTCTCTTTTATTTTATTGCTGAAACTCATGTTTACAATATCATGCTCTTTCAACTACATTTCTTAATAAATAATATATATTTTTTTTTATTTTGTGTTAAAAGAAAATACTGATATTTGTCCATTTTTAAATGAATTTATTTTTTTATCAGACAATCTATCAAAGGTAGAGAAGTGATCATGCATCATATTGTAGATATGACACGTATAAATACACACAAAAAGTTTCATCACAGAATATTGGATAGTTTTTGAGTTATGTGGGAAATGTTTCATTACTGCACAGTGAACTGAATTTTGAAAAAAACAATGTAAAGAATTTTTTTTAAATCGTAAAAATATTTTTTCATATAGCAGGACAGTGTTTTACACATACTAATTTTCATTATTGTACAAGATACAGTAATGGAGGAAAAAAATGTTGAATATTTCCAAAATTTTACTGCTGTAAGCTGTACCTAACCCCTAAAGCGTGAATGGCTCATGTTGTTCTGGACAGCTAAAAGCCACAACCTCCATGAATTAAATTGCATGAAAAGGAGTATAGGTACCTAAGATAAGGTTACCAGATGTCCCCGTTTCCTGGGGACAGTCCCCAAATTTTATTTGTCCTCGAACAAAATTCGTCCTCAGAATGTCCCCGAATTTAATAGTATATCCTCAGATATTCTAGGATTTAAAGTGTTAATTATTACATTTTTTTATAAAAATGTTGTTGAATATTTCAGTGCCTGGAGTTTTTATTCACAAGATATACCGTATTTGGAATGTAGTTTGCTACAGAAAAATAAGAATTTGAATTTCTATTAATTTTGTTACAATATGCGAGTACATGGACTTGACTTTGAAGAAGTATGTGACAAAGAAAGTAGCAAAATGGAATGAAGAAAATGATCTTTGCTCAAAATGGAGTGAAATTTTTTAAATCATCATCATCATCCTTCATGCATTAGGAAATTGATTCCTGTAGCAGCTACTGAAATTGGTCCATCCATCTTTTGGCTGGTCTTCCAATATTTCTTCTTCCCCGAGGTTTATATTTCCAAAACTTATATGGCATCCTGTCCTCCTGCATCCTTGAAATGTGAGACATCCATGTATTTCTATATTCTTCTATTTTGTTGTTTAATTCATATACCGTATCTCAAGTTCTTCTCTTATTTCTTCGTTTCTTTTATGTTCTATTTTCCTGTAACCTGCTACGCTTCTCAAAAATTTCATCTCATTTGTTTGTAATCTAGAGGCATCTCTCTCTTTCATAACTCATGTTTCGCTTCCATATAGTAAACTGGGCACTGACATCACCTTATAAAATTTTAACAATGTATCTTTTCTAGCTTTTGATTTAAGGGTTCTTCTTATTGTTCCATTTATGTAATTAAATTTTTCTATTTTTTCTTTTTGATCATAGTCTCCTTTATAAGATAAGGTAACACTCAAAAATTTAAATTTATTTACCTGTTCTATGATACTGTTTCCTATTACTATTTTAGATCTTACAGGAGATTTGCCACAAAATGCCATAGTTTTAGTCTTATGTACAGATATCTCCATATTATAGTTCTTATTTATTTTCCATAACTCATGTACTGCTCTCTGTAGGTTATTTTCATTATTTGCTATTACTACCTGATCGTCAGCGAATAGCATCATCATTATGAAATTATCTTCATTAAAATTCTGTGTATAGTTCTTTATTTTTTTAAATCATCTCTGATAAAATTATTTTCTATGCACAACTTCAGAAATTGATTGAAATATCTCCGTATCCTTCTGAGAGTAATGCTTCGGTGAAAATAATTTTTTCTTCTATGAATATGTGGAAATTAAAAAAAATATAGAATGAGTTTAGAAACTGTTCAAGCCATGCTTGCTATCTTAACCAACTTCAACATGACCCGTCGGAAATTTGCTGCAAAACTGAAATTCAAAGAACTGCTTAAAAATTCACTCTTCTGAAAGCAGCAGTAGTGTAAGTAGTTACGTAGAATGAATACTTTAGTGTATGTCTGTAGTAAATTGTGTATGATTGTAATAGAAGTATTATTTTAATTCTTTAAAATGCGTGTACTAATGTACTGTAAGTGAATGGCAAACTCTCATTAACAGAATTGTTAGTTTTGTCATATATCGCTATTTGAGCCCGGAAATAGTGCAAAAAATTCTGATAACCTTAATCTAAGATTCAATGCAAGGCATACATATCTGTCTGACGTATTCACTTTTCTTCAGATAAAATAAATAACAAAACTCTAAAATGTGTTTCTATTTGGAAACACCCAACACTACACTTCTTCCAACCAGGCATTCATTATATTCTTCCCTTCTCTTCTATCTTCCTCATTTATTTCATTGTCTCCTTATTTGTTATTGATTTTATTTAACGTTTTATCTCCTACAGTGGAATTTATGATAACAAGATAATTGCACATGAGACTGTCTAACATTTGCATTACAGTTGGGAAAATTTTCGAAAAAAATCAATTAGACAAACACACCAAATGAAATTAAAATTCAAGCACGAGAGTAGTCTAAACCAGGAGTCTAGCTTTTCTCTGAACTGTGCTGATGGCCTTTATTTCTCCTTTCCTTTCTTACTCCCTTCCTCTCTTCCTTTCATTTATACATACACACATCCATTGCAATAAGCTCGCGAATTCCACATAGTCATCACTAGGGTGCGGATGTTGATGACCTAAAAATCTACTTAAAATTATCATTAAAGTACCCTTAAACTAATGGAAAAATGACTTAAAATTAAAAGAAAATGACATTTAAGTATTATTCACCATACTCGCACTACAACTTCTTAAAAATTAGTCACCTTGTTTCAATGACTGCCCTGCAAATGTCTGAGAGAGGAGGCAACTTCCTGGAATTTAGCTAAGACAAAGAGAAAAAACATTCAAGAAAATGAAGATTTTTAAGGAAAAACTATAGAGTTTAATGAGGGTTTACAATGTGTTTCAATCAGGCGTGGTCCATGTCAGTGCCTTCATTCTCTGTATCCTCCTCCTTCCGCACTTCACCTTTATTACCTGATCTTCCAGATGAGGGAGTGTGAATGACAAAACAAACTGTGAGTGCAGCGTGCATTCTTGCAATCTTTGTGTTAAAAATACTGTCTACTACAGTAGACATTCCTTCCAAACCATCTTGGGGACACAACGTCCTGTCCAGGACACGGTGAAAACTTCCCCCTTCCAAACATAAATAAAGACACCCTCATACCGACAAAAGAACAATAGGGATCAAAGCCCTCACTTAAACTAAGCTGTTGTCAAGCATTTTATATTACTTCCGTTGTGTGAAGTGAAGTCTTCAGTGGAATGAGGGATGAACTTTAGAATCTGTTCCAACTATAAAACTCAAACTTCACTGTTATTCACTTATTCAGTAGGTAATTACTACTGACCTATTTGCTTAGAAAATGATTTAACAGATCTACTGGTAAAGAAAGTAAAATGCATTCCAAATGATGTAAAAGTTCTTCAAAGTATTAAAAATTACCAAAAAATGCCGAAAAAAATATAAAAATGACCTATTAGTTCAAAAAATGCAATATAAGAAATTATTTTTTACGTTGATATTAACATAGAAAGGATTTCTATATTAATAGGTATCATCCTAATGTGAAAAATAAGATGACTTTTCATCAACATCCGCCCCCTAGAGTCTTTTGATTCATCACAAGCAGTGGCACAGTCGTAAAACAAAATATAGTACCATTGGTTCAGAGGCAGTTCCTGCACTTTCTAACTGGGTGTGCACGATCACTTTCAAAATGTATTTTATTATACCTCCCATTCGTCAATCATGATACTAGGTAGACGTGCATTTACATTAAGCAAATTTTATTGGAAAATTTGATTGAGTGAAATTTGTTTCAATTGCTTAACTGTAGCCATAACATACACACAGATTGAAATAGTTTCTCACACTAGTCTGTAGCAAACATAATTAATTCATACACTTAGGAATCTAAATTGTATCACTAAGTAAACACGCCTAAAATTAAATAAAATGGAATAAGAATGTTAACAGAATACGCAAACATTAATTAGTTTTCCAATATTATGAAGAATGAAACATTTTCTCTACGTTTTAGGAACGAACTGAAAATTCGAAATGCATTAGTTAAGTCAGAAGGGTAGAGCTGTTAACAGTACTACACGATGCTCAGATGTTATAAATCAGCCTTAATACTAGACACGTAAGGTATCTGTTGAAAATAAATTTGGTATAGAAATAACACTGAAGTTACTAAAAATGATATCCTGTAGTTATATTTCTACAATTCATAAATATAGTTTATTGCTATTAGTTTCAAGATTTATTTCTCGAAAATCAGCTTGTGTTCGGGATTCCCATTTTGATGCTATCGTGTCTGAAGTGAGTCAAGGGGGAATACAACACCAAACCCCATTCCTCGATATGGAGATTACAGACTCAAATATTTTAGGTAGGGAAGATATAAGTCTTCAAAAAAGGGCGACAGACTTGCTCGATTTTATTGGTGATTATTAGTAAGCATGCGGGAATGCTATAGTGAAAAGGGCAGGTGTCTGAACCCCTTTGTTCTCCTTGTGTAGGGAAAAGTCTGTCTTGGTAAGTCAAAATGACCATTTTTTCAGTGGCGGCTCCTGCATATTTCTTAAGAGGAGGAAAGAAGTTAACAGTATAAAATGACACCTTGAATGAAACATGCTACAAATTTGCCTACATGCATATATGTAAGACCAAGTAGTGTTGGGGTTGGCCTTCCCTTTTGTATAGCAATAATCTGTTCTTGTAAACTGAGTTTCCTAAATTGTCCAAAATATAATATGTTTTCACTCCCATTCATTGTTGAATATTTGCACAAATTAACAATTACAAGGAAATTCACAACCTCGCAGTATTTTTCGCGCACAATACATCACACTGTTGGAAGAGACTAGGTACTAACACGTAATCAGAACCGTTTTACGGAAGTGGGAATGGAAAATAATCTGTTAGGAAAGTGAGAATATTGCACCCACCCACGTGGTCTGTGTTGCCACATGTACATTGCCAAATGTATATTTTACAAGTTCAGTATCACATGCTTTTGGAGAATGTCAGTTCTTGTAAAGTCACAATACCATTATTGATCAAAGCTGCCGGTGGCCGATTAATTTTTTTATGTTGAAAATAATGTAGTTTGGAGTACTTTCAATTTCAAATATATTTGTACAAAACTGACAACTTGGCTGTTGCCCTGTCTAGTAGACAATGAATGGAAGTGAATTTCAGGGGCCAAAAAGATCCGCGATAATATTGTAGAACTACTTCCTCTTTGTTTTATATAAACCCAACTTCAGCTTTCAGATATCCTCGAAAGTTTCAAACCATGAATAGTAGCCTATACAAAATGCAATGAATAATATATTTTGATTTATAATTTTAAAAAAGTTTATATGGTGTCTTTCATAGCTTTGCGTTAAAACTGTTTCTATTGTGTCTCCTTCTATATAGATGTGTTCTAGTCTGGTTAAATGCAGCATCGTTAGATGGCAGCGGTAGCGAGCTTGCTCCACGACCAGTCGGTTTCTATATTTCCCGCCCATGCGCTGATTCAGAGGAGGATCTCCTCCCTCTCCGTTCATTTACTTGCTTTAAAACTCTGCTTCTGTCTCTCGCCGCTAGTGCGCTGTCTATGTGTGTTAACTGCAGTAAAGGAGAAAAGGATTGGCTTTCCTCCACACAAACAATCTCGCATCTTTCTCACAGTTTTCTAGCAGCACATGATTTCGCGTCGTTTAAAACTCTATCAACTGAGGTTTTCTTATAGCTGTGAACTTAAAAATTATCGGATCTTCCTCGAATTTCAAGGCATATATTTCATTTGGTATTTACTTTCAAAAGAAGAAAATGTGAGGACGTTGTTCCTCCCTTCCCTCCCCCGAGGAACCGCCAATGTATTTTTTTAAACTTTGCCGGCCTCTACCGTCCATATGCCTGGGGGCAGAGAGTTGTCCTTGACACTACAGATACAGTGAAAAAGGCGGGTCTCTGAGCCCCTTTGTTCTCCTTGTGTAGGGGAAAGTCTGTTTTGGAAAGTCAAAATGACCTTTTTTTTTTTAATTTGCTAGCCTTTACCATTCATATGCCTGGGGGCAGAAGGTTGTCCTTTACACTACAGATAGATTATGAGGTACTCTATTCGCCGCACTTATCAGATTTGCTCACTGCATATATGGCAGGGTATGGCAGTGAAAATGTTGGCGGAATAGGGGTTTAAAGCCTTGATATTTTTTTCTCGAAATTCAGCTTTGGAATTCCCATTTTGATGCTATCGTGTCCGAAGTAAATCAAGGGGGAATACAGCACTCAAATATCTTATGTAGGGAAAAAAATAAGTCTTCAAAAAAGGCAATTTGAGGCCGTATGCGAGCTGAAAAGAGTTATACCTATGAAAAGAGTGAGCGACAATTTCAATGCAAGAACTACAAAGCTTAACAAAAACAATCCTTAAGAGACTTTTTGAGGTAATTAGGAAGAACAGAGATTCGACAAGTACCTAACAATGCAATAACACAATGGGACAGAGAGTGCCTTTATACCAATTTCCATCCAGGAAATGCAAATCCCGTATTTTGTTACTAGTGTTATGAAAGAAACTAATTCTGTCATGATTTTTGTGTGTCTTATATTTACTACTTTCATAATAAATTAGATCCATGTATGCTTAAGACCTGAAAACTATATTCGTGATGCTTATTTCGCTTACTTTCAAAGTACTCTCTTACCTATGGAATATGTTGTTGTTGTTTTCTAATGCCAGGCATTTGACAATAAAGTCATTTGACCTCTTGCACTCCAATATTTTTCAAAGATATTGTCATGGTTAGCCACTGACGCACAGATTTTGAGATGTTCTGAATCCATTTCTTGATTTGAGTTGCACAATGGACAGTTAGAAGACTGATATATTCCAATTCTATGCAGATGCTTGGCCAAACAGTCATGGCCTGTTGCCAATCTAAATGCAGCTACAGACGATTTGCGTGGTAAATCGGGAATCAACTGTGGATTATGATGCAGAAATAGATAAAATGCTCTCTCAATTAATAACACTCAATAAAAGAATTGTATTCCAAAGGATACCATCCCATTGTGGAATCCTGGGAAACGAGAATGCGGATGCTTTAGCAAAGAAGGGCAGCACTGCTACTTACAGACCTGTTACTAAATCTACATATTCCTCTGTGAAAAGATTTATTAAATCTACATACTTAAACTTCAACAAACAAAATTTGATAACACAATCTCAAGGGAAAAAATGGAACTCTCTGCATTGCTATATTGCTATGGGGCAACAGTGTTTTTATAAATAGAGTCCTATTGCTTCAAAAAAGGGCCATAAGAATTTTATCAAATACAGCTTTTAATGAACATTGTAAACCATTATTTGTGAAAAACAAAATCATGACTGTAATTAATTTATATATTCTAGAGTTAATTTTGTATGTTAAAAATAATCTTCCAACTTTAACATTAAGAAATGATATTCATTCCAATGACACAAGATAAGGAAATGATTTTAATATCATAACATGTAGACTTGCTAAATCCCAAAAAATCTTTTGTCAAATGTCACTGAAGGTTGCAAATAAATTTCCATCCCATATTTTTAATTTAAGCAGAGCTGCTCTCAAATTGTACACCTCTAGTTGGTTAATTTTAAATCCGTTTTATTATCTTGACGAATTTTTTGATTGTACAATCTCTTTGTAATTTAACTGACCTTCTCTATACATTTTGTTTTTAGACATGTAATTTAAACTATTCTACCTATTATTTTCAGTAGGAAATGCAGTGCCTTAATACTGATTTCCACTACTGTATAATCATTCTCACCCCTACAATTGCATTTCTTCTGTGTGTTGGAAATGGAATTTGTCTACCTGTTTTTATATACCGGGTTACATCAGCTTCTTGTCTATGCGGATGACGTGAATACGTTAGGAGAAAATCCTCAAACGATTAGGGAAAATACGGAAATTCTACTTGAAGCAAGTAAAGACATAGGTTTTGAAGTAAATACCGAAAAGACTAAGTATATGATTATGTCTCGTGATCAGAATATTGTACGAAATGGAACTATAAAAGTTGGAGATTTATCCTTCGAAGAGGAGGAAAAATTCAAATATCTTGGAGCATCAGTAACAAATATAAATGACACTCGGGAGGAAATTAAACGCAGAATAAATATGGGAAATGCCTGTTATTATTTGGTTGAGAAGCTTTTGTCATCTAGTCTGCTGTCAAAAAATCTGAAAGTTAGAATTTATAAAACAGTTATATTACCGGTTGTTCTGTATGGCTGTGAAACTTGGACTCTCACTTTGAGAGAGGAACAGAGATTGAGGGTTTTTGAGAATAAGGTTCTTAGGAAAATATTTGGGGCTAAAAGGGATGAAGTTACAGGAGAATGGAGAAAGTTACACAACGCAGAGCTGCACGCATTATATCCTTCACCTGACATAATTAGGAACATTAAATCCAGACGTTTGAGATGGGCAGGGCATGTAGCACACATGGGCGAATCCAGAAATGCATATAGAGTGTTAGTTGGGAGGCCAGAGGGGAAAAGACCTTTGGGAAGGCCGAGACGTAGATGGGAAGATAATATTAAAATGGATTTGAGGGAGGTGGGATATGATAGAGACTGGATTAATCTTGCTCAGGATAGGGACCAATGGCGGGCTTATGTGAGGGCGGCAATGAACCTCCGGGTTCCTTAAAAGCCAGTAAGTAAGTATCTCTACATGTTGTGAATCAACAGATACTGGTAGATGAGAACAAATAACTAACAGAAAATACAAAATCATCATTTTTATTGTTATTAGCCATAATGAACAAACATCAGTATTGGTTTTCAACAACAACCCAAGAACATAAACACATGTACGAGCAACATAGCAGTACTTTTCGGGTCATAAATTATATTCATTATATGCCTTGGAACCAAATAGATCACTGAGAACAAACTACTCAGAGAAAATACAAAATAACCATTTTCACTGTTATTACTCATAATGAACAAGCATGAATATTGGTTTTCAACAATAATTCACTACACACAAGTGAAAGCATCACAGCAGTACCCCTGGAATAATTTATAATTTCTATATGCTGTGAAACAAAATAGATAAATGAGAACAAATTACTAAGAGAAAATACAAAATAACCATTTTCACTGTTATTACTCATAATGAACAAGCATGAATATTGGTTTTCAACAATAATTCACTACACACAAGTGAAAGCATCACAGCAGTACTCCTGGAATAATTTATAATTTCTATATGCTGTGAAACAAAATAGATAAATGAGAACAAATTACTAAGAGAAAATACAAAACAAACATTTTTATTGTTATTAGCAATAATGAACAAACATCACCAATATTGGTTTTTAATAACGATTTAACATCATATACATACACATACAGATATCATAGCAGTATTCTTGGAATGAAGGAAAGTTTGCTTTTTCACACTTAACACAATATCAGTACTGCTGTTTCACATTGAACATAAACATCAAATGTAAATCCTCCTAAGAAAAGAAAACAATTCAGATGAACTAGAAACAGCATTACATAAAAACAATAATGGCAAACCTCAAATTTATATCAATTTGTATCCAGATTTTTTTAAATCTCCAAAATACTACCTATTCTCCAATATACTGCCACTCTATTTTTTTTTTTCTTTTTAAATCTTTTAGGTTAAGTTAGGTTGGTGTCTTTCACAGTTGTTATTGATATACTTTTATTTTTTCATTTGTCGAATCTCCAATATTCACAATCTTTGCAGGATCTACATCACTGCCATATTTAATTTCCTAGTCTTCAGTTTCACTTTTCATTTCAGAATCTGAAATTTCACCAATATTACCTTTTCCACCATTTCCTTCTTCCATATTAGCATCAGCTTCTGAATTCTTTTGCTCAGTAATTTCCTCCTGTACTGCAGCGTCCCCACCTGCTCCACCATTCTGTCCTGTAACTGTTTCAGAGTTGTCCTCTCTGTTTTCTGAAGCAAGCTTATCATTTTTTTCATTAATCAACTTAATTCCACCCTCTGGAGTACACAGTTCAAGAAGATTGTATTTGCGTAGCTGGAAGTAGTCTGGAAGAACGGACAGACAGCACATATTACGGATCACCTCCACTATGACAGCCAGCTGGGGATGCTTCAAGTCTGCTTTATTGTCAGGATGTCTCAGAAGCACCATCTCTGCCAAGTCACGAATCAGATCTTCACGGTTTATACCACTGCTATTACGGCGGCTGCAAGACAACATGAAATACAACTATTAAAATACGAGTTCCGCAACATTATCACCAGCAGCAGCAGCTAGGATTGCCAACTATTCCGTATTTCCTGGGAAATACCGTATATTGGTCATATTTTAAGTGAAATCCCAGATGCCGTATTTTTTTTTTTTAATTTATCTCTCATCTTCACTCTATTTGCAAATAAGTTTCTGTTGTCAGCACCAATCATTTCTAATGCAAACTAACAGCCATTTTCTTTCTTTCATTTTTGACCAAAGGTATCCTTCAATTATAAAATCTATACACTATCTATCACCTTTACTTTTTAACTTCACTTTAGAATATGCCATTAGGAAAGTTCAGGATAACAGGCAGGGTTTGGAATTGAACGGGTTACATCAGCTTCTTGTCTATGCGGATGACGTGAATATGTTAGGAGAAAATCCACAAACGATTAGGGAAAACACGGGAATTTTACTGGAAGCAAGTAAAGCGATTGGTTTGGAAGTAAATCCCGAAAAGACAAAGTATATGATTATGTCTCGTGACCAGAATATTGTACGAAATGGAAATATAAAAATTGGAGATTTATCCTTCGAAGGGGTGGAAAAATTCAAATATCTTGGAGCAACAGTAACAAATATAAATGACACTCGGGAGGAAATTAAACGCAGAATAAATATGGGAAATGCGTGTTATTATTCGGTTGAGAAGCTTTTATCATCTAGTCTGCTGTCAAAAAATCTGAAAGTTAGAATTTATAAAACAGTTATATTACCGGTTGTTCTGTATGGTTGTGAAACTTGGACTCTCACTCTGAGAGAGGAACATAGGTTAAGGGTGTTTGAGAATAAGGTGCTTAGGAAAATATTTGGGGCTAAGCGGGATGAAGTTACAGGAGAATGGAGAAAGTTACACAACGCAGAACTGCACGCATTGTATTCTTCACCTGACATAATTAGGAACATTAAATCCAGACGTAGGGCATGTAGCACGTATGGGCGAATCCAGAAATGCATATAGAGTGTTAGTTGGGAGACCAGAGGGAAAAAGACCTTTGGGGAGGCCGAGACGTAGATGGGAGGATAATATTAAAATGGATTTGAGGGAGGTGGGATATGATGATAGAGACTGGATTAATCTTGCACAGGCGGGCTTATGTGAGGGCGGCAATGAACATCCAGGTTCCTTAAAAGCCAGTAAGTAAGTAAGTATACAATAGCGGTCCAGTAATAAAAAAAAACACACACACACAATTCTTTTACAAGACAGATCTTTTTGAGATGCTTTAGAAATTCATGTATTGACAAGGGAAGAGCATGTCTAATCTGTTGTAAACTCCCATGACCCTTCTACAGAACCACTAGAAATTAGGTCTTTATAATAGATGTGGTTACAGCCTTTCAGCAAACCCTTCACCCACACCATACTTTCGATTGTTACTGACGAACAATATTGCCTGTTGAAAAACCAACACAGGAATAAAAGTTTCCTATATGACACTGACTGCTATAAATTTTTTTCTCATGCACATTACAATTGTGTGTAACTGTAATAATATACAGTCCTAAGATAGGTCATAAAAATGCAAGTAGGGTTAAGGAGAGAGGAGGTGAAGAAGGAGATCTTTTAAAGAGCAGTGCTGAGTGCTGGAAAACTAGGTACAAATGTCACTAGTGTGGCACGTCTTGTGGCCACACATAGCTACATTTAACGCAGAAACTGAGCAGTAATTGTAGCGCCATCTGGCCACCCATTTTGCGACAATTACGGTAGCTATATTTGTACCAGAAAACCTGCGACATTTACAGCTCATCTGGCCATAGCCTAACAGTTAGCACGCCTGACCATGAAACGAGGGGACCTGGGCTCACGCAGTTAAGTGCACGTGTAGTGCTACCAGGGAATAGCAGAGTAATGACCTTAAAGTTAAAAAGAACTGTCAGCTTAACACAACCTGTTTTCTTACAAAAACATTGGATTCCAACTGCTATGAGACACTGAAAATATCACATATCCAAATATTTTTAATTAATGTACAATGAATGTTAGATAATATTTAAGCTACAGACCTAGAATTTTACAAAGATTGTTTCACATTAAAGATAATACGAGGGGCATCCAGAAAGTAAGTTTCCCGATTTTTTCCCCTTGAAAGTAAACTTAATTAGCTGTGTCAATTTCGCATGCGTAACAGATCTATGACGTATCAATCATATGCCAGCCGGACAGGTCCCGCCTGGTGCCAGTAGCGTGGCAGCAGTGGTTCGAAAATGAAGCTCTTATTCCTTCTCCCGCCGCCTCGAGGTTCGGTCGGTGATAAAGTTCTTTAATGCACAAAGCATTGCCAGCTCTCATCGGCAGCTGTCAGCCTATGGGCCGAACATATCTCTCTCTCTCTCTCTCTCTTTTTTTTTTTCAAGAAATTCCTGTCCTCCTGTGAGCGTTTTGGCAACGACGAAGAGCTGAAGACATCTGTCACACGCTGGTTCCATTCACAGGCGGCAGAGTTCTACGACAGAGGGATACAAAAGTTGATCCCACGATACGACAAGTGTCTCAATTCTGAAAATTCTATGTTGAAAAATAGCTGAAACATTGCTGTACCCGCTGCCAATAAATGTTTTCCTTAAAGTGTGTGTTCTTTTAAAAAAAAAAAAAAAATAGGGAAACTTACTTTCTGGATGCGCCTCGTATGTTGAGCAAGACCTACAGAGGAAATTTTAAAATCGCTGAGTGCCACCCTACTGTGCATCTTACAGTATTTACAGCCTACCACCACAATGTGTGATGATAAAACTGTAATTCCAAATACTTGTACATTTATTTTACAAAGAAAGGTACAGATACAATTCAGCAGCTAAAGAAATATTTGAAGCAAAAGTAAAAAGATGGCCAGTACTTGGGCAGCATCAAACTGGTCCACACAATGCATAATGGACACATACGCTTTGAAGATAAGCATTGTTTAGGATGACCATCTTTTATGGAGAACGAGACACCATTTGTTAAGCTGGAAGAATAGGCACTTGTCAGCATCTGTAAATTGTTACCAAGTCAAAGTCTTTTCAAAGATAGAGTCAATCATCATCTCAGTCTAAATGAGAGATGTAACATATATTCATATAAACTAATCAAAGTACAGAAACCTGAGACGAATTGATGTGTACAACACCTCCTCAAAAATCTCATGGGTAACCATTTAAGTTCTAAAAGCTGATTGTAACCTGTGATGAAAAATTGATCTATCTCTATAATACTGGCAAGTAAAAGTAGCAAGTACCCTGTAATGAAGAACCTAACCAGCAGTGTATGACAAAGTCACTGAGAGCACAAGATGATGTTGTGTACTCGTATTTGGTAGAATGAGAATATTTTACATTTTGAACTTCTTCCAAATGGTTGTGCTGTTGACACTGAACTCTACTCTGAACAATTAATGGCTCATGTACAAGGAGTTTTGAGCAACAAAAAGTGTGCAATCTTTCAATGAAGCAATTCTCCAGAACACCAGGTAAGATTGATCCAGACAAAAATTCAGGAATTAAACAGGACTGAAGTGCTGCGTCATCCAGTATACAATCCAGATGTTGCACTATTTGCCTACAGTTGGTATTGGTTAGTTGCTAACATTTCAACAAGGGCAGGTGTCCAAGTTAGGAACATCAGTGGTAAATTTTTTACCTGTAGCTAGAGGACTAGTATTGTTGATAAATTTCGGATGCTGGCAGACAGATGGAAGAAAGTCAATGAAAATAAGAGACTATATTTTGCAAAATAATCTCTTCTTAGTTTTGTCTTGGTCAAGCAAGGGAAAGGGATGGATGGATGGATGGATGGATGGATGGATGGATGGATGGATGGATGGACGGATGGACGGATGGATGGATGATGGATGGTTGGATGGATTGATGGATGGATGGTTGGTTGGTTGGGTGGGTGGATGGATGGTTGGATGGATGGATGGATAGATGGATGGATGGATGGATGGATGGATGGATGGATGGATGGACAATTGTAGGAAAAAAAACTTTTGAGACAGTTTAGTACAACATCCCAAGCTAACAGTGAAAATCTTCAGTCTGAATCTCTAATTACATTAAGCCATCCATACTACCAGAAAGAAAAGCATTGTTTCTCTTAATTTTGAACTAAAGGAGGTTAATTTATACGTTTTAACACCATTTCTAAAGGGAGCAGTCATTACTGTAATAATTACAGGGCCATTTGTCTCTCATCCACAGTTTACAAAGTATATACTTGTGTGCTGGAGAGGCGACTCAGAAGAGTGATAGAAGAAGACATGGAAGAGGATCAGGCAGCTTTTCGACCAGGAAGGCAGACACAGGATCATATCTACACCATAAGAACAACAATGGAGAAAAGCATAGCTAAGAATAATGATCTATATCTAGTGTTCCTTGATTTGAAAGCTGCATTCGACTCCGTTCCAAGACAACATGTATGGGAAACATTAATGGCGAAGGGGATTCCAATGAGACTATGGAATGCGGTGAAGAATGTCTATAAGCAACTGGTGGGAAGAGTTCGAATGAATGGTGAAATGTCTGGAGAATTTTCAATGGAGAAAGGAATTAAACAAGGGGATAGCCTCAGTCCATTGCTTTTCAATATATTTTTTGATGAAATAACAAAAATATGAAGGCTAAACGACAAATCCACAGAACGAAGTTGGGTATGTGGAGAATGAGACCAGTTTATCTTCAAACATTGTTATATCACAGTCTAGTATATACAGTCACGAAGCTCAATACTTACTAAATATGCAAACATAGACAGTTGAAATATGCATCCATAGATAGTTGCTAACCACCAGGATCGCTACTATTGGCTCATCACACCTTTCCACAGCAGATGATAAAATGTATTGTACTTTCGATATCGTATTCTTTTGAAAAAATTAACACCTTCCTTCCACTATTGAAATGTGAAATACATAAGGTTTATATATTATTTTCATAAAGTATATATTATATTTTATAAACTCACCTTCCTGGATTTTTCGGAAGGAGGATAAATCTGACCTCTTTTTCTTACAATATTTCTAGTACCACAAACGTCTCCTTGTCCCATATTATTATTCAAATTATTGTATTTTAGCCATTTACAGTTATTACGACTGATAACGAACATTTCACAGTTTACACAACTTTTCACAACAAAGAGAAATACGGCACAGTCAATTCCTTTTCGATCTAGACCAGGCTGTAATGTATGTTCGGGTTTTCTATTTCAGTGTATGTAGCTCAGTGAAATATTATATTATAACTTTATCGTGTATCATTGCTAAGGTTTATTTAGTGTAATGTGTCCATAAATTCCGTTTACTTCTTGTTGCATAATATGTTGCAGAAATAATTACAAAACTGTGTTATTTCAATTTGAAGAGAATTTTATGCGTTAACATAATCTGTTCGCATCAACATTTTAAGTTTAGAATGGAAGCTATTTTGAGATTCAATAAAAACAAATTTATATTGTGACTTTAATTTAGCACATCTACCTTCCTTAATTGTAGAGAGAAAATTTACCATACCACTCCTATGAAATTAGTGTACGTACAATTGTGTTACTTCGTCTCTTAGGTAGTAGGTAAATACAATAATTCAGTACTCAATTGTAATATTAAAATACAGACAAATAGAATGTGACGGGTGTCATACATGACAATATGTTTAATTATAATGTATAATTGCCAATATAGGAATATAAGTTAAATATAGTAAACCTATACTTTCCATATGACATAACATACATATGTAGTGGCAGGGCACTGGAGTCCACTAAAATTAGTCAGAAATGGGTAACAGGTACAGTAAACTAACCTATAATTTCAACATATATTCGTGCGGTGCAACTAAAAATTATTGAATCGTGCATAAATGAATGTACAAGAATTTCACAATATTTAATCGAAATAAAGGCAGGTATTACACATACGAACAACGTAATTTTCACACCAAAAATAATATTACACTTTAACTCGCAAGGCATTATGTCTGAAGTGTCTCCTAATCATTGTGTTAAATTTTATTAATGCAATTACACTACATTTTAGAGAAATATATGTTACTCTTTATGCATTCTAATTAATTTATATATGGTTGAAACGCCGTCCTTCGTGATCGGGTTAAGCGAGTCACATGGTCTGCCTTACGCCCTGTATTAGATCACGATGGCAGTGACACAGTCTATTGTTCCTAGTACTCACAGCGCTCCAAGCGGCTAGGAACTATCGTGAGAAATGCAAAAAATCACCCTAAGCTTCGTGACTGTATATAGTAGACTGTGGTTATATGCAGATGACATCATGTTAATAGCAGACACACCAGAGAGACATCAGTATGCAATACTGGACTGGAATGAAGAATTGAAGAGGAAAGGAATGGTAGCCTAGTGAATATAGATAAAAGTAAAGTAATGTGGGTATCAAAACAAGATAGAAAGGAAGAAGAATTGAATATGGTCTGTGATGGAATGCCTCTAGAGAAAGTAGAAATTTTTTAATATCTTGGCACTATCATAAGTAGTGATGGGAAAATTGAACAAGAGATGTTAAATAGAACTAAGAAAGCAGTTTCAACTACTACCAAATGAATAATACTATCATAGGAAAGTCAGAGATCAGCAACAAAACAAAAATGCAGATTTGCAACTCGATAATGCCCCCAATTATGTTTATGGTATGGAGAGCCTTGCATTACAAGACAAACACATCAGTAAGATTGCTGCTACGGAAATTAAATTTGTAAGGAGAGTACTCTTGGTTTCGCAAGTAAAGAACCTTCGTTCCTGGGTTCAGGAAGCCATAAATCTGACTG
The DNA here is from genome assembly GCF_040183065.1 of Periplaneta americana. Taxonomy (NCBI): domain Eukaryota; kingdom Metazoa; phylum Arthropoda; class Insecta; order Blattodea; family Blattidae; genus Periplaneta; species Periplaneta americana. Next base: position 109,794,757 of record NC_091130.1, on the reverse strand, counting down.
ACACACTCCCCCAATTAGTGAAACCGTGAACAAAGATGCCGCTGAGAATGCTGTGCATTTTCCATTTTTGAAAGAATATCCCTGCCACTGCATTACAGTTTCAGTTGCGTCTTAGCGCAATGTTTAATTTTTTTCGGCCATGGATAAACTATAATAATAGTGAAGTGCCTCCACAGCCACAACCAGGGCCTTCTTCTGAAAGGCCGCCGACTAAGCATAAGAATTGTAATAAACAGCCAATAGGAAAGGGGACGAAGTTACGAAAATAAAGTGTATTTATAGTACAAAATGTTGCCAGCTTTATTAGAAGAATAATTGAAAATGGTGGGGTTTTGAAAAGGAGGAATATTAAACAATTGGTGGAGGAGGCGACAGATCTTAGTTTAAGCAATATAAAGAGAATATCAAATATTGAAGATCCATCTACATATCACACTCTGGAAAAAAAGGCAAGCCATCCTTTTGAAAAAATTGATGATTTTGCACATGACCGTAGAATTCATAATGCATGTTATGCGGGAGGAAACTAGTGGCACTGACTACGAATTTTCTTATGGTAAAAGTACTGTTCGTAGATTACTCCGAAGTATGAGGTTTTCACATAAGACAGTGCAAAGAAAACCCACTAGAGCTGAAGCCACTAACATCATTGCCTGGAGGTACTCGTATCTCGAACAGATAAGAGTTGCGTTTGCAAGGCTACGATGATGTGTGTTTAGACGAAACCTGGTACAACAGTCATAATGTTTCGCATGAAAAACTGAACAAACGACACCGACAACTGTGTGGTACCGATATCAGGTGCAAAGAGTTACAGAATTGATATTGTGCACTGTGGGGGGCATTTCGGTTTCATCGATAGTGCTCTGTTACTCACACAAAAATGGCACCTCCAGATTATCATGGCACAATGAACTCTGCAGTTTTCGAAGAGTGGTTCGAAAATAGTGTCCTGAAAATGCTACAGGAGCCCCGTGTAATAGTAATGTGGTAATGCACCTTATCACACTTTTCAATGTTACTTTTGTGTAGCAAATAACTTATAATAGAACCTAATCTTGTTTACTAAATTAGTTAGATGAAAGAGTAATGGAACGGAGAAAAATTCTCTCCAGCACTGGGATTTGAACCCGGGTTTTCAGCTCTACGTGCTGATGCTTTATCCACTAAGCCACACCGGATACAACCCAGATGGAGCTTAATCTGAGACGATTCTATTCGACACCGGGGTTGTATCCGGTGTGGCTTAGTGGATAAAGCATCAGCACGTAGAGCTGAAAACCCGGGTTCAAATCCCGGCGCCGGAGAGAATTTTTCTCCGTTCCATTACTCTTTCATCGTATGATGACGCAGAATATCTGCATGGAAATATCATATGTACTTCGGTACATTAAAATAATATATAAATTAGTTAGGCCTAGCCTATAGCATATACATATTTCAATGCACGATGGCAGAACAACAGATATTTTTTACTTTTCTTAATCTAATGACACGCATGCTAACCACTCGATGATTGGTGATGACCTGTTGTTATAGTAATAATAATATAATAATATTATTATTACTATTATTGTTATTTTTATTATTATTAAATTGATTTAAATTGTTCGTAAATATAAAGTACATTGAAATGGATCCAACCAGCGGAAAAGAAAATACATTTAAAGAGTCCACCCAAGAGCAAACATGGAAACAGCCGAAAGTTTTAGCAGACAACTCCCCCTAACTGGCCTATCAATCACTGTCATTTATGTAGAAGTGGTGTGAGGCCAGGGTTCTTTACTTTGGAGCCGAGAGTAGTAGGAAAAACCAGAAGAGACAGAATCAGAAATGAAAGAATCTGAGAAGAGGCTGGACAGAGGAAAGCTATGAGCATGGTAGCGGAGGAACGCCAATTGAAGTACAGTAGAACCTCTATTATCCATGGTAATGAAGGGGATAGACTGAACGGTTAATCGAAAAAAATCGGATAATCTGTACCATAAAAGATTTTCATAAATTAAGTGCATTATAGTACTTTGGCCTATAGTTTCGTAATTTCCTTCGTGGTCTTGTGTTTAACATACTATGTAGTGGATCAGGAGTTCACTAAAAGTTCGGTTGTTAACGATGAGTTCTTAAGGGCCAAGGGTTGACAGTTGATTGTCTGCTGTAAGATAGAAATACTTCAAGTCTCACGTTGTAGATTTACATACTTTATGCACTTTATCCTTGTCTTTTTTTTATTAAATCGCGTACAGTTTCTCCTTTCCCAAACCTCTCAATTATTTGTAATTTTTTATGGTAATTAACAACACGTTTTCTTTTGGCAACTGTGGAAGACATTTCGCATAAAATGTTATACAATACTACTCGGGTTTGTGGAAGTTCTTGGGGTAATTTCTTTGAAAGAAGTAGTGACTATTTTATAAGTAGACTAACTATTTCTGTTGCCGACAGCAAAGCATTTCTACTACATACTGTGAGACTTGTAAGGGTTAATTCTTGTAATAGCTCTCTGTAGAAAAACTACAATACTTATAATTTTTTTCTGCAGGAGAAAAAGAAAAAAAAATTTGAAAAAAAAAAGTCGGATAATCCAACAATCGGTTAATAGAGTGACGGATAATCGGGGTTCTACTGTAGTATGGCCATGTTAAAAGAATGGGAGAGGAAAGGAAAGAAAAACAGGTTTGTGAAATGAGAGTGGAAGAAGATATGGAAGAGGAAGACCACATATAACATGGGAGGATAAAATTGAGAGAAATGGACAGAAACGTGGGGAGACAGTGGGAGAAATGAAGAGATTGAGTAGTAATAGACAGGAGTGGCAGAGATGGAAAGACCGAGGTTACGCCAATGCTCGACAGCATAAGGGATGGAAGAAGAAGAAGAAGAAGAAGAAGAATAAGAAGAAGAAAATTCCTAAATGTTTACTATTTTGTTTCTAATCTTCACCAATAATTCTAACAATATGCAGAATACATCACTTATTATCCCTTATATTAAAAGGTTCGTATTTATGATGGAGAAAAATATACATTATACGAGTAACTCATAACTAGTGTACTATTTTTTTTCCATTTGTAATCTCACCATTCTCAAACCCAATGTATTTTGCATTTACTAAGTACTTATTTTCAAATTCTTTTTAATCTCCATTTCCCTCCACAACTGTGACACTTCACAACTATACATGTCTATAGCAATGTATTTTTCCTGCATTAATTCTGTACTTAATTTCCTTTCACACAACATATTATATTACTTATTTGTACTACTGCACTGAAATATTTTAACACTGCAACACAGAAATCTGTAATTACTACTAAACTTACTGTTCTCATACAACTTTAATGAAATTCCATCACAAATAAAAAAAAAGAGTATAGAATAAAATTCTTTTCCAAGTAAGTAATGGATCCAACCCAAAGTGCACATCACAATCAATGTTAATTTCTTTTCATTTTCTGACAAGAACAGAGAAAGCATTGCAATACTGTAAAAATATAATTATTATAAAAATTGTATTCACTTACTTGAATAGAACTACAAAAGTCTTCCCTTCCTTTGTAAAATATTTATCAAACAAGGGCTCAGCTGTTTGTCGTATGTCCTCCAAATATGCCTGAAAGAAATGTTGAATGTATGTTACAATAATTGCCTCCACAGTTTCACAATAATCAAAACATAACAAAAATATAAATCAACACAAAAAATTTTCAGAGCAAGCTTGTAAATGTAGAACATGGATGGGCATTTAGTAGTCGCGAACTGAAAGTGCTTCGAAACTTCCCTCCAATGCCGAGAGATGGTGCTGTGATTTAATGTCGGTCTCTTTGTATCACTCATTCTGTACTGTACAAATCAAAACAACTGAGAGGATCAGAAGCAAAGTTGTATAAATGCACTTTAGTTACTTTTGAGAAAATGTGATTGAAAATGTTGTTGTTGTTTTCTAATGCCAGGCGTTTGACAATAAAGGCATTTGACCTCTTGCACTCCAATATTTTTCAAAGATATTATCATGGCCAGCCACTGAAGCACAGATTTTGAGGTGTTCCGAATCCATTTCTTGGTTTAGTTGCACAATGGGCAGTTAGGGGACTGATATATTCCAATTCTATGCAGGTGTTTGGCCAAACAATCATGGCCTGTTGCCAATCTAAATGCAGCTACAGACGATTTTCGTGGTAAATCGGGAATTAACTGTGGATTTTGATGCAGAGTTTTCCATTTTTTCCCTTGAGATTGTGTTATCAAATTTTGTTTGTTCAAGTGTAAGTATGTAGATTTAATAACAAATCTACATACAGAATTTAAAACATTACTTGGAATAAAAAAGGTTTATAAAGGAGCATCATTTATTTTCATCTCATTAATCTTTTTCACAGAGTAATACGTAGATTTAGTAACAGATCTGTAAGTAGCAGTGCTGCCGTTCTTTACTAAAGCATCCGCATTCTCGTTCCCCAGGATTCCACAATGGGATGGTATCCATTGGAATACAATTCTTTTATTGAGTGATATTAATTGAGAGAGCATTTTAGTTATTTCTGCTGCTTTGGAGTCAGACAATATAACTACATTTTTAAATTTAAGGATGTGGCATAGAAGATTCCTGAGACTTTCACTTATTGCAATGATTTCTCCATCAAAACTTGTTGTTCCATACCCAAGAGATCTATAAAGTGAGAAGAGACAGCACGTAACACCTGCACCGACACCTTGTTCTCTGGAGATCAAGGATCCGTCAGTGTATAAATGAAGCCAGTTTTGTGGAGGGTACCTAAAATTAATTGTCTCTAAAGACAATTGTTTTAGTATTTCAGTGTTTACTTCTGATTTTAGTATTTCTTCTGTTAAATTTAGATTATATTCTATATTTAATAGAGTTAAAGGGTTTGGTTTAATTTGTAGGTTTTCTTTTAAATTCGGGATATTGATTTTCTGTTTTAATTCTTGAACAATGGATATTAAACTTTTTTGAGTTTTCAATCTACAGAGAGGACAATGAAAATGTTTAAGCTTTCGTAAATTCAGTGAAGTTTTAATTTTAATCTAAAAAACCTCTTATTTAGCACTGATATTATTTCGAGCTGAAAATTGAGAACTAAATTAGTTTCCAAGTTTTTGCAACAAACTTGGCCTGAAAGACTGAAACATCTGACAATACTATGCCTGGACTATTTAATTCTTTTAAAATCATGCAGGTATTCCGAACATTTTTCCACCTACTTTCACCACAGAAGTTTCAATAAATTCCCCGTCAATGAATTGTTTAGACATAGCCATGCATGCCTGAGCGATCTCAAAAGATAAAATGTAACCGTAACTTGTAAGGACTATGTATCAGTATTTTGCTTTTTTGTCAGATTCTGTAGATGTTGTTTCTTCCAACTGACTTTTGAAATCCATTAACTGTTTTCCGCGTTAACAACCTTAAATAACACTAAAATAATTCAGAATTCAGTTTCTTCAGAGCAAAATATGATAGATCATTTCTTGCAGATTTTCCAGAGTGAAACTTTAAAGTTTGAACAACCGTATAAAGTCATAGTAATCATATTTGATTGTGACAAAGGGATATATCTTTTAACCAGATCACACATTAAAATTAAAATTAAAACTTCACGGAATTTACGAAAGCTTAAATATTTTCAACAACATTTTCTCAAAAGCACACATATACCTCTCTGCTTCTCATTCCTTCAATTGTTTTGATCTGTACAGTACAGAAGATTGATATGAAGAGACCAACACTGTAAATCACAGCCCCATCTTTCAGCGTTGGAGGGAAGTTAAAAAGCACTTCCGGTTCGCGAATCAGTAAATGCCAACGAGTTATATACTATAGAGAGGCAGTATACCTTTGATAAGCACTCCCTGAGGAGGCTGGCGGTACCATGGATCGTACCAAACAAAACATGGTGATCCATAGTACCGCCAGCCTCCGCAAGGAGTGCTTAACAAAGGTATACCACCATGGACTCTGGTATACCACAAGCAACGAGTTATAATACTACGGGAGACTTCGAATAATTAATCCAGGTGTCTCGTAGTTTTCAATTAATACTTTATTTCATAATCTTGTATGATACAGTTTCAATAATAATATTTCACAACATATTTATTATTATTATTATTATTATTATTATTATTATTATTATTATTATTATTATTATTATTATATTTTCGGATACATCCATATTTAATTTAAACATTTCGCTATTCTTTTTGTAAAAAGTTGATTTATAAATAAATAGTGAAGTAATGGATTTCTAAAAATGTCTCATTCCCTTGGATTTCAATTAAATGTACCGTAAATCGTAATATTCCTTTCTGGATACAGGTTGCATTGCCCCAGAGAATTATAAGATAAGACGGACTGAGTACAAGCGAAATATATATTTAATAAGTTTGTACAATCAAGAGTTTAGTATTTATTGTGTTTATAGGGCCTACACCAATTTTCTTTTTATTAATGCATAGAGCTCTTTTTGCTAACAAAGAGGAAAGTCAGCACTTGCATCACACACAATTTGTCATTACTGCATCAAGTGTAAGAACAGTTTCATTCTGCAAAAGACTCTGCCTAGTTGTGAGACACATGTGAGATCAATATTTGTTTCAAATTATAATAGATTACATGATGTGTCCATCACGCGAAAAGAAGTGCAGCGAGTTGTGGCTCCTGTTGTTTCTGATAACAATGTTAACCGCAAGTATCTATCATTTCAATAAATGTGGTGAGTTATGATTATGAGTAACTTTCTATTAGTATCATTCTTTAATTTTTATGTTGCATGCTAAAAGGTTATTTGTAATTTTAATAATTGCAGTTTTCAAAAAGTCCCTGTGTTAATTACATTTTCAAATGAACTTTTGTAAATAATTATTGGATTTTTTTTTTTAATTTTCGCCACCAACTTTCCTATATTTTATTCCTATTAGTTACATACGTTGTCTCTCTCTTAAAATCACTTGGTGAGCACTGTATTACATGATTTTATATTAGGTTAGATTAGCTGTAAGGTAATTAAATTTGTAACGAAGCCAAAAATTATGTATTTTTCTTTTGTCAAATACATTCATCCGTCTTTAGGTGCTTTGGTTTGGTTGCATCGAGTATAGCTTGTCATTTAATATCTGGGCTATAAAACATAGGCCTACAGCTGTTATAAAACGTGAAGTTTTGTGTGTATTTTACTTTTTACTTATTAACATAGGCTTAACATGTAACTCAATTTACAATAATACTAACTTCATCAGTCATTTCCTACAACATTCGAGCCATGCCCCTATACATCAATTTTCTCATCGTGGAAGGACACCTCATGAAGGATATTAGGTTTCTCAGAGCACTAGTAATGATTGTTTTGTATTTGAATTGAACTGACCTAATAAAGCTGTTGCAATTAGGTCCATTCATTACAAAACATACTGTATCATATGAATCAGTTCATAAAGAAAGGGCATCAGTCACATTTTTTTTTTAAATTGAGTTAACATTGAATTTCCCATCTTGAATGTTGAACACATCGTTTTACCAAGAAAAGAAACCAGTCCAACGTTTCTTTCATCGTGATATTGTGATAGGAAAGTGAGCATTTTGTAAAGAAAGGACATCGGTCGGGACTGAAGCCCTACTTTTATGAAACACCAATAGGGGAACTGGGTGTTCTTCGATTAGTGTGCTGCTCTTCATTTGTTTTTGTTCCATGTATAAGTGTACATTGTTTTGAGGTGTTTTGGCTGTAGCACTGCATCGATATTGTACACTGAAGTATTTTACTATCTCTCTTCTACACAGCTATAAGACGAAACCTTTTTTCCTGACTGCCATTAGCAATTCTTTAATGTGACAGTAATGAATGACAATCGTGTTGAACATAACGAATCAGGAGGAAGACGACAGTCTGATCCATTAGTATACCAGTAACATCCGTTCAAGAACCATATTATTTATGTTAAATTAATGTCAACGTTTTTGCCATTCATAACAACAAAAAGAATACTACCAAAATGTATCTGTACCACAAAGGGAATGCACAAAAGGTCACAATGAGGTATGCTGTATTCTCATGGATTATATTAACAATGATGTCTCCGCAACTGCCTGAAGAGTTTCATATTTATTCTAATAATTGCGGGGGCCAAAATAAGAATCACGCCCTCTCCAGATATCTTTGCGCACAGACAGATACAGAAAAATTTAAAAAAAAAATTGAACACTTTTTTCCCATTGAGAGGCCACAGCTTCATGCCGTGTGCGATCGGGATTTCAGTATCATTAAGAGGTCACTCAAAAGAGTAGATCGTCTGTACACAATGAAAAACATAATGTGGAGGATTATTCATAGCTCTAATAATCTCCAACAGTTCATTGTCAGACTCCTGACACATTAGATTTCAAAATGTGATGGTCTCAATTTTATTCCAAGACTGAAGTTTCAGAGGAGACTAGAGGTAGAATGGTCCAGAAGACAAAATTCATTTTAACATTCACTCCTTTTCACATCTTTCTTATAATTCAGAGTTCAGAGTGTTATCATGGCTAGGACATTCATTGATGACCTGACAAGAAGCACTTTCAGACTGGATAATACCTCGAGCCGTGTGGCATAATTTCCAATAGACTGTGAGTACCCAGCAGGAAAGGTACCCATTAAGAAGATGAAAGTCGATGATCTTAAGAAACTGGGCGAATATATACCTGATGAGCATCAGGAGTACTTCAAGGATCTTACGTCTTGGCCTACTGTGACGGGGGGGAAAATGAAGATGATGATTAGAGGAAGACGACATTTTTTGTCTCTCTTTTCAGTACCTGTTATGTACCTTGAGACTAGAAAATATGTTTTATAATATTAAGAACAATGCTCAAACATTATTCTGTGAACAAATAAAGTCTGTATAGAAATTCTGAGTGGTCCTAAATAATAAATAGTAAAGCTACTCAATTGTAAACGTGTTTTATAAAGAAAGGCCATCAGTCCAAAGCCCAAGAGATTAAAAAAAAATCAGTAAAAATTCAACTAATTATGTTAAATTCATTAAACATGTTCAGAGGAATCCTAACGGACATTCTGTATTTGATGTTAACCATTTTTACATTTTTTATTGTAATAGTAAGGACTCCAGATAGTTTTTCTTCATTTCCCACAACTCAGTTAAAATGGACTGAAGTTCTTTATTTATGCACCAATTCATATGTAAAACGGAAACGTCTGTGTCCTACTATTAAAAAGATGCACGTTCATCATAATCCTAGCCCTACTCAACAGCTAGGCATGGATTAAACAGACAGATGTTCGGACTACATACACTGAAGTAGTAGGAGAGAAAGGAATGTATCTTTCAGAGCAGTGTGCTCGGATGTAAACAGGGTGCAACAAATTTCATGTTTAGAAATTCTGGAATGCATTCCCAAACACATCCTGCATCAATTAAACCTAACATACCTAAATCCAAATTTCTATAGTTTGGGGGTAATTGTATAGCAAAGTTTGATATTTTGGGTTCAAATTATCGTTAAATAATTTATATAAATGAGACCAATTTAGACGATTGAAGAATTTTCTACCCTTTTCCATGAAAAAAATGTTAGTGCAAACACTCGTGACGCCCCACTTTGATTACTGTGATATTCTGTTTACTGACCTAAGCGTTACTTCGGCGCAGAGACTACAACGTGTTCATAATATGTGCGTCCGTTTCGTCTGCAATATTCACCGGGCTGATCACGTAACACCATCCCTCGAAATGTTGTCCTGGCTCCGTCTAGAAGATCGTAGGAAAATCCACTGTCTTTCCCTTCTCTTTCACATATTGCATTTCTCCACCCCTGTCTATCTTGCGTCTCGTTTTCAAAATTTATCCACCCATCATAACCTAGACACACGTTCACAACACCCTTCAATATTATCCATTTACTCCCACCGAACATCCTCATATTCATCTTTTTTCACTGTGGCTGTTCCTCGACTTTGGAATTCCCTACCGAGTAATGTCAGGGACTGTCAGACATCAAACCAATTTAAGAATAGGCTAACGAGATATTTTTCTAATAATTCTTGTTAACAATAATAGCTGTTTCAAGTTTCTCAATGTTTAATTGTTATAAATATCACAGATAAATATCTAAATTATCTCATTATTATTATTATTACTATTATTATTATTATTATTATTATTATTATTATTATTATCATTATTATTATTATTATTATAACTATTTCTTACCAATGTTTATTATTGTCACACTAACATTAGTTACCCAATTTTCATTATTTACTTTCATGTTGTTTTATGATCTAGATATTAATGTAATAACTATGTAAGCAAATGTATTTAATTAGAATTAGAGTCTGGCTGGGCGGAAGAGAAGGCCTACTGGCCTTAGCTCTGCCAGATTAAATAAATAAATTATTATTATTATTAAGCCATGTACTTTATTATTATTATTAACATCATATTTTAATAATACATAACATTATTATGATAGGAACATTTGACAGACGGAAGAAAATGTTATTAAAATTCCATGCGACAAATGTTTGAGGCAAAAAATATGGTGGGGAGAGGGGAACTTTCTCTCCAGCACTGTACTATCAAAGAATTGTTTCAGTGTACATCTACGTATGTGTTCAATGCATAATCCTTGTCCACCTCATACTACTCAGACGTCTCTTTGTTTGGAGATTATTTCACAGGAGCTCGTGTAAAGGGGGTTAAGTCAAATTGTAAGGTATGTAAACTTCTTTCCTTTGGTACTGAACAAAACCCCTTTGTCACAAAATACGGAGTACTGTAACTGCATCATGGATGGAAGAATGATTTAACCCCTTTAATACAAGAAAAAAGTAATTGTGGAGAATTGAAATCTGTACTTATCCCAGTTTAGCAAAATCATTCTTAACCCCCTTTACATGAGCACCCGTGATTTGTTCAGGGATAATATTGTAAGTTGTTAATCCAAACTGTCCAACTTGAGCTGCGATACAATTATTCTCAGCTCTGCACAGATGTGAATTGGTAACAGATTGGATGATACGAGGGTTATTCTTTATTAATTCAACAGCATTAATAATTCTGTTCAGTAACTGTTCATGTATGTCAACTCTTGTACATAAACCATTCCCTTCATATCAAACCACAAGTAATAATTCAATGATGTTAGATTGGGTGAACTAGATTGTCATATCAAAGAGCAAGGAAAATTACATGAAAAAATAAGGGCAAGCATAACTTAAAAACAAATTATATACGAAATTCTGGATTCATGAAATATTTACCTTGCAAGTAGCTTCAATTGGCAATAAGCGCAACAGAAAACGTGTTTTTTGTTTCCTGGTAGCCTCTAGATCTTTCATAATATGGTGTACCAACTGGACTGGTTCTTCTACCTAAAAGACAATAAAAAAAGCATTATTTTACGTACAGACAGGGATGACATTAATTGAAGGTCCTGATTACAATAATTAACATGAAACAAGAGTCACAATTAAAAGAATGCTCTCAATATAATTTTACAAAGCTATTAATATTGGTACTTTTTGTTGTAATTTGTCAAATCCTTTTCAAATAGTTAATTTCTACCTGCCTGAATGTTTACTGAAATGAATACACAATTTCTTTCAGACACGAACCCATACACGAAATTTCTTCTTTTCATATGAATAATTATCAATAGGGACCGGATTTTTATGTAATTACATATTATATTCCTTTCAACCTAACCGTATATAAATAAATCTTTGCAAATCTTGTAATTACCATTAATATATTCAAATTTGATATTACATATTTTAACATATTTACCCTACATTACATATTATGGCTTGGTATTACATCAATCTACATATTTAGGAGTTTCATTCATTTTTACTTCTCTAAACAGAAAAAAAAAAAAATTCTGCTGGAGAATTCTGCCTACAATTTTAAATACACAGATTTAAAAAGCCTTTTTACCTACCATAGAAAATATATATTTCGGGACGAAACATAATGTCCTTAGTTCCAGGGAGTAATAGAGGCACTCACCCCATACCGCCCACTGTAAATATGAGTGAACACCTTTCTTATACAACTATCTTGTACTGTAAAAATCACTTAGTAGCATTGTCTTCATGCAGTGGAGTGGGACAAGGGCGACATGATTTGTCTCAAACTATAATTGTTCTGCAACCTTACCCACCCTCTTCCTAATCCTTCCAGGGAAAACCCGTGTCAAGTCTGACATGACCCGCAATAAAGCAGCCGACTTTTGAAAAGAAGCTGAAGTAAAGGAACAAACTGGAAAGATGTTGAAAGATTAAAATAAATAGCTTTCAGGTTATTGCTTGACCTCTTTACTTTAAATTTAGTATACCTATACGGAAATAGGATTTTCCTTGCAATTAGAAAGTATGGTTCTCGGCTGGAATAATCTTACCATTCTGAATGAGACAGGAATGTCTTTTTCAAACAACAGTTTGTAAATACCTATGGTTTGAGGTTTTAGTAGGTACTTTGTTTCTTACAGGGAGCAGCTAAAATGCATGTGTCACACATCTCCTCTTATTTTCTCCTAATCCAGTAAAGCGAAACAGTACTTGCAGTACTGTTGTCATTCATTTTACTCAGTTCTCTAGTTTTAGTACTTACAGTATAAAGTACAAGTGAGTTTATCTACTGTTTTTAACTAACTAAAATGGCCCCTGTATCTTCAACCCTAACGAAAAATATAAAATCATGAATTGCGATGGATGAAGCTTTCAGTACAGATGGAAAATAGTAATGTGTCAAGTGTGCAGTAAAAAAGTCAGGAGCTCTATGAAATCACAACTGGAGAGTCTTACCTATCCTATACCAGCCAGATATTGATATTAAATATTTTCAAGATTTTACATATTTTGGTACATATTCAGCTTATTTTTCTTACATAAATATGTAAATATTTCACACCTTGATATTGCATAAAAATCCGGTCCCTAATTATCAACATGAAAAATGGCTGAGAAAGAATACTGTGAATTCCATTCTTGTGCTTATACTAAAGAAGCAAATGAGCCAATATAAACAGCAAAGAACAAGACTTGACATTAAAATACTTGCGGTGGTTTGGATGAATAAGCAATTATTTGCTCCTGATTCCACAACCTGAAATCTACGCATATTTGGCAATTTTTTCCGTTCAGCTTTCAGCAACTTCAATTCCTTATTCAGTGCTGTCTCAATATCTTCTTCTGAGTCAGCATCGTTTTTTTCTGGAACACTACACACAGAGGCATCTGCACTGGCCTAAAAAATAAGAAAATAAATATTCAGGTAAACATTGAAAGTTAATTGTAGTTTCAAAGGTGATAGAACAAAACTGTCTTTCAGTTAGGCTCTAAAGAGTCTCAAGCATATCCCGAACAGAATGTACAAAACATATTTTAAAATTATAACAAAACCAGAATTTTTAATTATCCAAGAAGTTACAGTATCAAAACCTTGTTAGAAACACCTATCATAATGTTACTACTATTTTCAATTATTTCTGTTGGTACTACTTAAGTCTACATGTTCACTGTTATTAAATTTTATTTGGTGAAAACGATATTAAACTCTTTTCAAATTGAATTTCGAAAATCTTCATACATACATTTTTATATCAAGCATGTCCACAAAGTGAGTTCCAATAGCAAATATTACCACTGCACAATTTTAAGAATGTGTGCAGAGTTCCTTTATCTGCTGACAAGCTATTGGGGACAATCAAGTGACACAATGCTTGGTGTGTTTAAAACGTTCAAGACAATCGAGCAGTCTACTATTTGTCAAATGTGGTCTTATCCATTACTTGAATGCAAGAAATATGAAACCGACAAATATTTCAATAACTAGGGGAGACTGTTGTACCTTTAGCATAGTGTACCCTTGAACATTTTTTGTTTTTAAATTTTTGCTGCTACCTAGAGGATTCAAAATGAAGTAGATTGTAGAGAAAGCCGCTAAGTAACTCTGGTCATAGTTTAAGTTTGATTTACTGCAAAGTGTGAGTTCCGTGGAGAAAAGAAGTTTTTTTAGTACCAAAAGTAAACATTTCGTTCATTGGTTATATGTTTTCTAACACAAAACCAGATTGTATTTGTTAATATCTTTCAAGTACGGTGTGTTCCCTATCATCTGGTGAGTAATAACTATGGCCCAGATTTTTCGAACATGCATATGCGCATATGCAAATGCATATTTTGAGGGTTAGTGCATGTTCCGGCATTTATTCAGTTTATGTATGATTAATTATCTGACATTTCTGAACGAACTGTAAATCCAGTAATGAATTTGTATGTCGGACATCACTTGGCACCACAATAGCCTTCGTATTTCAAGTGAAATGTTAACGGGACCATACTTCCTGTCTCACAATACATGCAGATAGATGGACGTAGCAGACCTTTTTCACAGAAGGAATTTCTTACATTCCTTTCTCAATGCAGTATCAACTCAAAGTTTGTGTCAACAGGACAGCAGGTGTTCATCTGCTGACTTGTTTTTCATCTACTAATAGTTTATGCGGTGTTCTGTAAGATTAAACTAAAAATGCCTAAAGATAAGTCTACTAAATCCTTTTTAATGTAACAGTGGATTTCAGGCAATAGTGACTATTCAAGTGATGGCGATTTAGTGTATTGTCAAGTATGTGAGAAGACTGTGAAATGCGAGAAAAAGTTTTAACTAGAATAGCATTCGAAAACAACTGCACATCTCTGGTCAAAACAAAAGAGTAAGAACACGCAACAGGTACTTTTAACTCAGGCGAAATCACGGTCTGCAGTTAGTACATTTTCCACTGACTTTTGTAAAGCTTTTGTATGCAGAACATTCCACTGCATAAATTAAATAATCCACATCTACGATAATTTCTTCAAAAATATTGTCTTAGAGGACACCAGATGAATCCACTCTTAGAAAAAATTTACTTTCGCTACATGCTTCTATCCTAGATTCAATACAGTCTGACATAGGAAGAAACTGCATATGGATTTTGGTTGATGAATCAACAGATTCGTGTGGCAGATACATAGCGAACTTCACAGTAAGTAAATTATGTCCAAAAGAACCCAGCAAATCTCATTTACTTTCATGCAAAGTGTTAAAAAAAACCAACCACAGTACAGTTGCAAGATTTGGTTAGTGCATATTGTTTTGTTTTTAGTGCATATTTTCAACATGTTTAGTGCATATTTGCATGCATATTTTAGGTATTTCAGTGCATATATATCCGGGCCCTAGTAATAACATATTTTCATTTCCATGATTTTTTCGAATCTCTAGTTTTGGGAGCCATATTTGTTTAAAAGTGCACCTTCTTGTACCTTTGAACACAAACATCTTGTACCATGGAACATGTTCCAAAGTACGCGATACTATCGGTTTTTGTTTTTCTTTTATTTTAAGATCATGTCACGAAGTAAGTCTGGAGTTAAGAGGCCCCCAATTGATCTGGATGCCTTGAAGAAAGCTGTTGAAGCAGTTATTGCTCCTCCAGGAAATAACATCTCAATCAGAGAACTCTGGTTTATGACGGCAAATACATTTTAAATATGATTGTCAGTTTTTACAGCTATATTCCCACCTATATTCCATGTGTTCCAACTTACAAGAGGGCATGTTCCCAGGTACATGAACCTGTTGTACCTTTGAACACATTACATATCTCTTCATTTTATTTTTTCCAGCCTTAATAGATCTGTAAAACAGGAAAATACATACAGGAAGTTGTAAAGGAATCTTCAATAATTATTTCAAGCATTTTTTCATTTAAAAAAAATTTATTTCTCAAAATTAAAAAAATAAATAAATAAAATGTAAAAAATGTTTAAAGGTACAACAGTCTCCCCTGTAGCCTATGAGGTGTATGGAAAATATGTCATTAAATGATTTAATGGTAAGAACCTTAATATTGCAGTGAAATTCACAATACAGTCCTGGACTGCATAAAGATACTTATTGCTGGAATTATCTAGTTTTAGCCTTCATGATGTGTATCAACAATGTTACTTAATTTCGTGCTATAATTTCCATAGCTTCGTGAAAGTCGATGTTGAATACAACATGTTGCTGTTTTCTAATGAAAGGCATTTGACAATAAAGTCATTTGACCTCTTGCACTCCAATATTTTTCAAAGATATTATCATGACCAGCCACTGAAGCACAGATTTTGAGGTGTTCCGAATCCATTTCTTGGTTTGAGTTGCACAATGGGCAGTTAGGGGACTGATATATTCCAATTCTATGCAGGTGTTTGGCCAAACAATCATGGCCTGTTGCCAATCTAAATGCAGCTACAGACGATTTGCATGGTAAATCGGGAATTAACTGTGGATTTTGATGCAGAGAGTTCCATTTTTTCCCTTGGGATTGTGTTATCAAATTTTGTTTGTTAAAGTCTAAGTATGTAGATTTAATAAATTTTTTCACAGAGTAAAACGTAGATTTAGTAACAGGTCTGTAAGTAGCAGTGCTGCCTTCTTTGCTAAAGCATCCGCATTCTCGTTTCGTATCCATTGGAATACAATTCTTTTATTGAGTGATATTAATTGAGAGGTTGAATACAACATACAATAATAAAGAACAAGTGACTACAGAAGATTGCATTTTAATATTATACATGAATGTTTGATCGTATTTATTTATATTTTTTTAATCAATTTAACGTCCATTTGCACAATTTTAATGTAGCCTATGTTTTTCTCCTGGTTATGAACGTTAAATGTGCAAATTTTGACACATATCGGTCAAAGTATGTAGATTTGTATAGAGAACATACAAACATATATACATAGCCTACATACATATTAAGATGAGAAATTTACTGACACTCCTGTAAATGCTGGAAAAATATGTTGAAAAATTTAGTAACAAATTTTTCAAACTATGAGTATATAATCACCTAAATTTCAGAATTTTCTGTCTTTCCAACCCATCTTCCAGCATTTTACATTAAGCAAATTTTTGTTATACAGACAGGACTTCAATATATATATATATATTTTTTTTTTTCAAGTGTATATTTTCACTCTATCTTTTATTAGATATGACACTTGAGTAGGGACTAAAAAGTTTCATTCTATTACATACATACTATGTACATACATTATTTTCCGACATTATTAATTTTTTATGTTTCTTGTGCACAATTCCTACATAGTGCAATCCACTTGCAGTCCACAATATTTAAGATGGCCACATTTCTGTAACTGGTAAACACAGAGTAGAAAAACTCTGGATTTATTCATTATTCATATCATACTACACATACAGTGAAACCTCTCCTTACAGACACCTCCAAGATACGGACACTCCTCATATACGGACAGATTTTTATGTCTCAACTGAAATAATGTAGAAATAATGATAAATTTAACTCTCGTTTATGGACACTCTCAGACACGGACACGGACAGCTGTTTCACAGTCCTAAAGCTTGCTTTACCTCCTGACTGTGGACAGAATTTGGATTTCAAGACCTAATGTGTTACAAAAATGGAAAATATAGTTTTGAGAACTGTACAGAAATCCCTTAACATGATAGACGACAATAAGGGTCTTGTAGGCTACCACTAGCCCAGCTGGCTACCCCTTGTTAGCTGAAAGCGGGTGGATAAACAAAGTCATAAAATTTAACCTGTCTGACGGGTGCAAGGTTTTCGCAATCGCGAAATTGTATTAGACACATGACAGGGTTAGTAGGATTATTCTCTTCACTTCAATCAGTTGTACTGTTTAGAGAGACATGGCACCTGAACGTAATGGTTAAATTGAAAACTGTAAATTACAGTACTGCATAACTGTAGACCTAGTATAAAATTGCATGGCGCAGTACTGTATTTTTCTTTTTCGGTCTTATCTACTGTACTTCAAAGTTGCAAAGAATTTGCTGTAGTACAGTAGACTGTATTTAATATTAAACTACAGTAATACATTTCATTTGAAGCGTGAAGGGATACATAATACATATTATAAATTTACTGTTAGATTGGGAGTCTCCCTCCCTATAAAGGACACCTCTCACATGCGGACAGATTGTTACGTCCCTTCGGTGTCCGTAAATGAGAGGTTTCACTGTACTTAAAATATCAACAAACTTAAAAATAGGCTGCCTCCAGTTTTTTTATAAATCTTCAGATTTCACATGGAATGATCCAATAAAGATTTGTTACTGAAGATTTTCATTTAATTACAGTATCTTACTTACGTTCAAAGCTGCCCTGCTCCATATACTGCCAGTAAAAGATAAGCATAGTAACGCTATTTCATAGTACTTGTACTAAAACCGTTTGACCACAAATGTTTTTCTCCATTATATTACTGTGCTAATCATTTTACCTCATTAAAGTTTTGTGAGAAAACTGACCGAAAATTGAGTTACCTCTTGACAAACTTTGAATATTTCAATGTCATATCTCTCAGAGTAAAATCAAGCTTGGATCTCTTTTAATTACTGGCAAAATGTGGATCTCATATTCAAAGGGGGAGTATTTTAAGTAAACGATGTCAGTCCCTTGTTTAAGGTAAGCCATAAGTGAAATTTGGACCAAATTTGATGAAAATTCAATTTTTTGTTTTAAGTCTTAAAATTATTCCATACTTAAGAAAATGCTAAGAAAAAAATAAAATAAGTTCAAGTGGGCAGTATGTGTAAATGGAGAAATATGTACCAGTATACTACAGTCTGAAGAAATGAATACTTTAATAATGTGAAAAGAGCTGAGGAGAAAAATGGGTATGGTAATGTGTTATGCATACACTTTACACCAGGCTTACTCATTCCGTGCAAAACAAAAGCAATACCAAGAACATAAATCGTTTACCTACATAAAGAAACAAGCTTCACGTAACTTTCTCCCTAACAGAGGACTCCATTCGGTATTTCTTTACAACTGCATTACCACATTAAGGTATAAATGTATTTAAGTACTTGGCTTCTACTCGAGACGTAAGTACCGTAAACAAACGAAAAATTGAGTGCCGACATTAAGTTCGGACTGAAATAAGAGTGGAAATTTGCTATGATTTGGATCCAGATCAGAAGTACAGGTAGACGGAATCGCTCCGTCGGGGTGGAAGGGTTAAGTGCCAGGGAGGGAAAATTAATATAACTCATTTCCGAGCGTCTCTATACTGATCACAGAGAAAAGGCGAATTTTCGAAAGGTCGAATCAGTGACAGGTTAAGTTAATTTAGGCTTTTGGTATGCCTTACATATACTCAATACTGTCTAAGACAGTCACTACCTCATTCAAACCCCTCTCTTCCATGCTATCCCGTAGTGTCTATGATGGTGGTAATGGTGCGGGGGGGGTGTCCTAATCAGGGGCGTATTTTGCGGGCTACCGGGGCTATTTTACCGGCGGTAGCCCAAGGAAATTACAAAAGAAAAAGTTTATAATATAACATAATGTAATAATTTTGTATTATTAGTTTTACCATAGTAATTAAAATTAAAGTAATTGTTAGATATATTTTGTGTAATAATAGGGTCAGCGGTAGCCCAAACCCTTTAACCAGTATACGCCACTGGTGTCCTTGCTATCGGTCTTTCTTTCGTAACGGTATTGTAAAGATATACATACATTCCATTAACGAAGTAAGCTACCGAACCTAGCTACTTATTTCGCATAATTAATATAGCAATGCATCTGAAGAGTGGCGTAAGCAGGAGCGTAAAGAATTTTCTTCTACCTTTTCTTCCCCATACAAGTTGTCGGCATATTCATTGAGAATATTATACGATTCTCTAACACAGTCTTTTTCTCTATTATTGCATGTGCACAAAAATCCTTTTAACCCAGGTTTCAAAACGAATTCTCTCTTCTTTTTCATTTTCTGTGCATTGTAAAAATTGGATTTCTTTCTCTTTTGATATGAACTCATTTCAATATTTTATACAAATTAACAATTGCATCACAATTCGAAAACCTTTTAGTATAAATTTTTACGTCACTCGATTTTCTGGTTTCTCGATTACACAAGCTCGATAATTTAGACAGTGTCGCCAACACATAAATTGTATCCCCCGTCAATACAACACCTGGAAATCCGACAGAATCCGTCAAAATTTAAAAAAATGACACACACACACACACATATATATATATATATATATATATATATATATATATCTTGTTTACCAATCACAATAATAATTCATCACAATCTAACTTGATTACAAGGAAATCTGAAACAGTGGATAATTAAACATTGTACCACAGTCTATTATATACAGTCGCGAAGCTCAATATGTTGTAAAAATGCAAACATGGGTAGTTGCCCACCACTAGGATCGCTACTATCGCCTCATCATCGCAGATCTCTCTCCTAGCAGACGACAAAATATGTTACACTTTCGTTGTCGTGTTCTTTTGGAAAAATTAACGCCTTCCTTCCATTATTAAAATATTAAATGCATAAAGTTAATTTATTATTTTAATGAAGTATATTAAATTCCACCATAAACTCGAAGATACCTAAAAAGATATGTTAATATAATTTTTGTTTGTGCAAAATGAACTGAAACTTACTATAATGGCTTCACTCATTCAAGAATTTAGCGATAATTAACTATGAAACCAATAAATATAATTTGCATTTTCCTTTACACCAATAATAATAATGGAAATATGAATTAATGAAGTAACTTACGTGTACCGGTATTTGTAGTGTAGGCTTACGTAGTTAACAAAGTGGGATGAGGTTAAGCAATAATAATCACACCAGAATTGGAAATAAATCGTGATCAATAAATGTTATTGTAACAGACTTTTTCTACGTCTCTAGTAAAGCAACAAATAAAAATAACAACAAAATTAACAGCTATAATTAAAACCTGTAGTTTGAAAAAAAAAAAAAAAAAAAAAAGTAGGCCTAAGCAATAATAATCCCACCAGAATTGGAAATAAAACGTGATCAATAAATTTCATTAAAACAAACTTAATTTTTCTACGTCTTTAGTAAAATAACACATAAAAATAATAACAAAATTAATAGCTACAATTAAAAATATATCCTCTGAAAAAAAAAAGTAGACCTAACCTTTATTTCTCTGGAAATTTAGCAGCCTAAGTGACAGAACTTTAACCGGTATCTAATGTCCTTTCGGTTAGACTGAAACATTTCATTGTGAAATTTAAGGTTATAATGTATTCTAACAGTCACAAAGAACTTCAAAATTAAGAGTTTTGTTTCTGCACAGCATTCTTGTGGAAACCCAGGAACCTTTCTGAATCTTTCGGAAATCGGAAAAAGGATAACTCTGGCCTCTTTCTCTTACTGTTGCAACAATTTATAGTACTACAAACGTCTCCTCCTTGTCCCATATTATTATTCCAATTATTACATTTTAGCCATTAACATTTTCATTACAACCACAACCAATAACGAACATTTCACAAGCATCAATGTGAAATACGCAACGAGCTATCACTCGATAGAAATACGACACAGTCCAAAGTCGACCATGGACAGTCTATTGTTTCTAGTTGCTAACCGCTTGGAGCGCTTTATCACGAGATTTGCAAAAAAAACACCTCAAGCTTCGCGACTGTATATAGTAGACTGTGATAGTACGGAACAGGAAGGGCTGTTCAAATAAAAAGTAAATGTAAAATCTCCCAAAAATTAAATAATTAAAAATTACAGTAGCCAAAAATGTCAAAAGACGATGTAAATCTAATATCCGCCAGAAAATCCGTCACCCGTCAAAGCCATTTTTTTTACCGACCGCTACGTTGAAATTCCGTCAATTTTGAACTTATGAATGAAATGAAATGCGCACAATGTGCATAGGATTTGTAGGTTAGTCTTTGCAGAAGTTTGTGAGCGAGGTTTTCCTTACTCGGCAGTTTTCAACGTGATATCGTCCACATGGCTTCTAACACAGTTCACACACACATTCGTCGTTGGGTTCGTGGTATCTCTTGGTGGTACAGATCTTATGGTGAAAACCATGTTCTGCGTAACGGGTCACTATGTGTCTCAGTTCGTAGTTTGTGTTTGCCCAGTCTCTGGTTGCCATGGCGTCTGTTATGTAGAACTCGCTCCAGATGGCGTTCTTCTTTCCTCTGAGTACTTCCAGGGCTTTCTCGTATGCTGGGGTGTTCGGCATGCAGAGTTGTGTTCTAATATCTTCGATGAAGAAGCGTTCCTTCATCAATTAATATGTTAGTCTCGAGAGTGTTGTTCTTCCTACTCCTAGTACTCTTTTCATGAATGATGATTTGACTCGTTCAATTTTTCCCATGTCGCTGACTGTTAAGTTTCCCCAAATGATATTTAGTCCGTAGGTTGCTATTGGTGCTATAGCTGACCTAAATAAGGTCATTGCCGTTTTTGTTTCTAGTTGTTGCAGATTCTTAATATTGTACATAGCTTTTATTGCAGCGGCTGCTCTTTCTTGAATGTGGATTCTGTATGATTTTAGTGTTGTTTGAAGTGTTACTCCTAAATATTTAAATTTTTGCACTACCTCAAGTGGCTCGTTCTGCAGTGTCAGGGTGTCTTTTTTTCTATGTTTGCCGCCGTTTCTGAAGTTCATTTGTTTTGTTTTCTGGTGGTTTATCTGTAGGCTGTTTTCCTCGGCCCATCTCACGAGTTTATTTAGGACCTGTTGTAGTTCTTCTATGTTGGACGAGCCTATCGCCATGTCGTCTGCGTACATAATCATCGATGCTATGGTGTCCTCTGTGATTTTTGTTATGTCTGTGGTCATGATATTGAAGAGGACCGGGCTGATAGGATCTCCTTGTAGTACCCCATTTATCTGTATTATTTTGTTAGATAGTGTAATTCCGTCTGATATTTGAATGTAGTTGCAGCTTAGAATGTCTGCAATTATTGTTGTTAAGGCATGTGATTCGCCGATCATGTTGCTTAGTTTTCTAATTAGTGTTTCCCTGTTTATTAGGTCGAAAGATTTGCAGTAGTCGACGAACACTACATGGTATTTTTTCCCAGGGTGTCTTAGGGTATTCTCTATTTGTTATATTAGGTAGCTTATTGCATGAAGGGTGCTTCTGCCTTTCCTGAATACGAACTGGCATTCCGGGATACGGTTGTCTACTTCCACTACTAGTCTGTTAGTATTTTTGTGAGTACTTTGAAAGCGACATTCTCGAGGACAATACCTCGGAAGGAGTGAGGATTGTTGGTTTCTCCTTTTCCTTCGTAGAGAATTTTCATTGTCTATGTTCTCCATGCTTCTGGGATTGTTCCTAGGTGTAGGCATTTGTTGAGTAGCTCCAACCAGAAGTCACCCGTCAGATGTAAGGAGTCCTTTATGTGTTCCATGTATATGCCATCAGGTCCCGCTGCTTTCTTGTTCTTGGCTGCTGTAATTGTTTCTTCTATTTCTTTCCTGGTTATAGGAGGTGGTTATTGCGTCGTTTCTCTCTTGGGTGGCTGCTGTGACTTTTCTTTATGCTGGTAATTCAGGATTTCTTTGAAGTGGAGTTCCCATGTGTCCATGGTGATTTCCTTTCCTACTGTTGGTCTTGAATTTCTGAGTGCGATGAAGGGGTTTTGGTTGGCTTCCACGGCTAGTTTTCTTGCTTCTTCCTCTATGTATTGTGTTTTTTTCGTTTTTATTAGTTGTTTGTACTGTTTTCTCTGTGTAGCATATTGCGATAGGATATCTTTTTGATTTGCGGTTCTTGCTTGGTGGAGTGCTGTTAAAGTTTCCTGCCGCTTATCGAAACACTCTTTGTCAAACCAGGGTTGGGCTCTTCTTTCCTTTGTTGGGATGCTGCACTCTTGGAGGATTGATGTGTGTAGTTTAGCGGCTTTCCCGAGTTCGTTCTGCTTTGCTAGTTGTGATGCTGTTCTGATTTTGGCCTGCATTTCCTTTAGTTTTCTGGTGTCTATCTTTCTGGAGGCTCTGTGTACTTTTATATTCGAGATTTGTTGAGCCTGTTGAATTCTGATTGTAGTTTCAATCGGTATGTGCTTTCTTATAGGAGCCATTCCTGTTGCCCAAAGTCCATCTTGTTTAATTGCTTGCATTCCTTCTCCTTTGAGGAGTACAAGGTCAATAGCACTGGTTCCGTTAGGAGCTATGTAAGTCTTTAGTTCTGGCTTGTTTATGAGGGTAAACCCTTCTTCTGTTAACGTGTCCAGAACCACTTCGGACTTGGTGTTTTGCTTAACTATTCTACAGTTCAAGTCTCCTGCAATGATGATCCTCTCTTCTTCGGTTGTTTGTGTGATGACCTCTGCTATCCTTTCTACTGCATCTTCTGCTGTTGATTGTTGGTTGATGTACATGCCTATTATGGTCACATCTTCGGTTTTTACCAAGACTGTATTTTCGGTTTTTAAGCTTTCTCTGATTTTTCCTAGTTTTGGCTTCAGGAAGATCGATACTCCGCCAGCTGGCCTTCCTGCTGTGGGTTGGGCGAAAGTGTGTATTCCGTAGTGTCCTTGAATGTTGTATTCTTCTGTTAAGAAGGTTTCTGTAAGGATGATTGCATCATATGCTGCTATTGATTCTATTGGTGTGAGTGACATTGCGTTGCGTAGGCCTTCGATGTTCCACAGTAATATCTTTATGTGTCTAGATGAGTTCAACTCCTTCGTCATGATTGTTTTTTGGAATGGAAATCGTCTGACTATCACTCCCTGTGGCCAGAAGTCTGACCGTTCTGTCTCCTCGATGTGGTTAAAAGGGAAGCCTACTTTGAAGGCTTTCTTGCCTCCTAAATTATGCAATTCTTCACATATGATGTTTCCTTGGATACCATTTTTTCCAGGTATTTAGCCACCGTTTCTGGGGTCGTACTTTTCTTCAGTCTCCCAATGTATAGCCACGCTATCTTCTCGGCTGCTTGGAGGTCGTCACTATCATTTCTTGTGCCTATAATAGTTCTTGCCTGGGTTTCTTGTCAGCGATTGGATCCGCGTTCTCTTGGTTGCTGTGTTTTCCATTCTGTTTCTTTCTCCTCCTTTTCCGTGTTTTCTCTCTCTTCCGCTGGTCGTTGGTGTTCTTCATAGTCCTTGTAGATGTGTTGACTTTCGTTGCTGGCGGTTTTTTTGTTGCTGTTTGTTATGACAGTTTCTCGTTTGGACGGTTCAGTTTTCCTGGTTAGGCTGTGGTTTATTTTGTCTTCTATTAGTGGTCCTAGCTCGTTGGCTAGGAAGTCCATTATGTAGTCTACTTTCGCTGTTATGTTCTCTCTTTGTTCATTTTCATCTTCTTTCCTTCCTGTTTCCTTTTCTACTTTTGTGAGTGCGTCTGTACATTTGTCACATAGCCACGAGAGTTTACGGTTTTTTCTCCTAATCATATCGAATTCTCCTTGTGTTAGGCCGATACATTCTTTATGGTGTTCATTTTTGCAGAAGCCGTCGCATGTTAGTGACAGCTCTTCTTCCTCTTTGATGACTTTGTCACAGGTCCCACATTGCGGGTTTTTCTGGCTTGTCTTCTTTGGTGATGTGGGCATCTTCGCTCGTTGTTTTGTTATCTCTGTTTTGGTGCGATATTCGTTTGTTACTGCGTCACTTCCGGTTTCCGCTTCCCGCGTGGGTTGGTCGTCCTTAACCTGAGTTGCTTTATTCCTTTCTTTGGCGTTTTGTTTCAGCGTTCCTTCTTTATTCTAATTTATTATTATTATTGTTATTATTATTATTATTATTATTATTATTATTATTATTATTATTATTATTATTATTATTATTTATAACTACTTTTGCTAGGTGTATTGTCTTCCTCGATTACCAGGTCCTTTCGTTGTCTTCTCACGAGTTATTACTAAAAGTATATCTTGGCTTCGTCACTTACACTATCAACGCCACATAGATATTATGCAACATATATTTTTTATTAATCATTCCGCTCATGCACAGACAGCCAGGATGATCCTGTTGCGAACCGCACGTGTGCTTCTGCCTTCGTAAATAAAAACCTGTGTAACCGGAATGAAGGGAACTTCTTGTTTTGATCTAGAATGCGCACGCGAAAATAAATCCAGCTAAGGCTGATGCTATGAGAGGTCGGCGCATGCGCCACAGTCAATTTGTCGTGAGTTCTAGCGGTCGCCGTAGTGATTTTTGACAAGTTATACAAGTACGGAAGTACCAGTAGATAACGTACCGTACTTATAATCAGCTAATATCAAAGTAAAATATCATTTGAGTATGGTTTACAATAAATAATTTCTTGCAAGTTGTAAAAAACAGACGACTTATAATTGGCTAAAGCCAAAGTTAAATCAAATTACAGAATGTGTAGTAATCTGCCTGCCTACATGTAAATTTTGCGCATAGCCAAGCTGCCGGTTGATGGTAATGAACTTATGCGCCCAAAACAAAGTGGGCGTGGTGATAACTGACATTAGAATCGTCAGCTATCTTAATTTCGTTTGCGTAAATCAGTTAAACTGAAGTGGAAAAACCTAGTATCTCGTCAAATACGTGCTAGGAACTTAATCTAAATTTATGTATGCTAAATTTAAAACACTTGAGCTATTCCTAGAAGGAATGCTTAAAAGAATAACCTAAGCAAAATTGTCATGTAGTATGACAAGAAGTCCTAGCAAATATACTGAAGAAATAGTAACATTTTGTTAATATTTCTAGGTTCTTTTAAATGCGACCTGCAAGATTGCCTATAAAATGAACGAGTATGATTCGGATGATTTTATTATATTGTTTTCCCAGTCTCTACACGTTTCAAAACTATTTACTATACCATAAGATGTAGAATAAAACAACCTTTACCTCCAAGCTTGTAACGTGGGTGAAACATGATAAAACACGCTTTCAGTTTTTTTGTTACAATAAAGTATAATTATTATCGAAATGTGAACGTGAGGCCAACAGCCGGCTGGTCTGTCTGAGCCTTTCAAGGGCTGTGGCACCACAGATAATTATTAGTGTATAATTGAGCACCCACGTACTATAATGGGGTAAGTAGTCACGAAATATATTCATACTTACCCCATTATTGCACGTGGGTGCTCAATTATGTTCTTTCATGTACTTCCAGTCAAAATACTAACAACAATATGACCTACCCCAGAATTTTGCGTTATTTTGGATGCGAGTGTCGAAATACAATTTTAATATTTGATTGCTATTACTAAGTTTGAAACGGAATTGTAGCGGTTTTATCCGTATTTAGTTTAACTTTATTACTAGTGAACCATTTATTATATTAATCGTTTGTCTTCGAAATAGGCCTACTTCTTATAAGCTACAGCTCATCGTCTTCTTGTATAAGCAATAAGGACAGAAGGAGCAGAAATAAAGGATGCCGGTGTCGAAATACAGTTTTAATATTGTATTGCTATTTGTTTTTCACTGTGTCTGAAACGGAATTGTATTGATTTTATCCGTATTTAGTTTAAGTACATTACCAGTGAACCATTTATTTTGTTTATGCCGGGCGTTGTTACACATTTATGCATGAAAAAAAAAATGCTGCTAATTAACAAAACTATGGACTTAACTTCATAAAATTTAAATGAAATATGATATATCAGTTGTCTTTTTCCTTTTGACATTGCAGTTAAAATGCAGCACATACAACAGGCATGTTTTTTCTTCGTTTTTTTGTACTTCTTACCTCCGTTATACAACATTGTAAGCAGACGAATTTTTACTAAGGTGGGCGCTTAGCTCAGATCTGTCGTGTTTCGCGGTGTTACCGCAAAGAGCGCTGCACAGGACAACATGGCCACTCTATAGTCTTTTCTTTCTATACTAAAAGCCAGGACGAGACGATAAAAGTCACCCTCGGCTCTCTTTTTGCGCATGCGCCATCGGTGTAGTATTTCCGCTTCCGGTGTGTTGCTGGGCCTCGTTGTAAGCCAACGAGTTAGATACTATAGAGAGGACAAAGATCTCAGAAAGTTGAAGAAAATTGAACATTGGTCCGCCATGTTTCGGTTAGTCAAAATAAAGGGGCGTGGCTCGGATGTTGTAGGAAATGACTGTGATGAAGTTAGTATTATTGTGAATTGAGTTACATATTAAGACTATGTTAATAAGTAAAAAGTAAAATACACACAAAACTTTACGTTTTATAACAGCTGTAGGCCTATGTTTTATTACTTTCACTAAATATAGCCCAGATATTAAATGACAAGCTATACTCGATGCAACCAAAGCAAAGCACCTAAAGACGGATGAATTTAATCGGCAGAAGAAAAATAAATAATTTTTTGACTTCGTCACAAATTTAATTACCTTACAGCTAGTCTAACCTAATATGAAATCATGTAATTCAGTGCTCACCAGGTGATTTCAAGAGAGACGACGTATGTAACTAATAGGATTAAAATATAGTAAAGGTAGTGGCGAAAATTAAAAAAAATATCCAGTAATTAAGTTATTGAGAAAAATTCATTTGAAATTGGAATTAACACAGAGAACTTTTGAAAACTGAAATTATTAAAACTACAAATAATCTCTTAGCATGCAACATAATAATTAAAGAATGACACTAATAGAAAGTTACTCACGATCATATCTCACCACATTTATTGAAACGATAAGATACTTACGATTAACATTGTTATCAGAAACAACAGGACCCACAGCTAGGTACACTTCTTTTCGCGTGATGGAGACATCATGTAGTCTAATATAGTTTGAAACAAATATTGTCGCGTGATGGAGACATCGTGTAGTCTAATATAATTTGAAACAAGCATTGATCTCATACGTGTCTCGCAACTAAGCAGAGACTTTTGCAGAATAAAACTGTTCTTTCATTATTTTGAACAATAATGACAAATTGTGTGTAATGCAAGTGCTATCTTTCCTCTTTGATAACAAAAAGAGCCCTAACGCATTAATAAAAAGAAAGTTGGAGTAGGCCCTATAAACATAATAAATACTAAACTCTTCATGGTACAAACTTATTAATACAGATATTTCGCTTATGCTGTCTTATTTTATAATTCTCTGCGGCAATGGTACCTGTATTGAGAGGGTTTAATTATCCAGCAACGAATATTATGATTTACGGTACATTTCATTTAAATCCGAGGGAATGAGACATTTTTGGAAATTTTAAAGTCTTAATTATTACTTTTTCATTTATAAATCAGCTTTTTACAAAACCTATAGCGAAATGTTTAAATTAAATATTGATGTATCTGAAAAATATAATACATGTACCAACTCGTTACAGTGTGCCTTTGATAAGCACTCCTTGCGGAGGCTGGCGGTACTATAGACGCCATGTTTTTTAGGGAACGATCCATAGTACTGTTGGCCTCCGCAGGGAGCGCTTATCAGAGGTCTTTAGCCTCTCTATAGTATCTAACTCGTTGTTGTAAGCATAAAAATTGTTTTATTCACCGCATTCTAGATTCACCTTCGTCACGATCATATATTATTTACATTTCGGTGATACAAGTTACGCAATTATAATAATAGTGCATTGATAGATTTCACAATTATTACTCCAGACCCTGTTATCCAAGTCAAACGTTATTTTCGTATAATTGTATTCCAGAATATTTCCTCATAAGTCTTGATAGGCTATATGTATTAAGAGTTAATTTCTGGTGGTAGTATTGATATTAAACTTGGCTAACACAATATTCCATCTACAACTTCAGAGGGGCGGCAAGAACTAGCGCTGAGGTAGTTCTGGATATTTCAACTGTAAACCAACTTACGAATCTCGTGATATGCAAATAAATATCACCAAACGTAGGTGCCAACTTCAGAGGGGCTGCAAGACACTTTGTGTCCAAATTTATAAAACCAGGGGCATCACATCCAGTAAAATTAAGAGTGATCTCAGCCTTGTTAACAATTCGAAGAGATATTCCTATGTAAATAAAGCGGCGAAACTAACGCTGAAGTAGTTCTGGTGATTTCGGAAGTGAAAATTGTTGAATTTATAAGGGTTTCTTTTTATGTAGATACAGTTGATCGTATATGCATCATAGACAAATATATGCATGGCGTAACAAAACCCTAAACTAACCAAATCTAACCTGTCACAGATTCGTATATGCAACATGTCTATAAGCGGGGAACTACTTCAGCACTAGTTTAGCCAAAAATTGAATTAATTTGTTTGAAAGATGAAGTAGGTTATAGGCCAAAGATTATTATTTGAACTCTATAGAGAGTAGTGGCTTGGTTCGACTGGAACATCTCGGAAAAAAGAAGATATATATATTTTTTTATTATTACCGGTGTAGACCTATATTCATTATTATTTATTATTCCACAGTTGAGTAACAAAATGGACAAGGAACCATCCAAAAGAACAAATCGGGACACCCTTAGAACAATAGCATTTTAAATATCATGGTAAATTAGAAAACATACCACTAACTTTATGAGTTCCTGTAGGCCCTAAATGTTTTTATCCATCTAAATCACTGATAGAGGAGGTCAGCTGTCGAACATGTTAGTAAAGCAATTCACAGTGCCGCTATCTTTCCTGAATTTGAGATCGGTGAATCTTCACACATGCAACAGAGTGACTCCACTTCTCTATCCATGATCCAAATTTTTGTACTTCAGTTCAAATCTATGAACTATTGGGATCGAACAGTAATGGTCCTAAGTCTTACCAAGCGGAAATAACACAGAGCTAACAGTTAATTAACAGTGTATGGTAATTATGTAGTAATAATCGGCCAGGCCTCCATATTCCCGCAATAGAGGTCCAGGGCACCTTCGTTATCATATGTATTTTCTTTTATTAAATTTCGTTTGTATATGATTAACTTGTCATCCAGTATCCACTTTACACCCTGGATCTCTGTTGTAGTAAGATGATGGCCTGGCCGATATGACCTGTCGATGGTTTGTTTCTACACAATTATTAAAATATATGTATATACTTGGTAATGTATCTATCCTAGATCTCTATTACGGGAAGATGGCCTGGCTGATGATTACTACTTAATTACCCAAAATTTAAAACTAACCATTATCAACACTCGTTTTTAGGTTGCTTTTTTTTTTGTTATGATCGTCGTCGTAGGTGTGTGCTCGTTAATTGATTAGCAACGGCTATATAACTACTGATAATGAATAAATGCTTAATAAAGAAAATTGTCCCCACTGAAAGTGCAGTGAACGGGAATACAATGATAAATTGGGTTATATTAATGATAGTGAAACTAATGGCTCATCGTCGGGTGGCGATCAAAACCTTATAATTCCAAAACTGGAAATTTTACAAGAGAAAGATACAATATTACTGATACGATATCATGTTCACGTGCTCTATTTTATGTACATGTCTTAAATGTCTGTTTAAATTCGACTGTTTACTAAATATGGTACTGCAATGTTTGCATACCACAGGCATTATTACAGAAGTTTGAAAACTAATCCATCAATCTCGAATGAAAGTAAAAGAAATCCAGTTCACAATTAATGCGGTAAATAAAACATTTTTATGCTTACAACGGGGCTCAGCGTCACACCGGAAGCGGAATTTCTTCACCGATAGCGCATGCGCAATAAAGGGAGCCGAGGGTGACTTTTATCGTCTCGTAAAGCCAGGTTATGAACCGACTAAACCGGAAGCAACGTTCTGTTGGTCTCTTTCTGAGCTCTGTTACCACATAGTAGGGCGAGATTCAAAGCGTGTTCAGCGTTTGTCACCGATATGTTTAAAATAACTACTGTATATAGTTCTCGATAACATTATCAACAATATTAGTAATTAAAATTACGGTTTTTAAGAAAGCACGAGCTAATGACGCTGGTACGAAATGCGACTCGTAATGCACGTGGTACTGCAAATGAACTGGCTACACTGTCTCCGTGATTCCGTTGCCAGATTTTCGTTAGCAGACGACATTTTCACGCGAGGTCCAATGAAAAGCTCCGTTCTCGTTCTCCCCTCCATCCCCCACACTCAACGTGTCATCACTGCACAGGCTACCCCTCTAACCCGCACTTTCCTCTCGCCCATCCAACTACTTCCTGTTTCGTCGGTTCATAACCTGGCTTTTAGTATAACTCGTTGTTTTCAACACATAGTGATAGCAGAGCGGGTAGAAGAGAAAGTGACGATACCTCCACTAGTCCAGCGGTTCGTCGCAGAGCGGCGCTCGCTCTGCTTTCTGTTCTGAGTTTCTGGAGCGCTATTCGAGTCAATGCAGATGTTTTTAAAATACCCACTAGATAAAAGTATATTATAGTTTATCTCAATATTTTACTAATTTAAAAAATGTAATACTACTACATTAACTACTCTTGAGTTATATCATACCCTCCTGAATCGTAAATACGAGTATAATAATCAACAGTAAACTGGAACATTCTTTCAGCTTCAGAGAAAAGAACGCAAAAAAAAAATGTACAGCTTCGCAAAACTGACCATTTTTGTGTTGTTGTAAGTACATTTTGACACAAAATTATAGTTTTCGATGTACAAGAAAGTATAATATAATATATCAAATGGGACATTATATTTTCACCAATACTTTTTTACTACTGCCAGAGCGGGTAGAAGGATCAATATTAGGTCCCCTACTTTTTCTATTGTTTATAAATGATCTTGCCCCCCTTATAAAAGATGTAGGTCATCCCATATTACTTGCAGATGACACAAGTATAGTAATTACAGCCAATAACTCCAACACATTCCAATCGTCAACAGAGGAAATTCTCTTCAAAATATGTGACTGGTTCTCAGTCAATAAATTGGTATTAAATTGTAACAAAACTAACATAATTCAATTTAAATCCTGTCCAAATTCAACGTCGCAAATTTCTAGCGTAATAATTAACAATAGATCCCTATTAGAAACAACAACAACAACAACAACCAAATTTCTTGGCTTAAAAATCGATAATGTGTTAAATTGGAAAAATCATATTAAAGAAATTACCCCCAAACTAAATTCAGCTTGTTTTGCTATTAGATCTATGCAAAAGGTAGTAAATATCAATACCTTAAAAACAATATACTTTGCATACTTCCACTCGGTAATGAGCTTTGGAATAATATTCTGGGGAAATTCCACAGATAGTAGCAATATATTTCTATTACAAAAAAGAGTAATTAGAATAATAGTAGGTGCCAAATCTAGGGAATCGTGTAGGACTATTTTCAAAAAACTACAAATAATGCCCATTGCTTGTTAGTATATCTTTTCATTAATAGTCTTCCTCGTATGTAATCGTGAAAACTTTGTAACTAATTCAACAGTTCATAGCATAAATACACGTCAAAAATATGACTTTCATACTCCATCGGCAAGTCTATCGTGCTATCAAAAAGGAGTGCGTTATATGGCAGTAAAATTTTTTAATAGCCTCCCTATCGATATAAAAAATGAAACTCAAAACATAGAATTATTTAAGGCCAAATTAAAGAAGTACCTAATTTCTCACGCCTTTTATTCTTTAGGTGAATTCATGACATTCAATAACACTTCATGAAATTGATACTAAAACTATGTGTTGTACTAGTAGACTATATTGTAAATCTCGTCTGTATATATTTAATCTAGACTGTGACTATAAATTAAGATTTTATAATAGTATTAAGTTTTTTGACTTGTACCATATTCTAGCTGTAAGCATGTATGAATACCATGGAATGTTAATAAATACAATACAATACAATACAATACAATACAAAGACGTTACTTCCTCTAGTTCAGTGGATCGAAGCCGAGTGGCGCTAGCCCTGTTTTCAGTGCCCAGTTTCAGGATCGCTATTCAAGTGAATGCAAAAGGTTTTAAAAAATAACCCATTAGATAAGAATGTATTGTAAAGTACTTAGTTACAATATTTTACTTCTTTAAAAATGTAATATTACTATATTAACAAATTGTGAGTTATATAACACAAGCCTGAATAGTAAATATAATAATTAACCAAAAATGGAACATTGTGCCGCCTTTAGCCAGAAATACGCAAAATAAAAAGTACACTATCGCAAAACTGAAAATTTTTATGGCATTATAAAGTACGCATTGACATGAAATTATAGTTTTTATACACAAGAAAGAATGTAATATAACAAAGGAGACACTTTATTTTCACCAATAGTTTTTATCTACTATTTAGTCGTTAGTTGCAGTTGTATCTGGTTTATACGTAATTCAGGGGAACAAAAAATATTACGTGCAACTTAGACTCATTAATTAAGCTTCGATATTATATCTATGCTAATATAAGTTTTGATCTTTTGAAATCAACGAGTTAGAAAGCGAAAGATATAGAGTGGTCATTGCGCCGCCATGTTTGAAGAAAATTGAACGACCGTCGGTAATGAACTTATGCGCCCAAAATAAAGTGGGCGTGGTGACAACTGGCATTAGAATCGTCAGCTGTCTTAATTTCGTTTGCATAAATCAGTTAAACCCTAGATCATATATAGTATATATAATCTAGGGTTAAACTGAAGTGGAAAAACCTAGTATTTCGTCAAATACGTGCTAGGAACTTAATCTAAACTTATGTACGCTAAATTTAATATACTTGAGCTATTCCTAGAAGGAATGCTTAAAAGAATAACCTGAGCAAAATTGTCATGCAGTATGACAAGAAGTCCTAGCAAATATACTGAAGAAAATGTTAATTTTCCTAGGTTCTTTTAAATGCGACCTGCAAGATTGCCTATAAAATGAACGAGAATGATTCAGATGATTTTATTAAATTGTTTTCCCAGTCTCTACACGTTGCAAAACTATTTACTCTACCATAAGAATAGAATGAAAGTAGGCCCTATCTGTAGTAAACAACCTTTACCTCCAAGCTTGTAACGTGGATGAAACATGACAAAACACGCTTTCAGTTTTTTTGTTACAGTAAAGTATAATTATTATCGAAATGTGAACGTGAGGCCAACAGCCGGCTGGTCTGTCTGAGCCTTTCAAGGGCTGTGGCACCACAGATTATTATTAGTGTATAATTGAGCACCCACGTACAATAATAGGGTAAGTAGTTACGAAATTTATTCATACTTACCCCTTTATTGCACATGGGTGCTCAATTATGTTCTTTCATGCCCTTCCAGTCAAAATACTAACAACAATACGACCTACCCCAGAGTTTTACATTATTTTGGATGCGAGTGTCGAAATACAATTTTAATATTTGATTGCTATTACTAGGTTTGAGACGGAATTGTAGCGGTTTTATCCGTATTTAGTTTAAATTTATTACTAGTGAACCATTTATTTGATTAATCATTTGTCTTCGAAATAGGCCTACTTCTTATAAGCTACAGCTCATCGTCTTCTTGTATAAGCAGTAAGGACAGAAGGAGCAGAAATAAAGGATGCCGGTGTCGAAATACAGTTTTAATATTGTATTGCTATTTGTTTTTCACTGGATCTCAAACGGAATTGTATTGGTTTTATCCGTATTTAGTTTAAGTGAACCATTTATTTTGTTTATGCCGGGCGTTGTTACACATTTATGCATGAAAAAAATGCTGCTAATTAACAAAACTATGGACTTAACTTCATAAAATTTAAATGAAATATGATATATCAGTTGTCTTTTTCCTTTTGACATTGCAGTTATATGCAGCACACACAACAGGCATGTTTTTTCTTCCTTTTTTTTTACTTCTTACCTCAGTTATACAACATTGTAAGCAGACGAATTTTTACAAAGGTGGGCGCTTAGCTCAGATCTGCCGTGTTTCGCGGTGTTACTGCAAAGAGCGCTGTACAGGACAAAATGGCCACTCTATAGTCTTCCCTTTCTAACTCGTTGTTTGAAATACCTAGGTTATTTTGTGTTTTGTAAAATTAAAACAATTTGGTAGCACTGTATTAAGAGGAAAACTGCAATCTTAAAACGATCGCCACGCCATGTTTCGCTCAGTTGCCGCGGCGACACTAGGGGGTTTAAAAATCCCATTAGACCCTTGCCGAGTTACCACACTTTCTATTCTAAACGCTCCGGGGATAGGAATATTTAAAGTAAAACCACAGTCTAGTATATACAGTCGCGAAGCTCAATACGTAGTAAATATGCAAACATTAGTAGTTGCTCACCACTAGGATCGCTAATATCGCCTCATTACAGGCAATGCAAAATAGTACCGTCACAGTCTATTGTTTCTAGCACCCTCAAAACTTAAGCTTCGTGACTGCATATAGTGGACTGTGATAAAACTCAGATATTTTTAATTTGAAGGACAAAAACTTCTAAATGATCTTCTTACGTTTTAGACCATTATTGTCAGTCAACATACTAGTGTATAAAAACTTTATTTAATAATTATTACAGTATATATAAGTGTTCAATACACTCCTTCATAAACGTCACAGTTATAGGCATTACAGCAGCATGAACTTAATAAATTACAAGTAACAAATGAAAATAACAATGTTGCAAATAAAATAACAACAAATCTAAACATTTCCAACTGCATTCCTCGTGCAAACTCTCCGACTTCCGCATATAAGGGGACACTATAATGAAATTTCTCGTTCATTAGTTTTAAGAGTTCACAACAGTGAAATCAATAACTACCATACTTACGAAGCTTGAGTCACCACATTTTAGATCACTGGTACATCTGCTTAATAGTGATAAGTGTACACAATTGCATGCGCCTATGACACGTGGTCTGCATTTTATTATTTCATTAAAATATTTAACCGCTTTGTATAAAAAGTCGCTTGCACTACAATTGACATTATTCTTAAGTGATTTTCACTTATATGGCTCCTTACATACATGGAATCAAAGATTACTATAAGCTTTTGCTGTAAAATTAATAAGTAAATTACTAGAATTTTTTAGTATAAAAAATAAAAAAAAAATAATAGTCATAAAAATTCCTAGTAATTTACCCATTCGCTGAACAGAAAATTCCAATAGTACTAATATTTATTCCAATGTATATAAAAAATGTTATAAGTGAATATCAATGAAAAATAATGTAAATTGTGACGCAAGGGGCTCTTTTTGAATTATGCAATACACTATATAATTAAGTTATTAATAAAATGCAAACCACTTATCATAGATAGAGACGGAATTTTGTACATATGTTATTGTCAACCAGATGTACTAGTGATAAATATTTTGCGAGTTTAGCTTTACAATTATGGAAGTTAGTAATTTCAGTATAATGTCCCAAGGATACACTGATGTGAGATTTTGTCATTTTTGGTAAAAAAAATCGTTTCTTTGTTTTTATCAACAGTAATCTCACTAGACGTTTTGATTTATCCAGAGAAAATCAAAACTCGAGTGGGATTTAATTGATTATTACACGATTAGAAGAAAGTATATAAAGATTAGAAGTAACGAAATACTCCAATACAATAAAATATTAATTGACTTACGAAAATACAACTGTCTTCAAATGTATTATTGTACCATCTCAACATTACAAACATTACTCTAGATGCATGCTAGATGGCAGTAGTGAGCAATGCCTTCTCGTCGAGAAGTTCTCGATCTATTATACACGATGGCAATGTTACTAGTCAAGAAGGCTTTGTTGATTCAGTTTCATTTTTATTGTTAAAACAGTTGCATTCCACTTCAATTATCCGAATCCCAGTAATCAACGGCACTTGAATCTTAATATTAAACAATCTCTGATACGTGACTATCCATAATATCATATAGCAGAAGCTATAACATAACCTAACTTATATACTGTACACAAGTGTTAGAAAAGTTTTAATTAACGACGATGACATAAAAAATAAATATGAATAATTTTAAAAGGAATAATTATTGAATGTACAATTTTCAAATTTGAATGTGGTTGGTGATTCAATTGATGTTATATTGGACGTGTGCGTAATAGAAGTGGAACTCGTTGATTTAGGCCTACATTGTGTATTCAACTTATTCAGGATTTCCGAATGGTGCTCTTCATTTATTTGTAAATCGGATTTCAGAAGATGCATAGGTATGATCAGTGATTTTTATTAATTCTTGTTCTTGAATGCCAATGCGAGTCATATTTGAAACTGCTGTGCATCAACTGGAGTGGTTTGTAATTTTATATATATATATATTTTTTCGTCCAGACCAGCGCAGTTTCAAATGTTGGCAAACAAAGAAACAAATGCTAGGGATGCGATAAAATTAAACAAATGCTAGGGACGCGATAAAATTGTGCGATAAGCAGCAATGATTGGTTGAAATACGTCCTTTCGTACCGTTTTATTGGTCAAAAGTAGTATGACGTAGTAAGAGTATAATAGTCTTTAAAAATTCATTTATGATCTAAAGATGCCCTCTGCCAATTTTCATGACCATATAACCGGTCTATCAGCTGTTTAGGGTCACATTTTTAAAAGGCTGCGGGTTCTGACTGTTAATTTAAATTCTCCGTCCACGACCTCCACCCTGAATTCTGCGACCATTTTGGAAATTACGCTATAATTCATACATTATTTATTATATTCAATTTCCAATTGAGCCAATGTAGCTTCTTGACTTCTCGAAATATTTCTTCATAGAATCCAAGTTTCTAACAATTTTATTGTTAGTGTTATAATAGTGTCTACAGTCCATAGTGATTTGTAAATAATATTTATCTATTATAGTGTTTTCATAAGATTACATAATATTTATAGTCATCTTTGTTTACTAGTGTAAGTTAGGTGTGCACAGCGTGATAGTGTATACAAGGATAAGTTATATATATATATATATATATATATATATATATATATATATATATATATATAATATGCTAGTTCTATATGTTTCAAAATGCCTAGAAAATAAAAAAGACAAAGACCTGGTGCATTATTATTATCCCAAACTTTTGAAGTCAATTTTCTCTACTTTAATTTTCTGTAAATTTTGTATTGCTAAAAATGCTATTCTTTCTACAGATTCTATACTACATGCATGATTTTTTGTAGAGATTTTTAAATATGTTCTTAACAAAACTTACTATCAGTATTATACCTAACACTCATTTTTGTTGTTGTTGTTGTTTAGTCAACTGTCAGAAGGCAGGTTTGAACCTCATAAGTACCACCAATAAGGCATCACTCATGAGACAACTAGGCCAGGAGATAATGGGGTAGAGTGGCAAGTTTCTTTCCCCCTCCAATTAGCCGATTAGCTACATATTCCAATCAGACTTCAGATGCTTACAAATGATTGTCCTTCCTCTGACACATATCGTCAAGTGAGATGTACTGCCTGATTATATACATATTCATATCAGCCAGAAGAGGTATTTTTTTAATATTAATTTTTTACGCTCGAGTTGAATTTTTTCTGTTTTTACACTTTTAGTGCATTAAATATTTTTAATTATCTTTTTAGTAAAATCAAGAGGAAAATTGTATAGTAAGTTTCGTTTCTGAAGATCTGACACGTATGTAGACAAAAATTCTGGCCAAAATAGTAGCAATTTTTGAAAACCTGAATTTACACAATTTAAAATTACAAATTAAAAGTACAACATTTCGATGATTTACCTAGAATAGTTTAGAAAATTGAAATTTCACATCAGTGTAACCTTAATAGGGTTTCTAGTTTCTACGGTCTTTATATTTTCCAATGGAGCCAAACAATACAATCACAGTCTACTATATACAGTCGTCAAGCTTAAGGTGTTTTTTTTGCAAATCTCGTGATAAAGCGCTCCAAGCGGTTAGCAACTAGAAACAATAGACTGTCCATGGTCGACTTTGGACTGTGTCGTATTTCTATCGAGTGATAGCTCGTTGCGTATTTCACATTGATGCTTGTGAAATGTTCGTTATTGGTTGTAATGAAAATGTTAATGGCTAAAATATAATTGGAATAATAATATGGGACAAGGAGGAGACGTTTGTAGTACTATAAATTGTACCAACAGTAAGAGAAAGAGGCCAGAGTTATCCTTTTTCCGTTTTCCGAAAGATTCAGAAAGGTTCCTGGGTTTCCACAAGAATGCTGTGCAGAAACAAAACTCTTAATTTTGAAATTCTTTGTGACTGTTAGAATACATTATATCCTTAAATTTCACAATAAAATGTTTCAGTCTAACCGAAAGGACATTAGATACCGGTTAAAGTTCTGTCACTTAGGCTGCTAAATTTCCAGAGAAATAAAGGTTAGGTCTACTTTTTTTTCAGAGGATATATTTTTAATTGTAGCTATTAATTTTGTTATTATTTTTTATGTGTTATTTTACTAAAGACGTAGAAAAATTAAATTTGTTTTAATGAAATTTATTGATCACGTATTATTTTCAGTTCTGGTGAGATTATTATTGCTTAAGCCTACTTTTTTTTTTCAAAGGATATGTTTTTAATTATAGCTGTAAATTTTGTTGTTATTTTTATTGGTTGCTTTACTACAGACATAGAAAAAGTCTGTTACAATAAAATTTATTTCCAATTCTGGTGTGATTATTATTGTTTAACCTCATCCCACTTTGTTAACTACGTAAGCCTACACTACAAGTACCGTTACACGTAAGTTACTCCATTAATTCATATTTCCATTATTATTGTTGTAAAGGGAAATGCAAATTAATATTTATTGGTTTCATAGTTAATTATCGCTAAATTCTTGAATGAGTGAAGCTATTACAGTAAATTTCAGTTCGTTTTGCACAAACAAAAATTATATTAACTTATTTCTTACAGGTATCTTCGAGTTTATGGTGGAATTTAATATACTTCATTAAAATAATAAATTAACTTTATGCATTTAATATTTCAATAATGGAAGGAAGGTGTTAATTTTTCCAAAAGAACACAACGAAAGTGCCACATATTTTGTCGTCTGCTAGGAGAGAGATCTGCGATGATGAGGCGATAGTAGCGATCCTAGTGGTGGGAAACTACCCATGTTTGCATTTTTACAACATATTGAGCTTCGCGACTGTATATAGTTGACTGTGATACAATCTTGTCTCAAGAATGAATTCAGAACTTCACAAATATATTATGTCATTCTTGCAAATAGCAAACGGGATAAAATTCAGAAATGCTTAATTTGAAAGGGAGAAGATGGTAAAAATTTGACACTGATCCTAATTGGTAGTACGTGATTTTCATTTGTTTTATGTAGAAATGTCATTGCTGAAACAACTTAAATTGTAGATTAGTTTTATAAAAATATTTTGTGGCCCAAGTATTGAAAAAATAAATATCAAAATACAGTCATTCATTAATCTCAGGATGTATGCTCGCTTAGGTAGCACTTCTTTCCTTTTTCCTTATTTCTTTCACCTTGTCACAGAGAAAACAAATGTGCGCTTTTTCAGTTCTCTGTGAACAGTTCTGAACCAACGAGTTAGAAAGAGAAGACTATATAGAGTGGTCATGTTGTCCTGTACAGCGCTCTTTGCGGTGCCACCGCGAAACACGGCAGATCTGAGCTAAGCGCCCACCTTTGTAAAAATTCGTCTGCTTACAATGTTGTATAACGGAGGTAAGAAGCACAAAAAAAGGAAGAAAAAACATGCCTGTTGTGTGTGCTGCATATAACTGCAATGTCAAAAGGAAAAAGACATCTGATATATCATATTTCATGTAAATTTTATGAAGTTAAGTCCATAGTTTTGTTAATTAGCAGCATTTTTTTTTCATGCATAAATGTGTAACAACGCCCGGCATAAACAAAATAAATGGTTCACTGGTAATGTACTTAAACTAAATACGGATAAAATCAATACAATTCCGTTTCAGACCCAGTGAAAAACAAATAGCAATACAATATTAAAACTGTATTTCGACACCGGCATCCTTTATTTCTGCGCCTTCTGTCCTTACTGCTTATACAAGAAGACGATGAGCTGTAGCTTATAAGAAGTAGGCCTATTTCGAAGACAAACGATTAATCAAATAAATGGTTCACTAGTAGTAAAGTTAAACTAAATACGGATAAAACCGCTACAATTCCGTTTCAAACCTAGTAATAGCAATCAAATATTAAAATTGTATTTCGACACTCGCATCCAAAATAACGCAAAACTCTGGGGTAGGTCGTATTATTGTTAGTATTTTGACTGGAAGTACATGAAAGAACATAATTGAGCACCCACGTGCAATAATGGGGTAAGTATGAATATATATTTTCGTAACTACTTACCCCATTATAGTACGTGGGTGCTCAATTATACACTAATAATAATCTGTGGTGCCACAGGCTTTGAAAGGCTCAGACAGACCAGCCGGCTGTTGGCTTCACGTTCACACTTCGATAATAATTATACTTTACTGTACCAAAAAAACTGAAAGCGAGTTTCGTCATGTTTCACCCACGTTACAAGCTTGGAGGTAAAGGTTGTTTACTGCAGATAGGGCCTACTTTCATTCTATATCTTATGGTATAGTAAATAGTTTTGCAACGTGTAGAGACTGGGAAAACAATTTAATAAAATCATCCGAATCATACTCGTTCATTTTATAGGCAATCTTGCAGGTCGCATTTAAAAGAACCTAGGAATATTAACATTTTCTTCAGTATATTTGCTAGGACTTCTTGTCATACTACATGACAATTTTGCTTAGGTTATTCTTTTAAGCATTCCTTCTAGGATTAGCTCAAGTGTTTTAAATTTAGCGTACATAAGTTTAGATTAAGTTCCTAGCACGTATTTGACGAAATACTAGGTTTTTCCGTTTCAGTTTAACTGATTTATGCTAACGAAATTAAGACAGCTGTCGATTCTAATGTCAGTTATCACCACGCCCACTTTGTTTTGGGCGCATAAGTTCGTTACCGACGATCGTTCAATTTTCTTCAAACATGGCGGCGCAATGACCACTCTATATCTTTCTCTTTCTAACTCGTTGTTGTGAACACAGCAGCACTGCATTTTGTCGCATTTAAATTACATTCTTTCCCTATACAACTGTATACTGCATAGCGCGCGCTGGACTAACAATGGCGGATTTGTTGGCATTTGCCGGCTCAAACGATTGCGGTACTCTGGATATCCACGGACTCTGCAATCCATTGATAATTATTTGTGTTAGTGGTGCAGATAAAATCATATTGCGTCTTGCAATTCGATAGGAATGATTGTGTTACGCAAGTGCAATACTTTTCGGACACGATATGATTAAGTGGCACTCGGTAGGTGATAAAGAAGTGGCATCATTAATTTGTCACGACCGGTTGTTTATGCCCACAGAAAAAGATCGGAGTTTCGAATGGATCTGTTGAATGTGTACTATTAAATAGAATGGCTTGGTATAGTAGTGAACGTAGTTACCGACATAGCAGTAGAGGTGGGTGGTAA
The DNA here is from genome assembly GCF_040183065.1 of Periplaneta americana. Lineage (NCBI taxonomy): Eukaryota > Metazoa > Arthropoda > Insecta > Blattodea > Blattidae > Periplaneta > Periplaneta americana. The sequence continues at coordinate 109,751,621 of NC_091130.1, read as the reverse complement.
AAATGCTGTTACCGTTTTGTTTACAAAAGACTACAGATGGCTCTACGGTCGTCCTGGCAGCCTATGTTGGCATTGTTTTAGCATTGAGCTGCACATCTATCTGTTATTTGTCTATGTACAGGAATGTTTTCAACATAGTCTTCTGAAACAGGGACGTCGCTAGGCGGGTGCGAAAGAAGCTCCCACCCCATTTTTAAATCTCGCACCCCCCCTTGCTCTGATCCTGGCGACGTCACTGCTCAGAAGTCATTGCAGATAGTCTCTCCTGAGCTGGGAATACCGCACCAGCATGGAAAGTGCCTACGTAAATAGTTACAGATGAAGCCACATAAATTGCAGCTTCGTCAGAAGCTCACATACGATAAATAACGCTGGTATCGCTTCGCCTGTGAATTTCAAGAGTTTGGGCAGGAAGATGAGTTTATTGACCACCTCATATTTAGCGATGAGACAACATTTCATGTAAATGGGAAGGTGAATCGACACAATGGTAAATTTTGAGTAGTGAAAATCCACACACTATCATTGAACATGAACGTGGTTCACCAAAATTCAATGTGTTTGTGTCATGTCACATCGCAAACTGTAAGGCTCGTTTTTTCCATAGAGGCCACAGTCACTGGCATAACCTACCTCGACATACTCCAATTGTGGTTAATGCCTCAACTGAATGAAGGTTCGAATGATTACCTGTACCAGCAGGATGGTACACCTCTCCACTATCGCTGTGAAGTTCGTGATTGTCTCAATCTCACACTTCCCCAACGTTGGATAGGACGAGTAGGAGACATGGACAATGCTTACATGAAATGACCACCGCGATCTCCTGATTTCATCCGCTGCGATTATTTCTTTAGGGGGGGGGGGTTACATAAAAAAGAAAATCTACATGCCACCTCTACCACGAGACCTGCAGGATGTACAAGTTAGGATTGAAGAAGCTGCAGCCAGGGTGACACATGACATGTTATCCTGAGTCTGGCAGGAGTTGGAATATAGCGGCGATATTTGTCGCAGCACACATGGCGCTCATATCGAATCACTGTAATGAAACAAAACCAGGGAACCTTGTGCACCATATGAGTCATCAAACATTGCCTAAGATTAAGTAGTATTTGAATAAAAAGAATATTAAAGTGGGGCTTACTGTAGAGAGATTTTACTGGTTTTATTTCTTTTGAACTGGGTTTATTATTTTTTCTTGGTCGGTTTCTATCTATAATTAATTTTATATCTTCGATATATTTGTTAAGACTTCTTTCACTCACATCAAATTAATTATTTTTCTAACATATCAATATAATACTTGTTTCTATCCATTACATTTCTTAGTGTGCACAGCACAGGACCTCTAAAATCAGGAGTATTTTGCATTAATTGTTATTGTTGGCGATTATTTTCTGCAACTTTTCAATCTGCTTGATGCTCAAAGCCAGGATGTTCGTCTTTTAGCGATTTTTTTCCAAGGCGAAAAAGGTTATGCTCTCAAAAACATGTGTACGAGACAGATAAATATCTCCACATACTTGCTTACTTTCTTCATCAATCGAAGTGTTTTAACGGACTTCTCTCCAGTCAAACACAAACCATGACGCAAACAACGTTTTGGTATCAGAAACACTGAAAACATGTAATGCCTTGAAAATCTCTAATTAAATTTCGTATAATCAATGAGGAAGTAAACATTTCTGATAACTGATATTCAACGAAACACATCTGCAATTGTTTACCTGCAACATTTTCAGTGTCCAAGGTTGCGAGTTTGATCCCAGCTCAGGTCGATGGCATTTAAGTGTGCTTAAATGCGACAGGCGCATGTCAGTAGATTTAATAATAATCCGTGGTGCTACAGCCCATGAAGGGCCTAGACCGACCAGCCGGCTGCTGACCTCACACCCACATGCCGAAGCAGAGGTGGACGATCATCCAACCAGAATGGAGGTATCGTGTGGTTAGCACGATGATCCCCCCCCCCCAGCCGTTATAGCTGGTATTCGCAACCGGATTTCGGTACCTATCGTAGCTCCCCAAGTGGATCACGATGCTGGGTGGACACCGGTCCCATACACTGGCCGAAATTTCATGAGAAAATTTCTTTCACCTTGAGGACTCGAACCAGCGCACATTCTGTAACGCGAGTCCTAGGCAGGATGCCTTAGACCGCGACGCCACAGTGTGGGACTGTCAGTAGATTTACTGGCATGTAAAAGAACTCCTGCAGGACAAAAGTCTGGCACACCAGCGATGCTGATACAACCTCGACAGTTGCGAGAATTGTTAAATAAAACATAATTTAATTTAATAATTGGACAGAGTTACGCAATAAGAGACCAAGCGCCAAAAACCTGTTTCGAGATATTGGCCATTTGAAATAAACGTGTTTTTTTATAAAACATTTTATGCAAGAAGTATTATAACATTCATACTGTTACACAGTAGCGGCTGGTGGTCAAAATAATGAGTGTGCTACAATTCCTATATTGGCCTACTGTATACACTTATATGTATTTAACTTAATTTGAGACTCGCCTAGTGACGAAATATGAAATCCATACGACATTCCTTCCTACTGCAGAACCTGTCAATTACCCTTGTGTTTAACCCTTCATCTTGGACATCATATTCTTTTCTATTGACAGCGTTGCAAGAGCAGTGAGGCGATCCTGGGACATTGTGTTCCTTAAAAACGTTTTTATGCATTTTAAGGAATAAAAACATCTTTCTGACTCAGCAGTGGTCATTGGTGTTGTAACCAAAATATTTAATAACTTCGTTACTTCACAGAATGGATCCTGTGAATTGTTGGAGGCTATGTATAGTAACAATTGAACAGCTCCATCTATATTCCCGAAGGCAGGTATTCCGTATAGAACTCAAAGTTGTGTCTTTAACACTCTTTTGATCAGTACAGTATAGCTGTTGACAGTAACTTCAAGTTCGCGTTCAGGAAAATTAGGCTATGCGAAAAATTGCCAGAAAATTTGCTGTTTAACAATTTTGTTGCGTCTAGGTAGCTTAAAGACTGGAAACGGTGAGTAGTTTTCTGAATTATACGGTCACATACTTCCTTGGCTTCAGTTTTCTGGGATTCCATTCTCCGTCGCTTGCTGACTGGTTCAGGAGGAACCTCAAAAACCAGGTAGACGGCAGCAACAGTCGGACACTTGAATTACCAAATAGGTCTATATTGTAAATAGTTCAGAGTTCTTCCACAAACAAGCATTCTTTCGTTACGCTTTACTTTTGCAATCTCCAAGCTGTGTTGTGCTGAAGCTGACTACAGCACTTCCCCGCGTAAAAATAGCCAATCAGGGCAGTGATTTCAGCTTCGCATATGCGCATTAATTGTCTAGATTTTCATGTAGAGTTTTGAGTAGCACATTGTACCCCCTGAGGCACCAAAGAGCTAAGAGCAAAGAACTAAACACTCTATAACACGTCATGAACATAACAACGGGAAATTCTCAAATGGCAGATCAGATACTATGGTGGTATTGGAAATACATTATTTGAGCAAAAATTATCATTGTGCTATAGCACTGTAGCACATAAGGACGGGCCGCCCCTGCTGTTACAAAAAAATAGCACAAATAATACCTAAAAAGACTAACCAATTTTTGATAAGTGATCAGCAGTTGTATCAATATTTCAAAGCAAAATGTTGTTTCAATGCCTTGCATCTAGCAATGAAGCCATTAGCATTCATGCTCTCCAATACTTCTGGGCTAGCTACAGTGTCTTCTGCATATAATGCATTGCAGGTCTTCAAGTGGTCCTCATTCATCTCCTCTTGACTTTCAAAGCAAAATAAATAAATTAATTTTATGCAATAAACGAATTTTTGCTTGTAAATAACAGCAAAATTCAGATATCGCATTCTTGATTTTTTTTTTCCGAGTTAAATTAGCCTGCCATCAACAGAAATGTGCAAATATCTCTCTTTTTTTTTTTTTTTTTTTTTCAAATTGTTGGTTGGTCTATTATTGCGCAATTCTGCCCAATTAAACATTTTCCAGTCTAATGTTGAGAAACTTTGTGAACCTAGGCTTTGCAATAAAATTACTAAATTATTCTTACTCTATTTATTGCAGAGAGTCATAATAATTCACAAAACATTTCACACTGATTTTCATTTTAATGCAAACGGTATACAATTTTACATCAATGGATACAAAGTATAATCTTCGGAGGAAAAAAAATCAACATACTTCCACCACCACTTATTATCTTTGTATAAAAATGTTCATTTAATTGTCTTGCCTGAATAAATGCAACAAAATTACCTTATTGTTATAAATGAAACAATTATGTATATTCTATGAAACCATAAATGCAAAGTTTCACATACTTTATCTTGAGTCATTGAAAGCTTTACTCTTGAGATTGTGTGTGTTGTATAGTATGGTGAAGCCCTTTCCACCACATCATCATCAGATCATTTTTCCGAGACATCATAACAGTGTAAGACTTAAGTTCTTATAACATGGCACAATGGCTATTTCAATTTATTAAGGTTGCAACTTGTATAGTTCATGTCTTTTGTTCTCGTTAGTCATTTCGTTCAGGCCAGAAGCAAACATTTAAATTTCGTACATCTATTATGGCCCACTTACACTTATGCATCACATCACATCACTGTGCTAATATTTTCCCTAGTGGTGCGGCACGGAGTGGCTAAACAAAATGGGTTGTTTGTTTCTAACCTGTAACATTTCTATTCAATACCTAATTCTCTCTTTACCCTTTCCTATCCAGTCCTCTGACTGAACTCTTACTTTCTTCGACCCCGACAGTATTAGAGCATTCGAGGCCTAGGGGTTCATTTCACTTTCCTTCCTACTTTTCTGTTCCTAGTGCTGACCTGCTATGGCACTAAAATCGTCCTCCAGTGGCTTAAGGAGGGAAAGTTGGTGATCAACAAGATCTCCCAACTAGGTCCAGTGGACCCGTCGACCAACAGCAGGTGTGGTCCTCCAGACATTCTGAGGGTTGTGTGTGAATGAAGTAGCCACCAAAACATTAAAATATAGTGTTCACTTAAATCGGCTACAACTTGCCATTTAACAAAATATTGGAGTGCAAGAGGTCAAATGACTTTATTGTCAAATGCCTGTCATTAGAAAACAACAACAACATTTCCTAGTGTGTTACTTATTTTCCTCTAGGTATTATCACTTATGTTATTATTTTAATAGTATTTGTAAGTAATGGTTAGCATATCTGACCGCGAAACCAGGTGACTTGGGTTCGAATCCCGGTCAGGGCACGTTACCTGGTTTTCCCTCAACCTAATGTGAGTAAATGTTGGGTAACTAGCGATGCTGGACCCCAGAATCATTTCACCAGCAGTATCACCTTCATTTCATTCAGATGCTAAATAACCTGAGATGTTGATACAGCATCGTAAAATAATTCACTAAAAAAAATAGTATTTGTGGCATCTGTCATAAAGAAATTGGTATTTCTCCACCAAATGAATCAGTTTTTCACAATTAATTTTAATTCCTATAAAGAAGTTAAAATGCATAGATAGGCTATATATAGTAAAATGACAGCTGACTGTTATGACAATATTTAGCCCCTAACGGAAAAACCAGAATGTACCAAACAACTTCTGACTCTGAAATGCTATCGAAAATTTCTTCCTGGCAAATACCGAACATGCCGCACTGCAATGTACCGTGCCACATCATACCACAGCCTCTCATTTAAATACAGTGCGTTCGTAGCTCGACTGGACTACTAAAACATTCAAATTTGAAAATTGTACTTTCAATAATTGTTCCTCTTAAAATTATTCATGTTTATTTTTTATTTCATCATCCTTAATTAAAAGTTTTCTTGTTTATTCCATCATCGCTAATTAAAACTTTTCTAACACTTGTTTATATTATTTAGGTTATGTTATAAAGGTCCAGCTGAGCCACGAATGCACTGTACATTAATATGCCACAATGCGACGCATAAGTGTGAGCAGGCCATTATTCTGTCGTTAGTAATGGTGAGCCCATTCAGAGTAGATGGAATGAGATAGTGGAGTAATGATGAAATACTGATACAAATACATACAAGAAACAGTAGAGGAAACACACATTACATCTATTCTGCTCATTACAAATTTTGCAGAATCTGTCAGATGCTGAAACTCAGTTCCTGTGACGAGACATTATCACTGACTGAGCTTCTTGAACAAAATATATGGTGTAAAGAATAAATCAAAGGTAATAAGTTCAATTTAACCAAAGAAATTAGATATACCAAACTATTTTCGTTGTAAGGTTGTCCTAATAACAGAAATAAATATGTAGTTCGGGACAAAACATAATGTCCTTAATTCCAGGCAGTACTCAAGGCACTCGTCCTTTACGGCCTATTGTAAATATCAGTGAACAAAAGGCAAACCTTCTCTCACAACTACCTTCCATTGTAAAAATCACTGTGAAAGTTGAGCTCCCTTCAGATGGTGAAGTGGGATGAGGACATTATGATTTCTCCCTAACTATAACCACTACCTCGTTCTTTCCTCTGTATGAATTTAGTACCATTGACAGTTCACTTCCGTTTTCCATTTAAAAATTCTACAAAATACTGTAAATTAAGTTAATTACTGTAGTTTTAGAACTAATTTTCTGGAGACCCACTGCCAGACCTTTGAATATGTCGCCTCATTAATGAAATTACAGTAGAGCATCGATTATCTGAATACCGATCAACCGAAACCGCTCCAGTTGGCAAATATGAATTTGCATGTGCGCCATGTACAAGTTTCACTAGCACTGTTTGCGAGATTTAGCAGCAAAAAAAAAAAAAAAAAAAAAAACAAGTCTCAGCTCTGAAGCAAAAAAAAAGTTTTCCTAAACTGTTGTTGTTGTTGTTTTCTAATGCCAGGCGTTTGACAATAAAGTCATTTGACCTCTTGCACTCCAATATTTTTCAAAGATATTATCATGACCAGCCACTGAAGCACAGATTTTGAGGTGTTCCGTATCCATTTCTTGGTTTGAGTTGCACAATGGACAGTTAGGGGACTGATATATTCCAATTCTATGCAGGTGTTTGGCCAAACAATCATGGCCTGTTGCCAATCTAAATGCAGCTACAGACGATTTTCGTGGTAAATCGGGAATTAACTGTGGATTTTGATGCAGAGTTTTCCATTTTTTCCCTTGGGATTGTGTTATCAAATTTTGTTTGTTGAAGTCTAAGTATGTAGATTTAATCAATCTTTTCACAGAGTAATACGTAGATTTAGTAACAGGTCTGTAAGTAGCAGTGCTGCCCTTCTTTGCTAAAGCATCCACATTCTCGTTTCCCAGGATTCCACAATGGGATGGTATCCATTGGAATACAATTCTTTTATTGAGTGATATTAATTGAGAGAGCATTTTAGTTATTTCTGCTGTTTGAGATGAAGGTGTGTGTTTAGAGGCTATTGATAGAATAGCTGCTTTGGAGTCTGACAATATAACTGCATTTTTAAATTTACTGATGTGGCATAGAAGATTCCTGAGACTTTCACTTATTGCAATGATTTCTCCATCAAAACTTGTTGTTCCATACCCAAGTGATCTACAAAGTGAGAAGAGACAGCACGTAACACCTGGACCGGCCTACTTTAATGGCCGTTTTTAACTTGTCAAACTAGGCTAGTCAGTTTTCTGTGTTATTTGTAAGACGTGTGATACAAAATATATACTATATGTACAGTTTTGTGTTTAATATCAGTATTTCTTTGTTTCATACTGCTCCTATGACACCAGTACAATTTGTTTTCGTAAATGATCAGTTATCCGAACACCCCCCCCCCCCATCCCCAATTGTTTCGGATAATCGATACTCTACTATATATGAAAGTTTTAGGTCAAGATTTATGTTAGCGACACTGTTATCATAATGCATTCAATTTCAAAATCAGCTATAAAATATATGACCAATCACTACATAGTAATTCCTTGAAAATCAGCAGTATGATAGTAAGTTTTCAGGAGGCATCATACTGTCTATGTCCAGCATTGAAACTAAAATTAATTGTCAAACAGAACAAGTAATACTGATGACACATCTTTATTTTTAAATTAAAAAATTCCATGTGGATTTACTAACTTTGATCATAACCTATGCATTACAAACAGGAATGCTTACACAATTTCATCTCAGTAGGTGCAAAACACTTCCTTGATACCCATAGTGTTAATTTTTAAGAGTAATATTCTGAGCCAATTTATCTCTCCCCAGATATATAATGAAACCAACATACATCGAAAATATACATAATTATGAACACAATATGTTTAAAAAATCTACATAGTATCCTAAAAAAAGAAAACATTCTGACCTCTGAGAAAGGATGGTTGCACCCATGCCCATCCTATGGGTATCTCTGATTATAAACTTTGCAGTTTATACTGAATGTGTTAAATCCAGTCCATACCAAAGCAATACTTTCAATTTAATACTGAGTAACTTAAAAGCATCCTAAAGAAATATATGCATTTATAAATGTTATACAACTAGTCCATTGTTCTGAATTTCAGAATATATATATATTCAATCCTTTTTTACAACACAAAAATCACGAAAGGAAGCAGTAGTCATGTTTCGGCCAAATAAACAACAAGATTATTTAGAAGTATAGCTCCATGTAAGTAATTCACAATTGTACCATCTGCAATAAACCTCACACCGGGACGATAAAGGATCACATCCTTTATGCTCAGTAATCAAATTGGGACAAAGAACAGTGATCAATCTGCCAGAGCTCTACAAGACAAATAGTATAACAGCGAACCTTTAAAACAACACTGGCAGCAGCAGCAGTAGCAGTAGCAATATTAATAATAATAGAATTAGGTTTAATTAAATCCATATATCTTAAAGACAATAATTGTCTCTAGCCACTGAAGTTTTGTAAGTAGTGAAAGCAATAATCCTAACACAGACTGGGCTGGCTGCTACCTTAGCACAGAACTTAACAGATTACTGCGGGTCATGGCAAATATATTTCTAGTGTTATTAATACTGAAGATTCATTTTCAATTTACACATTACCCAGATGCAAAAAAAAAAAAATAAATAAATAAACAAAAAAAATGTGGTGAAGTTAAAATTGAATGAAGTTTATCAAATTAAAACTTTAACACTGTTGTCACAATAAACCTTGTCTTTCAGGTATTCCACCATGTCTTGGAACTTAACATTCACTGTGGAAGCCTAAAAACGTATACTGAACACAGTTTGTTCATAGTCATAAGAGAAGCTGTGAAGTAACTGCTAAGGAAAAATTATGAGGCAAGTATAACAATAATTAAATTTATGAGTAAATTGAATTGCAAGTATTGAGAAGTAATTTTTTAGACAGACAGTTGTTGCTAAAAATGGCAGCCAGGTAATTCAACTGAAAGATCCCAGATTCCATCCTAGGTAGCAAACTTCCAGAAGGACCTGTCTCTTGTCAAATTGAGCTCAGATCTTTCCTGGAGGTAAAAAGACAGAGAATGGTGCTAACAATACCACATGTGTCAAGGTCATTAAGTCAAATCATGGAGCTCTACCTCCATGCCCCCTCCCCTTGCATCTTCATGGCGTTTAAAGGGGACACCTCTACCTTTCTTTAATTGCTGAAAGTAGGCCTTCAACAGTAGTACATCATCATGATAAAAATAGACTATTATGAGGAAGTATGTAAATAGTAAACAACTTTCAACTGTTCAAAGAGTTGACATTATTAAAGATACATATCACATTACTTCACTTACACCATTTACTGAATCTACTGTGTGGTACTGAATCTTTTTCTGGCTGTTTTGTTTAAGAATTGTAAGTAATTGAGAATGTCCCCATGAGAGATTACTAGTTTCCCAACATGTAAGTCTGGTGGCAGGGAATAGTTGATCAGGAGAGGCTATTACAGGTACTAAACCAAAAGCTAAAGACAAACACAGAAAAGTTCTTATTTGAATCTCAATGTGGTTTTCGATAAGTACACACTTGCATTGATGCTGTTTTCACCTTGAAAGTGCTAGTAGAGAAAAGAAGAGTATTCAATTTAGAGACAACTTTTTCTTTTTACATTATAATAAGGCTTTTGACGAAGTCAGAAGACCAATGTTTTTCAAGATACTAAAGGCAGTGGACATCCCTGATCCATTGTTTACAGCTAGAGCTAAAATTTATGAAGGCAATGACATAAAAATAAAACTTAACTCAAACTTAACAGAATCAAAACATATAAATAGAAAATTTCACCAAGGCTACCTCATGTCCTCCACTTTATTCAATATACATGAAACAAATTATTACAGAATGGAAGCAACAAAATATCAGTGGTATAGAATTTTCAAGAAAAAGGAAATCCAAATAATTATTTTTGCAGACGGGCAAGTTATAATAGCAGCCTCAGAAGATGGACTACAAATTTTCGCCCACAATTTGCAACAAATGATTACTAAATATGGTTTAAAAACTCAACAAATGAAACAAAATCAATGGCTTTCAGGGAAGAGACCCAATTAGATGCAAAACTGTCATAAATGATACTATTATTGAACAAGTTTACTATTTCAGTTACCTCGGATGTCTAATATCATATGACAATGAGAAAAATATTAAAATTCCTTCAGATAACAGGGATCATCAACAAAATATTCAGGCCAACCCAAGTACAAAAACACACGAAATAGAAAATATATAACATCTTGCTGTACCGACACTCATATGGATGAGAAACCTGGACAATTAAAGAAGCTGATACTTCAAGATTCACCGCAGCACAAATGAGATTTTTAAGAACAGCAAACTATACTTGACAAGATTATGAAACCAACGAGGAAATTCTAACAGATCTCAACATCAAACCAGTTACTAGCAAAATTAAAAAAAACACAGAGAAAATTGGATCCAACATGTGCAAGACATGGACAGAAACAGGCTATCATTCCAAATTGTAAAGTGTACACCACACAGAAGAAGAACCTAGGGTAGACCAATGGATAGACTTCTTGACAGCTAATAAGACCAGCACAGGTCACTGGGCCAATTCCTTGGATCCACGATGATGATGATGATGATGATGATGATGATGATGATTGTATGCTATTACAGAGTGCGTCGTTTTCTGAAGCGCTATTCTTTTTTTAAATATCACACACAACATTTTCCAATTTTGTGTCACTAACAAACGACTTTCAGTTGTTCAAAGATATGACAAACAATGCATGGCCTACTTTCAACATAATAATTACATATTGTTTACATAGCTGATCAGTGACTGAAAGCATTAACAACAATTAGAGACTATTGGGTACAAATGATGTACAAAGCTCACAAGAAAAAGTTATCTAACTTCATGTCTAAATTATGATACAAAAGAATTAAAATGTAACTTTCCTACAAACTCCAGGGACAGGATTGCATGGAACACAGGCTGAGAAGCAGGAGAAATTAGAAAGAGAGGGCATGTGTTGATTCAACATCTAAATGCTGTTTGAGAAGTCAGTTGATGTGATGTCTAGCAAAATGCTGCAGTTATATTGGTGTAACGCTGCTTGAATTGAATTGAAAGAGAGGGGAAATGGGAAGAGAATTTCCTGCAAAGGGTGTTCGGGGCTAAGAGAAACTGAATATATGAGCTCCAAGCCTGTTGGCCACTTGTCTCACTCTGGATTATGCTGCTCCACTGAAGGAGTTGTAGAAAATTTTGCAGGAGAAAAGCTGAAAATGAATGTAACCTCTTATATACTACATACAGGGGGAGGGGGATGCATTCCAGAAGCTGACTGCAAGATTGAGAAAGAAATGACGGAAGGTGTAAGTCTGCACATTCAAAGGTTCAATGCCCTTTTGCAGTGTGAGTAGAGTCGAGTAATCTCACTCATGTAACAGGGTAATATATGGAAGCTGAGCCAGGGCATCTATGTATGAAATGTAAAATTCCAGTCTTTACAGTTTTTATAATGCATGGCGTTTAATATCTTTCAACAATAATGAGCTGTTATTTTCTCCTCCATTTACGAATTTTTTTGTCAGCAACAGGATTTTTTACTTTATAGATTAGAGTATTCTAGTTTTTATTTCCTTTTATCGAAGTAAGATCATGACAAGAAACTGTACACTAAAGAATAACCTACATACATATCAGATATCACCTATACAGTTATAATGCATACTGAACACGAAGACGAGGAATTGGTGGAATGGGTAAGAATGATGATGAAGGTAAGGAAAAAGAAGGGAAACCCGGTGCTGGCACATTGCCTACTCCTGTCGAATAGCACCAAGCGGGCCGGCAGGCTTAACGTCCCCATCTGACGGACAAACCACTATCAACAGTGACATATACCTTCCCTTCATATGCACTGCGGAGAGATTTGAGATTTAACCCAGGCATCTTGGTGCACAATTTAGTGATTAGAAGTCGATTGTTAACATTAAACTTCAATATAATAAATTGTCTCACTGCTAAAAACACAAACTTTTCATACTTTCAAATGTTATGGCATGCCGGTATATGAACCCACACACACACACCGTACACTTCTCCCCACCCAAAAAAAAAACACACACACACATACGAGGGTGCTCACGTCCTCACACAAACTGTTACTTATCTGAAGATTATATCTTGTTCTCATCTATTGATCAAATTTCCATTATTGTGTAATACATCACTTCTTGTGCATATTAATAATAGTACTAGTAGTAGTAGTAGTAGTAGTAGTAGTAGTAGTAGTAGTAGTAGTAGTAGTAGTAGTAGTAGTAGTAGTAATAATAATAATAATAATAATAATAATAATAATAATAATAATAATAATTTGGCTACATTTAAAATACATTGGGGGCACAGTTGCGTCGCGGTTAAGGCATAATGCTGCAAGCTGGAAAGTCGCAGGTTCGATTCCCGATGGGGGTCATGGATTTTCCATTGATTTAATCATTCCAGCTGCATTATGGCACTGGGGTCTACTCAGCCTCTAACAGAAATTAGTACCAGGAGCAATTTCTTCGGGATAAAGGCAGCGTGTATGTAGGACTGACATCCCTACCGTCATTAAATGCCGACTGTCTGTAAAGGTGAGAAGCCTCAGCCGATCTGACCTGTCATGGGGTTGACTTTCCATTTTGTCTTCTAATACAATATGTGACAACTTCAGATAATTTGAGAAGTAAGCGAAACAGAAAAATCTAAGTCACTGTTACAAAATTCTATGGCATTCTTTTGTCTACAAAGTCTACTTATTTAACAAAATGGTTAGTCATGTGGATGGATTATTATTATTATTATTATTATTATTATTATTATTATTATTATTATATTTTATATTACTATCATCATGGAGTCATGTAGATGATGGGTTGTCTCTACATTGCGATCAAGCATGAAGTCTTCCAGTTTTGCAGTTGCATCTATAACTTATCCCAATGCTCTTTTTAAACATGTTGTGCAATTTTAAATTATAATCCAGTAACTAAAGCAAACAACACTTATAATTCAAAATGCAATGTCAACAAATAAATATAAGTGCAATATTTCATTAAATCATAATCATATAAGATAACAGTAACATGAAAGACTTAAGGTAAATAAACTGTGTCGACTAGACAAACAGAAAATAATTCGGTCTTCATGAACAAATAGAGAAGAGGGATTTTGACACAGTACTGGCATGACACTGAAATATATAACTCAAATTCATTAATATTATGTAAAAATTTAAGAACTTAAAATTTGGAAACATATAAAAGAAATGTGTGTTGTAAATGTATATAGCTACACGTGAAATAACAATATCAAAGCTTTGAAACACCATGAACTCAGATAGGAATTTCTCAAACTTGATACTGACCTTGAAATATGTTCTATATCTTAAGGTAAATAATTGAGTTAAAGATTCACATTCTCTTCTCCTACTGTTCAAACTGAGAACTGACGATCAAAACTACAAGGTGGGGCATGGAATATTACCTATTTTTAAATTGATATCAAAGGGTAACCACAACAATAAACATGACATTATCATTACTGATGCACTGGTACATGCTTTGGATTTAATATGCAACATAGCTAATTGGAGTATTCAACATCGTGTGTTTGCAGTTGACAGTTACACGCACAGGCGGAGTTATGGGAGGGCATGGGGGGGTACTGTCCCCCCCCCAAACTTGTCTGGACTTTTTTTTTTTTTTTGACGTTAGAAAATATTGAATTCAAAAGATCTTTCCTGCTTTTGTTTAGGATTAAGTTCCTGTGCTTAAAATGATGAATTAATGTCTTCAGATCATGTGTCTGGACTATAATATTTATTTTAAATTTCTGAATGTATAAGAATTTCTATATCTCATTTGAGGAATGGAAGCAGTGTAATGTTTCTTTTGTAACAATCTGTACTCATGTGTTAGAAATCTGCAGATATTCAGGCCGCCACTTGGAGAAATATGAATAACATACTGCACAACAATGCACAAAAAAGAAAAGTGATCCCGGTATATTATATGTAAACTTAAAGACGAGATTAAATAAAATAATTAGAGTTTACATTTCATATGATATCTTCAGGAAGGTAAACTTCATATAAAAAAGTTTCTGTTAGCACTGTTACGTAGTTTTAATGATGTATGCATGTGTTTCCGTATGAGAGAGAAAAAGAGGGAGATTTTTTTTAAGTTATGTTTTATTATAATTTGTAGCAGACCTACAGTTCAAGTCCTATACAACTCGGTCCGAAACATCGCAGATTTGGATGTAACATTGTAAGAAACATGCTGTCGAAAATATAGTAATCATATTCCGATATACTGTACCATGGTCAAGCTATGAGATAAATGATCTCCACAGTAACCCCGTTATGTGGGGATTCTACGGTTTTGCTTTGCCCCTCAAGGAAACGGTTCTCTCTCCACCTATGGTTACACAATACATGAGAGTGCAGTGGTCATTTCGACAACGATTTCGAGATAACCAAGGCAGAGGACCAGTTTCAACTCGTAAAACAATTGAAGGGCTTGGTGCAAGAGAGAGGTAACTCCAAAATTTAAAAAAGTTCATTTCTTTTGTCTATATGTAGGGAAAACATAATTTCAGGTTGGTACACGAATGAGGTAGATCCACTGGAAACTGAGTGTAACACAAGAGATTGAAACTTATCTGGCTTATGTGTTTGGCACAAGAGGGAGACACTTAATCGTCTCTCCTGAAAAATATGGTAAAATGGAGTTACCCCCTCTTGCACCAGACCCTTCAATTCTCTCATGGGTGAATAAGTGGAGGGAATCGGGTTCACTGCGCAATGTAAAGAGAACTGGACCAATGAAAACTGTATGCACTCCTGAAAATACTGAAAGGGTGACAAATGCATTACAGCAAAGTCCAACTCGTTGAGCACAAAGATGCACATTCACTTTAAACTTATCGAATCACAGCCTATGCCGCATCCTGCATCTTGACCTTTCGTTTCATCCCTACAAAATGCAAGTTGTTCAACAACTAAATGCTAACGACAAATTGAATCGCTTACATTCTTGTCAACAAATACAAGTATTAATTCAACAAGATTCATTGCTACTGAAAGTGCTGCTGATGTCTGATGAGGCAAATTTCCATTTTTCTGGGTTGAAAATGATAAACCAAGAGTGAGAGCTATCTTTTAATGTGCATCAATAAATGTTTTGTTCTTTTGAAAGAAAATTATTTCACTTTTAAAGCAGGTAGTCTCCCATGCCCCACCCTGTACTTTATTCTGTAGATTGATGTAATTGTTCAAGAAGTTAAAATAGACTCTAAATGTCATACACAGTATAATATCTTAATACTCAACTGTCATGGAGGACATCACTGTGAACAATAATACATCAATCGTAATTGAATCTGTTGCAACATATCACATGTATTAGTGAGAGAGTCTCAAATATGTAAGCTGACATATTACCTTCATTTTACCATGCTAAACTAGCACTCTGTCCTGAATTGAAGATTCATCAGTACTAATCTTATAAGAGAGAGGAATGCTCACTTTGTGGTTAAACAGACTCTACACCAGCGTGACTGAGTCCTCAATTTTCTTTTCATATAGGCCTAGACACATATTTTACAATATCATCTTTTAACTTTACAACAAGAGGACATCATTCTAAGTGAAATTACATGTATTTCTACAACTCTTCTTCACTTTACTAGGTATAGTTTCCAATCCGTAATCATACAAGAACAATATCTTTCAGTGCTGGTATGCTTCCAGTATATTCAACAATGCATTTTTCATCACTATGTGGCTGAAAGTTGAACAGTTTTGAACTAGAACCTACATATAAGTTCACAACCTATATGAATGCCTTTTTCTGATGAATCTGCAGGGAGTTCAATGTGTTGAGGACAATTTCTTACTTAATTAATTCCCCTTTCTCCAAAACTTATATATGATTTTATAAGTAAATTACTGTACACTGAAAGCAAACATAGCACAGTGACATATATATGCCTCACAGCAAAATCATTTTTGATCAACTGGTTCTTGTACTCATGATGTTAAATATTTCCACACTTTTACAAAATCATAAATTCTATTGTAGGTAATCTCAGCAAATTTTTATTAAGTTACTAACAGTCCTGTTTTACCAGAATGTAATTGAGGACCATTTTTTCAAAACTTGCTAACTGCAAAATTGAGATTTTGATGGATTCGTTAACATAAGGTAGGCCTCTACATGATGTTAAAGGCGTCTTAGTAAAATTTGATTATTTCTCTTCATTGTAGTGTGTCAAAGTGTGAACGTTTTTCCAAAACTTGCTTTCTGCTATGTGAGAGTTAAAGCAAAATTTTGCTTACTACAGTGTTTTGTCTCTCCTGTAAAATTTAGTTTTTTTCAGTTAGCAAGTTTTGCAAAAACGGTCCTCAATTATTAATTTCCATGCTTTTGCATACAAAAGAACGAATAGCTGGTATTTCTTTTACATTGAACATTTATCACTATAAAATATGTTTGAATAAATATGTTCAAAGAAGTTTTTTTTTTTTTCATTTCAAGTTGGTTATTTAATGACGCTGTATCAGCTACTGGGTTATTTAGCATCAATTGGTGATAGCGAGATGGTATTTGGAGAGATAAGATCGAGGATTTGCCACAGATTACCTGATATTCACCTTATGGTTCGGGAAAACGCAATCAGATAATCAGTCAAATCGTTAAAGAAATCTCATTTTTTTAAGTGGAACTTGTAATGCAAAGTCTGGGAGGGGAACTGCGTGGCTATTATTATTATTAAAAGGTAAAGGTAAAGGTATCCCCGTAACATGCTATGAAGGCACTTGGGGGACATGGAGGTAGAGTCCCATGCTTTCCATGATTTCGGCACTAGAATGAGGTGGTGTGGTCGGCATCACGCTCTGACCGCCTTTTACCACTGGGAAAGACCTGGTACTCAATTTTATAGGAGGCTGAGTGAACCTTGGGGCCATTCTGAAAGTTTGGCAACGAGAAAAAATCCTGTCACCACCTGGACCTTCCAGTCCGTAGCCAGCTGCTCTACCAACTGAGCTACCCGGCCGCCATTATTATTATTATTATTATTATTATTATTATTATTATTATTATTATTATTATTACTATTATTATTAAATAATTTACAGGTTTCAAATTGATGACCTAAATCTCTCTCTCACCCAATTGTGTGTTATGTGGAAAGGATGTAATCATGGATAAGTACCACCTGGAAAATTGCGAATCTTTGCCTGTTCATCTGAACATCACAGAAAAATACTGGACTGCAAGTCAGCTGATGGCTTCATTGCCATGATACCAGAGCATTGGGTACGTACCAGCCAACCAACCAACCAACATCCGAGTACAAGAACCAAATCTTTACTTAATGTTCAATACCAGTACTGTAGCTATGTATATTTATCAAAATAATTTACTTCAACTTTGAGGATACTTCCTGATGATGAAGTAAGAGCTTGAATACGAAGTTCGCTATTTTCTCATATGCAGCAAACATTAATGCAGCTGTGAGAATTGTCTGTAAGAGTTTGGCTTCCATTCCTTTGTACAAGCCTAGAAGACCATATTTCCTACAACAGAAAAAAAAAAAAAAAAGAATGTCAGTACCTAACACTGGAACAGATTACAAGAACAACATTTTATTATTTTTTTATCAATTTATAATTATAGTACATTATGCAACGAGCCTATAATGGTAGTAATTAAGACGCGAGTATGTTTATGAAACGAGCGCAACCGAGTTTCATAATTTTCATACGAGCGTCTTAATTACCATTATAGTCAAGTTTCATACGACTTTTTATGCTCGACCATATTTCTAACTTGAAATTATTCATAAATATCCATGTTATTCTTATCTGATTGAGGAGCAGAACTGACCTTGTGCAATATCTCGTAAATTGTGAGATGTGCACAGACGCGAAAGTATTGATTTTTTCCGAGAATCAAATGTCGACATTGACTGTGAAATAATCTAGAGAGTAAAATAAACATTAATCTTGATATAACCTTGAAATTGAATTAGACATTACTTTGTCTAATCTCACGCTAATTGTCTTTCGATTGCATATCCGAGAATAATCGATACTTATGCTTTCATATTGCTACAATGGTATTTTCTGATTGGTCGAACACCTGAACTTTAATGAATAGGTGTACTTTAATGAGGTCCATTAAAGGGCTACTACCAGGTGTATAATTCGCGGGTGCTCGTGTAAAGGGGGTTAAGTTGATTTGGATAAATTGGAATAAGTACAGATTTGAACTATCCACAATTACTTTTCTCTTGTGTTAAAGGGGTTAAGTCATTCTTCCATCTATGATGCAGTTACAGTGCTCCATAATTTGTGACAAAAGGGTTTTGTTCAGTACCAAAGGAGAGAAGTTTACAAACCTTGCAATTTGACTTAACTCCCTTTACACGAGTACCCGCGAATTACTACATTTTGGCAGGGTCGAGCATAAAAATTAATAACTTTATCAATCATGAATTTTTCTATGCTTAACATTTCCAAAGCAGTCTTGTGTCACTGTACTTCTTACAAAAGCCTTCACTCTTTTCAGCATAGAGAAACATCTAACAGGCTCAGCAATAGTAATGGAAGCAGTAATTTATTATTTTGAGGAGAGTGAACACTTTTATACATTTATTTACTTATTTATTTACTTATTTTGTTAATAATTGTAACATAAAATATAATTTATACAGAAAAACTTTAGCTCGCCCCTGAAAGAGTAGAACTCGTGCTCAGGGGCGGAGAAATGATTTGCAAATTCCTATATCCAACATGATTTCGTACATTTTTATAAGCCCTGAGATATTGCGGAATTCTTGGCTCTCATACAAAAGAGATAATCCAAATTTTAGACGTTCTTCACACCAGATAGGGTAAGTTTCGATAGTTTTATCAAATTTGGGTGAAGGAAATAGTAAAGAATACAGGGGAAAAACCTGATGTCATGTTTATTGTTTTTACAAGAGAGCAATTTAAAAGTTTCAAGACCCATTATATCCAATTGTCTTTGGGTTATCATTCTTCAAATTTCTTTGGACTAATGAGGTAGTTATTCTTTACAGTGAAACTACACAAATCCACACAACCTGACATCTGAAACAGAAAATTATTCAAATATGGTACTTAGTTTTTCTTTAACATTTCAGGGAGGCTGCAATCCTGCAGTCCTTATGGGCGAGCTGCCACTGATAACACTTTTATGGCACAAAGATACTTTTACTCGTGAATACCTGGAAGATCTAACACAAGATGAAATTTTAATAGCCAATTTGTTAATGTTGTTTTTGAAAATAAGAAAAATTTAATAGAATGCTTTGAGAAATTCAAATTGTCAGAAATCTTTCCACAGTGCAAGTAGCTATAGAGATTCTCATATGAGCCGTTCAGAGCAGAAGTGGTATAAGTCAAAATTGGGTAATGAGGTTTAAAGTAAAAATTCTGTAAAATACAGCGCAAAGCAGCAATTAATATATCCTTCGTGCTATCCACTGACTACTTATAGTTTACATAAATTTAATATTAATTGCTACTTTGCACTGTACTTTACAGAATGTTTACTTCAATCCTCATTACCCATTTTTGACTTATACCACTTCTGCTCTCAACGGCTCATATGCTGAATGATAAGGACTTCAACTTTAGGTTAGAAATTTTTCGTCAGATTATGCCTCATACTGACAATTGACAATTGAAAATTGACACAACTCAAAAAAATTCCAATTTTTTTGTTCTACGTTGAAATTAATTTCAGACAGGCACTGCTAATAACAAGAAAAATGTTATAACTTAATGTATAATACTGGCCACAAGGAAGTCCTTGTGGCACGTTTCTTTCTAGTAAGGAAATGAATACATTGTTGAAGAATAACATCATCTCTCTCATTACAGCACAAGCATTAAGCAAAGTGTGCGTGTTTTAACAAGAAATACGACACATACAGGGTAATTCACGAGGATTTACCATCACTTTGGAGCTTATTTCCAAAGACATTTTGAACAAAAAATGTCATATAAACATGTGTCCTAATCTCAATATTTTCAGAGTTACGCTAATTTGAAGTTGTCTGTAAAATGCCATTATTCTTTAGTTTTAAGGGTAAAAGAATATGTAATTCTGTAGTTAAAAATCGAAAAAAAAATTTTTATACAAAGCAACTATTCAGAACGCATTTTTTGCTTCAGAACATTAGCCAATCAAAGAAATGATACTTCTGAACAGTTCATTCTCTATTTGTAATATTCTTTTACCCTTAAAACTAAAGAAAAAAGGTATTTTACTAACAACTTCAAATTAGTGTAACTCTGAAAATATTGAGATTAGGACACATGAAGGGTACAGAGAAAGAACGAACAGAGTCACACTTTTCTTAAGGGTGATGTCATCATCTAATTCAGTATATTACTGTAAAATTTATTGTTGTTCCTAATGAAAATGTAGGAAAGGATGATTGTATCCATAGTGATAATTCTCCTTTATCAGTTTTGATAAAAAAAACACATAAATTTTGCAGTAATATACTGACTTAGATGATGTCGTCACCCTTATGAGAATTGTGACTCTGTTCGTTCTTTCTCTGTACCCTTCACATGTTTACATGACATTTTTTGCTCAGAATGTCTTCGGAAATGGCGGAAAGTCCTCGTAAATCACCCTGTATATAAATGTAAGTTTTATAATAATCCTTTTTTTGGAGAAAAGTTTAATTTTTTAGTTAAGACTGTCTCTGTAATAAGATGAATATCTATATATATAATTTCGTTCCTTACCCAAAATTTTGAGAAAACTACAGCACCTATCACGATGGAAAATGTCTCATTTGATTCATTTTTAACTCAAGAAATTTGCAAAAATACTAAAAATTTGAAACATTTGGTCATAAATTCTATAATTTAACAAATATAACAAGAAATGCGTATAAAGAAGGCTTATGTTTCGTTCGTAAGGCTTCAGTTTTCTTCGTTAATAATGATGTATGCATATCAAGAAGGCTTTGGTTTCGTTCATTCAACACCATTTTATGTGATGCAGGATTCTAAATATTGTCGTAGTTATTACGGCTAAATCGCAATGTTGTTTAAACCAAGGAATAAATGTCAGAATACGGATACCTTCCTTTCCCTCTTACTCCAAACTTCCAACCTTGCTTTTATTAATTTTATTATGAAAGAAACAAACAAACTTATTTGTTAACACATCGACAAGAAACTCCTTCCATATTTAATGTTTACTTACTTAAGAATGTAATGTGTGATCTTCATTGTGCCAGCATCAGGGGGCAAATCTTCATAGTTGTGCCCATGCTGGAAGAAAAAATGCACTTCAGTGACAGACATGAAGATCAAGGGTTTACTCACTATATCATAAGAATAACATTTATGTGGAAAATTTTAACGAATAGAGATAAAGAAACTTTCAAGTTGCTTCTATAGGAAAGAAGACAACAAACACATTAATGAAGTGAATAGACATTACTCTGTGGAATAAATTGTGTCCATTGCTTGTGTTTTGCAGTTTCAAACAAATGCAATAATATAATAAGACAATAATTATTAGGTACACATATACAAAAAAAAAAAAAAAACATTGTGCTGATACCGTAAAATATACATGAAAAATTACATTAACATGTCATATTTTAATGCACAAAACTCCTATTAATTTTTTGTTTCATCTTTTTCATAATAAGTTACATATACTTATAATATACATTATATCTACATACAAGTGTCCCTCTACTAGGGTTACCAAAGTCCGTATTTAGCAGAACATGTCCGTATTTCTAAGGTGTGTCCTGCCGTCCATATTTATTTTTGAAGACTTGTTAAATATCCGTATTTTTATATTTAAAAAAAAGTCCCTATCATCTCATTTTCAATAATTACATTTCAAAACATAATTCTGAATAAAACTTTGCTTTTGGTTCATACATGTTATTCACAGACTGAACTGACTTCAATGGTAGAATAGTACTTCAAGTATTAGCGTCACTAGTCAATGTTCTCTTTGGAATACAAGCCACGAATAAAATATGGCAGATCATGCTTTGTTCACAAAATCGATCAACTGGCGTGTATAAAGGGTAACATGTTCCATGGCACCATCAGTATCACGAGATTGAGTCCATTTCAGTTTTTCCCCCCCACTTGAAAGTCAGCATCAGTAAAACAGTAAACATACGAAATTATTCTTTCGAGTGTAGTAAAGGCCATTGTTTCAGTCACCTGTCAGCAAATATATTGAGTGAAGTAGTTTTTTGTAATTAGGCCAACATGTAAAATTTGGTAAAAAAAATTGGTTGGTATTTTTCATGTATGTTTCTGTACACAGTGCTAGCACTAAAAGCTACTGTACTCTCATTGCATTTTTTGTTTTAACTGTGTTTTAATTATTTTTTTTATTGTACAGATGATTATTTAATATACTGAGTGTTCAGTTCAAAGTGTGTCATGGCTCGCTGTATGTCGTCATGTGGCTAGCTGATGAGCCTAGAGATTTCAATCTTCCTACACTTCTGCAGAGGTGTATTACCTATGTGTCAGAGAAGTTGCATAGCAAGTATGGCGTTCATTCTGAAGAGTACTTACTGATATGTACGGTAATGTCGGTAGTGGCAGGAATGTAAACTGTTTGGAAACATGTACTGAGGTGGGTTTTATTCTTACTGTCAGGATATGGGGAGAGGGATAAGACGATTACTTATGTATTCGTTGACATTAACTTCGACGGTCAACATGGACACGGAGCATTTGATTTGTGTTGTGGAATGTTGCCGTACACAACCGATGATAACAAATACCCTGTATACGACTTGCCCGCACAAAACACAGTTCGAAAGAGGTTATGGTAGCACACAGACCGTACAGGCCGCCATCTGTTGCTACGACGTTCAAGTTATACCGTACACGTCCTTAAGTTCAGATTGAATGCCTTGATTAATAGGCAACTTCTCTGACATAAAAGCTGAAACTCGCTTCAAATCTCTGACTCACCAACAGTGACGTCATGACATACTTTGAAATGAACACCCAGTATGCTTACGCAAATTAACGAGTAATATCAATTTTGCAGCTTAAATTTGAATTTTGAATCTAAAAAAGTCCTAAGAAATAGGACATCTACAAATGTTGTGTCCGACTTTTGTCCTGCTTTTAAAGTAGTTTGTCCTGTTTTTCACTCAAGAGTATCTG
Organism: Periplaneta americana; assembly: GCF_040183065.1. Taxonomy (NCBI): domain Eukaryota; kingdom Metazoa; phylum Arthropoda; class Insecta; order Blattodea; family Blattidae; genus Periplaneta; species Periplaneta americana. Next base: position 109,727,928 of record NC_091130.1, on the reverse strand, counting down.
GTAACCCTACCCTCTACTTAGCAGCCTGACTCTACTTGCCTCATGTCCACACCTGTGGAGTAACGATTAGTGCGTCTGGCTGCAAAAGCAGGTGTCCAGGGTTCGATTCCCGGTTGGGGCAAGTTACGTGGTGGAGGTTTTTTCCGGGGTTTTCTCTCAACCCAATATGAGTAAATGCTGGGTAACTTTCGGTGCTGAACCCCGGACTCATTTCACCGGCATTATCACCTTCATCTCATTCAGACGCTAAATAACCTAAGATGTTGACAAAGTGTCGTAAAATAACCTACTTAACCTACTTGCCTCATAATAAAATGTGCTGCCATTCAGTGACTAATCATTTTTTTTTATTAATGGGTGGGTATTTGACTGTTTGTCATTCACCCATATGAAGCCAGTTGTGTAGACCAATTTACCAACAGAGTTGTTGCCCAGAGTGCGTCATAGGAGGCTTGTCTATGCTACAGCTGTGATGAGATGAGATGATGATGGAGATTTGTTGGGATGACACAGGGAAACCAGAGCTCTCGGATGAAACCCCTGTGTTACCTCGACCACGGTCTTGCCCAACACAAGTCATAAATCGGGGGTACACCGGGGATCGAACCCAGGTCCACAGGATTATAAGTCCAGCTCTCTAGCCACTAGACTCCATGGCGGCTGTGACTAATCATATGCTACGATATTTGTATTTCGACTTGCAGACATAACATAGTGAAATGGCGTTTCTATTTAGTGCAAGTTTAATAAAGAATAGTTAAAAATGTGGTACATTTCATTATTAGAGACAGTCAAAATTCTTGAATAAAAGGGGTTAAATTCTTGGTTAAAAAGGATAAAAGTTCTTAAGTGAAAACGAAAATTTCTTGAGTAAACCAGAAATTTTCACCCTGTTGTATTAAATTATTATGTTGCTCAAGATAATTGACAATTATAATTATATATTCAAAGTTGTATGCAGACAACAGTTCTAAGTTTGTCATTGTAAGGTTTGTTCTCCTATTTGTTAGCACACACGAGAACTGTGAAAAAAACGTTCACAGGAACCCATATAGCTTAGAGTGCTCCGTCCACAAAACCACTGTGATCTTCACGTAACGGCAGCAAACCTTCTCCCACTGAAAGTCCAGGACTATTTTTAACTATGTCCTTCAGTTCACTGTATGATAGATTCTTTAAGGTTGGCACCTGATCAAAGAGAGGTTTCAAACTGCTTTCAGTTGCATCAATGCGTAACAAATCCTGTTTGTAAAACAGTTCTGATACCGGTTGGAGAAATTACGAGCAGGATCTCCTAGCATTAATTTGTCTAGTTTAACCTCATTTGCCTTGCAGCACTCTTCATTTCAATGACTGCCCTCTCTTTGTGTTGGCTTTGCAGCTCACTTAAGTTCTGATTTAGCACATCACTGAAAGTACCCTCCGAAACCACTGCTAGCCGTTTCTTAAAGTTTTTCAACTTAAGGTAAACTTCCCCAGCGTTTGGCTTAGAGTTTGTCTCAAAATCAGTGAGCATTGGATTGAGGAGGGAAGACAGTGACTTAACAAAAATAGCCTCTGCTTGAATGATTTTCCGTTCATCTTCATTCAAGCTATGGATGTGCGTAGAAGCAGCACTGAAATCTTCCCTTGGTCTGATTGAAGGAATTCGAAGAGAACTTTCCAGTTGTCTGCCAACCATTCTACTGATTCCAGCCAAGAGTTCCACCTAGTTGGAACAAGGAGAGGGAGTAGACCTGCCTTGGAGCCTTTCAGCTGCAGAAAGTGCTAAAAGAATGCTTCTTCTTTCTTATTAATTGCTGAAAAATTGCGTCTTTTTGCGAATAACGACAGAAAATATGCTAAATACGCGAGTCATACGATTTTTGCAATTTTTTCGCGAGTTGAAAGTGTAATTATATGATATTTTTTATGTGAACCATGTTTTAAACTATGTTTATTTGGTTTTAAGTTTTTCGCGATTTTGCGACTCACAATTTTGACTGTCTCTATTCATTACAGAAGATGCTTAAAATGCTCTCCCTGCTCTCAAAAACAAGCCTGGCATCTTTCGAAATACCTGCTGTAGTTTCTCCCAGCTGATGGCGTTAGTGTGTCTTGAATTCTGTTTCCAGTTCTTGTAATGTGTGGTGACTGTTAGCATACCCTTTCCCCTTTAAATTTCCTCATAAATAAAAATCGTAAGGATTTAGATCACTGTATATTGGGGCTAATAATGCCATCCATGAGGACTTGGTTCAACGCTTAAATGGAATTTCAGGCTATATGCACCGAGGTTACAACCTGCTGAAAATAATTAGAGGATTGATCAGCCTCAGTTAGAATTTAAAATAAAGAAGTGAAAATATTCAGGTATCATTCAGAGGTGACAGTCTCATGAAAAATGATCAGCCCCAAAATTATTTTAGAACTTGCTGCAATATCACATGCCAACAACGGGTATATCATCGTGAAATGGTATTTCGTGAACTTAGTGATGTTTTTTCATCCAATGAATATGAGTTACCACATAAACAGAACCACACTTCACCTGAAAAGAAGTATAATGTTGATTCAAATAATGCCGCAACAAACGAATTAAGCAATCACTCACGAAATGTACTTGACTTCAGTAATCCTAGAAATCATCTGTTTTGAATGACTTAGGTGCAAATTTCAACATTATACACTGTCTTGCTGGGTAACTACGTAGAGATTTAGGTGAATATCGCTCTAATTGAGAAGCCATGTCATCATGTTCCTCTCCAGCAAGAACATTTTAAGCTTTTTTTCTAAGCAATCCACTTCCCACACTTTATTCACGAGTTTTTTTAACAATTGATTTATTATACTCTTTTATCCACCTTCAGGAATATTCACTGCTCTGAAATGTAATGAACCCACACGAATACAAGCTGCAGTCATGTTACAATGTTGACCTATAATGTGCTCCAGCATTCTAAATTTTATTTTGTACTTTGATCATCAACATCAAATAAAGTAATAGACTGATTTTTTTATGTTTTAAAAATGCCTCTAACACTGCTGAGAAAAATTATATTAAGATGATTAACACTCTACTTCTATATCAAGTGAATGCACCAACTTAACATCAAAGGCTGGGAAAATACAGTACTGGCGCGCGCACGCGCACACGCGCGCGCACGCACGCACGCACACACACACACACACAGATATGCTTATTACTATTCCACTTGACATACACAGTGTTCCATTCAAACCTCCCTGATTTCAATTAATCATTGCTAACAAAGTATGCGGATATATGAAATAAGACTGGTACTAAAAGAAAGAGAAACTCGAATTTGTATTTCATTTCTCTGAAGTTGATTGTTTTGTCTCTACGTTGTGCAACAATCGCAAAAGCAAAAATGGCGACTCCACAGCAAAGCGGGCAAATGATGATGTGGTATGCGGAGACGAAATCTGTGATTTCAACACAACGAAATTACAGACGAGTGTACGAAGGAGTTGCACCTGATGCAAAATCAATTAGACTCTGGTTCAATAAGTTGCTTACGAACGGCAGTGTCCTAAAACAATCTGCTGGAGCTCGACGTTCCGTGACAGAAGAAAAGATGGAAGAAATTCGAGCGGGATTTCAGAGAAGCCTGAGTAAATTCATTTGCCAGGCATCAAGGCAATTCAATATGCCTCCAACAACTGTGCATCGAATTCTGCATAAGCAGCTGGATTTACTCGGGCTTCTCTGAAATCCCACTCGAATTTCTTCCACCTTTTCTTCTGTCACGGAATGCCGAGCTCCTCCAGATTATATATATTATTTTAATGTACCGAAGTACATATGATATTTCCATGCAGATATTCTGCGTCATCATATGATGAAAGAGTAATGGAACGGAGAAAAATTCCCTCCGGCACCGGGATTTGAACCCGGGTTTTCAGCTGATGATAAAACATCAGCACGTAGAGCTGAAAACCCGGGTTCAAATCCCGGCGCCGGAGCGAATTTTTCTCCGTTCCATTACTCTTTCATCATACTCTTTCATCCACCAGATTGTTTTAGGACACTGCCAGTTGTAAGCAACTTATTGAATCAGAACCTAATTGATTTTGCTCAGGTGCAACTCTTCCGTATACTCGTCTGTAATTTCGTTGCATTGAAATCACGGATTTCGTCTCCGCATACTACGCCACCGTTTGCCCGCTTTGCTGCGGAGTCGCCATTTTTGCTTTTGCGATTGTTGCACAACGTAGAGACAAAACAATCAACTTCAAACAAATGAAATACAAATTCTTTGAGTTTCTCTTTCTATTAGTACCAGTCTCATTTCATAAATCCGCATACTTTGTTAGCAATGATTAAGTGAAATCAGGGAGGTCTGAATGGAACACCATATACATATTTTACATATTTGAATTAAACAGCTAATCATACCCTAAGTTTGGTTTGCACCAACTGCAGAGGATAAGTTGCCACAGTAGCTACAGCTTTGGCCACGGCTCCTACGAAAAAATACACCAATCCAGACATATTCTGTTCTCCGTAAGCAGCATGAAGCCTTCTTTTGATCGCTTCATAGGTCATGAACTGTATTGCTGGATTTGACACCAACATGAGAGATGGAATCGTACCATTCCACAAGCTGCCCACACCTTCCTGGCGAGCCATTTTCACCAGGCCATCTGCAAACATAACATTAATGAAGTTCATCAATATAAATATGTGAAAGTTGAGCATTCATAAACTTTGGAATGATTTTTCGACAATGTATCATTTTGAAGGCTGTTTGTGCAGCATTCATAACAAGTATTCTTTTTGTAAAAGCTACTTATCTTTTGACCTACAGAATAATCCTCCCGTTTTATATGTGTTCTTATTTGAAGTTTGGAACAGAAAATAGAACTAAATATTTCATCACATCTTTACATTAATATCAGAAAACTTATAAAGTTATAATAATCAAAAGAAAGAAAATGGGAAATAACTGTACAACATTTTCAAATTATGAACAATTTTATTGGAGTAATTTTCATGAAATGAAAGAAATTACGTAGTATGTAACATAAGTTAGGTCTCACTTAGATTTTAGGCTATATGTCATTCAAAATATTTTCTTTAAAAGGGGGGTTATAAGTCCCACAAAATGTTGCTTCATTCTCCACAGCAGTCGCACATGCTAACAACTTTAAATATCTCCACACAAAGAAGGTCAATGGAGGCCTTGCAATTGATCCACCTCTACCTGTCCAAATCCAGAAATCAAACAATACGTACAATGCCAGCCATTTTTGAGTGTGTTCATAACTCAATGAGATGATGAGTAGAGGTTTGCAATATGGCAGGGAGTGGAACATGTCGAACATTTCTTGTAAGGTAATCAAGAGAATGCATCATTACAGAAAATTCAAACAAAATGTGATATCTCAGAAATTACGAATTTCCGGACCCACGATCATGTAACCTTATTTCTGTTCTACATACGAGAATCCTACCCTGTAACTTTCCCGTGTACTTTTGAAACACCTTGTATATATTGTTGCTGTGCCTCCAAAATCCACTATCTGTTTTCATACAGATTTTGCATGAGAAAGAAAAACGCATTGTCACTTTTAATTCCCTTGATTTTCAAAGCCATTTTCGGAATAATTCCAATCATTACAAGAAAATCAAGAGAATGCTTTCTTCTTTCTCCTGCAAAATCTTTATGAAAACACAGTGAATTTTGGAGGCACAGCGACGATATAGAGAGCAGTGGCGGTTCCTCGGCAATTTGTAATTTGCAAATCCTCACATGCATAGCATAACGTGGAAGAGAGTTAGCTCATCTTTTATTTTATATTTTAATCTCACTTTTAGCTTATATCACTATATCGTTTATAATATTGTCCTCATGTGATGACTTGCAAAAATAGTATAAGTATATTTTAAATGTTGACATTTGAACATTAGAAAGCTAATTCATATACTTTTAATAGATTTCATCCCCATGTGATAAAAAACATGTAATGTATTTGTAGATTGTGTAGATAATACTGAGAATATTGATATTGTAAAATGACAGTTTGTATCTGATGATGTTGACAGGCTCAACGAAAACGTTCATACGTCATATAATTTATTATGTAAAGGTTAACACCTAATAACATTATACAAAATAGTAAAGTCAACGACTGAAAAATAAACCTTCAACATACTGTGACAGCGACGTGAGATTCGAACTCACGACCAGCGTCCCGCGAGAGAGAGCATATCGCGCGGGCTTCATGAAGCATGAGGGACGGCGCGACGAGGGGAAAGGGAAAGGCCCACGTGACGAGGGGAGAGTGCACGCGCAACTGCTGCATGCGGAGTAAGGGGGGAATGGACCTTCTCGACCCTTCCAGAAAATGCGTCGAAGTGGAGATATCCAGATAATTCTCTACACACCTGTAGAAGGTTCTCGCAACTATGATTTTGCTATAAAAGAAGAAGCGCCAGCAAACTAGAGCAGAGTTTTCAGTTATTCCGTCAGTGAGTAAGCCAGAGCAAGCAAGCCAGAGTTCGACTCGAGTGTGCGTCCGCATCTGCGTCAGCATCCGAAGGCCTGAGTTCGAGTGCAGTGGACCGCAGTTGGAGGGACCTGAGTTCGAGTGCAGTGGACCGCAGTTGGAGGGACCCGAGTTCGAGTACAGTGAACTGTCTCTGAAGGTCTGTGGTTCGAGATACTGTGAACTCGAGTGACTGAGATAGAAGAACTGTGAACTGAGAACTGGTAGTTCTGATTTGTAAATAGTGCTTTGTAAATATTAGTTAAGATTAACAGTTCATTGTTGTGCGTAATAATCCAAGTAAACTGTCATTGTCGTCGGTGGAGTGCTATAACGAATACTTTGTTGAGTGAAGATCCAATTGTTGACGAGAGCGTTTAAGGTGAATTGTAGAAAGGAATTATTGTTGTGACGAATAAATTACATTGTTGTAACTAATAAAACTCACAATACTTATAGACTTTTCTGAAAATTACGCATAATGAATTGCAAAATATTAATTGATCGAGTTTTAAACAACGCGCGCTCATGTGCTGTAGAAAACTGTGAGAAGGATGCAAGATTGTTTGTGTGGAGGAATGTCAACCCATTCCTCCTTTATTGTAGTTAATACACATAGACAACAGCGCGCTAGAGGGCAAAGAAAGAAGCAGAGTTTTAAAGCAAGTAAATGAATGGAGAGGGAGGAGATCCTCCTCTGAATCAGTGCATGGGCGGGAAATAGAAACCGACTGGTCTTGTAGCAAGCTCGCTACCGCTGCCATCTAACGATGCTGCATTCAACCAGACTATAACACATCTAGGAGGAGACACAATAAAAACAGTTTTAATGCAAAGCTATGAAAGACACCATATAATTTTTTTTTTTTTAATTATAGATCAAAATATATTATTCATTGCACTTTATAAACGCTACTATTCATGGTTTGAAACTTTCGAGGATATCTGAAAGTTGAAGTTGGATTTATATAAAACAAAGAGGAAGTAGTTCTACATTAGTATCGCAGATCTTTTTGGCCCCTGAAATTCACTTCCATTCATTGTCTACTAGACAGGACAACAGCCAAGCTGTCAGTTTTGCACAAATATCTTTGAAATTGAAAGTACTGCAAACTACATTTATTTTTAACATCAAAAAATTAATCGGCCACTGGCAGCTTTGAACAATAATGGTAGTATGACTTTACAAGAACTGACATTCTTCAAAAGCATGTGACACTGAACTTGTAAAATGTACATGTGACAACACAGACCACGTGGGTGGGTGCAGTTTTCTCTCTTTTCTAACAGATTATTTCTCATTCTCATTTCCGTAAAACGGTTCCGGTTACGTATTAGTTGCTGATCTCTTCCAACACGCGTGATGCTGTAGTGTGCGTGAAAAATGCTGTGAGGTTGTGAATTTCCTTGTAGTTGTTAATTTGTGCAATTATTCAACAATGAATGGAAGTGAAAACATATTATATTTTTGACAATTTAGGAAACTCCGTTTACAAAAACAGATTATTACTATACAAAAGGGAGGAAGGCCAACCCCATGGTGTTACATGTATGCATTTAGGCTAATTTGTAGCATGTTTCTCTCAAGAAGGTGTAATTTTGCGCTGTTAGCTTCTTTCCTCCGCTCAAGAAATATGCAGGAGCCGCCACTGATACAGAGTGAACTGTAAGTAATGTCTTTTATTTTGGTGAATGATTCCTTTACTAAAGAGCAACAAAAAAAATCAAATATCATTCCGCCATATTTTGAATAGTTTTCCAGAAAAACGTGCATTTTTAAATATACCAATTACGAAATCGTGTAATGCTGTAATCAATAGATTGTGTTATTCTGAACAACCCCTTCACCTGACTTGTTTTCAATAGGGGAGCAGGAGGTCATTGCCATGAACATTGTTTTTAGACTCTTAAGAAAAAATATAGATGATATACCATTTAATTTTTGTGTTTAAACTGTGTTAGAGAATGGAGAATGAACAATGTTCATTTCAAGTTAAACAAAATCTTAGAAAATTCAAAATAAACTTTAAAACGTAATTTTAATTAAATGTTCAGAGAACACAGACAATAAACTATGTTTATGGAATATTCTATAGAATGTAAACAATAATGATGCTTATTACAGGTTACAAAAACAAAATTTTAAATTCTGTCTACAGACAAAAATAAAAATATGATATGTTTATTTTACGTTAAATGAACAGGATTGAAAAACTCTTCGATCTAATTTTAATCATATATTCGGTGAACACAGGCAATAAAAAAAGTTTATTTTACATTATACAAGTACTTAATGATGTAGAAAATTCTGTCGCACTGCAAGCATTTTCTTCAGGTAATTAGAAATAGTTCTCTCTCACTTTAATTTTTAAGGTAGTAATCAGTAAACTTATATACAAGAAATAAAATTTCCCAAGCCATCTTTAAAAACAATTGTGTGTGTTATCTTCAATACGAACTACTATTTTATAATACTCTGCTGCAGGCACTCAGTAACTTGGAATGGATACAACCACAATACGGTATTTGCTCGCGTAATTTGCGCACTTTTTAATTAACTTTGGCCACTGAAAAATTGGAGTGCGTAAAATATGCGGATTTTTCAAATAAGAGGTCCTGTTCTGAGTTTATCTCAATTAGTATATGTATAGGTAAGTTTACGGTAGGGCTAATTTTCTATACCGGTAACTTGTCTCTACCAAGGACAAGCATTGTTAAAGTAGTGGGACTTTGGGGTTTCTTTCTGAAGCAGGTACTTCAGTTGCTGGTGAATGACCTACGATGGACTGTAGGGAAGGAAAATCCCTACTACACTGAAAAAAATATGTACGTAATCCCTACTACACTGAAAAAAATATGTACGTAAAATGTGTGCGCAAAATATACGAAGCAAAAATAAAGTTCAAAATAATCCCTTAAAAATTAGGGTGCGCAAAATACGCGGGGGCGCAAATTACGCGAGCAAATACGGTAAATAAATAAATGAATAATAATATTAAATTATATCCATAACTGTACTTCAACTGTACAGCATTTGAAAATCATATAGGTATGGTGCAAATACAGGTTATATTTCTTTTCCATAAATATTGTTATACTGGAAAAGAATTTAAAAAAATTAAAAATAAATAAATACAGTAGTATAATATAATATTTGTTATATAAAAACTATAAAACAAGATATATAATATCATTCAAATGTCACTTCAAACTTTGAAATGCTATAATTATTACAACATTTGAGACTGAAAAAACAACAAAATCATTGCCTATTGGGCAAAAAATGAGGTTTTTCATTTGTTTTTTTTTCTTTTTTTTTAGTTGCTTATTTAACGCCTCTATATCACCTACTAGGTTATTTAGCGTCGATGAGATTGGTGATAGCGAGATGGTATTTGGCGAGATGAGGCCGAGGATTCGCCATAGATTACCTGGCATTCACCTTATGGTTGGGAAAAACCTCGGAAAAAATCCAACAAGGTAATCAGCCCAAGCGGGGATCGAACCCGCGCCCGAGCTTAACTTCAGACTGGCAGGTAAGCGCATTAACCGACTAAGCCATGCCGGTGCCTTTTAATTTGTTACATTTCGCATTAATTTTGTTGATTAAAACATTAATGACTTTATTAGTATGCTACAAGAATTCTGAAATTTCAAGCCACGAGTCTACTATTAAATGTTAGAATACAACAAATCCAATGCTATTATGAAAGTAATAGGAATCTTTCTAAAGGTCAGAAAAAATTTACAACACTTAACAATTTATTTCAGAGAAGACCCATGTTCCATTTGTAATTGGGGAGTTCTATATAATAGGGTCCATACCATCATGAGCCCTTTTTAGGGAGATTACATTTTCTGGGTGTCTATAGTTACTTTGGTACGCCTGCAAAGTTTCATTGCGATATATTGATTTATGAATGTGTGACAGCCATTTTGAAATCAGTTGTTGTAGGAGAGACAAGCCGTTATGAACTGCAGTTGGGTTATTGCTTACTGTATGTTATGTGAAGATGTCTGAGATAGCTGTTAATCATGGAACTAAGAAACCCAAGGGACAATCAAGAAGAGATCGTGCTGCGAAGGAGATTAAAATGAATTCCTGCAAAAGCTATACATCTGTTACTGGTGAAGCTATTTCTAGCAAATAGTTTCTTCTAGTTACACAATGCTGTAAACATAAATGTTTTGAAAAATGTACAGTAACAAAACAAGATTTGTTTAATCAATTCTACGTAAGTGGGTCAAAAGAACAACAAGAGGATCATTAACAGCTCTTCTCCCTAAAATGGGCCATATAAGCATCACTTTGAACATCAATATCTATATGAAAACTGAAGAAAAACTGAGTTCCTACTTAGCACTTGATAGAATAAATATGAAAGAATATTTTTTGTATAATGTTGCGTAAGTAAAAAAGCAATAAATAAAATGTTACGCATAGTTGAATTCTTTATTCCTATTTTTCTCAAAATAAGTTTTCTTGTCAGGCCCCTATTACATATAACTCTTCAATTACGGTGACTTAATCAGAAGGTTTGAGGAAACTGGTTCTGTTCCTAATAAGAAGAAATCTGCAAGACCAAAGGTAATATCATTGCTTCTGAGATCCTTCAGACAAGTAATGAAATAAGTAGAAATAATTATTTTAAAATAGTAGTGTTAGTCAGATATTCAATGTGTTATAGCACAGTGTGGAGAATTCTATGAAAATACCCTAGTCTGTATCCAAAACCAGTGTTCATATTCATAGAAAGTGGCAAGCAGAGAAGATAGATATTGCTTTATTTGTGCTATCAGAGATTCATCTTATTAATCATTGTCTGGACAAAGTTTCCTGGATAGACAAAGCACACTTTTTTCTTAATAGTGGAGTTAACACACGTAATTGCAGAATTTGGTTTGAAAATGATCCCCAGGTTTTAATTCAACAAGGTCGTCACGAATTGGAAGTCATTGTATGGTGTGGCTTTCCTTCGCAATTCATCATTGGTCCATATTTCTTAGAAGAAGACAACAATGGAAAAATAGAGATCTCAACCTGGCCAATATTTGGATCTGGGGTTTGCGTAAAGAACGAGTTTTCATGGCACACTCAACAACTCTACAGCAACTGAAAGTTACTATCTCGCAAGAAATGGGAATATTTCAAGAGTCTACAAAATTCTGTGCATGGTGTTACTGGTGCTTGTTGAATAAGAAAGCGGACATATTTTCAATGTTTTGTAAAAATCAAATCACATTATTTGCCCAAGACTGATTTTTTTACCTCAAATATAATATGTATAGGCCTAACTCTTTAAAATCTGAAGTGACTTTTGAATAATATTTTTTTTTTAAATATGTGATTTGAAGTTTATTTGAAATAGATAATAAAATTGTTCCCACAAACAGAAATTGAGGACCATTTTTGCAAAACTTGCTAACTGAAAAAACTAAATTTTACAGGAGAGACAAAACACTATAGTAAGCAAGTTTTGCTGTATGTCTCACTTATAGCAGAAAGCAAGTTTTGAAAAAACGATCACATTTTGACACACTACAATGAAGAGAAATAACTCAATTTTACTAAGACGCTTTGAACATCATGTAGAGGCCTGCCTTATGTTAACGAATCCATTAAAATCTCAATTTTGCAAACTTTGCAGTTAGCAAGTTTTGCAAAAACGGTCCTCAATTATAATGCTAGTAAAAAGTTTCAATTTTAGGTCCTCGTGATTAATTTTGTATTAATTTGTAGTAAAAATGTTATTTATGAAGAAAGTTTAGATTTGGTAGTTTTGATTTCACGAAGTTCAATATGCTTGTACTCACCAAAAAGGCCACTATATTGATCTCCAGCATGTTGTATGGATCCACTTCCAGAATTCAATCCTTTCATCTTCAAACGTGTATTCACAACCCACAGAGGTGTGGTCAGCAGTACATTTACAACACCTAACAAGAACATACAATGAATATACAGTGAAATTCGGTTTATCATCCCTATGGAATTGAAATTACAAGTATGGCAAATTTGTGGATTAGGAAAATAGAAATAGTATTCTTCTCATTTTAAAATGCCTTCTTTAGATTTTAACGCTTCTGTATCTGGGACTAAATGAAAAAAAAAAAATAAATAAAGCTCCCTGTATAAACAGCATTATGCTGTATTTATTCACATTAATTTCCTCTTCACATAAATATTCTACATTACCTTCCTTTACTTAAATTTTTGGGTTTTCTTGGTTCACATACAAACTACAGTACAGTAGAACTTGGTTATAACGACATCCAAGGGACCTTGAAAATTATGTTCTTATAAACGAGTGTCGTAGTAACCGAAATTCATATTATCAGTCTAGTGAGGTGGAAAATGAAAAATAATAAACATAATTAGGCTTATTTTAGATTTATGTATTCACTTTTAAGCATACCATGAACACAATAAAATATATGTACAATTATAAATACAGTATTCTGTATTAAAACAGTTTGTTCAATACTCACCAAACTTATTTACTGAGGAGTGAAGTAATCAGTCATTTTACTCTGTTGTCTCCTACTTGCCCAGTATACACTTTCTAAATTAAATTCTATGTTCATTATTTCAATTGCAATTTCACTGCTCCTTCTCCTAGCTTCATACTCCCTCCTCTAGCTTCATAGTAATGTTCACAATTCTTATGGCTTTTAAAGTGTTACTCACTTCTTTTAGTGGCCATGCTGCATTAAAATGCGTGCACTTAGTGAAAATTTCCTGTCGAAACTGACCGCATGCAGGTACCATTAATACCACATGAATTCGGGCAGGTTACAATGGGATGGGGAATCTGCCTGCATTCCAGAGGTCTATGGTAGAAGGGAATGGTAAAGGATTTGCCAGATTTCAGCAAAATATTTCTTAAAATACTTTGGTTCTTAGAAAATTGTATTCCAAATTGAGGTTGAAAATAACATTATATGCGAGGTAGACCCATATACGTTTGTCGTATTAAGCAAGATAGAAAAGCATATGTCTTATGGGGAATTAGTTGGGACCACAGAATATTTGACGTTATAGGCGAGGTGTCGCACAAAACGAGGTCGCTATAACCAAGTTCTACAGTATATGTTTTAAGAGAATTACCATTGGTCAAGTTCTAAGATGCATTAGACATAAAAAAAAAACTGGATTTTAACATCTCTCCACTTTCTTTTTATGCTCAGGTATGGGTTTGTACCCAGACATACTGGTAGTGTTTTTATTGTGTGTGCGTGTATCTAATGCCCAGGAGTCAAGATAGAAGATATTCTCCTTCGTGCTTCTCAATATTTAGAAGTAAGATATTCGTGAAGCTTCCAGAATTCACAGGATGCCAAATGTTCCATATCCATTTCTTTCTCTTTGACACACAGTAGACAATTAGGAAAGGTTACAAAGTTAAGTCTAAGAAGATGTTTGCCCAAATAATCTTGACCAGAAATTAGTCTAAACAGTCGCAGAAAACTTCCGAGGTAAATCATGGGTTATTATTTCGTTTTATTCTTTAAAAACATCTCATTCTACTTTTTTTGTGACTCATCAGTTCATCACTAACAACGAAGTCACTGAAGTTGTTAACAGTACTTAGTTGGCAGTCACTGGGCTTATTTATGACTAGTTCTTTATGTGCTTTCTTGTGCTTTAGAAATAGAATTTTCTCCAAGTGATTTTGAAAATGGGAAAGAAAAAAAAAACAATACTTATACTGCGAGTTTTTAACTAAAAGACACACTGGTTCAAAGAAAAAGATTTCTAAGAATTCGGTTATGGATTTGATTTGGCCCAGGGGATTTGTCCAGTGCTGACTGTTCCCCCAATACGAACGGAGTATTGCAATTTTTTTTTTTTTTTGTATTATCAGAAATAAAACACAATTTGTATCATTCTGCAGCTTTTTTTATTCAAGCTACAAAGTGTCCTCATTTTTTCTTTCAGAAATATGGTAGCCTTAGTATTTCCCCACTATATGACGGACTTTTTTCCCCAGGGCACTCTTTGTTAGTGAACAAATACAATTCCTCCAGGATACCGTCTTAGCACTGCAAATGGTGCAATGAGTTTCGTCATGAAAATGTTTAAATTGTACACCTTTCCTACAAGCCTCTGTTCACCAAGTTATAGCATGTGTCTTGGTCTTGACAAAGATTGAAGAAATATATTTCTGCTGCCCATACTACAATGTTTACAGAAATGCTCTACAATAGGATACACATTTTCATTTTGAAGATTGTCAAAAGTCATGGACTCTGCAAATCCAATCCAGTCTGCCTTTTTATAACCCAATTAGAACAGAGGGACATTGCAGAACATGTTGCAGATAAACATATTCAGATGGGAAAATGGTCACTACTGTGGACATCTTGGATGATCAACCATTCGAAGTACATAGCAGATAAAACTGGACTATGAATAGAGTACTGTACTGTACACCAGATGTGTGGCATCTCCAGCATTAAGCATAATAAGATTTAGATTCTCTGTCACCTTCATTATGTGAACTCCAGCACTTATGGAAGGGTTAAAATCTCTCACCAGAAGAAATTGAGCAGGGAGCTGATCTACAAGAGTTATGCAATAATGTGATATGGCATGTACAGAGCCATTTAAATATCCATCTACATTATATTTCAATGCGTAAAGTCTTCAAAAAGGCTCTTTCCTCTAAACATCATTTTATTTTTTAAATACAATGTGTACACACAAATCAGTAAATTATACTGATGTAATAAATTTCGTTTGACGAAACTAAACACAAAAGAAATTTTAATCTATTATTTGAATTTACATCACATAAGGAACCAGGTTCCAAATCCGTCTTATCCAGTGATTCAATCGAAAAAGAAATATTTACAGGAACTCACCTTATCAATTTAGCAATGTCAAGTTTGGGATCTTCATGTTTCCGACATGCATACATTTTTATTTTCCAGAACAGCATTCCAGTCCAACTAACCACTAGTTTTATCCACTCTTCTTGAAACTATTTCCTTTTCACTTTCATTCTACTGACACCTGATATTCCAAACTAAATTTTATCCCCTTCATTTCAAATATTAACAATTTATGACTGTTCCAAAAAACTTCCAATCCACTAGTGTGTTTTGTTCCGAAACTCACCTTGTTCATGTTGTTTCCATTAACCACCTCATCCTCAAGCAACCATATTGGGTTTAGATGATAATGGTTTCATAATGCTTTATATTCATTCATATCTTGTTAAGAGAATTTGATGGTATTTAAAAGTTTATGAACATAATATAATATTGAAATAAGACAGTATGCAAGGTATTTTATTTTTCGCTATACTGGAGAATTCCCGCGGTATCATTGAACCGTGCCGTTACGTTTAGCGCCAAATTTTACTAAATACACAATCTCGCCAACATAAGAACACGATGTTGGTGTGTGGCGTCATTAGAGAGAGAAATTTGTTTATTTTCTTTCTGTGCCTCCTTCGTTCTGAACATTACTGAGAGATAGCACCACTGTTAGCTACAAGGTATATTTGCGCAAATATATTGCAAGTAGATTACGTGACTTAAGCACAGGAACGCCATTTCGTAATTTCATTTAAGAAACAAGCCAAACGAATTATCTTTGCATCAAAAACGGATGCTCCCTGGACCAAATTATCGTATTTTATAATTGTTTGAAACTTATTACATGACTTAGATGAGAGTTTCGAGACAAAACAGTTTTGCTATATTTGTTTTTTTTATTAAATGTTAAGCACCACTGTTGGGTACAAGGTGTATTTGCGCAAATATTGCGGGTAAATTATGACGAGTGGCTTAGATGAGAGGCTCGCGACCTCTCATGCGCGGACCTCTCATGCAGTGGAAGCGTGATCCTTGAAATTATTTTCGCGTGTACATTGAAGATTAAATGATTGAGATCCCTTCTTGTTCCGGTTACAGACCTTGGATATACGAAGGTTAGGTTTGGTTAGTTTAGGTTTTTATTAGCCAAGTCCGCGCATGCGCAGACAGGCAATATCCTGTCGCGAGCCGCATGTGATAAGTGATATGAGGTCGAGGAATGGGAGAAGGTTAGGTTAGGTTGGGTTAGGTTAAGTTTGGTTGGGTTGGGTAAGGTTAGGTTAGGATAGGTTAGGTTAGGATAGGATAGGTTAGGTTGGGTTAGGTTAGGATAGGTTAGGTTGGGTTAGGTTAGGTTAGGATAGATTAGGTTAGGATAGGATAGGTTAGGATAGGATAGGTTGGGTTAGATTAGGATAGGTTAGGTTAGGATAGGTTAGGATAGGTTAGGTTGGGTTAGGTTAGTTTAGAATAAATTAGGTTGGGTTAGGATAAGTTAGGTTAGGATAGGTTAGGTTAGGATAGGTTAGGTTAGGTTAGATTAGATTAGCTTTGGTTAAAAAATAATGGGCCTATAATGAAAGCGGTGAATAATTTCATGGTCCTTAAATTTTTTTTTCGTAAAAGGCTAAGTATTTTTCTATAGGCCAGAAATAAAACAGCAACGCCGTCATAATTACGTACTTTACGCTTTGGCGAACATTAACCGGAAATTTACTTTCCGTCATTTTAATTGTATTCCGTGAAACACACCTTTATCCTGTTAATTTCCTTGTGATAACCTAGTTTATTATCTTATTACATCTTCATTTTCTTTTAATGCATTCAAAAAACCGCCGTTGTACTACATAAAACCTTGAACTTGACTAATGGAGTGAATTATTTAAGAATATAGTCGCGAATTTGACTACCACCATTTCGATTATATTTTGTTTGATACGGCTCGGTACGGCTCGGTGACTAGTGGCCAGCGAGTAGAGTCGACTATCGATATTGGTCTGCCGTGCGTATTATCCAGTTGTTCCTTATTTTTATAGCTAGTCAGCACTGCAACAGCGTTACAACATAGAGCTTAGAATGTTTGTTATACAAGGTTATGTTGCCTGGCATACGGTACTAAGTTTTCCTGATGCTTCAATCATTCAAATTTTGACGAATGAGTCATCAATTCTCTATTTTGTATTCATATTTTACATTTTGCACTTTACATTCAGCTCAAGAGACGTTTCTTTTCATTTAATTATTTTATTTTTTTCTGTGTTTATCATCAGGCTAATGACTTATGATAATATATTATTTGGTTTATAATCGCAAAATAAAGAAATTCCATTACTTTTCAGTAATGCGACAAATATTTTCAGCTTAATATTTTATAAGACACAGACATAAAAGTAGCTTCTTTTGAAGAGAGAAAATCAATTATTTGTTTTGGTTCCAAATACCTTCAAATCCCTGAGTAGCAGTTCCAGAACCCGCATTGTTCAGTGTATGGTTCCAATCAACACCTTAGACAAAATATTATGCCTTATTTTGTTATCACCCTTATGTTTGAATAATGTGACTTTGTAGACTGATTTTTTTTTTTTTTTTTTTAACATAAGTTTAAGTAGATTATCAAAAATACCTTACAAAAATGTGTTTTGTAGTTTATGGAAAAATCATAAAAACTGTATAAGGAGTTTGGAACATAATGTCTCACATTTATTTTCTGTACTTTTTATGTACCCTGACTGTACTTCACAATGCATGACATAGCAATATGCCAAGGAGTCTTCCTTCAATGTGCCAGTTGTTTACAGTGACCAAGCACAGAATGAATATGCTTATTGTGTTATCAGAGTGAAATCTTTGGGACAGGCCAAGGATTCACAACAAAACACAACACTCATAAATTGCATGTCATAACTTCTAAGATGACGTTGCTGCAATTATACTTTTTTAGCCGGGCTAAAGCATTCTTTAGTACTATATCTATTTATAAATTTTTCATACGAATTGCAAACACTGTCACAACTAATGATGACATTATCCCATACAAAATAATTCTCACATTTAACTAATACTTACTACTTACTTACTTACTTACTGGCTTTTAAGGAACCCGGAGGTTCATTGCCGCCCTCACATAAGCCCGCCATCGGTCCCTATCCTGAGCAAGATTAATCCAGTCCCTACCATCATATCCCACCTCCCTCAAATCCATTTTAATATTATCTTCCCATCTACGTCTCGGCCTCCCCAAAGGTCTTTTCCCCTCTGGCCTCCCAACTAACACTCTATATGCATTTCTGGATTCGCCCATACATGCTACATGCCCAGCCCACCTCAAACGTCTGGATTTAATGTTTCTAATTATGTCAGGTGAAGGATGCAATGCGTGCAGCTCTGCGTTGTGTAACTTTCTCCATTCTCCTGTAACTTCATCCCTCTTAGCCCCATATATTTTCCTAAGAACCTTATTCTCAAAAACCCTCAATCTCTGTTCCTCTCTCAAAGTGAGAGTCCAAGTTTCACAGCCATACAGAACAACCGGTAATATAACTGTTTTATAAATTCTAACTTTCAGATTTTTTGACAGCAGACTAGATGACAAAAGCTTCTCAACCGAATAATAACAGGCATTTCCCATATTTATTCTGCGTTTAATTTCCTCCTGAGTGTCATTTACATTTGTTACTGTTGCTCCAAGATATTTTAATTTTTCCACCTCTTCGAAGGATAAATCTCCAACTTTTATAGTTCCATTTCGTACAATATTCTGATCACGAGACATAATCATATACTTAGTCTTTTCGGGATTTACTTCCAACCCTATCTCTTTACTTGCTTCAAGTAGAATTTCCGCGTTTTCCCTAATTGTTTTTGGATTTTCTCCTAACATATTCACGTCATCCGCATAGACAAGCAGCTGATGTAACCCGTTCAATTCCAAACCCTGCCTGTTATCCTGAACTTTCCTAATGGCATATTCTAGAGCGAAGTTAAAAAGTAAAGGCGATAGTGCACCTCCCTGCTCTAGCCCGCAGTGAATTGGAAAAGCATCAGATAGAAATTGGCCTATACAGACTCTGCTGTACGTTTCATTAAGACACATTTTAATTAATCGAACTAGTTTCTTGGGAAGAACTATTTAACTAATAGAAGACAAAACTAATTCTCACTGCTACTGTCATAAAAATCATTAGCCCACCTGCTACTGATGCCAACAGAAGATCTTTGCCAGCACTCTGTTCTGCAGATGTTGCCCGAAGAGCTTTCAGTCCATGGAATGTGTAAAAATACACAAAATTGGAAGCACACAGGCTTTCCAATACGGGAACCATTCCCCGGTATAACGTTGTACTGGCAAAAAAAAAAAAAAAATTCAATCATACACTCTGCACATAATTCAAAATATAAAATTAAGTTCCTTTATAAATACACACTCATAAGGTGCCTCTACACAGATCAACTTTTCTTTCAACTTCACGCATGCAAGCAATGTATGCAATAGTGCACGAAAAACATTCAATAGTCCATGCCTTTTTCCACTGAATATAATAGTGTATGCAACAATTGAAAGCTGGTGGGTATCTTGAATGTTACTTTGTTCAACAGTAACACGTAGTGAGCAGCTGATTGCTCTAGGTGGCCATGAGTAAACTGAAAATTGTTCTGTCTGGTGATGTTGGTACTTTTAAATCCATTCTCGACATTCTAGTAAAGATCTTGAACAGTTTATCACCATCCCACTGCAGCTCTTTCAGCAATGTACACACTGATTTCGTCTATAGAATTTCGAAATCCAAAGTTTTTCTCGTTTTTTCTTCTGTTACTCCGTTGTTATCACTAAGTACATGGCAGAGAGTGCCATAACATTGTACATGTCAGAGAACATTATAAATCAATAAATGTTAAATATCAATCCAATGCTTAGGCCTACTTGATTCTCAAAACTTTGGGTGAACAAATCTGTTATGTAGTAAGGATGACGTTCAACACAGCACATCATGTACATGAAAAATTTGCATGTGTCTTATTGAATGTGCAATTTCAACTTCTGTCTTTCAAATCCTTCCCAGACTGCAAGCGTACGTGCATGGATAGTAGAACCATGTAGATGCAGCTATAGGAGTGGAGTGATTAAAAAATAAGTCAATACCAGTAGTATTAAATATTAGTACAAGTAATTACTGCTAGTTCATACTTACAAGTCATAATTTTTCTTAATTTTGTATGAATAATCTTTTCCTAGAACTTATAAGTCAATACTGGATAACTCCAGTAACTACTTCCTATTCAACACTGATTTAAATACAATATGCTATGATTTTTCAAAATAATCACGTCTATAACATGAGATTTATATAACCCCAATGTTCATTTAAGAAATTTGAACAATAACTTAGTTATTCTGAGAGATAATTTCATTAATTTTAGTTATTCAGTACGAGTTCTGACTCAGAAAATAGTGTCAACTTGGATTTGTTCAAATGCTAAAAAAGCATTTCAATATTATTCAAATCTCAACTTCCTCACATTAAGAGTTCTAAAGAAAAATCTTATCCTGATTTGATAATAGAATATGCAAAAGTTTTTGGTAAAACTATAACTGTGAACTAGTTGAAGAAGAAAATATATACAGTAGAACCTCGATTATCCATCATCCTATTAACCGATTGTCGGATTATCTGACTTTTCCCCCTAGCTTTTTTTTTTTTTCTTTTTTGCTGCAGGAAAAATATGAAGTACTGTACAATATGTTTCTAGGTAGTTTTCCAAATGTACATTTACCCTTACACAGTAATGCTTCGCTGTCGGCAACAGAAACAGTTACTTGTAAAATAGTCGCTACTTGCTTTCAAAGAAATTACACCAAGAACTTTCACAAACCCATGTACCATTCAGACCTTATCCTTATTATACGAGTATAATTACTATGCAAAATGTCTTCCACAATTGTCAAAAGAAAACGTATTGTGTTAATTATCGAAAAAATTACAAATATTTGAGAGGTTTGAGGAAGGAGAAACTGTGGTTAATGTTGCTTCAAAGTACATGAGTACAACTGAAAGTGATTTAATAAAAAAAAAAAAAAAAAAAAAAAAAGGGTAAGATGTATAAAGTATGTAAATCTCCAACATGGGACTTATACTATTCTTGTATTTCCACAGACAATCAACCAAAAACTCTTGGTTTTAAGAAGCCATTATTGACAACCGAACTTTTAGTGAACTCTTGATCTGCTACAAAGCATGTTAAACATAATCAATCAATCTTCTTAATGTATCCAGCTGTTTGCTGAAAACATAAAGTCCACTGTAGTCTATTCAGTTGTTGTTTTTCATGAGAAATGAAGACTGAAACTATGAAGGAAATCACAAAATAGTAGGCCAAAGTATTATGCACTTAATTTATTCTATCAATAGTCTCTAAACACACACCTTCATCTCAAACAGCAGAAATAACTAAAATGCTCTCTCAATTAATATCACTCAATAAAAGAATTGTATTCCAATGGATACCATCCTATTGTGGAATCCTGGGAAACAAGAATGCGGATGCTTTAGCAAAGAAGGGCAGCACTGCTACTTACAGACCTGTTACTAAATCTACGTATTACTCTGTGAAAAGATTTATTAAATCTACATACTTAGACTTCAACAAACAAAATTTGATAACACAATCTCAAGGGAAAAAAATGGAACTCTTTGCATCGTAATCCACAGTTAATTCCCGATTTAATACGAAAATCGTCTGTAGCTGCATTTAGATTGGCAACAGGCCATGATTGTTTGACCAAACACCTGCATAGAATTGGAATATATCAGTCCCCTAACTGCCCATTGTGCAACTCAAGCCAAGAAATGGATTCGGAATGCCTCAAAATCTGTGCTTCAGTTGCTGACCATGATAATATCTTTGAAAAATATTGGAGTCCAAGAGGTCAAATAACTTTATTGTCAAACGCCTGGCATTAGAAAACAACAATAACTTAATTTATGAAAATCTTTTATGATACGGATTATCCGAATTTTTCGATTAACTGTTCAGTCCACCCTCTTCATTACCATGGATAATAGAGATTCTACTGTAACATGAAAAATGAGGTTAAGAAAAAAACTGACAGAAAGGCTACGGAAACAGAAGGCTACAGTTGAAACCTTGGGAAAAAACTCTACAGGATATGTTGAATAAAGATGACAATCCTATCTTCAGTAAGATCCCATGGGTATTGTGTTTTGGCAAGCGTAATATGATATTCTCAGATAAATTGTTCAAAGTTGAAACGGCATCTTCATCATTACAAACATACCAGCAGATATCGAAAACTGCACCGAAATCATTACCTTCTCCTCCACCACTAGCAAAGATGTTAAAATAATTCTTGTCTCAAGAAGACGAAGAAACAAAACATCTTTCTACAAATTAATTATATAGGTTAGTTATACTGCAAACTAAAACTTGCCAGAACACAGATGGGAAAGGAAAAACTTATCCTATCCAGGCTACAAAAAAAACATGGCTCTTTTTATATTGATGACAATGTGAAGGGCCACCACTACCACAGTAAGCTGAAGACAATAAATATATTATATCATATATTGATGATACAGAGGCGGCTGGGTAGCTCAGTTGGTAGAGCAGCTGGCTACAGACTGGAAGGTCCGGGATTCGATCCCAGGTGGTGAAAGGATTTTTTCTCATTGCCAAACTTTCAGAATGACCCAAGGTTCACTCAGCCCCCTATAAAATTGAGTACCGGGTCTTTCCTGGGGATAAAAGCAGTCAGAGCGTGGTGCCAACCACACCACCTCATTCTAGTGCCGAGGTCATGGAAAGCATGGGGCTCTACCTCCATGTCCCCCAAGTGCCTTCATGGCACGTTACAGTGATACCTTTACCTTTACCTTTACCTTTTTTATTGATGATACAGAAATAACTGACAATTGTCTTTAACTTCTAAAAGTTTAAAAAAAAGGTATCTCAAGTTTATTGTTTAATTCAGTGGTTCCTAATCTAGGATCTGCAAGCAATTTGAAAGGTGTCTGCGAAACCAAGGTGTGTTTTCAAACGGTATTTTAACTAAACTTTATGACATTCTCTGGTTTTTGTCAGCTTGCTGAAATATTTTTTGATTATCTCAGACTTTTGAGAGTGAGTTTAACAGAATGAATTCACCTGAGGGACTTATTTTGGCTTGCAAGTTCACAGTTCAGTATAAGATTGAAGTAACAATAAAACTTGCAGTCTGAGTTTCATTTCCCACTCTCAGTGACTTTTTAGCAACACTTGATGAACTCATGCCCAATATCTTTGAAAATACACCGTGTCCCGCTTAGAGGGATCGAGAAATAAATGCTCACCATTTAAAATCAGATCAAGATATCGTTGTGATTTACATCTGACAAGATGCAGAAACTGTTCAAGTTTATGCACCAATGGTTTAAAAACAGTTGCATTTTCATGTGCATGCGCACTAAAGTTTATTGTGGAAACAAGCCTGGCACCATTCAATAGAACTTTCCATCATTGACCATTCTTCTTGATCGAGGCAACAGCCACAGGGAATGTTACAGAACTTTTGTTGTTGATCAACTCCTCCCAGAACAGGTTTTTCAGCAACATGGGGCTCCACCTCATTACTATGGAGCAGTGCGTAGCTTCTTGAATGCAAACTTTCCCAATAGATTGATTGGAAGAGGAGAACCCTTGCCTGGCCACCTAGGTCAACCGACTTGACACCCATTGACCTTCTTTTGGGGCTTTATGACAAGTGTTGTGTACCAACGTGATACAGTTGACACTTCGGAAAAACTGAGACAATGCATTATAAATGCAGCTGCGCAAAACACTTTACAAATGTTATGGAACGCTAGGCAGAAGGCTGAGTACCTTTTAGATGTCTTCAGGGTAGCTCGAGGCACACACATCGAGTTGCACTGACCATTCTCCGAAATTCGGAGAGTTTTTACATCAAGTTATACAAAAAGTTATGTTATTCTTCTTCTTCTTCAACTTCAGGGTATAGGCCTTAAGGCCTGTTCCGACTTCAAAGGATGATGTCATCTATCCATCGGGTTCTAGGTCTTCCAACGCTTCTCCTAGCAGTAGGGTTTTAATTGAGAAGGATTTTAGGAAGTCTATAATATTCCATACGTTGGATGTGTTCGTACCAGTTTTGTTTTTGTGCTTGTACCCGCTCATAAAGATTATATATCTGTAATCTAATGCGTATATCTTCACTTTTTTGTTTATCTAATAATGTGAGGCCTGCAACACTTCGAAGAAATTTCATTTTGCTGCTTTCTAATTTTCTCTTGTTATTTCTGTTTAGTGTCCAATTTTCGCAGCCATAGGTGAGTAATGGGACTGCAAGTGTTTTATAAAATTTTAGTTGTGTTTCAGGTAACGTTTTATTTTTTAGTGTTCTTATAATTGTTCCACACACTCTTTGAAATCTATTTATTTTTATATCCACATCTTGTATGTAATAGTGCAGCCTAAGTATTTAAAAGATGATACCTGTTCTATAAAGTTTATGTTATAAAATCATTATTTATAATTTAAATTACCACTTATTTCTCGATTCCTCTAAGCAGGACACAGTGTATAAAAAAGATCTTCAGTGACAGACATTAAAATAAAGGGAATATTATCCCTTCTGTAATGGAAAGAATGATTGTGTGAAAAATCTCTTCTTGGTGACAAATAATAGTCTGCCCATCGAAAAAGAAGAGGGATTGTTAGAATTAATCGAATTATCTTCTAATTCGAACTTAACAATCATGTTGCCTACAACGTTCCTGTTGCAATCTTGGTTGCATGCACCACCCATATAGGCTATTCAGATGTTTCCCAAATTGTAATACAACACTTGCCATCTGCATCAGCATATTTATTTAAGAATAGGTACATATTCTGCTCTGGTCTTCTTGAAGAACAAATACAGAAGTAAAGTTAATGTTATGGTAGACTTGCAACTTAGAATATTTACAATAAGAGTCAGAATTCACAAAGTAACATCAATCATCCCACTGATAACCTTGTGCCAAGTCTAAAAAACTGGTTTAATTTTTCATAGCAAAGACATGATCTATTCCGCTATGAATTTCATTTACAGAAAACAAATTTTAGTTACACTCTGCAAATTATTGTTGAATTTATGACGATTTTATTCCCATCTTTCATTCATTCATAATAGAGTAGAATACACAATGATAACTCTAGTCATTATTTCCGTTACACCCTGTATATCAAGAATGACGTTTCATATGCCAATAGAAATTCTTACTACCTACTAACCTAACATATCAACAGAGCACTAAGGTCTCAAATTCCAAACTTACAATCCCTCCTCTTTAGTCAGCTCAACAAGCATGGTCAATGTATTCTTTGCTTCTCTATTTTCTTCCACTGAAACAAACGACAAATATGAAATTCATAATTCAATTGTGATGGAGAAATATTCAAGGAAAATCAATAATTCGATACATACACTGTAACCGTGACCTCACAGTGTCCAATGGGAAGAACGTAGTCATCGCAACAACACTGCCCTGAAACATAGATTTCATGTGAGAATGAAGAATTTAACATTAAGCTTAATAAGATAACAGCTGGAATGAACATATTCGGTCACATATCAAGCAATGGTATAAATTAAGAATAAATCATATGGCGTAATATCTCCACAATAATAGTTGCCTGACAAGAATGGCTGGAAAACGTTTATGTGAAGTACCGGTAATCATTCACTTGTCTGAATAACCTATATTTTAATCTACGTAAAGATTAATTTTTGGTCCTACAGAATTTATCTGTCATCGTCGTCATCATCATCATCATCATCATCATCATCATCATCATCATCATAATCATCATTATTATCATCATCCTGTCAAGTACTAGTCCCAAAAGAACAGTTATGGCCTGAAAAAGCGATTTTCTTGTCATCTTTTCATAGGTCGACCAAGTGACCATTTCCCATTTGGACGATATTTCATTATTGCCTTACGGATTCTGAACGAAACCATTCTTGAGACGTGTTCCTTCAAGTTTAACTGATATCTGGAGATATAGTCCAGTATTGATGACACATTAAGTTTTTGAAGGATATCTTCATTTTTCTTTCGATCCCATTTAGTGTAGCCAGCTGTTCGGCGCATTAATTTATCTGTTATGGTAACAATTGATAGGCCTATTAGAGGAGAAAAATTCGCTCCGGTACCGGGGATCGAACCCGGGTCCTTGGTTCTACTTACCACGTAGTATAATGGCAGTTGACTTAATATAACATGTCAACATATGTAAAAGATGGAGTAAGGCCACAAAGGGAAAAACACTAGAGGAGGATTCGATCCGGTGCTGTGGATTGAACTTCGGCATAGCTCAGTGGTTAGAGCACTTGATACGTAGAACCAAGGACCCGGGTTCGATCCCTGGCGGCGGAGCGAATTTTTCTCCTCTAATATAAATTGTTACCATAACAGACAAATTCTGTAGGACCAAAAAATTATTCTTTACATGGATTCTTCACCCAACAATGCATAGCCTATACTGTGGAATTCTGGCCACCACGTCACTCAGTTGAGTGTGCTCCTTGTATAATGGCAGTTGACTTAACATAACATGTCAACATATATTATGTAGAACATGGAGTAAGGCCACAAAGGGAAAAACACTAGAGGCAGGGGATTCGATCCGGTGCTGTGGATTGAACTTCAGCATAGCTCAGTGGTTAGAACGCTTGGTACGTAGAACCAAGGACCCGGGTTCGATCCCCGGCACCGGAACGAATTTTTCTCCCCTAATATCAATTGTTACCATAACAGATAAATTCCGTTGGACCAAAAAATTAATCTTTACGTAGATTCTTCACCCAACAGTGCATATACTGTGGAATCCCGGTCACTAAGTCACTCAGTTGAGTGCGTTCCTTGTATATTGGCAGTTGACTTAATATAACATGTCATCATATATGTCGAACATGGAGTAAGGCCACAAAGGGAAAAACACTAGAGGAGGGGATTCGATCTGGTGCTGTGGATTGAACTTCGGGATAGCTCAGCGGTTAGGGCATTTGGTACGTAGAACCAAGGACTTGGGTTCGATCCCCAGCGCCAGAACGAATTTTTCTCCTCTAATATCAATTGCTATACTTTAATGCTAACTTAGGCATAAGTAACAATCTTACACAATAGTAATTAGATATTACAGTATTAAATACTGTGTCACAGCATGCAACAAAACTTTCAGTGGAGAAAAATCAAAGGAGTACACACTCTATGAGAGGCACCTGTAAAAAAAAAATTGGAGTTCCATATTCCATGGGAACCAAAGTTACAACACTGGGAATTAGTGAAAAATAAGTTTATACTATAGTAATACGTGTACTGTACTATTAAAATATTCCCATGTTTAACAAACCATCGTAAAAATACAGTTATTATGCTTACTAATTAGATATTTGGTGTAAGAACTCCAATAGACTCCAATACCAACAAATAACTTGCAGTTAGAATATTTCTTCAGAAAATTTGTCGGCAATAATGTCAGTGGGCAGTTTGCAATGGACAATAACAGAGCAGATCCTCAATATTAAAGAGATGTACTCCTTCTGTGATGAGAAAATAAAAGGGATCAAATTTATCAGCACATAGAAATGCTGAAGGGCAGATTTGATCACTGCCAGAGAATTCCAGGAACTCGAAAATTTCACTAATATTATAGTGTTGCTGAAAACACTACCTGTGATGTTACCTGATATCCAACTCAGAATTTGAAGAACATACTATCAGCAAGATTGTACCTCTGAGTTTATAGCCATGTTGGCATTGTTTCATGCATCAATGATGGACAGTGGTGGATCACGAAAATTGCGGATAATGATTTAAAGAGCAAGATGTTCATGTGTTGTTCTATCACTCACCAGCTTCAAGAACTTTTTCAAAAAGTCAGTTGCTGACAGAGTTTGGGTGCCTATTAAACATGTTCTTTGGCCCACTCACATGTTATTTCCAACACACTGTCTGAAGAAATATCTCAACTGCATACACAATCCATAACTTAAAAGTGGTTGGTATTAATCTTTTTATACCAAATATCTACTTAGTAAGCATAATAATTGCACTTATAAGATGGTTTGTTAAACATGGCAGTATTTAATTGTACAAGTATTACCTACTGACTACAGTATAAATCTATTTTTCACTAATCCCCACTTTTGTAACTCCAATCCACTGTCAAACTCCAATTTTTTACAGCTACTTGTCATAGAATAATCTTAATATAAAAATTTGAAATTACTATGGCTCAAATTACGATAAAAACTGAAAGTGTGCATTTTTAAACTGCTCTAACTAAAAAAGAGAATGAGTAAAGGAATTCAAATATATTTTGCTGAAGGTTTGAGCATATAACTGTCCTCTAACAAAATGACAGCCATGGTATTTCATTCCTTCTCACTGCA